>NC_082638.1:7522500-8147500 GCF_002263795.3 Bos taurus | reverse complement strand
GCGCAGGAACTCGGGTGTTCGCGCTGCGTCGCGCGAGCAGGAATGGGTGGAGGGTGCTCGCGCCGCGCGGTCCGGAGAACTGCTGGCCCGCACGCAAGCAGGAACGCGCGTGCGCTCAGCCCCGCCGTGCTCGCAGCTAGTGGGGTTTAAGAGAGGCTCGTGTCACCTGTAGCGTGGGGCCCGGCGCGCGCAAGAAGAGAGAGCTCGCGCCCTACAGCGTGGGCAGAAAAGGGGGGCCTCGCGCCGCGCGTGCCGGGGTAGGGCTGGCTGGCATGCACTGGCATGAGGTTCTGGGGCCCCGCCGCGCGCTCAGGACCGGGGGTGCTTGCGCCGCCTGTGCAGGAAAGGGGGTTTCGAGTCGCGCGTGCCGAGGGGGGAGGGCTGACTCCCGGCGAGCAGGAATCTGGATCTGGCGCCACGCCGCGTTCGCAGGATGTGGGGGCAGGCGCCGCATGTGACTGGGGGCCATCGCGTGCGCAAGAAGACAGAGCTCGCGCCCTGCAGCGTTGCCAGGAAGGTGTCTCGAGCCGCGCGTGCCGGTGGACCCTGTGCCCACAGAAAGTGGGGCTCGCTTCGCTCGCAGAGGAAAGGGGACATGCGCCGCTCGCGCCAGGAGAAGCACGGGTCTCTCGCGCGCGCGGCTTGGGGTCGCTTCCACCTCCGGGTCAGGGAACTGGACATGCTACGGCTGCTGCGAACTGTCCGGATGGTGGGAGGGACGAGCTTGGGACCTCCCGCCGCCTTTGGGGAGGAGGGAGCTGCGGGCTACGGCTGCAGCTCGCGGCTCGCGATGACCTGGAGGGGCGCGGGGCTGAGTGGCGCTTCCCGTGGGCCCAGCGGTCCTCCTGGGGCGGCAGCTCGAGGCCCAGCCGTTCCCCGCACCCCCGGGCGACAGGCTCGGCAGGTGAGGCGGCGGGAGCCCCCGTGTTGGCAGCGGTGGCCGCCCGGCGTCGCGGACGTTATTCGCGCTGAACGCTGGAGTCCGGCGATCGCGCAGGTGAGGCCGGAAGCGTCCAGGAGTCCCCGCAGTGGTCACAAGCCCGCCCGCCAGTTCCCTGTGCTCCCAGCAGCGGGCCAGGGATGCTGGTTTCCGGAGCCCTCTGCGCGCACCCCCCGCGGCGTGGCCAAAGCGCTGGCCGTCAGGAGGTGCTCGGAAGTCGGGCGGTAGGAGAAGGGTCTTGGTCTCCCACAGGGGCTGCCTGTACACCCTCAGATTGCCCAGTGCGCCGCTCAGTCCAAATGCGGAATGGCCTCTGTTGGCGCTACCTGTAGTTACCGTAGCTCAGCGAGTCTTTGCGCTCAAACCCCGCTGTCGCTTTGGCACAAATGTGCGACGAGGACGTCAGCGGGTATATGACTGTTCTGTGGCTGGGCGCTGGTGAATACCTGATCCTGCCAAGAAGCTTCAGCCAAGTGTTCAGGAAAGAAAGAAGGTGGCAAGGTCAACCCGGGAGAGGACAGACAGAACAGTGAGTCAGAGGTCCTGGCAGGTCCCAGAGGAGGACGTGCCAGGACCTGCATCTCAGCAGGAGTGCCAGTGTCTTTAGGGGTCTCTGTGGCATCTTACGCAGACACCTGGGGAAAGAGGGCCTGGCCAGGTGGACAGGGGTGACCGCCCCATAAAGGACTCCAAGCTTCAGTGTCCGCAAGGCCCCCAGGTAGAAGTATGAAAGGACTTCTCCTTTGTAAAAGGAGTCTCCAGGAGGGCGCCTGTAGGAAGCAGGCTCTGGTGGACGTCGGCTGTGGTGGGTCCATTCAAGTGCACAGAACTAAATACAGGCACGTGGTAGTGGGGATAGTGTCCTCTTTCATTCCGCTCAAGGTTCCCAATGGGAGAGGTGAGGCACCGTGCAGGGCATACTTTTTTTCGTTTTTTATGTTAAATTGCCATCATGTGGAATGTTTATGTAATTGCAGTTCAGTTCAGTTCAGTCGCTCAGTCGTGTCCGACTCTTTGCTACCGCATGAATCGCAGAACCTGCCAGGCCTCCTGTCCATCACGAACTCCCGGAGTTTGCTCAAACTCATGTCCATGGAGTGGGTGATGCCAACCAACCATCTCATCGTCTTGTCGTCCCCTTCTCATCCTGCCCTCAATCTTTCCCAGAATGGAGTACCGTGGGCTCGGGACCCCTCCGTGCCCAGTTGAGGGCGTGCCTCCCGCGAGTGGGGACCTCTCCGTGCGCTGTTGAGAGCACACGGCCCGCGCAGGGGAGCCCGTCCATGCCCAGTGGAGGCCGCGGGGCCCGCAAGTGGGGACCCCCTTCTTAGTAGCTGAGGGAACACGGCTCTCGACTGGGGAACTCTTCGTGAGCGGGGAAGGACACTAGTCCCCGGGGACCCCGGGAGCGCAAGGTAGAGGAGCTCGCGCCACGCGCCCAGCAAGCAGGGGCTCGCGCCGCACCGCGTGGTCAGGAAGGGGGCGCTCACGTCGCACGTGCTGGGGGGGAGGGATGGTCCGCTCGGGCAGGAAAGTTTCCTGGGGATGCTCGCGCCGCGCCGGGCCAGCAGGAATGGAGGTGTGGGGTGCTCGGGCCGAGCGTTCCCGGGGAAGGGGTGGCCCCGCACGTGTGCGAAGCTAGTGGGGTTTTGCACCGCCCGGCCAGGAGGCCCGGCGCACTCAAGAAGTGAGGGCTTGCGTCGCGCCACACCCGCACAGGAGAGGGCTGATACCGTGCGCCCAGGAAGAGAGGCTCGTGTCGCCTGCGGCGTGGGGCCCCGCGCGCGCAAGAAGAGAGAGCTCGCGCCCTGCAGCATGGGCAGAAAAGGGGGTGCCTAGCGCCGCGCGTCCGGGGTAGGCCTGGCCCGCATGCGCTGGCACGAGGATCTGGGCCCTGCAGCGCGCGCAGGAAAGGGGGTGCTTGCGCCGCCTGTGCAGGAAGCAGGGTTTCGCGCCACGCGTGCCGGGGTCGGGGGAAGGCTGACCCCCGGCGCGCAGGAACCCGGGTCTCGCGCCACGCCGCGCGCGCAGGATGTGGGAGCACGCGCCGCAGGCGGGCGGCCATCGCGTGCGCAAGAAGACAGAGCTCGCGCCCTGCAGCGCATGCAAGAAGGCGTCTCGAGCCGCGCGTGGCGGTGGACCCTGCGCCCACAGAAAGTGGGGCTCGCTCCACACTCAGAGAAAAGGGAACACGCGCCGCTTCCGCCAGGAGAAGCGCCGGTCCCGCGCGGGCGCGGCTTGGAGTCGCTTCCAGCCCCGGGTCAGGGGGCGGGACGCGCTATGGCTGGGGCGAGCTGTCCGAAGGGTGGGAGGGGCGGGGAGAGGCGAGCTTGGGACCTCCCGCAGCCCTTGGGGAGTAGGGAGCTTCGAGCTACGGCTGCAGCTCGCGGCTCCCGGTGACCTGGAGGGCCGCGGGGCTGAGTAGCTCATCTTTTCAGTCAACACAAGTTGCAGATTATATACATGGTTAACTGCGTAGACTACATCTACAGAATATGTAAAAGGACAATGAGTGTTCACACAAAAGCAAAAGCCTTAGCTCTGGCAACTGTGGACACTGGAGACAAGAACCTGAAACAGTAGGTGCATATTAGAGTCTGAGCTGCTGAGCTATTCCCACAGTAGGTCCAGAGAACAACTAGTAATAGAGAGTCTCCTAGGAAGATGAAGGCGGAACTAGCACTCTATATACATTTTTCTCCCTTTTTTTCTCATTTTTCTTACTGTTCACATGTTCTTTATTAGTCCTTTAATTTTTTCCATTTTAGAAACATTTTAAAAGTTTTATTTACTATTTTTAGAGTAATAAGTAGCTGCTGCTGCTAAGTCGCTTCAGTCGTGTCCGACTCTGTGCAACCCTATAGACGGCAGCCCACCAGGCTCCCCTGTCCCTGGGATTCTCCAGGCAAGAACCCTTGAGTGGGTTGCCATTTCCTTCTCCCTTGTTCTGATTAGCTGTAATTTAACGTTGCACAGACTTAACAAAATTTATCCAACCATACACATATATACACATATGCATTTCACTATCTATAAAACACAACATATGGTAATAAATACCATCTAAGTGAGAATTCAGGCTATTTTTTCATAGGTTACTATGGTAATGATTTAAAGCCAACCTTACCACTGTTGGGCAGAGATTTAGGCAGAGGGGTGGGAAGTTTTATAGCAACAAAAAGAGAAGGCAGGGCATCCTAGTTGAAGGGTTAGGTGAATGTATTTGGCTTTCCTGGTTGGTCCTAAATTGGTGGCAAGAGAAAAACTGAGGAAGCTGTCAGTTATTAGTCAAGTACTGACCTTTACGGCTAATTATCACAGATTTTATTTTGCAAGTGTTATTGTTTGGCACTGCGGGATGATTTTTAGGATTGGGCACTATCGATTATATAATTTTTAACTATAATAGGAAAAAATAAATTAGATACATATCCCATTTAGAGCTGGAAGGAAGAGATAATTATTACTTCAAATAAACCAAAGATTAAGTAGGTTAAAAATAACAGAACAGCATAAGACACCAGAACCTGTGACCACGAGCAGCAATCAGTGAGGGAGCTGCAAATCCTGAGAAATCGCTTCAGAACTAACCACTAAAGAATTGGGACTAGATCCCAACTGAAGCCTGGACAGCAAAGCCCTACTGTCCCAAGTAAAAAAGCCCCACCCTTTTTGCTGTGCAAGCAAGTTGGTCTGTGTCCCTGCCCAAAGTGCCCGTTCAAAATGCCACAGATAACTTTTGTGGAATAGGGATAGGCAACACTCCACAAAAGGAAATCTGTGGCAATTGGTTCCCTGGTTATAGGGAGTGTAGAAGCTGTGCAGTCACCTGGCTGCTGCCATGATTCTGGTGTCACTACTGGTGGCAGTGGTGGGCAGCTGGATTTCAGTCTGTTTAACTGATTTTGCCCTGAAGATAGGAGGATATACCTGAGGCCCATGAATGCTCTGCAAAGGTCCGGGATTACAGGGCCCTGAGTCCTGCAAGGCCTTCTTTATCCTGCTAGCGTGGAGGTAGGGTTGTGGCACAGTGCTGGGTTGTGCTGCTGCTGCTGCTGCTGCTAAATTGTTTCAGTCGTGTCCGACTCTGTGTGACCCCATAGATGGCAGCCCACCAGGCTCCCCCATCCCCGGGATTATCCAGACAAGAACACTGGAGTGGATTGCCATTTCCTTCTCCAATGCATGAAAGTGAAAAGTGAAAGTGAAGTCCCTCAGTTGTGTCCAACTCTTCCCAAACCCGTGGACTACAGCCTACCAGGCTCCTCCATCCATGGAATTTTCCAGGCAAGAGTACTGGAATGGGTTGCCATTGCCTTCTGTGCTGCGTTGTGCATGCACTGCAATTTGGAGTACTTATTAGGCTCAGTCGACCTTAGCTGGCTGTTCAGCAGTAAAGAATCCACTTGCCAATGCAGGAGATGCAGATTCTATCAGTGAGTGGGAAAGACTCTGGAGGAGGGCATGGCTACCCTACTCCACTATTTCTTACCTGGGATTTCTTACCTTGGAAATCCCATGGACAGTGGAGCCTGGAGGGGTACTTCACTGGGTCCCAAAGAGTCCAACAGGAGTGAGCACACAGAGAGTGGTAGAAAGTTAAACATTGTTAGGAATGACTTTTTAAGGTTGAATCCTATATAGACACTGGTATTGGAATGAATAAAATAAAGTTGAATTTAGAGCAGTGGTCTGAAACTTTAACATGCATAAATAAGAGGTTCCAAGGTTCTCTTCTCACGAGTTTTTTTCATCCTTCATTCCTGGGCAAATTCTGCTCCTATCCTTCTGGTGTACATTTTCCAAGGGTTTATGTAAATGAAATCCTGTTGTATACTCTGAGGGGGTGGGTGGGGACCTCTGAAATCTTGTATGTAGCTTAATTATTTAGATTCAGCAGCTAGTTTAATGTATTGTTCAGTAACATTCCATTGAATAGTGAGAGTAAAAGTCACTCAATTGTGTCCAACTCTTTGGAACCCAATTAACTGTACAGTCCACAGAATTCTCCAGGCCAGAATCCTGGACTGGGTAGCCCTTTTCTTCTTCAGAGGATTTTCCCAGGACAGGGACTGAACCCAGGTCTCCTGCTGGCAGGTGGATTCTTTACCAGCTGAGCCACCAGGAAAACAATCTATTGCATATGTGTACCAATTTATTTAAACTTTCATATGTTGAGAATTTGCAACATAACTAACGAGCACTCCCCACACATGCCAGTGATATTTGTTTGCAGTGTTCCTCCCTCCCCACAACACAACTGAACAAGTGAGCCTAAGTAAGTGAGCACCTTCACCACTTTGTGTCAGGGTGGAAATTAGACACTGAAGATGAAAAGTTACACAGCTCAAAATAGCCTGGAGTTAAACCTCTCCTCCAGGTTATCCCCACCATTCTATGCAAAACTAAGAATGCTCTCACCCAAAGAAAAAAAAAGGACATTAACGTTGATTACGCCCAGCTCCCAACTGGTCCCATCCTCTGCCGATCTATAGAATTCCTTGCTCCAGCCGTTTAAGAGATAACTGAACAAACTTGGAGAAGAACAGGCTCCCTTAAGACAATAGCTTTCCACACACATGCCTATATATACTTACTCTTTTCTTGGGTTAGTGCAGCAGCTCACTAATCTAACTGCTGCCCCTTCTCACCTTATTAGAGGTGATCTGTTCCTATAAAGGGCCGGTCTCGATCTTTTTCCAAACCTCACTTTCTCTAACTCCCTTACTCTACAGAAGAGAACTGCAAACAGAAGTCAAAATAAACAAAGAAGAAGGAACTATTCTGGCAGTGACAGGTGTAACAGATTAAAACCCTGTAGTTAACACTGACTAAGCATTGGAAGGGGCCTGTAGACCTTGAGAAGAAGTACAAGCTGGAAAAAGGAACTATCTGAAACTGAGCAGACCTCACAGTGCCCACAAGAGCTCCAGAGAAATTCCTAGATATATTTTTACTACTATCATTAAAATTTTTTATTGTTATTATTCATTTTTTCATTTTTATAACTTACTATTACCTTGCAAAAGAGACTCTATTTTTAAAGCAAATTTCATATATATATATTATAATTTTTTTATTTTGTTTTGTATTTTTAATATTGGATTATTGAGTCTTACCTCTACCCTAAATTCTAATCTTTGCTTTTTGGTATTTGTTATCAATTTTGTACCTTTAAGAATCTAATCTTCAGTATCCATCTTCACGTAGGGGTGTGATTACTGCCTTGATTGCTCTCTCCCCTTTTGACTCTCCTTTTTCTCCCCCAGGTCACCTCTATCTCCTCCCTGACCCTTCTCTTCTCTACTTAATTCTGTGAAACTCTCAGGTATTCTGGGCTGTGGCTAACACTAACGGAACTGATTACTGTCTAGATTGGTCTCTTCTCCTTCTGGTCACCTCTGTGAACCTCTCTCGGTATTTCAGACTGTGGAAAATGCATACGGAATTGATTACTGGCTAGATTACTCTCTCCCCCTTTGACTCCCACTCTTCTCTTAGGCACCCTTATCTCCTTCCTCCCTCTTCTCTTCTCCATGTAACTCTGTGAACCTCTCTGGGTGTTCCTCGATGTAGAGAATTGTTTCAACATAAACCTAGATGTTTTATCATCTGTGCTATATGGATGTAGAAGTCCTGAGGCCACGGTAAGAATAATACTGAAAGCCAGAGACAGGAGGCTTATATCCAAAACTTGAGAACACCTGAGAACTCCTGATTCCATGGAAGATAAATTCACAAGAGTTCATCCAAAAGCCTCCATACCTACACTGAAACCAAGCACCACCCAAGAGCCAACAAGATGCAGAGCAAGACAAACCATGCTAATTCTCCAGCAACACAGAAACACATCCCTAAGTAGTAAACTACAGGTGGCCCAAACCCATGCCAAACCCATAGACACCCCAAAACTCAATACTGGACACTTCATTGCACTCCAGAGAGAAGAGATCCAGTTTCAACCACAAGCTCCCCTAATCAGGAAACTTTGACAAGCCACTAGTCCAACCCAGCGCACAGCAAGCAATCTCCACAATAAAGAGGAACCACAAACTTCTCGGCTACGGAAAAGCCACCCCAAACACAGCAATTTAAACAAAATGAAAAGGCAGAGAAATATTCAGCAGGTAAAGCAACATGATAAATGGCCACCAAACCAAACAAAACAGGAGAAAATAGGGAGTCTACCTGTAAAACAATTCCAAATAATGAGAGTAAAGATGATCCAAAATCTTGAAAACAAAAGGGAGTTACAGAAAAATAGACTGGAGACAAGGATTGAGAATATGCAAAAAATGTTTAACAAGGACTAGAAGAAATAAAAAAAAGAGTCAAACAATAATGAATAATGCAATAAACTGAGATCAAAAGCACTCTGGAGGGAACCAAAGGTAGAATAACTGAGGCATAAGATAGATAAAGTGAGGTGGAAGATAGAATGGTAGAAATAAATGAGGCAGAGAAGAAAAAATAAAAAAGAATTAAAAGAAATGAGGACAACCTCAAGAGACCTCTGGGACAATGTTACATTGGAATTACAAGTGTCCCAGAAAAACAAGACAAAATGAAAGACCATGAGAAAATACTTGAGGAGACAATAGTTGGAAACTTCCCCTAAAATGGGGAAGGAAATATCCACCCAAGTCCAAAAAACCCAGAGAGTCCCAAACAGGATTAACCCAAGGTGAAACACCCGAGACACATATTAGTCAAACTAAAGAAGATCAAACAGAAAGAACAAATATTAAAAGCAGCAAGAGAAAAGAAACAAGGAACTCACAAGATCCCATAAATGTAACGGTTGATCTTTCAATAGAAATTCTGCAGGCCAGAAGGGAATGGCAGGACACACTTAAAGTGATGGAACAGAAGTACCTACAGCCAGATGATTAACCCAGTAGGATCTCATTCAAGTATGAATGAGAAATCAAAACATTCACAGACAAGCAAAAGCTAAGAAAATTCAGCTCCACCAAACCAGCTCTTCAACAAATGCTAAAGGATCTTCTCTAGACAGGAAACACAGAAAAGGTTTATAACCTGAACCCAAAACAACAATGTAAAAGGCAACAGGATAATACTTATCAATAATTACCTTAAATGTAAATAGGTTAATGTCCCAAACAAAACACAAAGACTGCCTGAATGTATACAAAAATAAGACTCTTATATAAGCAGTCTACAAGAGACCCACCTCAAACAAAGGAAAACATACAGACTGAAACTGAAGGACTGGAAAAACATATTTCATCCAAATGGAGGCCAAAAGAAAGCAGGAGTAGCAATACTCATATCAGATAAAATAAATTTAGAAATAAAGGCTGTGAAAAGAGACAGTGATAGACTTTATTTTGGGGGGCTCCAGAATCACTGCAGACTGCAGCTACGAAATTAAAAGATGCTTGCTCCTTGAAAGGAAAGTTATGACCAACCTAGATAGCATATTAAAAAGCAGAGACATTACTTTGCCAACAAAGATCTGTCTAGTAAAACCTATGTTTTTTCCAGTGGTCATGTATGAATGTGAGGGCTGGACTATAAAGAAAGCTGAGTGCTGAGGAATTGATGCTTTTGAACTTGGTATTGGACAAGACTCTTGAGAGTCCCTTAGACTGCAAGGACATCCGACCAGTCCATCCTAAAGGAAATTCAGTCCTGAATTTTCACTGGAAGGACTGATACTGAAGCTGAAATTCCAATATTTTGGCTGCCTAATGCAAAGAAAGACCCTGCTGCTGGAAAAGATTGAAGGCAGGAGGAGAAGGGGACGACAGAGGATGAAATGGTTGGATGGCATCACTGACTCAATGGACATGAATTTGAGTAAATTCCGAGAGTGGGCGATGGACAGAGAGGCCTGGCATGCTGCAGTCCATGGGGGTCACAGAGTCGAACACGACTGAGCGACTGAACTGAACTGAAAAGAGACAAAGAAGGATACTACATAATGATTAAAGGATCAATCCAAGAAGAAGATAAAACAATTATAAATATATATGTACCCAATAAAAGGGGACTGCAATATGTAAAGGAATTTTAAAAAGTATGAAACGGGGCATTAACCCTGGCACAATAATAGTGGGAGACTTTAATACCCCACTAAAACCTATGGATAGATCAACCAGAGAATTAGCAAGGAAACACAAACTTTAAATGATACAATGGACCAGTTAGACAAAATCGATATCTATAGGACATTTCACCCCAAAACAATGAATTTCACCTTTTTCTCAAATGTACACAAAACATTCTCCAGGATAATCAGATCCTGGGCCATAAATCTAGCATTGGTAAATTAAAAAAAAAACTGAAATTGTTTCAAGTATCTTTTCTGATCACAATGTGGTAACTATGTGGTATCAACTACAGGAAAGAAAACTATTAAAAATAAAAATATATGGAGGCTAAATAACACGCTTCTGAATAACCAAAAAATCAAAGAAGTAAAAAAAAATCAAAATATGCATAGAAACAAATGAAAATGAAAACACAACAACCCAAAATCTATGGAATTCAGTAAAAGCAGTGCTAAGGGGGAAGGTTCATAATAATACAAGCTTACCTCAAGAAATGAGAGTAAAATCAAATAAATTAACTAATTTACACCTAAAATAACTAGAATGAGAAGAAATGAAGAACTCCAGGGATAGTAGAAGGAAAGAAATCATAAAAATTATGGTGGAAATAAATGAAAAAGAAACAAAAGAGACTATAGCAAAAATCAACAACTCTAAAAGCTGATTCTTTGAGAAGATAAATAAAATAGCCAAACCATTAGCCAGACTCATCAAGAAAAAAAGGGAGAAGTCTCAAATCAAAAAATTAGATATGAAAATGGACAAATCACTACAGACAACAGAGAAATATAAAGGATCATAAGAGACTACTATCAGCATATTTATATGACAATGGACATCTTGGAAGAAATGGAGGAATTCTTAGAAGAGTATAAGTTCCAAAATTGAACCAGGAAAAAATAGAAAATAATCTTAACACACCCATCACAAGCATGGAAAATAAAACCATTATCAAAAATCTTCCAACAAACAAAAGTCCAGGATCAGACAGCTTCACAGCTGAATTCTACCAAAAATTTAGAGAAGAACTAACACCTGTCCTACTCAAAGTCTTCCAAAAAATTGTAGCGGAAGGTAAACTGCCAAACTCAATTTATGAGGCCACAATCACCCTAATACCAAAACCAGACAAAGATGCCACATAAAAAGAAAACTACAGACCAATATCACTAACGAACATAAATGAAAAAATCCTCAACAAAATTCTAGCAAACAGAATCCAACTACATATTGAAAAGATCATACATCATGACCAAATGGGCTTTATTCCAGGGATACAGGGATTCTTCAATATTCACAAATCAATCAATGTGATAAACCATATTAACAAATGCAAAGATTAAAACCATATGATTATCTCAATAGATGCAGAGAAAGCCTTTGACAAAATGCAACACCCATATATGATAAAAAAAAAAACCATCTAGAATGCAGGCATAGAAGGAACATACCTCAAGATAATAAAAGCTATATATGATAAACCCACAGCAAACATTATCCTCAATGCTGAAAAATTGAAAGAATTTCCCCCAAAGTCAAGAACAAGACAAGGATGCCCACACTCACCACTACTATTCAACATAGTTTTGGAAGTTTTAGCCACAGCCATCAGAGAAGAAAAAGAAATAAAAGGAATCCAAATTGAAAAAGAAGAAGTAAAACTCTGTTTGCAAATGTTGCGATCCTCTACATAGAAAACCAAAAGACACCACCAGAAAATTACTACAGCTAATTAATTAATATAGTAAAGTTGCAGGATATAGAATTAACACACAGAAATCCCTTGCATTCCTACACACTAACAATGAGGAAAAAGAAAGAGAAATTAAGGTAACAATTCCATTCACCATTGTGGAAAAAGAATGATTTACTTAGGAATAAATCTACCTAAAGAAACAAAAGACCAATATGTAGAAAATTATAAAATACTCATGAAACAAATCAGAGATTACACAAATAGGTGGTGAAATATATCATGTTCATGAGAATCAATATAGTGAAAATGAGTATATTACCCAAAGCAATCTATACATTCAATGTAATCCCTATCAAGCTACAAACAGTATTTTTCACAGATCTAGAACAAATAATTTCACAGTTTGTATGAAAATACAAAAAGCCTCCAATAGCCAAAGCAATCTTGAGGAAGAACAATGGAACTGGAGGAATCAACCTGCCTGACTACAGACTATACCACACAGCAACCTTCATTAAGACACTACAGTACTGGCATAAAGACAGAAATATTAATCAATGGAACAAACTTGGAAGTCCAGAGATAAATCCAGGCACTTGTGGACACTTTATCTGTGACAAGGAGGCAAGAATATACAATGGAGAAAAGACAATCTCTTTAAAAAGAGGTGCTGGGAAAACCAGTCAACCACCTGTCAAAGAATGAAACTAGAACACTGTCTAACACCATACACAAAAAATAAACTCAAAATGGACTAAAGATCTAAATGTAAGACCAGAAACTATAAAACTCCTAGAGGAAAAGATAGGCAAAACACTCTCTGACATAAATCACAGCAAGATCCTCTATGACTCACCTCCCAGAGTAATGGAAATAAAAGCAAAACTAAACAAATGAGACCTAATTAAACCAAAAAGTTTTTGACCAATGAAGGAAACTATAAGCAAGGTGAAAAGGCAGCCTTCAGAATGGGAGGAAATAATAGCAAATGAAGCAACTGACAAAGAATTAACCTCAAAAATATACAAGCAGCTCATGCAGCTCAACACCAGGAAAACAAACAACCCAATGAAAAAGTGAGCCAAAGAACTGAGCAGATATTTCTCCAAAGAAGACATACAGATGGCTAACAAACACATGAAAAGATGCTTGACATCACTTGTTATCAGAGAAATGCAAATCAAAATCACAATGTGGTACCATCTCATGCCTGTCAGAGTGGCTGCTATCCAAAAGTCAAACAATACGGAGAAGGAAATGGCAGCCCACTTCAGTATTCTTGCCTGGACAATCCCATGGATGGAGGAACCTAGTGGGCTACAGTCCATGGGGTCGCAGAGAGTCAGATATGACTGAGCAACTTCACTTTATCGACCTTCCAGCTCTTTGGTCTGCTGCTGCTCTGATGGTGGTTCAACCCCCTTTGTGGGCTCCTTGGGAGGGAAGCACATCGCCTGATGACCCCCCAAGGCCCTAGGCGGGTCCCTGTTCCGGACCCAGGACAGAGCCAGTGCTCCCTGGACTGACTGCTTCACAGGCGGGACCCTGGAGAATCCCCAAGAGCAGGCGCTGGAAGGCAGCCTGCTGGTCTCCAGGCAGAGCTGCACGGACACTGGTAGGATACTGGCAGGGGGTCAGGTGGCGGGTGCAGAGACTGTGGGAGAGCTGCTACGACGCCAGGACTCAGCGCTTCTGCCCAGCCGCCTACCACCCTCCCGACCCTGTCCTGGCGGGTTTCTCCCCGTGGGAGTCAGCTGTCAAGGAGCCCAGAGCTCTGGTCCTCCAGGCCTGCCGCTGAGTTTCCCCCCCACCCCGCCCCCTCCATCCCACGGCAGCCATCTGCTGCAAAAAGTCACAGGAGGGGCAGAGGATTCTGTGTCCCCCCCTCCCCCTGCCCCACTCCCTCCCTATTCCCACCTGCAGCCACAGCGGCTGGGCTGGGTACACGTCGTGCAGACTGTTTACTTAAAACTCTCCTCTGCGTGGATCCAAGCAGGCGTCCTTACCGAGTCTGCTGGCTGCGGGGCTCCACGCACCCTGCGTGTCCTCTAAGGATGGAACCTCAGCACAGCTCTTCAGACTGTCATCTTTATTTTGAAAGTTGGTGGAGTTTTCCCCCATTTTGAGCCAAGAGTGTGTGATAGGAGGCTGGACGAGGGCTTCCCGCCCCTCTCCCCCCAGCACCCCGTCTCTCGGCACCTCTGGGTCAGGGTCTCCGTCTCCCCACTTACGCTCCTTTTGCAGCACCACTCGCTCAGGGTGCTGGTGAGCTCCGCACTGAAGGGTAGGCTTCCTGGATGAGTTATCTTAACCCTGAATTACGGGAGGACAAGTTCGTCTGGATCGCCTTTGATGCACACGCTGGCACTCTTGTCTGCTCACAATGTGTAAAGTTAAGGTGGTTTAGTAAACGGCTAAAGAGTCGGCTTAAGTCATTCTTCACCGAGAGCAAGAGGTGAGTGACACATCAGACCCGGTGGTAAATTCCAGAGCAGGATGCTGTGGTTCATAAACAGCAGACCCCGCCAACGGTGGACCACACGGCGGAAGGATGCTCTGGGTGCTCGGTCTGTGAAGGGCAGTTTCTCCTTCTCCGACTCTGGGTCACGGGACTACGGCTGGAGTAACCAGCACCAGCAATTCTAGGCTTTATAGTGAGGACCAAAGAGCTTTTACAAGAAAGGAGCTAATAGACCACATACATGTCTGCAGTGAGTGTAGAGGTATGCAAAACATTTTCTGATAGTTCGCCCCTCTGATCTGAAGTGACGCTTGTGTGGCGGAGGGCTTCCTCCTCCTGGGGGGACACCGGGTGTCTTGCTTGTCTGCCAAGCCAGGATTGTTTGGGTTATTTCAGGCCCGCCCGCTTCCGCACAAGGCGCACAGCACCTCCACGTAAACGTGGGGGTGAGTCAGTGCTCCCCAGACTCCTACTTTTTAATCTGAGTATTCTGTACCATTTTTCAGTATAAAAAACCACCCCCACCCCCACCCCCGCCCGCTCCTCCCCTCCTGTGCTGTGGTGGAAGGTGAACACGTGTCAGAAAGCAGGGCTCCTCGGGAGTTGAGGGCGGGGCAGGGGCTCAGCCGGGGTCGGGTCAACCTGGGTCCTGTGACCAAAGCGCCTGTGACCCTTGCTGGGCGATGGCCATGCCCACCTGTGACTGGTCCTGGGCTTAAAGGACTCGGCGCTTGTGAAGGACGATGAAGTGGGTGTGAGACACCAGAAACACTGGATTTCCCTGGTTATTAACCCAGATTCTTGGTGCAGGTAACACTAAGGCTTTTTAGGAAGTATTATCATTTTCTAACATTGCCCAGAAGTTTATGTGAATGAATATTTAACATGTCTGAATCTTACTAATTAATTTGCAGAGAAAACAAATTATTTGTTATAACACAATTGTATTGAAAAGAATGATTAAATTTGCATAACCTCACATAACACTAGTGATAGCAATTAATTTGACTTGAAAAGGCAAGTTAAGCTGGAACCACTTTCAACTGAAACCCACTAACTTGTCTTAATCTGACCAAAAAGTTTATTTTATTTAGAAACATTAATTAAAATTTTAAATTAAAAAACAAAAGTCAAACAATAGAGGAGGAACAAAAAATGGAGAGGGTGCGAAGAAAAGGGAACTCTCTTACCCTTTTGGTAGGGATGCAATCTAGTATAGCCACGATGGTGAACAATGTGGGGATTCCTTAAAAAACTGGAAATAGAACTGCCATATGACCCAGAAATCCCAATGCTGGGCCTACACGCTGAGGAAACAAGAACTGAAACAGACATGTGTACCCCAATGTTCATAGCAGCACTGTTTAGAATAGCCAGGACATGGAAGCAACCTACATGTCCATTGGCAGATAAATGGATAAGAAAGCTGTGGTACATAAACCAATGAAGTATTACTCAGTTATTAAAAAGAATGCATTTGAGTCAGTTCTAATGATGTGGATGAAACTGGAGCCTATTAAAGTGAAGTAAGTTTGAAAGAAAAACACCAGTACAGTATATTAATGCATATACGTGGAATTTAGAAAGATGGTAACAATGACCCTATATGCAAGACAGCAAGAGAGACAAAGATACAAAGGACAGACTTTTGGACTCTGTGAGAGAAGATGAGGGTGGGATGATTTAAAAGAATGGCACTGAAACATGCATATTACCATATGTGAAATAGATTACCAGTCCAAGTTTCATGCATGATACAGGGCACTCAAAGCCAGTGCATTGAGACAACCTTGAAGGATGGGAAAAAGAGTGAGGAGGGAGGGGGTTTCAGGATCAGACACACGTACACCCATGGCTAATTAATGTCCACACCAAAGCCTTTGACTGTGTGGATCACCACAAACTGTGGAAAATTCTGAAAGAGATAAGAATCCCAGAACACCTGACCTGCCTCTTGAAAAACCTATATGCAGGTCAGGAAGCAACAGTTAGAACTGGACATGGAACAATAGACTGGTTCCAAATAGGAAAAGGAATACATCAAGGCTGCATATTGTCACCCTGCTTATTTAACTTATATGTAGAGTACATCATGAGAAACACAGGGCTGGAAGAAGCATAGGCTGGAATCAAGATTGCCAGGAGAAATATCAATAACCTCAGATATGCAGATGATACCACCCTTATGGCAGAAAGTGAAGAGGAACTCAAAAGCCTCTTGATGAAACTGAAAGAGGAGAGTAAAAAAGTTGGCTTAAAGCTCAACATTCAGAAAACGAAGATCATGGCATCTAGTCCCATCACTTCACGGGAAATAGATGGGGAAACAGTGGAAACTGTCAGGCTTCATTTTTGGGGGCTCCAAAATCACTGCAGATGGTGATTGCAGTCATGAAATTAAAAGACGCTTATTCCTTGGAAGGAAAGTTATGACCAACCTAGATAGCATATTGAAAAGCAGAGACATTACTTTGCCACCAAAGGTCCATCTAGTCAAGGCTATGGTTTTTCCAGTGGTCATGTATGGATGTGAGAGTTGAACTGTGAAGAAAGCTGAGCGCCAAAGAATTGATGCTTTTGAACTGTGGTGCTGGAGCAGAGTCTTGTGAGTCCCTTGGACTGCAAGGAGATCCAACCAGTCCATCCTAAAGGAGATCAGTCCTGGGTGTTCATTGGAAGGACTGATGCTGAGGCTGAAACCCCAGTACTTTGGTCATCTCATGCGAAGAGCCAACTCACTGGAAAAGACTCTGATGCTGGGAGGCATTGGGGGCAGGAGCAGTAGGGGACAACAGACAATGACATGGCTAGATGGCATCACCAACTGCACATGAATTTGGGAGAACTCCGGAGTTGGTGATAGACAGGGAGGCCTGGTGGGCTGCGATTCATGGGATTGCAAAGAGTAGGACACGACTGAGTGACTGAACTGAACTGAATATTCCATTGTGTATATGTACCATAGCTTTCTTAGCCATTTCTTAGTCTACCAGTGGACATCTAGATTGCTCCCATGTCCTAGCTATTGTAAACAGTGCTGTGATGGACACTGGGGTACACGTGTCTCTTTCAATTCTGGTTTCCTCGGTGTGTATGTCCAGCAGTGGGATTTCTGGGTCATATGGCAGTTCTATTTCCTGTTTCTTAAGGAATTTCCACTCTTCTCCATAGTGACTGTACTAGTTTGCATTCCCACCAACAGTGTAAGAGGGTTCCCTTTTCTCTATGCAGGCTCTTCAGCATTTATTGTTTGACTTTTTGACAGCCACCTGAGTGGCCAATTCTTATGTGACCCCTTGATAAGCATTTTAATTAATGAGTGGGTTTTCCTATGGGACCACTGGACAGTATGAGTACTTGGGTGCCACCACTTTTATAAATTTCTCAGTAACTTGACATGTCTTGTCCCTTTTCTTCAGAGAATAGCTCTCATGTGGTGTCTTCACTTTTATCACAACAAATTCTATTAAGGTGGCTGAATTGAGGAAGAACATGAAATCTTTCAACAGAGCCCCAGACATTCCTTGGTGTTTTTCAACTGAGCCCTCTTCCCTATCTTTCCACTGTTTGGCTTTGCCCCAGTATCTCTCACTTGGGCCCCCTCAAACTCCAGTAACTTCAGGATTTTAGAGGGGGAAAGTACCTGCTCAACTACCAGTAAAACTTAAGATCATCCACAGATACAAGAGATCTGAGAACAAAGAGACTTTCCCAGTTCATTCGGACTCTTAAGGAGGGTGTTGCTGCTGCTGCTGCTGCTAAGTTGCTTCACTCATGTCCAACTATGTGTGACCCCATAGACAGCAGCTGCATCCCTGGAATTCTCCAAGAACACTGAGGCAGATGAGCACAAAGGGCCTCTGGTGACTTGGCCTCTGCCAAGTCTCCTGGTACTTGTAGAGTTCAGGTGAAAGAGAAAAGATTACTCTGTGTCCCTTTGTGATTGCCATAAAGTTGTCAACTTAAAAAAAAAAAAGCACAACCTGAGAACTGCAAGTCACATTTTATTTGGGGCCAAATGAGGACTGCAGCCCCAGATAAAAATTGCAGGTAGCTTTGAAACTGTTCCATGGTAGATGGGGGAAGGTCCATATATATGCGATTTTGCTGAGAGGGGAGTTCAGGTAATCAAGCATGTATTTTTTGCAAGAAGTTTCTCCTAGTTTCAAAGAACAGTCATACCCATGGAGGATTTGTGCTATTCTATATTTGAGGACATACAAAAACTGCACTCCTAAGACTGGCTCCTTAAAGTATCTTTGTGAAGACCTGTCTTGCCAGCTTTTCCCAGAGCACAGCTGCCTCATTTGTGCCCCCAACTTGAACTACTTTCAGTGGGGTGTTGAGGTCAGCAGCTGCAGCAACATCTGATTTAATTCTTATAGAGGTAAACAGCAAGTGCCAATGGCTTACCAAAAACTAGTTGGGGTCTTAGTTTGAGGATGGCATTTTGTCACTGCTTTTCTTTCATTGGAAAGGTTAGTTCCCCAATAGCTTTGTCAAGATAAAAACACACTAGTAGCAATCATGCAGTGGGTTACAGCATGATTTGTGGCATTAACTCTTAAACTTTAGATTTTACCACAGAGTCCCTCAACTCTTACTTGTTTGAGCTTTTCACTCAGGTAATATAAAACCACTGTGAGTGCTCAGATCACAGAGAGGACAGATCTTATATGTGTCCCCAGCAGAGCAACTTTTTAATTAAAACAAATGACCTTCTCTTTTAGGTATAATAGCTAATTAAGGGTACTTGTATCCACCATTCCTGAATCTGAGAAAACCAGGAGTATCCCTTCTTTAGAGGTGAAAACTCTGAGATATCTTCACTTTTTCAATAAATTGTTTTAAAGTAGACAATTCAAGGAAAAATCACAGGCTATTTTCCCACCAAAATACCCACTCCAACCCCTACTCATTCAGCTGAGTCCAGTCTTCTGAGTCTTTTAACTGCATCAAAATACCCATATTTAAACTGAGCAAAAATCTTCCCAGTGTCTTTCAAATGATACTAGTCAAGGTATCAAGTTTAAAAAAGTTTCAAGGGTAACCAACACATCCAAGTAGTTCTACATCACTGGATTTTCCAAAAATGGCATATCTGAGTACCAGAAGAGAAGGACCCTAATTCGTTTGGACTCTCCAAGGGGGTGGACAGGCACAAGTGGCCTCTGCTGGTGCTAAGGATCCAAATCCTCAGAGTTAAGCGAAGGAAAAAAGTCTGTTCTGTGTGCCCCTGTCAGTGGCTGGTACTGTCACACTGAGCAAAAAGGAAAAAAAAGGCACATCCTAAAAGTTGAGAATGTTTTATTTGGCTAACTTACTGAGGACTACGAGGAGGGCATGGTAACCCACTCCAGTATTTTTGCCTGGAGCCTTCCTATGGACAGAAGAGCCTGGTGAGGTACAGGCCATAGGGATCACAGTCAATCAGACATGACTAAAGCAACTAAACACAGCAGCACTGATGATTATAACACAGGAAGGATTATTAGCTCTGAGAAACTTACAGAGAGGGAAAGGAAGAGCAAGGTATACAGAACGCTTTGCAAAAAAAAAAAAAAGAAAGCCAATCAAACAAAACAGAGATAGTCACAACATCAATTTCTAACCAAAGAAATACACCCTTCTGAATTAAGGAATATAGGGCTTTTCTTTGAATGGGAAAATGAAGTTTGGGCTCATTAAAATCATTCCCAAATTGTGCATCTTAACCATTTTGGGCCGACTTCCTATTTCTTTCCACCCTAAACCCCATCAGGGCACATATCTGCAGGTGAATGCAGATGCTGATGACTTGATTCCCTTACCAGTCTTTGTTTACTGAAATATCTGGTAAAATCATTTGCCCAGATTTTCTCCAAAGTATATTTCCCTTTATCTGTTTTCTAAAAACTTTGAGAACCCTAAGGTAAGTCACTTCAGTCGTGTCCGACTCTTCGCGACCCCATGGACTGCAGCCCACCAGGCTCCTCCGTCCATGGGATTTTCCAGGCAAGAGTACTGGAGTAGGGTGCCATTGAGAACCCTAAAAGTACTGCAAAAACGTCCCTTCCTATGCAGTTGCTATTGCCACATCCGGACAACTGACCCCTCCATCAAACTTTCCCCAGAAGGCCCTTTTCCTTTCTTCCCTAAAAGTGATAGTCCCTCAGTCCCGTCAGATTCTGTGCGACCCTATGGACCTTCAGTCTATGTACTTCTCTAGGCCAGAATACTGGAATGGGTAGCCTTTTAACTTCTCCAGATTTTCCCAACCCAGGGCTCAAACCCAGGTCTCCCGCATTGCGGGCTAATTTTTTACTAGCTGAGCGACAAGGGAAGCCCAAGAATATCGGAGTGGGTAGACTATCTTCTCCAGCGAATCTTCGCGACTCAGGAATCGAACCCGGGTCTCCTGCACTGCACGCGTATTCTTTAACGAGCCATTAAGGAAGCCTTCGGAGAAGGCAATGGCACCCCACTCCAGTACTCTTGCCTGGAAAATCCCATGGACGGAGGAGCCTGTTAGGCTGCAATCCATGGGGTCGCGAAGAGTCGGACACGACTGAGCGACTTCACTTTCACTTTTCACTTTCATGCATTGGAGAAGGAAATGGCAGCCCACTCTAGTATTCTTGCCTGGAGAATCCCAGGGACGGGGGATCCTGGTGGGCTGCCGTCTATGGGGTCGCACAGAGTCGGACACAACTGAAGTGACTTAGCAAGGAAGCCTTCACTCTCCCACGCCGCAATCCCCTAAAAGGAACTTATTGAACCTGAGTGTGGCTTACTACAAGCCCTCCTTTCGGAGAAGACTGGCCCAGACCACAGGCGACCTCACCATAAGAAATTGTGGAAACTGGAACCAAAAAATACGGGAAGCAGGTCCCTGGAAAGCCTTCCAGGCGATCAGCTAGGGAAACGGAAAGAACTACTGCCGACACATCCCGACGCGCGGTTACGTCATCCTTCTACCAAGCGTCCTTTTTTGGGGCTGCCCTTACCGTTGCCTGCACAAATGTCCCTTAGGTCGCCAATGAATAGGCCCCTAAATCTTTGGCTTGCTTTTTATGGTCAGTCTTTCTGCAGGTAATATGTAAAGCCAAGTGAAATAAGGTCATTTAGTGATCTCTCTGGTACACCAACCATTCTCCTCTCCCAGGCGCGAGACGTAGTCGCTCTCTCGCCTGCGCAGCCCCACCGGCACAAGGGGGCCTGCAAACGGTCAGGAAGCTACGCGGACGGTTTTGTTGCTCGTTCGGCAAGATGGCGCGGCGTGAGGAGTCATGTGTGACCCTGGGTCAGCCACATCTTTGTCGCCAGGATCTCTCCACACTGGTAAGGTTTTCTTTTAGGCGGATTGGAATGAGCTTAGGAGTGGGTATGACCTGACCTTTGGGAAAAGTTCAATCATGGCAGTACCGGGCTGCCGACAGCCTGAGTTATGCCAGAAACCTGGACCCGGGCATTCTTTGAAGCGTTCATCCAGGTGTGCGAGTTGAGCCTGGCGATGTGAAATCATGGAGCTTCGAAACGCGAAGATTTGGGCAGGAAAGTCAAGATATTAAGTACCATTAAGGTCTTTTCCTCTGAAGATCCGGGAAAAGACTGTTAATACCTTCAGTTCTGGAAGGAGTTTTTACACTGTCGTTAGTGTTAATTTTCTTGAAATTTGAGGCCCTGGTCTTCCAAATCTTCCAGAGTTAGTGTAAATATAGTCTCTTTTTGTAAATGTAAAGGGCTTTTAGGACTTGGCTTTTGTTGTTGAGTCGCTCAATCGTGTCTCACTCTGTGCGATCCCATGGACTGCAGCACTCCAGGCATCCCTGTTCTGACTGGGAATCAAGACTGCCTTTGCAAGAAAGGTACTTTTGGTAAACAGTGGAGCGCTGAATAGGTAATGGCAAACTGTAGATACAAAACGAGATATAAATAACGGTTTGTCTTTTGTGAGGTAGTTTAAACTAAAATGTTTAATTGCAGGATGTTACCAGGTTGACACCACTCTCTCATGAAGTTATCAGCAGACAAGCCACAATTAATATAGGTAAGAATACATTGTTGTGTACAGTGCTGTCCTTGTTGAGGGTTGATTGCTCTCTGATGACATTTAAACTCTTGTTCAATTAACTGACCTGTAGGAAGACTCAGATATATAATGTATAGATTTTAGCCATTATGAGCAAAGTACCTGCTCGATTTCTTGGGAAACAGTACTCTTCACTTGAATCCAGGGAAAGACATAGGTGTATGAAGAGAGAGTACGGTGTATGCATGTATAGCAGAATGTTAAAGAACAGGTGAAAATTCCTTTTGTAGAGAGTATTTTCAGAACAGATTTCTTAACAGGATTTGAAAATTCTTATTTAGTATCTAATCTTTTAGAATAGTGTTTTACTTCTTTTCTTAATTGACACATAATTTGGGAGAAGTTGAGTGTAGATGTTTTCACGTCTGTTAGTGGTAAAACCTAATAAGACTTACACCTTAGAGTGGTGAAAAATTGTAAGACATTATACTGCTCTTGCTGCTACTAATTTAGTTGCTAAGTGTGTGGACTCTTGTGACCCCATGGACTTGTTGCTTGCTAATCTCTGCTTTGGGATTCTGTAGGCAAGGATGCTGAAGGGGTTTCCATTCCCTTCTCCAGGCAGTCTTCCTACATCAGGGATTGGACCCCCCCATCTCTTGGATTGCAGGCATATTCTTTATGCCACTTGGGATGCTCAGTCTTAACATTTACTTGTTTACTGTAATCAAATTGGAGTTGTTTCCTAGTTTTTATGGATTCGTGCATGTTTAGGCTTCACTGTGGCTCAGCTGGGAAAGAATCCATCTGCAATGCGGAAGACGTGGGTTTGATCTCTGGGTTGGGAAGATCTACAGAACGGAAAGGTTACCCACTACAGTATTCTGGCCTGGAGAATTGCATAGACTATAGCCTATGGGGTTGCAAAGAGCTGGATGCCACTGAGCAACTTTCACTTGACTTTGTGCACGTTTACCTCAATTAGAATACTGGAAACTTTATTAATACACAAAATTTTGTGTTTTTAGATGAATGTTTATGTCAAGTGAACTCCTTTTGCAGATTGATAACAAGTTGAATAATCACAAATTATGATTTTTAAATAAAATTTTCAGGTACATGGAGAGTTACATTTGGTCATGTTTCAGAAAAAATTTTGTGTTGAAAAGAATATATGGAGGGCGTAAATGAAATCTCTGTTGATTGTAGTTTGAAACATTTATAGTGAATTATGCCTTTTTTTCTAACTTTACTGAAATATTTGGTATAATGGTATGCATATAAATGAAGTGTTTTTTGGCCTTTGTAGGTACAATTGGTCACGTTGCTCATGGAAAATCTACTGTGGTAAAAGCTATTTCTGGAGTTCACACTGTCAGATTCAAAAATGAGCTAGAAAGAAATATTACAATCAAGCTTGGGTATGCTAATGCCAAGGTACATAGTATGCTGTGGAAGGAGAAACAATTTTACTTGGATTTCAAATATGCAAATGAGAATTTAAATTTATTTTCATTAAAATTTTTAGATTTACAAACTTGATGATGAAAGTTGTCCTCGGCCAGAATGTTACAGATCTTGTGGGAGTAGTACACCTGATGAGTTTCCTACAGACATTCCAGGGACCAAAGGGAACTTCAGACTAGTCAGGTGATTACTTTATGTTAAATACACATTTTTTCCTTTGTGCTTATTGAATTATTTAATTGTGAAGTTAATGATTCAAATCTAAGCCTGGTGCAGATACCTTTTGCCAAAACATTTTCAATAAAATTTAGAGCTTACACTTGTTGCTGATAACTTTTTAAGAATTCTGTTTAAATATAAGGTAAAATGTGTATTTTGGGGTTCTCTAAAGAAATACAAGTATGGAATCGTTATATTCTGTGGGGTCCTTCTGTCTAGTCTTCCAATATTGTTACATATTTGTCTTAGTTTTGCCTGTAGGTATCCATTTTTGGAATGTTGCATATCTTGATTCCTCAGAACACTGACATGTCATCTAACATATGTAGGTATTCAGTTCAGTTCAATTGCTCAGTCATGTCCTACTCTTTGCGACCCCATGAATCGCAGCACGCCAGGCCTCCCTGTCCATCACCAGCTCCCGGAGTTCACTCAAACTCACGTCCATCAAGTTGGTGATGCCATCCAGCCATCTCATCCTGTGTTGTCCCCTTCTCCTCCTGCCCCCAATCCCTCCCAGCATCAGGGTCTTTTCCAATGAGTCAACTCTTCGCATGAGGTGGCCAAAGTACTGGAGTTTCAGCTTAAGCATCGTTCCTTCCAAAGAACACCCAGGACTGATCTCCTTTAGAACGGACTAGTTGGATCTCCTTGCAGTCCAAGGGACTCTCAAGAGTCTTCTCCAACACTACAGTTCAAAAGCATCAGTTCTTCGGTGCTCAGCTTTCTTCACAGTCCAACTCCACATCCATACATGACCACTGGAAAAACCATAGCCTTGACTAGATGGACCTTTACTGGCAAAGTAATGTCTCTGCTTTTGAGTATGCCATCTAGGTTGGTTATAACTTTCCTTCCAAGGAGTAAGTGTCTTTTAATTTCATGGCTTCAGGCACCATCTGCAGTGATTTTGGAGCCCCCTAAAATAAAGTCTGACACTGTTTCCCCATCTATTTCCCATGAAGTGATGGGACCAGTTGCCATGATCTTCATTTTCTGAATGTTGAGCTTTAAGCCAACTTTTTTACTCTCCACTTTGACTTTCATCAAGTATGTAGGTATTAGGAGTACCCAAAGAAATTTTACATCATAAGGATATTAATATTCAATTTTTGAGAATGGTAATAATTCTAAAAGCATAGTAATTTTTGTTCTTAAGTGCTGAGTTCTTTGCATTAGGCTGGCAGGTTCACTCAGTCTTCCAAGACAGTGGAGATCCTTCGGTAAATTCCTTTTTTGAGTGAAAATTTCCATTCTTAAAATGCAGTTGTGGTTTGTTTAATGTATATCATTGCTTGTTTAAATAGTTTATTTCACATTGTGTGGTTACAGTTATGCTCTGAAAATATCAAATCTCTTAAGCTTCTATAATAAAAGTTTTAAAAGCTAAAATTATTTTAAAAATCTACATTTTTAATACATGGTTTAAAGTTTTTTATTGTAAGCATTTTATACCTAAAATTATTAATAATTGCAAATGTAATATTTGATTTCCCAACTGCTCTGCTCCATGTTTTCATTTTTAACTTTGAAATAATTGTAGAATAACTGAAAGTTGGCAAGATAACATAGAAGACCTGTACAGTTTTAATTGGTTTTGCCCCAATAGTCATAAAGTGTTAGTCACTCAGTTGTGTCCAACTCTTTGAGACCCCAGGGACTCTAGCTGTCCCAGCCCCCTGTCCGTGGGATTCTCCAGGCAAGAGTAATGGAGTGGGTCGTCATTTACTTCTCCATTAGTCATACTACTACTTCAAACTTCAGTGTAATACCAAAACAAAGCACTCTCTGTTGGTATACATATATATGTCTACTTTATGATATATCTGTTCCTGTAATGTCACTATTTTCTGGATAACAGAAATGTTATTTTACCACAAAGATTAGTCCATTATCCCCTACTGTTCTTAATCCCTGGCAAATACTAAATACTAGTCTATTATCTTGGAGAAGGCAATGGCACCCCACTCCAGTACTCTTGCCTGGAAAATCCCATGGATGGAGGAGCCTGGTAGGCTGCAGACCATGGGGTCGAGAAGAGTCGGACACGACTGAGCGACTTCATTTTCACTTTTCCCTTTCATGCATTGGAGAAGGAAATGGCAACCCACTCTGGTGTTCTTGCCTGGAGAATCCCAGGGACGGGGGAGCCTGGTGGGCTGCCATCTATGGGGTCGCACAGTGTTGGACACGACTGAAGTGACTTAGCAGCAGTAGCATCAGTCTATTATCTAACTGAGTTTTTAAATTTCAGAAATATTGTGTATGTTGAACACAGTAGCTGCTGCAGCTGCCGCCGCCAAGTTGCTTCAGTCATGTCTGACTCTGTACGACCCCGTAGACAGCAGCCCACCAGACTTCTCTGTCCCTGGTATTCTCCAGGCAAGAACACCAGAATGGGTTGCCATTTCCTTCTCCAGTGCATGCTTGCATGCTAAGTCGCTTCAGTCGTGTTGGACTGTATTCGACCCTGTGGACAGCAGCCCACTAGAACACAGTATATTGCCTTTGAAATTGACTTTTCCACTCATTACATACAGTATTTTTGAGATCCGTCAAGGCTTTTGAGCTTACTAGTAATTCATTCTTTTTTTTTGGTAGACTTTTTTTTAGAGAAGCTTTATATCTAAAGCTTCAAATGAGTACTGAGTAGAAGGTACAGATTTCTCTTATAGCCTGCAAACAGAGCCCCCCTCATTTTCAGATGAATGTGTTTTGACACAGCATTATCCAGTATCCATGATTTACATTAGTGTTCACTCTTGTTTTACATTTTACAAATTTGCAGAAATTTTTAATGATGTGTTTGTCCTTTTACTCTGTGTTCATCCTTATACTGTGTTACAGAGTGGTTTTGTTGCTGTAAAATCCTCTGTATCCTGCATATTCGTCTTTCACTCCTCTGTAACCCGTGGCAACTACTGATATTTGTTTCTCTGTGATGTGAAATTCACTCAGTCCAGTCTGACTCTTCACAACCCCATGGACTATACAGTCTGTGGAATTCTTCAGGCCAGAATACTGGAGTGGGTAGCCTTTCCCTTCTCCAGATTTGTTTATCTGGTTTTGCCTTTTCTAGAATAGTAAATAGTTGCTATTCTACCCTTTTTCTATTGAGCTCTTTTACTTAATGATATACAAGAAGCCTCTTGATGAAAGTGAAAGAGGAGAGTGAAAAAGTTGGCTTAAAGCTCAACATTCAGAAAACTAAGATCATGGCATCTAGTCCCATCAATTCATGGGAAATAGATGGGGAAACAGTGGAAATAGTATCAGACTTTATTTTTTGGGCTTCAAAATCACTGCAGATGGTGATTGCAGCCATGAAATTAAAAGACGCTCACTCCTTGGAAGGAAAGTTATGACCAACCTAGATAGCATGTTCAAAAGCAGAGACATTACTTTGCCAACAAAGGTCCCTCTGGTCAAGGCTATGGTTTTTCCAGTGGTCATGTATGGATGTGAGAGTTGGACTGTGAAGAAGGCTGAGCGCCGAAGAATTGATGCTTTGAGCTGTGGTGTTGGAGAAGACTCTTGAGAGTCCCTTGGACTGCAAGGAAATCCAACCAGTCCATTCTGAAGGAGATCAGCCCTGGGATTTCTTTGGAAGGAATGATGGTAAAGCTGAAACTCCAGTACTTTGGCCATCTCATGTGAAGAGTTGACTCATTGGAAAAGACCCTGATGCTGGGAGGGATTGGCGACAGAAAGAAAAGGGGACGACGGAGGATGAGATGACTGGATGGCATCACCGACTTGATGGACGTGGGTTTGAGTGAACTCTGGGAATTGGTAATGGACAGGGAGGCCTGGTGTGCTGCAATTCATGTGATCTCAAAGAGTTGGACATGACTGAGCCACTGAACTCAACTGAATGTTTTGTATCACTTTGTAATTGGTAACTTGCTTAATGGCATTAAATAATTTGTTTTCTGGGTGTATCTCAGCATATGTATATATCTATTTACTTACAAAAGGATATATTGATTGCTTTTTAAAATTTGGCAGTTATGAATAAAGCTGTTATAAATATGCAAATTTTTTTGTGTATATAGACGTAAATTTTCAATTGATTTGAGTAAATAAATAAGTGTATTTGCTGGACCAAATGGCAAAAGGATGTTTGCTTTTGTGAGAGAACACCAGTCTTTTTAAAAATGGCTCTACCATTTTGCATTCCCACTAGTAATGAATGAGAGCTCATGTTTTTTCACATCCTTGTAGTATCTGCTGATGTTGGTGTTTAGAATTTTAGCCATTCTAGTAAAGTTTTTTTTTGTTTTAATTAGCATTTTCCTGTTAGGTCATGTGGGATCAAATAATCATGTGATTATTTTCCATCAGTAAATCTTTGGTGGGGTGTCTTGGACCTGTTTTTTTAACCCAGTTCTATATTTTGATTTTTAAGAGTTATCTGTACACTTTAGGTGGTAGTTCATTTTCAGATACGTCTTTTGAAAATATCTTCTGCTACTTAGCTTGTCTTTTTATTCTCTTGACAGTATCTTTACAGAGCAAAAATTCTTAAGTTACAAAAATATTTTTTCATTTTTTTTTTGCTGGGGTTGGGGGTGGTCCTTGCCTTGCACCTTGTAGGATTTTAGTTCCCCAATCAAGGATTGAACCTGTGCACTCTGCTGAGTCTTGCTGATCACTGGACCACCAGGAAATTCCCAGCAATTTCTAATTTTGAGGAAGGCCAGTGTATCTCTGGTTTTGGTGTTGTGCCTGAAAAGTGATTGCGTTCAAGGCCATCCATGTTTTCTCCAGTGTTTTCTTCTAGGAGTTTTACAGTTTTATGATTGTTTTTTGAGCTAATTTTTATACCAAGTATAAGATCTCTGCCTGGATGTATTATTTTTTTTAACATGTGGATGTCAGTTCTTAAAGCACAGTTTGTTAAAAAGACTGTCTTTGCCCTTACATCTCTTTGAGAGATCAGTTAACTCAGTACAAGTTTATTTCTTGGGTTTTTGTTCTGTTCTGTTAGTATTTGTCTGTTTTTCACATACTACAATGTTTTGGTTACTATACCTTTATACTAAGTCTTGAAGTGGGCTTGTGTCCTCTGATATTGTTATTGTCATTGAGTACTTTTGGCTTTTCTGAGACTCACCTCTGCATATAAACTTTATTTATTTTTTTATTTTTTAAAATTTATTTTTTAAATTTTGGTTTGTGTTGGGTCTTTGTTGCTGCATGGGCTTTTCTCTATTTGTGGTGAGCAGGGGCCGCTGTTTGTTTTGGTGCTTAGGCTTATTGTGGTGACTTTTGTGGAGCACAGATTTCAGTTGTTGTGGTTTATGTAGTTGTGGTTCCCAGACTCTGGAGCATAGTAGTTGTAGTGCCCATGCTTAGTTGCTCTGTGGCATGTACTATCTTCCTGGGCCAGGGATCAAACTTGATCCTGAATTTGCAGGATAATTCTTTACTACTGAGTCACCAGGGAAATTGTGCACATAAGCTTTAGAATCAGTTTGTTGATATGCATAAAATGACTTGCTGGGATTTCCATTCAGATTGCATCGTATCTTTAGATCAGTTTGAAAAGAACTAACAACTTGATGGTATTGTTGTCCTACTCATTGCATGGGATCTCTGTTTAATTTTTTGGTTTCATTCATCAGAATTTTGCAGTCTTCCTCATACAGATCTTACACATATTTTTTAGATTTACACCTAAGCATTTTTATTTTTAGGGTTGAAAATATAAATGGTTTGTGTTTTTAATTTCACATTCTACTTGTTCATTGCAGCCATTTAGGAAAGTGATTGAGTTGTATAAGTTAACTTTGAATCTACAGTCTTATATTAATCACTCATTACTTTTTGTTTTTTTTTGTTGTTGCCTTTAACAGTTTTTCTGCATAGGCAGTCATGTTATCTACAAAGACAATTTTATATCTGCATTTCTAATCTGTATACCTTTATTTCAGTTTCATATTTTTAGTATATAAGCTGGGACTCCATTATTATGTTCAAAAGCATGGAGAAAAAGAGACATTTTTGCTTTTTCCTTGTCTTAGTAAAGAGCATTGCATTTCTTAACCATCAAATATGACATTAACGGTAGATACCTTTTATTACTTTGAGATTGCCATCTGTTCCTAGTTTGGTAAGGGTTTACAAATGGGTTTATGCCTTTTGTGCATTTCTTGATAGTATTATGTGGTTTTCCTTTAATCTGTTGATATGGTGGAAGGCATTAATGGATTATCAGGTATTGAATCAGCCTAGAATACCTTAGTTAAATCCCACATGGTGATATTGTTGGATTAGGTTTGTTAATATTTTGTTGAAGATTTTTGTATGTATGTTCATGAGGAATTTTACTGTAGTTTTCCTTCCTTGCAGTGCTTTTGTTTGGTTTAGGCATAAAGTAATGTGTACCTTATAAAATGAGGAAGTATTTCATTTGCTGCTGTCTCCTTAAAGATCCAGCAGGGAATCAGTATAATATCTTTCTTAAATGTTTGGTAGAATTCACCAGTGAACATATTTAGGCCTGGTGCTTCCTCTGGTTATTTGTTGATTGAATTTCTGTAATTAATATAAACCTAATCAGATTGTTCAAATTGCTGTACGGGCTTAATGCTAACCATATCAAAATACCAGCAAAGTTTTTTTGGTTGGAAAATATATACTATTTTAAGAAAAGATAATATCAGGCATACAGATCAGAAAGAAATGTTGCTTCGTAAGTATGGTTGCAGGATACAACAATAGCTCACTGTATTTCAGTGTACTAGCAATGAACACTTACATACCCACCCAAATTTAAACTACCGAAGTCTCCAAAAGATGAAATACTTTAGATACAAAACACCATTGCTTTAGAAGATAGAAGAAATACTTCATCATTCTATGAGGAAAACTTTACCTTTTATCAGAACCACAAAGACATTACACAAAAGGAAAAGTAAGGGGAAATAATTCTTATGAGCATATAAGCTAAAATATGTGAAAATTACACACCTCTGAAAGAAGTCAAGGAAAATCTAAATATAATCTGTGCATGGATTGAAAGCTCAACCGATATACACAGGTTTAATGCAGCTTTTATCAAAATCCCAGCAAAGTTAGGAAACAGAGAATTAGACCCCCTCCAAAATGTCCCAGCTGAGTTTTGGCAAACGTATGGAAGGAGTTCTATAAGAGAGAATAGAATATTCAGAAGAGAATACGGTATTCAACAAACAGATAATGTCTGTTTAAAGGCAAAAAAAATAAGCCTAGTTTTAAATGAAATACTTTGCATTCAAAATGTATATTTTCTTTGAACATTTGTGTGAGCTCATCTATTTTGAGTACATACTTGACATACAGCCACGTTTGAGTATTAAATGGATCACAAAAAACTGTAAGAAACCTTTAAGAGAAAATGTAGGCAAAAAAAGTTTAGAGCTTGGGATTGTCTCTGATCTTTCAAGATATTACGGCATATTGCATTCCATGGGAAAAAAAAAATTGGTAAGTTGCAGTACCTCAGAATTAAAAGTAATTGCTCTGCAAAAGATCTGTTGCAAGGGTCAGAAGACTTTTACTGACCCAGAGATATTTGCAGACAACATGTCCAGAAGTGACTAGAACAAATAAATCTCAACTCAGCAGTTGAAAACAGTTGATCAAAGTGGAATGTGTTAGTTGCTCAGTCATGTCCCACTCTATGACCCCATGGTCTGTCCATGGAATTCTCCAGGCAAGATAATGAAGTGGATTGTCATTCCCTTCTTCAGGGGATCTTTCCAACCCAGGGATCAAACCCAGGTCTTCTGCATCGTAGTCAGGTTCTTTACCGTTAGAGCTACCGGAAGACAGTAGTCTAAAGGTACGGAGATCATATTTGCAGACAAATAAGCACATTTCCTATAATTCATGGTTTGACTTTAAATCCAGAATATTCCTAGTTTTTATTGTTGTTAGTTTACTATTCCCATTTATGCATTCTATAAAATCAGTGTCTTTTTCACCTTGGGACATATCTCAAGCTGATTAGAGCCTAATCTTTGGTTAAGTTATATCTGCATATAGCTAATTTTATCTGTTTTGTAATAGGTCTTCAGTCATTTAAATTTCTAAGATGATAGTGTCATTTCAAACTTTTGGAAGCATCATGATATATAGCCACTCTGTAGCAGGATTAATTTCTTTCAAAATAATTTAGCTTTTAGAAGTCTATGGATGTTTAAGTACTATTTGATATTAAAGCTGGTTATTATTTCTTGATTATTAGACATGTTTCCTTTGTTGACTGTCCTGGCCATGATATTTTGATGGCTACTATGCTGAATGGTGCAGCAGTGATGGATGCAGCTCTTCTGTTAATCGGTAAGTAACATTTGAATTGATTTCACAACAAGTATGGAGTCCATTCAGCATGGCATATTTAAAGGGGAGTCTGAGTCTCTCATGCCCATAATTGAGAATAGGTAGATTATCCAAATTAGTATAGATGACTGCTTGCTAGCTATCATGAAATAGTAAGGTAAGTTGTACTGGGGCTGTTATCTTGTGAGAATTCTAAGAGAAGTGTGGGGGAAAATTTTTTTTAAGACAATGCATTTTTCTTACTGTCCTTTTAGACTTTTAAAATAATAGTATGTTGGGGGCAGGGAGAAGATATTTTATAAATGGCTGTGAGCTATTCAGTGCAGTATTGATGTAATGGGCTTTTTAAACATGCACAGTCATGTGAAATACTGAAGTCAAGGGCTGTGTGAATGTTTTCAAAACTGGAGTTGTGCTTTCTTTTGTGAGATCTTAAGGTGAATTTTAAGGGTCAAATGTAAAGTTCAAGGGAATTGTGTCCACAGAAGACCACTTTTGTTTCTGATACCCAGAGTACAAATTCAGGGAGTACTCTAAATCATCCTTAAGTTTGATAACTTACTAGAGTTTTAAAAAAACTCAGTGAAAGGTGAGTTTTTGAATTAAAATTACAGTTTCTTATAGGGAAAGGTACAAAATTCAGTTCCGTGAAAGGAAGGGTACAAAGGGGCAGAGGCCAGCATTTAGCTTCTGCCCGAAAAAGGTTTAGTCCTTGCATTTGGGCTTCTTAACCATAAGCCATGTCATTTCTGACAGAATTGTCCTTATTCAGGGCAGGAGTTGACTACACCTAATGTTAAGAGTATGATTGCTACACTAGATACCCTTAAAGAGGGTGGCCATGCCAAAAAGAGCAACCATGTGATTTATGGTGGGAGACTGTGGAAATGAGAACTCCACTTCCGTATGACTGTGCTTTTCAACAAGCCTGCAGAATAAGTATGGGGCAAGGCAACTGAATATCACAATTAAAGGGAAATGATCATTGGGATACTAGACAAAATATACTTTTTAATAATATATTGTCAGACCTTCATTTCTCCTCATGTGATCCTGTATAACCTTCCCATCTGTCCTTGTGACTGGATAGCTGTGTTGAGAGGAAACAGACAGCCTCCAGGTTGGAAATCACTGTCTTTGTAAGCTGAGAAGTGTTGTTCCATTCCTTTTGTAGTATTCTCTTCATTAGATCTGTCCCACATTTAAAGGGAAGGATTTCACAAGGGTGTGAATGCCAGATATGGGCATCATTGAATATCTTTGTGGTTGTCTACATTTATGGTTGGTTGATTACAGTTCATAGACTGCACTATGCAACTTTTCTACTCTTAACTGTTCTGGAGCTACACTAGGCCAGAATATGCTGCAGACTACATGGAACTGCTGCTGCTACTGCTAAGTCGCTTCAGTTGTGTCCGACTCTGTGCGACCCCATAGACAGCAGCCTGCCAGGCTCCCGCATCCCTGGGATTCTCCAGGCAAGAACACTGGAGTGGGCTGCTATTTCCTTCTCCAATGCATGAAAGTGAAAAGTGAAAGTGAAGTCGCTCAGTAGTGTCCGACTCTTAGCGACCCCATGGACTGCAGCCTACCAGGCTCCTCTGTCCATGGGATTTTCCAGGCAAGAGCACTGGAGTGGGGTGCCATCGCCTTCTCCAATGGAACTAGAGGAACTTGAGGGGTATATATAACACCTAACTATAGCCTGAAGGAAATCAAATTAGTTGATTCCAAGTATTGTGTGTAGGGTCAGGAATAGGAGTTAAAAGATGAGGGGATCCAGGGCACTCAGATGTTGGGTTTAAACTTGAGAACTAACTCTGATCACACACATCTTTTTTGTGTTTTAATTCTTCATAATCTCCTTAGCTGGTAATGAATCCTGTCCTCAGCCTCAGACTTCTGAACACCTGGCTGCCATAGAAATTATGAAACTGAAGCATATTTTGATTTTGCAAAATAAAATTGATTTGGTAAAAGAAAGTCAGGCTAAAGAACAGTATGAACAGATCCTTGCGTTTGTACAAGGTAAGGTGCTGTAATAGTTAATAAGTGTATGAATCAAGTTTTAAGGTAAACATTTAATCATCAAAAATGAATCTATAGTTTCGAATCCCTGTTTCTCTGTATTACTAAATGCCTTTTAGCCAGTTTATAGAAGCAGTGAAATTTGAGTTGGTTGTTAGAGTTTGACTTTCATGTTAGATAGGAAAAAGGTAATAGTCTGTGGATATTACCAGTTGGGTTTCTTCCAGATGGCAGCACGTTACTCTTGTTTTATTTAAAAACGACTGTTGTTCAACTTCATCATCATGATAGTGAAAATATGTAAGAGGTGATATTTGTGTGTCATCCTTGCATTGAAGTCATGCTAGTATTGTCTATATAATTCTAATGTTATTATATGTGTTTTCAGAGTGAGGGCCAATGCATTGTTTTTTAAATTCTTTCCCAGTAATAGTAAAATGATACATATATATATGTTAGTCTGTTTTCTGATTATTTACACTCTCTTCTTAAGAAGCTCTTTGTAGTACTGCAAGTGACAATCATTTCTTTAATCTGTAATGTTCTTTTCTCTAAAACATATGGTTTCTATTTGGGGCAAGACATAATACATATTATTTTTTACATTTGACTTTTTTACCTATTAGATGGTCTACCTTTATTAGCCAGATTATGTGATAAAAGTTACACCTGTAAATTCTCTATTTGGTCCATTCTGTTGACTACTTGTTTGGCATTGGAAAAACAAAATATTGTGCTTTTCTAACAGGGTGGTAGCTTTCCATATTTTGCTGACCTCTGTTTATGACGTCTGGGTATCTGTTTTTAGTTATCTTTAGTAATTTGTGGAGCAAATTTTGAAAAACAGATGAATTTTGATCTTTCTGAATTTTGTCATATAGGTACAGTAGCAGAAGGAGCTCCTATTATTCCAATTTCTGCTCAACTAAAATATAATATTGAAGTTGTCTGTGAGTATATTGTTAAGAAAATTCCAGTACCTCTAAGAGACTTTACTTCAGAACCCCGACTTATTGGTAAGGACTTAAGCTGTTATCCTTTAACTGTTGACTGATTTTTTCTGCATTGTTGATTTTCTTTTAAGGGCACAGAGGTAATGATATATTAGAATGTTTGTGTGCTTTTTTGAATTTTAACATAGGGAATGAGTTTATGTATAACACAGGCAACATATATGTATGTATACATATATATATAAGTCATATATATGTACTTATATATATACATATATACATATGTAAGTCAACGGAGTGAATTTTAAAGTTTTATGAATTAGATCGATTCTAAGATGCTAGATTGAAGAGCAGAATCATGAATGAAATAGAAACATTAATTTTTATTAGGTAATCAGGATTAGAGTAATATAGTGTTAGAGTAATAATAGTGTTCTTTTATATAATGTTTTAAACAGGAACAGGAAAATAGCACCTCTGTACAAATTGTTTTAGCATACTGTTAATGAAGATTTTCATGTTCTTTTTGCCTTAATTTTGTAGTACCTGTACTGATGATTACATTAAGGGTGTTTTTTTGGTAAACAAATTTGCAGAAAACCTGAACCTTTCTGTATACACCTCTGGGCATCCTGTATGTTTTATGGAGAGTGTTCCTTTGAGTGATTATGAAGCACACTGTTTGATAAGTGCCACTTTTAAAAAGTTAATATAGTCCTAGAATTATTTGGTAGTTTTAAAAATAAGTTTTTGTCACATAAATTCTAATATAAAGGTATATGAGAGAAGAATTCAGTCCCATAGCTCTGATAACATGTGTATTTCCAAATGTCTTTTTGTTCATATCATTATATAAACCTAGGTGCATATATAGTCATTTAATGAATGTAGGATTGTACTCTGGAAATGAATTTCATAGCTACTTCTTTTTTTAATTGTATGTGAGGATCCCTGTAATAGTTTGTTACAGTTGCCATAATAAAACATTACATAATGGATTTACTTCTCACATATACATGGGCCAGAAATGTGACATTAAGGTCCTTCCAGATTTTCTTCCTCCAGAGGCCTGTCCTCTTTGACTTGGAGATGGCCAGGTGGTGCCTTTTGTCACACAATTTTTCCTCTGTATGTGTGCATCCTTGCTATCTCTTTGTCCAGATCTCCTGTTTTTGTAAGGACATGAGTCAGAATGGGTTAGGGCCCACTGATTTTACCTGAATTCTTTGAAGGCCTTGTCTTCAAATACAATCAGATTCTGAGGTACTGGTTCGAAAGCTTAGGCCTTTAGCATGAATTGCAGGGAAGGAGACCACACTTTATTTAGCCTAGAATAATCAACCCTTCACTTAATTTTATCTGTATAAAGTATTTATTTGTCTTTTCTTTTGTAATAGTTGTTTAATTCCATAGTATAAATAGAGCTTCAACATGTCACTTAACTGATTGACTTATTTTCACTTTTCCAATAGTTAAGACCATGATAAGATTTGGGATAAAAAAAATAATAATAATGATGATGATGTTGTTTTCCACAAACTCAACTCTAAGGTGTAGATCTTAGCTACTTCTGAACACACACACACTCACAAACTTAACATGAATAAGCATCTGATTTAACTAACAGGGTGAACTTTATGGTTTATTTCCTTTTTTCCTTTTCCCCTTCCCAGTTATTAGGTCCTTTGATGTCAACAAACCTGGCTGTGAAGTTAATGATCTTAAAGGTGGTGTGGCTGGTGGTAGTATTTTAAAAGGAGTGTTAAAGGTGAACTTGATTTTGAACTTTTCTTAACTAGAACACATTTTAAAGATGGTAAAAACAAAATTTCAAAACTAACTTTAAAACACATTGTTTTAATATGTCTTTAAATCATGCATGTGTTATAAGCTAGGTAACAGAATAGTGGTTGTGTTTAGAGATGTACTATAGTTAGGACTCTTAACATGTAAAGGTAATTATCTTGTCCCACATATGTTTATAACTCAATGTTTCAGGTGAGCCAGGAAATAGAAGTCAGACCTGGTATTGTTTCCAAAGATAGTGAAGGAAAACTCATGTGTAAACCAATCTTTTCCAAAATTGTATCACTTTTTGCGGAACACAATGATCTTCAGTATGCTGCTCCAGGTGGTCTTATTGGTAAGGATATCACTTAATATCTGTAGGCTTCTGATAGCAACTGTTCAGGTCACTTTTTTGTGAAATACACTGAGTCCATATCTCTAATTAGGTATTTTAAGTGAATATGAAGGAGTGGGATACACAGGTATACACATAATTTAATTGTTCACTGTAGTATAAAACAATTTAATGTTTGTTTAAAAAAAACTTGTAGGGAATTTTTGGTGCTCCAGTGATTAGGACTCAGCCTGCTCCAGTGATTAGGACTCAGCCTGGAGAATCCCAGGGATGGGGGAGCCTGGTAGGCTGTTGTCTGTGGGGTTGCACAGAGTCAGACACGTCTGAAGTGACTTAGCAGCAGCAGCAGCAGGCCTTGATTAATCCCTCATTAAGAAACTAAAATCCCATAAGCCGTGCTCTCTTTGTGGTGGCAGGGGTTTTATATGTAAAGAATACATTTTAATTGCTATTAGGAAACCACTCTAGAACACAGGGTGTTCAGCTTGGTGCTCTGTGATGACCAAAAAGGGTGGAGTGGTGGTGGGAGGGAGACTCAAGAGGGAGAGCTTTATGTATACATAAAGCTGATTCACATTGTACAACAGAAATCAACATAGCACTAAAGCAGTTACACTGTAAAAACACAAAACACTAATTTATTGAATGTGCTATGCTTAGTTGCTCAGTTGTGTCCAAATGTTTGTGACTCCATGGACTTTAGCCCCCCAGGCTCCTTCATCCTTGGGGATTCTCCAGGCAGGAATACTGGAGTGGGTTGTAATGCCCTCCTCAAGGGAATCTTCCCAACCCAGGAGTTGAATCCAGATCTCCTGCATTGCAGGAGGATTATTTATCAGCTGAGCTACCAGGGAAGCCCAATTTATTCAGTTTATTGAATATGATAAGTTAAATAACAAAGTTTAATGATTTAATATTAAATGTAATACACCCTTACTTAAACTGGTCAGATTCACACTGTTCACGTCATCCAGCCTAATTACTTCATGGCAAATAGGTGGGGAAGCAATGGAAACAGTGGCTGACTATTCTTCTGGGCTCCAAAATCACTGTGGATGGTGATTACAGCCATGAAGTTAAAAGATGCTTGCTCCTTGGAAGGAAAGTTTTGACCAACCTACAGAGCATATTCAAAAGCAGAGACATTACTTTGCAACAAAGGTCAATCTAGTCAAGTCTATGGTTTTTCCAGTAGTCATGTATGGATGTGAGAGTTGGACTGTGAAGAAAGCTGAGCGCTGAAGAATTGATGCTTTTGAACTGTGGTGTTGGAAAGGACTGTTTAGAGTCCCTTGGACTGCAAGGAGATCCAACCAGTCCATCCTAAAGGAGATCAGTCCTGGGTGTTCATTGGAAGGACTAATGTTGAAGCTGAAACTCCAGTACTTTGGCCGCCTGATGCGAAGAGCTGACTCATTAGAAAAGACCCTGGGGCTGGGAAGGATTGAAGGAAGAAAAGGGGACAACAGCGGATGAGATTTTCTTGTTAATTTGTTGTATTGGTGTACAAACAGAATAGTATAATGAGAACCCTTTATACCTGCCAACCAGCATTAACAATGATGTATTATATTTCTGCAAAGTAATATCCCTCATGGCTCAGTGATAAAGAATCTGCCTGACAATGCAGGAGAGATGGGTTCGATCCCTGGGTGAGGAGGATACCTTTGTAAAGGAAATGACAACCCACTCCAGTATTCTTACCTGGGAAATCCCATGAACAGAGGATACTAGTGGCTGTGTACAGTCCATGGAGTCAGAATCAGACACAAGTGAGTGACTAAACAACAATAATCATGATAAACTCGGTAATTCTCAGGCTTGATTAAGACAATATCTTACTACATGAAATTTATTTACCTTTATAGTTTAAGTCAAACTTTAAAAAATTCTTTAATTTCTGTCAACCCTTTTTTTTTCATTGTTCTTATATTTATGGATAAAGCAGGGATTTCAATTAGAAATGTATGGCATTTTGATTATGTAGTTGTTAGATGTTATGAGTTAATTGGGTTGAAGTTGTACTGGTATGACTAATTTCACCTTTGCGAGTGTTTTAAGAAATAGCAAATTGGAATATGTATTTTTTATATCTTAGGAGTTGGAACAAAAATTGACCCCACTTTGTGCCGGGCTGACAGAATGGTGGGGCAGGTGCTTGGTGCAGTTGGAGCTTTACCAGAGATTTTCACAGAATTGGAAATTTCCTATTTTCTACTTAGACGACTTCTTGGTGTACGCACAGAAGGAGACAAGAAAGCAGCAAAGGTAAGTGCTTTTTGTAATTCAGAAGCACAAAGCATGATGTTTCAACCAGTTTTGTTCATTTGTTACAGTGACAGTATAATTACAAAAAAAGTATTGGGAAGTGAATAATTTGGAAGTTTCTGTGTACCAACCAGCCATAAACCAAGCCAGAATTTTGTTTTGTTATTTAATGGAAAAAAGTATTTGTGCCTATATTTCTAGTGTGCGTGCTCAGCCATGTCTGACTCTTTGTGACCCAGTGGACTGCATCCTGCAAGGCTCCTCTGTCCATGAAATTTTCCAGGCAGAAAACATGTGACTTTTTATAAAAGAAGAGTCAGACTTTGTTGGCAGAGATACAGAGAAATAAGTACTTAAACTTTCTTTTTTTTTTTTTTAAACCCATTCCGGGGGCCCGGGGCCTCCGGGCCCTCCCGCAGCACCGGCGTCATCCGCCATTTGGTGTTTTCACGAAGAAGAAGAGAGAGACCTCGCCCGACGGTGTCTTTATAAGGCGCCAAGGGTCGCGAGATCTCGGTTGCCCCTAAACTTTCTGAGAGTATAAATTTGTAACATATGTAAGTGTTCCCACCAGTTTCATTTCAGAGTTGTCATTTTAAACAACAACAGGAAAATGACATTTTAAAAGGAATGATGTGTAATACATATTTTGACATTAAAAGATCTGGAGAGACAATAAACTCAGAGAAACAAGCGGCAGAAGTGTGATATAGAGTACTCTGTTAGCTTTTAAACACTGGGTTTTTTATAGTAGTTAAGTCTTTGTATCCTGTTATCACTATTAGATTCTATTTTCTAGCTTTTCTTTAGGTTTTAGTATTTGTTGTTTGAGTGCTTAAAATAATAGCTAGTGGGAAGCTGCTGTATAGCACAAGGAGCTGTTCCTATACCTTGCTTTGAAGTATGCAACCTTAGATTGAGAATATTCTTCCTGTACAGTATTTAAAATTCTGTATGTGATCATAAAGTCCTTCTTAGAGTTCGTTTTAGTATTTATATTTCTTACAGTCTGATTAAATGAAACATGAAGGCCTTAACGACAACAGTGTAGGGGTTTCCCTGATGGCTCAGTGGTAAAGAATCTGCCTGCCAGTGCAAGAGACAACAGGTTCGATCCCTGATCTGGGAAGATACCATATGCTGTGGAAGCAGGTAATCCTCTGCACCTCAACGGCTCTGCCCACATACTGCAGCTGCTGAAGACTGCCCACCTAGACTCTGCTCCACAGGAAGAGAAGCTACAACAATAAGCCCACACACCACAACTAGAGAATAATCCCTACTGACCCAAACTAGAGAAAGCCTGCGCAGCGACAAAGACCCAGCACTGCCACAAATAAAATTATATATTAAAAAAGCTGGTGTGAATTTTGACATTATACTGTAGAGGCATCAGTAGGCAGTATGTTGTTCAGTTGGTAAGCCATGTCCAACTCTTTGTGACCCCAAGGACTGCAGCAAACCAGGGTTCCCTGTCCTTCACACTCCTGGAGTTTGCTTTAACTCAGGTTGATTCAGTTGGTCATGCCATGGAACCTTCTACTCTGTAGCCCCCTTCTCCTGCCTTAAATCTTCCCTAGTGTCTGGTCTTTTCCAGTGAATTGGCTCTTTTTATCAAGTATCCAAAGTATTGGAGTTTCAGCTTTAGCATCTGTTCTTCCAGTGAATATTTAGGTTGGTTTCCTTTAGGATCGACTGGTTTGATCTTGCAGTTTAAGGAACTCTCAAGGGTTTTCTGCAACACCATAGTTTGAAAGCATCAATTTTTCTTTTATTTATTAAAAATTTTATTATTATTTTTTTTTTACTTTACAATATTGTATTGGTTTTGCCATACATCAACATGCATCTGCCACGGGTGTACATGTGTTCCCTGTCCTGAACCCTCCTCCCTCCTCCCTCCCCATACCATCCCTCTGGGTCATCCCAGTGCACCAGCCCCAGACTTCCTGTATCCTGCATCGAACCTGGACTGGTGATTCATTTCTTTTATATTATACATGTTTTAATGCCATGCTCCCAAATCATCCCCCACCTCCCTCTCCCACAGAGTCCAAAAGACTGTTCTATACATCTGTGTCTCTTTTGCTGTCTTGTACACAGGGTTGTTGTTACCATCTTTCTAAATTCCATATATGTGCGTTAGTATACTATATTGGTGTTTTTCTTTCTGGCTTACTTCACTGTGTATAATAGGCTCCAGTTTCATCCACCTCATTAGAACTGATTCACATGTATTCTTTTTAATGGCTGAGTAACACTCCATTGTGTATATGTACCACAGCTTTCTTATCCATTCATCTGCTGATGGACATCTAGGTTGCTTCCATGTCCTTTCTATTATAAACAATAAAAAAAGCTGTGATGAACATTGGGGTACACGTGTCTCTTTGAATTCTGGTTTCCTCAGTGTGTATGCCCAGCAGTGGCATTGCTGGGTCGTATGGCAATTCTATTTCCAGGTTTTTAAGGAATCTCCACACTGTTCTCCATAGTGGCTGTACTAGTTTGCATTCCCACCAACAGTGTAAGAGGGTTCTCTTTTCTCCACATCCTCTCCAGCATGTATTGCTTGTAGACTTTTGGATCGCAGCCATTCTGACTGGTGTGAAATGGTACCTCATTGTGATTTTGGTTTGCATTTCTCGGATAATGAGTGATTATCCGAAAGTTGAGCATCTTTTCATGTGTTTGTTAGCCATATTTATGTCTTCTTTGGAGAAATGTCTATTTAGTTCTTTGGCCCATTTTTTGATTGGGTTGTTTATTTTTCTGGAATTGAGCTGCAAGAGTTGCTTGTATATTTTTGAGATTAGTTGTTTGTCAGTTGCTTCATTTGCTATTATTTTCTCCCGTTCAGAAGGCTGTCTTTTCACCTTGCTTGTAGCTTCTTTTGTTGTGCAGAAGCTTTTAATTTTGATTAAGTCCCATTTGTTTATTTTTGCTTTTATTTCTAATATTCTGGGAGGTGGGTCATAGAGGATCCTGCTGTGATCTATGTCGGAGAGTGTTTTGCCTATGTTCTCCTCTAAGAGTTTTATAGTTTCTGGTCTTACGTTTAGATCTTTAATCCATTTTGAGTTTATTTTTGTGTATGCTGTTAGAAAGTGTTCTAGTTTCATTCTTTTACAAGTGGTTGACCAGTTTTCCCAGCACCACTTGTTAAAGAGATTGTCATTTCTCCATTGTATATTCTTGCCTCCTTTGTCAAAGATAAGGTGTCCATAGGTGCGTGGGTTTACCTCTGGGCTTTCTATTTTGTTCCATTGATCTATATTTCTGTCTTTGTGCCAGTACCATACTGTCTTGATGACTATGTCTTTGTAGTAGAGCCTGAAGTCAGGCAGGTTGATGCCTCCAGTTCCATTCTTCTTTCTCAAGATTGGAAAGCATCAATTTTTCAACACTCAGTCTTCTTTATGGTTCAACTCTCACATCCATACACGGCTTCTAGAAAAACTGTAGCTTTGACTATACAGGCATTTATTAACGAACTGATGTCTCTGCTTTTTAATAATGTAGTCTAGGCTTTTTGTAGCTTTTCTTCCAGGAGTGACTATCTTTTAATTCTGTGGCTTCAGTTACCATCTACAGTGATTTTGGAACCCAAGAAATGAAAATCTGTCATTGTTTCCATTTTTTCACTTTATATTTGGTGTGAAGTAGGCAATGGCACCCCACTCCAGTACTGTTGCTTGGAAAATCCCATGGACGGAGAAGCTTCGTAGGCTCCAGTCCATGTGGTCGCTGAGGGTCAGACATGACTGAGCGACTTCACTTTCACTTTTCACTTTGATGCATTGGAGAAGGAAATGGCAACCCACTCCAGTGTTCTTGCCTGGAGAATCCCAGGGACGGGGGAGCCTGGTGGGCTGCCGTCTGTGGGGTCGCACAGAGTTGGACACGACTGAAGTGACTTAGCAGCAGTACCAGTAGCAGCAGAGACATTACTTTGCCAACAAAGGTCCATCTAGTCAAGGCTATGGTTTTTCCAGTGGTCATGTATGGATGTAAGAGTTGGACTGTGAAGAAAGCTGAGCGCCAAAGAATTGATGCTTTTGAATTGGTGTTGGAGAAGACTCTTGAAAGTCCCTTGGGTTGCAAGGAGATCCAGCCAGTCCATTCTAAAGGAGATCGGTCCTGGATGTACTTTCGAAGGAATGAAGCTAAAGCTGAAACTCCAGTACTTTGGCCACATCATGCAAAGAGTTGACTCATTGGAAAAGTCTCTTTGATGCTGGGAGGAATTGGGGGCAGGAGAAGGGGACCACAGAGGATGAGATGGCTGGATGGCATCACTGACTCGATGGACATGAGTTTGAGTGAACTCCGGGAGTTGGTGATGGACAAGGAGGCCTGGGGAGCTGCAATTCATCGGGTCGCAAAAAGTTGGACACGACTGAACGAATGAACTGAACTGAACTCAATGGGACTGGATGTCAGGATCTTAGTGTTTTGAACGTTGTGTTTCAAGCTAGCTTTTTCACTCTTCTGTTTCATCCTCATCAAGAGACTCTCTAGTTTGCTTCACATTCTGTCATTTGAGTGGTTATCATCTGTATATCTGAGGTTGTTCTTATTTCTCCCAGCAGTCTTGATTCCAGGTTGTGATTCATCCAGCCCTGCATTTTGTAAATAAGCAAGGTGTCAGTATACAGCTGAGACGTACTCCTTTCCCCAGTTTGGAATCAGTTGTTGTTCCACGATTAGTTCTGTTGCTTCTTGACCTGCATACAGGTCTTGGAGGAGGCAGGTATTGCCCTCTTAAAAGTTTTCCATTTTGCTGTGATCCACATAGGTAAGTCAGTAAGCAGATGATTGTCTGAAATTCCTTTGCCTTTTCTATGACCCAGTGGGTGTTGGCAGTTTGATCTCTGGTTCTCCTCCCTTTTCTAAATCCAGATTGTACATTTGGAAGTTCTCAGTTCAAGTACTGCTGAAACCTAGCTTGAAGGATTTTATGCGTTACCTTGCTAGTTTGTGAAATGAGCTCAGTTGTACTATAATGGGAATATACTTTGGAAATGCCTGACTCTGGGATGAGAATAAACACTATGTTTTCCAGTCTTAGGCTACTGCTGAATTTTCCAAATTTGCTGGTGTATTGAGTGGAGTACTAACAACATCATCATTTAGGATTTGCATTAGCTCAGTTGGAATTTTATCACCTCCACGAACTTTGTTCATAGTAATTTTTCCTAAGGCCCACTATCTGCACAGTCAAGGATATCTGGCTCTAGGTGAGTGACCATACTGTTGAAGTTATCTGGGTCATTAACTTTTATTGTATACTTTGTCCCTGTGTTCTTTTGTGTGTGTGTGTGTGTGTGATGGTTTTTGCCCTACATCAGTGTCAATCAGTCAGAGGTATATATATTCTTGCCATCCTGAACTGCTCTCCCTCCTCCCTCCCCAGCGTGTCCTTCAGGGTTGTCCCAGAGCATCAGCTTTGTGTGCACTGCTTCATGCCTCGAATTTGCACTGGTCAGCTGTTTTACATATAATAATACACACGCTTCAGTGCTATTCTCAAATCCCATTCTCGCCTTTTGCCATCAAGTCCCAAAGTGTGGTTTACACCTGTGTTCCTTTGGCACCCTGCATATAACATGGTCAGTACTATCTCTGTAAATTCCATGTATTTGTGTTAATATACAGTATATGACTTTTTCTTTCTGACTTAACTTCACTCTGAATAATAGCCTCCAGGTTCATCCATCTCATTAAAACGGACTTAAATGTGTACCTTTATATAACTGGGTAATATTCCTTTGTGTATATGTACAACCTCCTTATCCATTCATCTGCTTACGGACAGCTTGGTTGATTCCATGTCCTAGCTATTGTAAACAGTGCTGCAGTGAATGTTGGGGTACATGTGTCTCTTTCAGTTCTGCTTTTCTTGGAATGTAACCAGGAGTGGAATTGCTGGATCATATGGCAGTTCTGTTCCCAGATTTTCAAGAATCTCCACACTGCTATCCAAAGTGGCTATACCAGTTTGCGTTTGCATCAACAGCATAAGAGGGTTCCCTTTTCTCCACACCCTCTCTAGCATTTACTATTTGTAGACTTTTTGATGACGGCTATTCTGACTAGTGTGACATAATACCTCATTGTAGTTTTGATTTGCAATTCTCTAATAATAAGTGAAGTTGACTATCTTTTAAAGAGTTTTATTAGTCATCTGTGTATCTTCTTTGGAGAAGTGTCTATATAGGTCTTTTGCCCATTTTTTAATTGGGTTGTTCATATTTCTGGTATTGAGCTGCATAAGCTGCTGGTATATTTTGAATAATAATTCTTTCTCAGCTTGTTATTTTCTCCCATTCAGAAGGCTGTCTTTACACCTTGCTTATAGTTTCTTTCATTGTGCAAAACCTTTAATTAGGTGCCATTTGTGTATTTTTGTTTTTCTGTCCATTACTCTGGGAGTTGGGTCATAGAAAGCATGTGGTGATTTATGTTGAAGAGTGTTCTGTCTTGATTTTTCCCCTCGAAGTTTTAAAGTGTCTGATCTGTATGGCAAAACCAATACCATATTGTAAAGTAAAAAAAAATAAATAAAGTTTCTTATCTTGTATTTAGGTATTTAATCCACTTTGAGTTTATTTTTGTGTATGGTGTTAGAAAATGTTCTAATTTCATTCTTTTACATGTAGTTGACAGTTTGCCCAGCACCACTTGTTGAAGAGACTGTCTTTTCTGCAATGTATATTTTTGCCTCATTTGTCAAAGATACAGTGTCCATAGGTACATAGACTTATTTCTGGATATTCTGTTTTATTCTGTTGATCTATAATTTTGTCTTTGTGTCAGACTGTGGTGATGATTGGAGCTTTGTAGTGTAGTCTGTAGTTAGGAAGGTTGATTCCTCCAGTTTCATCTTTCTCAATTGCTTTGGCTATTTGGAGTCTTTTCATGTTTCCATAAATTGTGAAATTATTTGGTCTAGTTCTCTGAAAAATACCATTGGTAGTTTGATAGAGATTGCAGTGAATATGCTAGCAATGAAAAATCAGAAAGAGAAATTAAGGAAACAACCCAATTCAACATTGTAACAAAAGAAGTAAAATGCTTGAGTAGTATACTCATTTTCACTGTATTGATTCTTGCAATCCAACATGTTGTATTTCTCCATCTATTTGTGTTATCTTTGATTTCTTTCATCTGTGTTTTATAGTCTCCTCTATATAGGTCTTAAGGTTCTTTAGGTAAATTTATTCCTAAGCATTTTATTCCTTTTGTTGCAGTGTTGAATGGCATTGTTTGCTTAATTTCTCTTTCTGATTTTTCACTGTTAGCATATAAGAATGGAAGGTAATTTCTGTATGTCAATTTTATATCCTGCTACTTTACTCAGAGAAGACAATGGCAACCAACTCTTGTACTCTTGCCTGGAAAATCGCATGGATGGAGGAGCCTGGTAGGCTGCAGTCCATGGGGTCGCAGACTGAGCGACTTCACTTTCACTTTTCACTTTCATGCATTGGAGAAGGAAATGGCAATCCACTCCAGTGTTCTTGCCTGGAGAATTCCAGGGACAGGGGAGCCTGGTGAGCTGCCAACCATGGGGTTCCACAGAGTTGGACATGACTGAAGCGACTTAGCAGCTACTTTACTATATTCATTGATAAGCTCTAGTAGTTTTCTGGTGACATCTTTAGGGTTTTCTATGTAGAGGATCATATCATCTGCAAATAATGAGAGTTCAGCTTCTTTTCCAATCTGGATTCCTGTGATTTCTATTATTTCTTTTTCTTCTCTGATTGCTGTGACTAGAATTTCCAAAACTGTTGAATAGAATTGATGAGAGTGGGCACCCTTGTCTAGTTCCTGATTTTAGAGTAAATGCTTTCAGTGTTGCACCATTGACGTTAGTGTTTGCTGTGGGTTTGTCATATATAGCTTTTATTATGTTGAGATATGTTCCTTCTATGCCTACTTTCTGGAGAGTTTTCATCATAAAAAGGTGTGGAATTTTGTCACAGGGTACCTTTGCATCTATTAAAATAATCATATAGTTGTATCTTTCATTTTGTTAATATGTTATTGCATTGATTGATTTGCAAATATTGAAGAATCCTTGGCATCACTGGAAGCACACCCAGTTGACATGATGTCTGATCTTTCTAATATGTTTGTGGATTTTGTTTGATAGAATTTTAATGAGGATTTTTGCATCTATGTTTATCAGTTACATTGTCCTGTAGTCATCTTTTTTTGTGGCGTCTTTGTCTGGTATTGGTGTCAGGGTAAGGGTGGCCTCATTGAATGAGTTTGTGTGTTTTTCTTCCTTTGAAGTTTTCAGGAAGAGTTTCAGTAGGATAGGTGTTAACTCTCTTAATTTGTGATAGCCATTGTGATGTCTTCATCTTGTCCTGGGCTTTTGAATATTGGAAGATTTTGATTACAGTTTTAATTTCCATGCTTGTGATTATCGTGTTGATATATTCTATTTCTTTTTCAGTTTTGAAAGGTTAAACTTTCTAAGTATTTGTCCATTTCCTCCAAGTTGTACATTTTGTTGGCATATAGTTGCTCATAGTAGTCTCTGATGATAGTTTGTTTTTCTCTGTTGTTCATTTTAATTTCTGGATTTTTTTTCTTTTTAATTTTATGGATTTGAATCTGCTCTTTTTTCCTGATAAATCTGATGAACGGTTTGTCTATTTTATGTTCTCAAAGAACCAGCTTTTAGTTTACTGATCTTTGCTGTAGTCTCTTTCATTTCTTTTATCATTTATTTCTTCTCCGGTATTTATGTTTTTCTTTCCTTCTACTAACTTTGGTGTTGTTTTTTTTTTTTTTTTCCTTCCAGTTTTTCTAGTTGCTTTACATGTAAAGTTACGTTGTTTCTTTGATGTTTCTTTTGTTTCTTGAAGTAGGCTTGTGCTGCTCTGAATTTCCCTCTTCAGAGGTTTTCCTGAATCCCATATTTTTTTATTTTTGTGTTTTCATCATTTGTTTCTGTGCATATTTTGATTTCATTTCTGATTTCTTCCGTGATCTGTTGGTAATTTAGAAGTGTGTTGTTTTGTCTCTATTTGTTTGTGTTTTACAGATTTTTTCCTCCCTGTGATTGATATCTAATCTTAAGCATTGTGATCTGAAAAGATGATTGAAATGATTGCAGTTTTTAAAGATTTACCAAGCCTTGTTTTGTGGCCCAGAATGTGATCTCCTGGAGAATGATCCGTGGGCACTGGAGAAGAATGTGAAATACATTGTTTTTGGATGAAATCCTTGGTAGATATTATGTCTAATGGGTCCAATGTATTATTTAAAATTTGTTTCTTGTTGATTTTTATGTCAGATATTCTGTCCCTTGGTGTGAGTATGGTATTATAGTCCCCCACTATTATTGTGTTACTGTCAGTTTCCCCTTTAATAGTTGATAGTATTTGCCTTCTGTATTGAGGTACTATTTATGTTGGATATATATATAATTATTTTGATCTTTTCTGATTGATCTCTTGATCATTATGTAGTATTCTCCTTTGTGTCTTATAAAGGCCTTTATTTGAAGCTCTGAGTGTTGCCTTTCTTGCTTTTTTTTTTTTTCACTCCATTTCATGAACTGTCTCTTTCCACCCTCTCACTTTTGGCTGTGTGTATACCTGGGTTTGAGATTGGTCTCTTGGAGACAGCATATATAGGGGTTTTGTTTTTCTATCCGTTTGGCCAGTCTTTGTCTTTTGATTGGAGCATTTTATCCATTTACATTCAAAGTAATTATTGATAAGTGTGTTCCCATTAGCATTTACTTTATTATTTGGGGTTCTTTTTTAGAAACATTTAACAATCTTGTCTAGACAAGATCCTTTAGCATTTGTTGAAGAATTAGTTTGGTGGTGCTGAATTCTCTCAGCTTTTGCTTATCTGTAAAGTTTCTGATTTCCCCCTTTGAATCTGAAAGAGATCCTTGCTGGGTAGAGTAATTTTGGTTCTGGTTTTTCCCTTTCATCTCTTTAAGTATGTAGTGTCATTCCCTCTAACTTGCAGAGTTTCTGTTGAAAGATCAGATGTTATCCTTACGGGAATCCACTAGTATGTTATTTGTTGCTTTTCTCTTGCTGCTTTTAATATTTGCTCTTTATGTTTAATTGTTGTTAGTTTGATTAATATGAGTCTTGGTATGTTTTGCCTGGGGTTTATCTTGTATGGGACTCTCTGGGCTCTTTGTACTTGGTTTTTGTTTCCTTCCCAATTTTAGGGAAGTTTTCTGACTATAATCTTTTCAAATACTTTCTCACGCCCTTTCCTTTTGTCTTCTCCTAGGACCCTGTGATTCGAATGTTGGGGCATTTAATATTGTCTCAGAGGTCTTTGAGGTTGTCCTCATTTCTTTTTATTCTTTTTTCTGCTCTGCTTCATTTATTTCCACCATTGTATCTTCTAGTTCACTTATCTATCCTTTCTTTTGCTTCAGAGTTCTTTTGGTTTCTTTTGAGTCCCTCCAGAGTGTTTTAATCAGTTTTACATTGTTCATTACTGATTGACTCTTCTTTATTTCTTCTAGGTCCTTGTTAAACATTTCTTTTTTTTAAATTTTATTTTATTTTTAAACTTTACAAATTGTATTAGTTTTGCCAAATATCAAAATGAATCCACCACAGGTATACATGTGTTCCCCATCCTGAACCCTCCTCCCTCCTCCCTCCCCATACCATCCCTCTGGGTCTTCCCAGTGCACTAGCCCCAAGCATCCAGTATCGTGCAAGGAACCTGGACTGGCAACTCATTTCATACATGATATTATACATGTTTCAATGTCATTCTCCCAAATCTTCCCACCCTCTCCCTCTGCAACAGAGTCCATAAGACTGTTCTATACATCAGTGTCTCTTTTGCTGTCTCGTACACAGGGTTATTGTTACCATCTTTCTAAATTCCATATATATGTGTTAGTATACTATATTCATGTTTTTCTTTTATCTTCTTAATATGAGTCTATAGTTTGTCTGTAACTCAATTTTGTTTTCAAGATTTTGGAGTACCTTTACTATTATTACTCTGAATTATTTTTCAGGTAAACTCCTTTTCTCCTCTTTTGTTTGGTTTGGTTAATTTTTATCATGTTCCTTCACCTAATGGATATTTCTCTGCCTTCTCATTTTGTTTAGTTTGCTGTGTTTGGGGTCTCATTTCTGTAGGCTGCAGGGTTGTAATTCCTCTTATTGTGGGTGTGGTTGGATCCTGTGTGTGGGGTTGGACCTTTACTTGTGAAGGTTTCCTGCTTGGGGGAACTTGTTTTGTGTTCTGTTGAATGGAGCTGGACAATGTCTCTCTGTAGGGCAAGGAAGTGTCCAGTAGTGAGTTTTGGTGTATCTGTGGATTTGATGTGATGTGTGAGATATCTTGTATTGGAACTTGCTATATTGGAACTTGCATTGGAACTTGATGGCTCTTTGGTGAAGCTTGTTTTTAGTGTAGGCGTAGAGAGTTTTGGGTAAGCTCTTGTCTATTAATGTTCCTTGGGGTCAGAAGTTCTATAATGGTCTAAAGTTCTGGTGTTGAGCCTCCATCTTTGTGTTTGAGTCCCCCTCCTACAGTAGCATTAAAGCTTCTCTGTCCTCACAGCACTAAAGACAAAACCCCAAGGTTAATATTGAAACAACTCTTCACAGCCAGGAATATGCAGAGAAGTTCACAGAATTACATAGAGAAGAGGAAACAGGGAGATAGAAATGACGAGGTCTAGAAAAGGGAGAGTTAGAGGGGGTGGCTCAGATCATGAACTCCTTATTGCCAAATTCAGACTTAAATTGAAGAAAGTAGGTAAAACCACTAGACCATTCAGGTATAACCTAAATCAAATCCCTTATGATTATACAGTGGAAGTGAGAAATAGATTTAAGGGCCTAGATCTGATAGATAGAATGCCTGATGAACTATGGACTGAGGTTCGTGACATTGTATAGGAGACAGGGATCAAGACCATCCCCATGGAAAAGAAATGCAAAAAAGCAAAATGTCTGTCTGGGGAGGCCTTACAAATACCTGTGAAAAGAAGAGAAGCAAAAAGGAAAGGAAAAAAGGAAAGATATAAACATCTGAATGCAGAGTTCCAAAGAATAGCAAGAAGAGATAAGAAAGCCGTCTTCAGCAATCAATGCAAAGAAATAGAGGAAAACAACGATGGGAAAGACTAGAGATCTCTTCAAGAAAATTAGAGATACCAAGGAAGCATTTCATGCAAAGATGGGCTTGATAAAGGACAGAAATGGTATGGACCTAACAGAAGCAGAAGATATTAAGAAGAGATGGTAAGAATACACAGAAGAACTGTATAAAAAAGATCTTCACGGCCCAGATAATCACGATGGTATGATCACTGACCTAGAGCCAGGCATCCTGAAATGCAAAGTCAAGTGGGCCTTAGAAAGCATCACTATGAACAAAGCTAGTGGAGGTGATGGAATTCCAGTTGAGCTCTTTGAAATCGTGAAAGATGATGCTGTGAACGTGCTACACTCAATATGCCAGCAAATTTGGAAAACTCAGCAGTGGCCACAGGACTGGAAAAGGTTAGTTTTCATTCCAGTCCCAAAGAAAGGCAATGCCAAAGAATGCTCAAACTACCGTACAATTGCTCTCATCTCACACGCTAGTAAAGTAATGCTCCAAATTCTCCAAGCCAGGCTTCAGCAGTATGTGAACTGTGAACTTCCTGATGTTCAAGCTGGTTTTAGAAAAGGCAGAGGAACCAGAGATCAAATTGCCAACACTGCTGGATTATGGAAAAAGCAAGAGAGTTCCAGAAAAACATCTATGTCTGCTTTATTGACTATGCCAAAGCCTTTGACTGTGTGGATCACAATAAACTGTGGAAAATTCTGAAAGAGATGGGAATACCAGACCACCTGATCTGCCTGTTGAGAAATCTGTATGCAGGTCAGGAAGCAACAGTTAGAACTGGATGTGGAACAACAGACTGGTTCCAAATAGGAAAAGGAGTTCGTCAAGGCTGTATATTGTCACCCTGCTTATTTAACTTATATGCAGAGTACATCATGAGAAACGCTGGACTGGAAGAAACACAAGCTGGAATCAAGATTGCTGGGAGAAATATCAATAACGTCAGATATGCAGATGACACCACCCTTATGGCAGAAAGTGAAGAGGAACTCAAAAGCCTCTTGATGAAAGTGAAAGTGGAGAGTGAAAAAGTTGGCTTAAAGCTCAACATTCAGAAAACGAAGGTCATGGCATCTGGTCCCATCACTTCATGGGAAATAGATGGAGAAACAGTGGAAACAGTGTCAGACTTTATTTTTTGGGGCTCCAAAATCACTGCAGATGGTGATTGCATCCATGAAATTAAAAGACACTTATTCCTTGGAAGGAAAGTTATGACCAACCTGGATAGCATATTGAAAAGCAGAGACATTACTTTGTCAACAAAGGTTCGTCTAGTCAAGGCTATGGCTTTTCCAGTGGTCATGTATGGATGTGAGAGTTGGACTGTGAAGAAAGCTGAGCGCCGATGAATTGATGCTTTTGAACTGTGGTGTTGGAGAAGACTCTTGAGAGTCCCTTGGATAGTAAGGAGATCCAACCAGTCCATTCTGAAGGAGATCAGCCTTGGGATTTCTTTGGAAGGAATGATGATAAAGCTGAAACTCCAGTACTTTGGCCACCTCATGCGAAGAGTTGACTTATTGGAAAAGACTCTGATGTTGGGAGGGATTGGGGGCAGGAGGAGAAGGGGATGACAGAGGATGAGATGGCTGTATGGCATCGCTGACTCGATGGACCTGAGTCTCAGTGAACTCCCGGAGTTGGTGATGGACAGGGAGGCCTGATGTGCTGCTATTCATGGGGTCACAAAGAGTTGGACTGAACTGAACTGAGAGCAATCAAGACAGCAGTTGAATGCCTAAATGAAAATGGGTACTACAAAATAGACTCTTAAAGGCTCAAAATTAATAACAAATATCAAAAAGCAAAGATTAAAAAACTAGGATAGAAATTAGACTCTCAGTATAGTACAATAAAGTACAATATAAAAAATATATAACATTCTGTCATAAAAATAAAAATATTTGTATGGAGTTTGTTTAAAAAGGGGCTTTTTTTTAAAGAAAGGTAATAGACTACAAATATGAAAGTTAAGGAGATAATAAAGAACATTTTCTTTTTTAAAATTAAAAATGATAGTGAAATGTATACAGGAATTTCTCTGGAGCTTTTGTGGGCTATGTGGGGTCAGTTAAGTGTCAAATAATCTGTTATTCTGGCTTGTACTTGTTCTCAAAGTCTGTTCTTGACCCTTAGATGCACAGTCTCAGATTATCCGCTGGATTTTAATCTATTGTATCTGCCGCTGCCAGGTGGTTCCCCCTTCTTTGCTTATTTTGGCCTGCTGTGTTTGTAAGTTTCTTCAGTGTCTAATCTCTGCCCTGACTTGAAGGGGCAAAGGTGACCATTTATTCAAGCTCACTTGCTCAATTGTGTTGTGGAAAGCAACACACACACTGCAGGCAAACACTGATGGAATGTGTGGGGAGTGCTCACAGTGAATGGACCACATAGAGGTTGCTGCAGCCCAAACTGCTGTGTACTTTCCAGGTCCATATTAGTCTCCCGGGTCCTCTGCAAGGACCCTGTCCCGGGAAGGCCCTTGGTTTCGTGCACTTCCCAGGTCCAAGCCTCTCAGGCACGTACTCCTGGATGTTCCATGAGCACACAGACCCAGGTGGGCAGTGTGTCTCATGCATCTCCCTGGTCCCAGCATCTTGGTTTTCTGGGTGTGCTGCAAGGGCTTAGTCTCAGGTGTGCGTTGTATCTCTTTAGAGTAACTGGTCTTAGGTTGTAATACTCATGGCAGATATGAAGCATCCAGGGTCCCAGGAAGATATGGTTAGTGACTGGCAGCCTGGTCATAGCTTGGTGGGAGAAGTATCTGGGGTTGAGATTGCAGAGGCCCCTTGCCTCCTGCCTCTGGCTGTGGTGTACCTGCCTGTCAGCCTCCAGAGAGGGAGGGCCATTGGCAGGAGGCTTACTCTTCTTGGTATTCCCTAGGGTGCAATCCTTTGTTCTGTGATTGTGCCAGGGGTCACAGTGAGATGTAGAGTCCCTGGAAAGGTCTTTTTTTTCTTTGTTTCTCTGGAGTTCCCGGGGAGAACTGTGTCACGTTAGCCCCCTCAAATTGTCCTCTGAGCACTTGAGCCTGGTACTTATCCTAAAGACCAGTGATGCAGGCCATGCCTTGCCCAGCCCCTACTGTATTTTGGCAGAAGTGAGTGTTTGAGCTTTTTGCTTTTCTGCTTGTAATGCAGCTTGGTGCGAAAAGTCTGTGCTTTTTTTTTTTTTTTTTTCCTGTTATATTGCCCTTGGAGATTCCAGAGCTCTTCACTGACCCCCTCTGTGATAGGGTTTCCTATTGTGTGGAAACTCCTATATGACTCCCTCCCCAGGTGAGGTCTCTGTCCCTTAATCCCTTGTCTCTCTTTTCATCTGTTATCTTTTGTCCTACCTTCTTTTGAAAAGATTACCTTTCATTTCTGGTATCTGGTGTTCTCCACTAGCACTCAGAAGTTGGTTTGTGGAAGTTGCTCTACGTTCATTTGATCTTTTGATGGATCTCTGGGGGAGAAAGTGGTCTCCCTATCCTATTCCTCCCACCATCATGGGACCTCTCTGCCTCTTCTGTGTATTCTTGTCATATATTCTTATTCTCTTCTGCTACTGTTAGGTTCTTGCCATTTCTGTCCATTATTGTACCCATCCTTGCATGAATTTTTCCTTGCTCTCAATTTTCTTGAAGAGGTCTCTAGTCTTTCCTGTCTTTTGGTTTCCTCTAGTTTTTGCATTGTTCATTTAAGGTTTTCTTATCTCTCCTTGCTGTTCTCTGAAGCTGTGTGTTCAGATGGATATGTCTATTCAGTTTCTCATTTGACTTTCACTTCTTTTCTCAGCTATTTATAAGGCTTCAGACAACCACTTTACCTTCTTGCATTTCTTTTTCTTGGGAATAATTTTAGTCACCACCTCCTATACAGTGTTACAAACCTTTGTCTATAGTTCTTCAGGCAATTTGTCCAATCTAATCCCTTGAATCTGTTTGTCACTTCCACTATATAATCTTAAGGAAATTGGTGTAGGTCATACGTGAACGGCCTAGTGGTTTTCTCTACTTTCTTCAATTTAAATCTCATTTTGTCAAAAAGTATTCATGATCTGAGCCACAATCAGCTGCAGGTCTTCTTTTTGTTGATTTTATAGAACTTTTCTGTCTTTGACTGCAAAGAATGTGATCAGTCTGGTTTTGGTATTGACCATCTGGTAACGTTCACATCTAGAGTCTTCTCTTGTATTGTTGGAAGAGATTGTTTAGCAGGGTGAAAGTGTTAGTCACTCAGTCGTGTCTGACTGTTTGCAACCCTATGGACCATAGCCCTACAGGCTTGTCTGGTCTTGGAATTTTCTAGACAAGAATGCTGGAGTGGGTTGCCATACCCTTCTTCAGGGTATCTTCCTGATCCAGGAATCAAACCCAGGTTTCCCACATTGCAGGCAGATTCTTTACTGTTTAAGTTACCCGGAAAGCCTGTTTAGCAGTATGCTGCTGCTGCTGCTGCTAAGTCGATTCAGTCGTGTCCGACTCTGTGTGACCCCATAGACGGCAGCCCACCAGGCTCCCCCGTCCCTGGGATTCTCCAGGCAAGAACACTGCAGTGGGCTGCCATTTCCTTCTCCAATGCATGAAAGTGAAAAGTGAAAGTGAAGTTGCTCAGTCGTACCTGACTCTTAGCTACCCCATGGACTGCAGCCTACCAGGCTCCTCCATCCATGGGATTTTCCAGGCAAGAGTACTGGAGTGGGGTGCCATCACCTTCTCCGGTGTAGCAGTATAATTGCTAATAATTATGGTAGTAGGTATTACTCAGTTTTACAGAGACCAGGAAGTTTAAGTGCCTAGTTATATATGAATGGAATTAGGCCTTCAGAACCTGCTAAACTATGTGTTATGTTATTCTTACCTTGGTATGTTTTTTAAGAATGTGGTAGATACCTTTTGTCTTAAATCTCTTCAGGATTTGTTTCATTGATGTATGCTTTACTGAGTAACTTAGACCCTGTTTGTATTCAGTAAGTGCTAAATAATAAACTTTTTTTTGACACTTGTAGGATGTATAAATAGTGCAGAATTTTTTTCCTTCATAGCTTATATCCAGCAGTTATTTAGTAAATTCTTACTTTATTTTGTAAAGTACTTCCTTTATTTAAAGATTTTTTTCCCCCCTCCACCAAGGTACAAAAGTTGTCCAAGAATGAAGTGCTCATGGTGAACATAGGATCCCTTTCAACAGGAGGAAGAGTTAGTGCCGTCAAAGCTGATTTGGGTAAAATAGTTCTCACTAATCCTGTGTGCACAGAAGTGGGAGAAAAAATAGCCCTTAGCCGAAGAGTTGAGAAACATTGGCGGTACGTTTGTCAACTTTCACTTTTCATTTCAAAACAATACACATTTTGTTGTGGTATATTTGTTCTTAATGGTGTATGCATGTACAGGTACAAACTCTTTTCCTTGAATTCAGTGCTTCTCAAGGCTTAACTCAGCAGTGTATATGAATCACTAAAATCTATCCTTTCTACCTTCTGTGTAAAGCTACATTTCAGTTTTTACCCCATTTACTGAAACTGGCTTTCATTTAGTCTCAAACATAGTTTGTATAAAATCAAACAATTCAGAATTAATCTGTTTTCTTTGACTTTTTAAATAGATACATCATTCATTTTCTTATTATTCATATTGTATATCATATTACTCATTCATATTACTACATGTGCATGTGTCTATACATATATACATATGTATATGTGTGTGTATATATATATATACATATTTATATATACCTTATTTTTTTCAAAATAACTTAGTAGGTAGTATAGTCTGGAATTCTTAGTAAGAATAAGCATATTCTCTTATTCAACTAGTTCAACGATTTTAACATTGGCAGAATATAAAACCTACAGTTTTATTTTCAATTTTGTTATCTGTCTTAACATTGTCCTTTACTGACTTTTCCTTTCTTCAGCCCAGTATCATGTATTTCCTTTCCATTTTCATTTCCATAAGTGTGCACATTTGGGTTCCTTCTTTCCTTCATTTTTTTCTTCTCACCTTGTGTACTTCATGGCATGTGGAACCTCCCCAACTAGGGATCAATTAAACCTGGACCTTCTCCTGAAGTGGAAGCACAGAGTGTTAATCAATGGACTGCCAGTGAATCCCCTCCTGTACTCTCTTTAATATGGAACTTTTTCTTGTCTTAACATGAATTAAAATTTCAATAGTACATACAAATCAGTTAGTTTATATAATCTTTCTCAATTTCAGTTTGATACTTTATCATATTACATTTACATTATATCATAGTCCATATTGGTTTATAGTTTGTGTTATGTCCTTATCATAAAGGCCCCACAGAATATGTGGCTATACTTGGTTAGAGAGGTTAATTTTGTTCCTATAAGCCATCTGATTTTTCTGTTGTAAGGTGTTTTTTTTTTGATTGTCTATTGGGAGAACCCTTGATGGGATTGCAGTTAGCCTGCTTCTCATTAAATTGCCTACCCCTTTCCCACCTGATTATTTTTGCTTGATTTTCTCTCTGGGATTGATCTTCACTGTGTGTTGCTTTTGCACATTTATCATTTGCCAGTTCTCTTTTTTTATTTATTTAGATACTATAATGTAGATTCAAAGGTGTGTAGGTTACTCAGTTGGTTACGATCCATTACTGTTTTTTGGTTTTGAATATACATTTAAAAAGTTTATTTATTTTTTGTTGTACTGGGTTTTTGTTGTGCAGGAGGTTCCTTTAGTTGTGGTGAGCAGGGGCTACTTTTCATTGTGGTGCTTGGGCTTAGTAGTTCCAACATCTGGGCTAAGTAGTTATATCTCGAAGGCTCTAGACCACTAGCTTAAGTGGTTATAGTGCACAGGCTTAGTTCCTCTGCAGCATGTACGAATTCTTGGATAGGGATGAATGTGTCTTTCCTGCACTGCCAGGTAAACTCTCAACTACTGGACCACTTGGGAACTCCTAATGTTTTTCATTTTGATGATCATGACTCACTTTGATTGCTTCAATTCTCTTTATCTTTGTTACCATGTGTTTTGTTTTTTTTTTGGTATATTAATCATTTTAATTGGAGGCTAATTACTTTACAATATTGTGGTGGTTTTTGTCATACACTGACATGAATCAGCCATGTGTATTCATGTGTTCCCCATCCTGACCCTCCCTCCCACCTGCCTCCCCATCCCATCCCTCTGGGTCATCCCAGTGCACCAGCCCTGAGTATCCTGTCTCATGCATTGAACCTGGACTGGCGATCTATTTCACATACGGTAATATACATGTTTCAATGCTATTCTCTCAAATCATCCCACCCTCACTTTCTCAGAGTTCTAAAGTCTGTTCTTTACATCTGTGTCTCTTTTGCTATCTCACATACAGGGTCATGGTTACCATCTTTCTAAATTCCATATATATGTGTTAGTATACTGTATCGGTGTTTTTCTTTCTGACTTACTTCACTCGTCTAATAGGGTCCAGTTTCATCCACATCATTAGGACTGATTCAAATGCATTCTTTTTAATAGCTGAGTAATATTCCATTGTTATAGGTACCACAGCTTTCTTATCCATTCATCTGTTGATGGACATCTAGGTTGCTTCCATGTCCTGGCTATTATAAACAGTGCTGCAATGAACATTGGGGTACACATGTCTCTTTCAATTCTGGTGTCCTCAATGTGTATGCCCAGCAGTGGGCTTGCTGGGTTGTATGCCACTTCTAAAAGAATCTCCACACTGTTCTCCATAGTCGCTGTACTAGTTTGCATTCCCACCAACAGTTTAAGAGGATTCCCTTTTCTCTGACCCTCTTCAGCATTTATCATTTGTAGACTTCTGGATAGCAGCCATTCTGACTGGCATGAAATGGTACCACATTGTGGTTTTGATTTTCATTTCTCTGATAATGAGTGATGTTGAGTATCTTTTCATGCATTTGTTAGCCATCTATATGTCTTCTTTGGAGAAATGTCTGTTTAGTTCTTTGGCCCTTTTTTTATTGGGTCGTTTATTTTTCTGTTATTGAGCTGCATGAGCTGCTTGTATATTTTTGAGGTTAATTCTTTGTCAGTTGCTTCATTTGCTATTATTTTTTCCCATTCTGAAGACTGTCTTTTCATCTTGCTTATAGTTTCTTTTGTTGTGCAAAAGCTTTTAATTTTAATTAGGTCCCATTTGTTTATTTTTGCTTTTAGTCAGGGAGGTGAGTCATAGAGCATCCTGCCGTGATTTATGTCAGAGAGTGTTTTGCCTATGTTTTCCTCTAGGAGTTTTATAGTTTCTGGTCTTACATTTAGATCTTTAGTCCATTTTGAGTTTATTTTTTGTGTATGGTGTTAGAAAGTGTTCTAGTTTCATTCTTTTACAAGTGGTTGAGCAGTTTTCCCAGAACCACTTGTTAAAGTGATTGTCTTTTCTCCATTGTATAGTTTTGTCTCCTTTTGTCAAAGTTAAGGTGTCCTTAGGTGTGTGGATTTATCTCTAGGCTTTCTATTTTGTTCCATTGATCTATATTTCTGACTTTGTGCTAGTACCATACTGGCTTGATGACTGTAGCTGTTGTAGTATAACCTGAAGTCAGGCAAGTTGATTCCTCCAGTTCCATGCTTATTCTTCAAGATTGCTTTGGCTTTTCAAGGTTTCTTGTATTTCCATACAAATTGTGAAATTATTTGTTCTAGCTCTGTGAAAAATACCATTGGTAGCTTGATAGGGATTGCATTGAATGTATAGATTGCATTTGGGTAGTATATTCATTTTCACTGTATTTGTTCTTCTATCCATGAACATGGTATATTTCTCCATCTATTTGTGTCCTCTTTGATATCTTTCATCAATGTTTTATATTTATATATAGGTCTTTTGTTTCTTTAGGTAGATTTAGTCCAAAGTATTTTATTATTTTTGTCACAATGGTGAATGGAATTGTTTCCTTAATTCCTTTTTCTGTTTTCTCATTGTTAGTGTGTAGGAATGCAAGGGATTTCTCTGTTAATTTTATATCCTGCAACTTTACTGTATTCATTGATTAGCTCTAGTAATTTTCTGGTGGTGTCTTTAGGGTTTTCTATATAGAGGATCATGTCATCTGCAAATAGAGTTTGACTTCTTCTTTTCCAATCTGAATTCCTTTTATTTCTTTTTCTTTTCTGATGGCTGTGGCTAAAACTTCTAAAACTATGTTGAATAATAGTGGTGAGATTGGGTACCCTTGTCTTGTTCCTTAACTTTAGGGGAAATGCTTTCAGTTTTTCACCATTGAGAAGAATGTTTGCTTTGGGTTTTTCATATATGGCTTTTATTATGTTGAGGTATGTTCTTTCTGTGCCTGCTTTCTGGAGGGTTTTTATCATAAATGGGTGTTGAATTTTATTACAGGATTTCTCTGTATCTATTGAGATAATCATACGTTTTTTTATCTTTCTATTTGTTAATGTGGTATATCACATTGATTTGCAAATATTGAAGAATCCTTGCATCCCTTGAATAAAACCCACTTGGTCATGATGTATGATCTTTTTAATATGTTGTTGGATTCTGTTCACTAGAATTTTGTTGAGGATTTTTCATCTGTGTTCATCAGTGATACTGGCCTGTAGTTTTCTTTTTTTGTGGCATGTTTGTCTGGTTTTGGTATTAGGGTGATGGTGGCTTCATAGAATGAGTTTGGTAGTTTACCTTCCTCTGCAATTTTCTGGAAGAGATTGAGTAAGATAGGTGTTAGCTCTTCTCTAAATTTTTGATAGAATTTACCTGTGAAGGCATTTGGTCCTGGGCTTTTGTTTGTTGAAAGATTTTTTATTACAGTTTCAATTTCTGTGCTTGTGATGGGTCTGTTAAGATTTTCTGTTTCTGCCTAGCTCAGTTTTGGAAGGTTATACTTTTCCAAGAATTCTTCCATTTCTTCCAAGTTTTATTGGAAGTTTTATTTATTCTTCCATCTTATTGTCATATAATTGCTGATAGTAGTCTCATGATTCTTTGTATTTCTGTGTTATCTGTTGTGATTTCTCCATTTTCATTTCTGATTTTGTTGATTTGATTTTCTCCCTTTTTTTCTTGATTAGTCTGGCTAATGGTTTGTCTGTTTATCTTCTCAAGGAACTAGCTTTTAGCTTTGTTGATTTTTGTTATAGTCTCCTTTGTTTCTTTTTTTGCATTTATTTCTGCTATAATTTTTAGTGAAGGAAACATCACTAAATTTTAGAAGGAAACTTCTGCTAACCCTAGGGTTCTTCATTTCTTCTTTTTCTTTAGGTGTAAAGTTAGGTTATTTATTTTTCTCTTGTTTCTAGAGGTAAGCTTGTATTGCTATGAACCTTTCTCTTAGCACTGCTTTTACTGAATCCATTAGGTTTTGGGTTACTGTGTTCATTTTCATCTGATCTATGTATATTTTGATTTCTTTTGTGATTTGTTGTTTTTTTTCACAAGCTTGATGTTTAGGCTCCATATGTATGTATTTTTAATAGTTTTTTTCCTACAGTTGACATTTAATCTTACCACATCGTGATAAGAAACTATACTTGAAATGATTTCATTATCAGTGCTTGATTTATGGCTCAGGATGTGATCTATCCTGGAGAATGTTCCGTGTGCACCGGAGAAAAAGGTGAAGTTCATTGTTTTTGGGTGAAATGTCATTTAAATTTTGTGTTTCTTTGCTAGTTTTCTTCTTGGTTTTCTATCCACAGGTGTGATTGGGTATTAAAGTCTCTCACTATTATTGTGTTACTCATAACTTCCCTTTTCATACTTGTTAACATTTGCCTTACGTATTTCTGTGCTCCTTTGTTGGGTGCATATTTATTTATGGTTGTTATATATTCTTGGATTGATCCTCTGATCATTATTTAGTGTCCTTGTTTGTCTCTTTTCTTGGCCTGATTTCAAAGTCTATTGTAACTGATAAAAATATTGCTACTGCTTCCTTCTTTTGGTGTCTATCTGCATGTAATACCTTTTGCCAGCCCTTCACCTTCAGTCTGTAATAGTCCGTGGTTTTGAGGTGGGTCTCTTGTAGATAGCGTATGTAGGGGTCTTGCTTTTATATCTTTTCAGCCAGTCTTTGTCTTTTGGTTGCGGCATTTGTGTTTATAAACCTCTTCTGTGTTTCCTGTCTAGAGAATGTCCTTTATCATTTTTTGAATAGTTGGTTTGGTGTGCTGAATTCTCTTAAGTTTTGCTTGTCTATAAAGCTTTTGATTTCTCTTTCATATTTGAATGAGATCTTTGCTGGGTATAGTAATCTGGGTTGTACATTTTTCTCTTTCATGACTTTAAGTATGTCTTGCCATTCCTCTCTGGCCTGAAGTGTTTCTATTGAAAGATCAGCTTTATCCTTATGGGACTCTCCTTGTGTGATATTTGTTGTTTTTCCCTTGCTGCTTTTAATATTTGTTCTTTGTGTTTGATCTTTGTTAATTTGATTAATATGTGTCTTGGGGTGTTTCGCCTTGGGTTTATCCTGTTGGTGACTCTCTGGGTTTCTTGGACTTGGGTGGCTATTTCCTTCTCCATTTTAGGGACGCTTTCAACTGTTATCTCCTCTAGTATTTTATTATGGCCTTATTTTTGTCTTCTTCTTTTGGGACTCCTATGATTCGAATGTTGGGGCATTTAGCATCCTCCCAGAGGTCTCTGAGGTTGTCATCATATCTTTTAATTCTTTTTTCCTCTCTGCTTCATTTATATTTCTACCATTCTATGTTCTACATCAGTTATCCTATCTTCTGCCCCAGTTATTCTACTGTTGCTTCCCTCCAGAGAGCTTTTGATCTCAGTTACTGCATTATTCAATGTTGATTGACTCTTTTTTATTTCTTCTAGGTCCTTGTTAAACATTTCTTCCATTTCCTCAATCCTTTTCTCCTGTCTGTTTATCTGTAACTCCACTTTGTTTTCAAGATTTTGGATCATCTTTACTCTCATTATTCTGAATTCTTTTTCAGGTAGACTGCCTATCTCCTCCTCTTTGGTTTGGTTTGGTCAGCATTTATCATGTTCCTTTACCTGCTGAGTAGTTCTCTGCCTTTTCATTTTGTTTAGATTGCTGGGTTTGGGGTGGCCTTTTTGTATGCTGGAAGTTTGTGGTTCCTCTTTATTGTGGAGGTTGCTCCCTGTGGTTGGAGTTGGACTAGTGGCTTATCATGTTTTCCTGGTTAGGAAAGCTTGTGTCTTTGTTCTGGTGGGTGGAGTTGTATTTGTTCTGTCTGGAGAACAGATAATGTCCAGTAGTGAGTATTGAGGTGTCTGTAGGTTTGGAATGACTTTGGGTAGCTTGTATTTTAATGCTCAGGTCTATGTTCCTGGGTTACTAGAGAATTAGCATGGTATGTCTTGCTCTGAAACTTGTTAGCTCTTGGGTGGAGCTTGATTTCTGTGTAGGTATGGAGGCTTTTGGTTGAGCTCTTTTCAATTAATGTTCTCGGAATCAGAGTTTTCTGGTGTTTTCAAGTTTTGGATTTAAGCTTCCTGCCTCTGACTTTTCAGTCTTACTCTTGCAGTAGTGTCAAGACTTCTCCATGCGTACAACACAGATGATAGAATGTCTAGGTTAATGGTGAAAAGATTCTCCACAATGAAGGACAACCAGATCACAGAGTGACATGGAGAAGAATAGAGGGAGGAGGGAGATGAGCTAACTAGTAGGAGAAGAGGGGTGGATTCAAAAGGGGAGAGGCCAATCTAGCCAGTAATCAGTTCCCTAAGTGTTGTCTACAGCCTGGAATACCCAGAGAGATTCACAGAGTTAAGTAGAGAAGAGAAGGGGGAGAGAGGAGATAGAGGTGACCTGGGGGAGAAAAGGGAGAGTCAAAAGGTGAGAGAGGAATCAAGCCAGCACTCATACCCCTAGGCAAAAATGGATACTGAAGATTAGATTTTTAAGGGTACAAAATTGATAGCAAATACCAAAAAGCAAAGATTAAAAATCTAGAGGTTAGACTCTGAAAAATACAATATTAAAAATACAAACAAGATCAATCACAAAAACTATTAAAAAATATATATGAAATTTGCTTTAAAAATAGGGTCTTTTCTTGGCAAGGTTCATTTCAGTTCAGTCACTCAGTAACGTCTGACTCTTTGTGACCCCATGAATCTCAGCACATCAGGCCTCCCTGTCCATCACCATCTCCCGGAGTTAACTCATACTCATGTCCATCGAGTCAGTAATGCCATCCAGCCATCTCGTCCTCTGTCGTCCCCTCTTCCTCCTGCCCCCAATCCCTCCCATCATCAGAGTCTTTTCCAATGAGTCAACTCTTCGCATGAGGTGGCCAAAGTACTGGAGTTTCAGCTTTACCATCATTCCTTCCAAAGAAATTCCAGGGCTGATCTCTTTCAGACTGGACTGGTTGGATCTCTTTGCAGTCCAAGGGACTCTCAAGAGTCTTTTCCAACACCACAGTTCAAAAGCATCAATTCTTTGGTGCTCAGCTTTCTTCACAGTCCAACTCTCACATCCATACAAGACCACTGGAAAAACCATAATAGGTTATAAAAATGAAAATTAAAGAATAAGTTAAAAATTTTTTTTAATTTAAAAATGATAATAAAAATATATCTAGGAATTTCTCTGGAGCAGTTCAGAGCAGTGTGGGGTGTGTTCAGTTTCAGGTTGTTCCTTGTTCCAGCTTCTGTTTCTTCTCAAGGTCTGTAGGCGTCTTCCAATGCTTAATCAATGCTAACTACAGGGTTTTAATCTCTTGCATCTGTCAGTTCCCGAGTGGTTCCCTCTTTTTTTTTTTTGACTTCCTCTGTTTGCCAGTCTCTTCAGTGTCTAATTTCCTCCATGACACAGGGCGGAGAAGGTGGTCACTTATTTAGGCTCATTTGATCAGTTGTGCTGTGGGGAGGGAGGAACAGTGCAAACAAGTATCACTGGTATGTGTGGTGAGTAATCGCAGTGCATGGACCACACTGGGTTTTGAGCCTCTCACGGTGTGTGTACTTTCTCTGTCTACAGTGCTTAGGCTGCAGGTTGCTCTGCAGGGGAACTGTCCAAAGTAGGCCCTGGGTTGTGTGCCTTTCTCAGATCTAACCTACTTATGTTCAGATTCTCCGGTACTCCACAAAGGCACAGACTTGGTTGGGCATGCGTTTTGTGCCCTTCCAGGTCTGAGAAGCTCGGGTGACCTGGTGTTTGGTGAGTGCACTGTTCCAGGTGGGTGGTGCATCTTGTTCCATGCAGTGGTGCATGGTCCCAGCCACTTGGTTTCTTGGGTGCACAACAAGACTGCCTTCTCAGGTGTTCCACATGTCTTCTCTGGGGAGCTGATCTCTGGCTGCAGCCCTCCTGGCATATGTCAGCTGTCCAGGATCCCAGAGTTGGTTAGCAAATGGGAGCCTGCTCATGGTTTCGTGGAGCATGCCATCTATGGGGCCAAGATTGCCCCTTGCCTTCTGGCTTTGGTTGTTGCCAGCCTGTGTCTCTGCCTCGAGCAGGGATGGGGGGTGGGGGTGGGGGTGGGGATGGGCGTGTCCACAGCTGGCTAGCTCTCCTTTGGTATTCTCTCAATCCTTTGTTCTGTGAACAGGCCAGGCTGTACCTCAGGTTAGAGCTTTTCAGGGGAAAGTTTTTCTTTCTCTCTTTTTCTTTTTTTTTTTTTCCCTTTCTCTGGGTGTACCTCAGTTTGGGTTGCTATCTCACGTTAGTTCTCTCGGATTGTCCCCAGGGCATTCATGCCCAGTCCTTACCCTAAGCATGCATCCTAAGGCTCCCCCATTCGCTGTTGGCAGATGCAAGTGTCTGGGCTACTTCTCCACTGGGAGTTATGATGAGGTGCATATTCTGTGGTTTGTTTTTTTTCTGGAACTCTCTTGCTTTTTCGATGATCCAGCGGATGTTGGCAATTTGATCTCTGGTTCCTCTGCTTTTTCTAAAACCACTTAGGTTGCTTCTATATTGCAACTGGTGTAAACATCAAAAGCACACATTTTTCTTCCTTTTAATTCATTTATTTTTATTTGGAAGATAATTTCTTTACAGTGTTGTGCTGGTTTCTGCCATACATGAACGTGAATCAGCCATAGATATAAATATGTCCCCTTCCTCAATCAACTTCCTCCCACATTCCCTCCCAACCCACCCTTCTCGATTGTCACAGAGTACCAGATTGGAGCTCCCCTAGTCATAGAGCATGGAGAAGGCAATGGCACCCCACTCCAGTACTCTTGCCTGGAAAATCCCATGGATGGAGAAGCCTGGTAGGCTGCGGTCCATGGGGTCGCTAGGAGTTGGACACGACTGAGCGACTTCACTTTCACTTTTCACTTTCATGCATTGAAGAAGGAAATGGCAACCCACTCCAGTGTTCTTGCCTGGAGAATCACAGGGACTGGGGAGCCTGGTGGGCTGCCATCTATGGGGTCACACAGAGTCAGACACGACTGAAGTGACTTAGCAGCAGCAGCAGTCATAGAGCAAGGTCCCACTGGCTATTTTATGTATGGTAGTGTATCTTTCTGTGCTAGAGTCCCAATTCATGCCATCCTCTCTTTTAAAGATCTATTTGTACATTTAATGGCTGTTGATATGATAGATAAATTATATCTTTGTATATGGTATTTATTATTAATTTTTACATATTTGATATATAGATTCTGTGCTTCAGAATTAAGTATTGCCATTTTGTTTGTCTATATTGTTTGCTTTACCAAGAGAGTGGTACATTTTCAGGTATCTTTTGGCTATGTACTATCTTTTCAGTTCAACTTGAAGGATTTCCTTTAGCATTTATTTAAAAACCAGGTATACTGATAATGAATTCAGGAAGCTTTTATCTGTGAAAAACCTTCATTTCTTAATATTGAAAGTATTTTTAAAGTTAGCATACTTGCTTGGTAGTTTTTTTGCTTTAATACTTTCAGTGTATCATCCTGTTATCCTTTGGCCTGCAAGATATCTGCTAAGAAATTCAGAGATAATCTTATAGAATATTTGTTATTATGTACTGACTCTATTTTCTCTTGCTGTTTTAACATGTTTGTCTTTGACTTGGATGGTTAGATCATAGTTTGTCTTGTTATCTCTTTGGGTTTTCCTAATTGGAAATTTTTGAGCTTCTTGTATATATTCATGAATTGTTCCAGTCATTAGTTCTTCAGATAAACTCTGTGCATCTCTTCCTTTCTGGGACTCTCATAATGTTGATTCTAGTGATGTATTTTAGGTTATTTAGTTCATGTTACTTTTTTTTTGTTTATTCTTTTGCTTCTCAAAGTCAGTAATTTAGATTACCTGTTTTCAAGATTTGTTCATCTTTGCTGATACTTTTCAAATCTGCTGATTTATTAATCTAGTGAGTTTCCCAGTTGTCCTTGCATTTTCTAGCTTTAGAACTTGTATATAGTTGTTTTCTGTTTATTTTCTATTTTAGAAATACTTTTTAATATTTGTTTTGTTTTGTTTTAGAAATTCTCTGTGTGTAAAATCTAATTTTATTTATGTATGATTTTCCTTCCTAATGTTTTTTAGTTCTCTGTTTCTCCTTTAGCTCTTCGAAACTATTTAAGACATTTGCTTCAAAGTCCTTCTCAAGTAAGTCCAGGGCCTCTGCGTTTAGTATCTTAGCTTTTATTTTGTTCTATTACATGGACTGTGATCTGGCTTCCCCGTATATTTATATGTCTTGTTTTATTTAAGATTTGGCATTTGAAGAAAAGAAAAAAACATAAAAACAGGCATCTCTTCTAGTCTTGAAAAACTTCAGAAAGGAAACATCAACCTAGTATCTAAGCTTCATCTTCCCTGGAGCTGTATTCTTTTATCTGATTTGTCTATGTACACAACTGTTTTATGTCTAAATAACCCTGAGTCTCACTCTTGCTGCTTCTGTGACCCCGTTTTATTATATTCCTCTGCTCATAATCCTTTATCCCTCAGGAACCTTTAGTCTACAGTCTTTCTGAAGCTTTTATTTACCTGGTCTCACACAACTGCTTTCAGGTATCTTCAACATTATAGTACAACTATGCCACAGTTCTGCAGGTACTCTGAGTCCAACAAGGCATAAACTAGTCTCTTGAGCAGCCCTGAGACAAGACAGAGCTTTGAAAACAAGTGCTATTTGTTTCCTTGTGTCCATGAGAGGAACTGTGGATTGATTGGCTTCTACTTGGCTATAACTTACTGGGTGAGCAAAAAGGCCACAAGTTTTTTCTCTTTTGACTGTAGCTTTGTTTTGTTAGTATTATCCTTAGCTGCTGCTTTGGTCAGAATGTTACTTACTTGGTTCTATAGAGAATAGATATCTGGAACCTATATCACACATTTTTACTGACTTTCTTTTTCTTTTATATTCTTTAGAATTGTATTTTTTATTCATATTTAGGTGGTTTTGTTTTGAAAGGAAAACTTTAGTTATCAGTCCAGTGTGGTGTTTGGCTGTGCTGTTGAGAGTAATCTGTTTATAGACTGTCTATTCTAGTTCTTCACTTTTTTCTCTTCATTTATTTCCCTTTAAAGCTATTATATTCCATTGAGGTGCTATAAAAGACACATTTTTCAAGGGAAAAATTGGTAATGACTTTTTTTGTTTTTAAATAAGTTGATACGTGTTTTTTTTTTTTTGTCTTGGGACATTATACCTAGGGGGATCGGAAGTGCTCCTATTTCCTTATTCTGAATGGGTAGTTTTTTTGTTTTTAGAGAGACATTAATATATGTGTTACAGCAACTTCTTGTTTGCTTTTCTTGTTATTCGTGGTGGCCAAAATCCATGTATGAGGCTCTGGGATTCTAAGAAGGTAATATACGGACTTTTGTTTATAGAATAGCCTGTTATAGGAACAATTTTGAATTTAGAGGAAAATGTAATAAGAACAGTTTTGTCAAAATTTTACACTTATGCTAATGAAATGGATTTAAAATTCATAATTTCTTTTATTTTTCATTTTGCAGTTTAATTGGTTGGGGTCAGATAAGAAGAGGAGTAACCATCAAGCCAACAGTAGATGATGAATGAAGATTATCAGTTAAATAATACATTTGGATGAAGTCAGAATTTCTCTTAAAAAGCTAGTGGTATAATTTCAAAGCAGTACCAGCAAATACATTTCATTTCCTTAGTAGAGCTGTTAAGGTTGTTTTCATTTTTTTTCTGATGAGAATTAGTTTTTATTCTAAAACAAATAATAGGGTTTATGATAAATGTCAGAATTAGCATGTTGATGGGTTCAACCCACATTTTAGCAATGTCACTTTTGTGCATCAGTTCAGGTTTCAAATGAAGCTGCTGTTACAACCAGCCTTTGCTAGTGTACACATACCACTGAACCTGTTTGAAATAAAGTTTTTCTCTTAGTTTTTCATGATTTGCCTTTGAGTATTTCTGGGGGCTGTCACACCATTCAAAACCTGCAGACATAGTCTCCTTCAAAACCAGGTTTTCTTTTTTAATCTCATATTTTATGTTGCCATCTTTTTAAAATGTAGAATGAGAATTAATAGGTTCAAACTGAATTGTCCCTTAAACTAGGGGATTCCCTGGTGACTTAGACCGTAAAAAATCTGCCTGCAGTACAAGAAACTCAGGTTTGATCCCTGGGTGGGGAAAGGTCCCCTAGAGAAGGGAATAGCAATCCACTCCAGTGCTTTTGCATGGAGAATCCTATTGACAGAAGAGCTGGTAGGCTATACAGTCCTATGGGGTCGCAGAGTCAGATGTTATTGAGTGAGTAACACTTAGAGCATAAGGGATTAATTACATGGACAGACCTTTCTCACCCTTTACTATTTTCCTAGACTGAAACACAGGAAGCTTAAGCCAGTTTTATGTTTTATCCCAGTTGTTTAGCTGATATAGTTATAATATGGATTCTAATTACTAGCCTTTTTTTCCTGATCAGGTAGCGTGTTTCTCTTTTTTTTTCTCCCCCCCTTTTTCCTTCTTTAAAATACTCACTACAGGAGCTTCCATGGTGGTCTAGTGGTTAAGACTCAGCATTCCCACAGCAAGGGGCATGAGTTCAGTCTAGTCAAGAAGTAAGATCTCATATACCTCATGGTGTGAAAAAATTCATTATAAGTAATGATTGCTAAAGTTAGCATACTCGTGATTTTAATTCACATTTGAAAAAAATTAGAACTTGCAGAAGACACAGTGCAGATAATGTAAGCAGTTTGCAAATAATGATATTTCCTTAGCCCAGATACATTTTAAATTGACTTAAGCCAATCGGTGACTGCAGCCATGAAATTAAAAGATGCTTGCTCCTTGGAAGGAAAGTTATGACCAACCTAGATAGCATATTCAAAAGCAGAGACATTACTTGGCTAACAAAGGTTCGTCTAGTCAAGGCTATGGTTTTTCCTGTGGTCATGTATGGATGTGAGAGTTGGACTGTGAAGAAGGCTGAGCACCAAAGAATTGATGCCTTTGAACTGTGGTGTTGGAGAAGACTCTTGAGAGTCCCTTGGACTCCAAGGAGATCCAACCAGTCCATTCTGAAGGAGATCAGCCCTGGGATTTCTTTGGAAGGAATGATGGTAAAGCTGAAACTCCAGTACTTTGGCCACCTCATGCGAAGAGTTGACTCCTTGGAAAATACTCTGATGCTGGGAGGGATTGGGGGCAAGAGGAGAAGGGGATGACAGAGGATGAGATGGCTGGATGGCATCACCGACTTGATGGACATGAGTCTCAGTGAACTCTGGGAGTTGGTGATGGACAGGGAGGCCTGGCGTGCTGCAGTTCATGGGGTCGCAAAACGTTGGACACGACTGAGCAACTGATCTGATCTGAATCATGTTTAAAAATTGATAATCTGAGATACAGTAGGCTGGGAGACTTAAATGTATTGCAATATTGAATATGTTGTTTTTAAAGAATTATAAAGGCAATATTAACATTTAAGCTGATGAGGCATATGGGTCATAAATTTAAGATCAAGAACAGATTTATCTCCAGGTCTAAAGTTCTGCACGTGATTTCAGTAGCATCATGGAGCTGGTAAAGTCCAAAAGGGATTTAATTTATTTTAGCAATTCCTATAACCTAACCTTTGCCTATAAAGAAAAACTTACACATTTATTGTGTACTTTGCTTGTGCTTTGGAGTGTTCTATTCTTTATATATAGCAGTTTGTTACAAAATTCCATTGAGCCTGGGCACTGTTATCCCCATTTTACTGTTGAAGAAACTGAGGCATAAGGAAGCTAAGAAATGTTTCCAAGCCTTGCAGCTAATAAGTAGCAGAATTAGAATTCAAATCTAAATTATCTGGATTCAGAGTTTATACCCTTATCTGTGAAATTACACATCTCTTTTGGAAACTACATTTTCCAGTTGTGGGTGCCATGCTATCAAGATAGAACTTCCGAAATGTTTTTCAAGAGGTATTTGTTTCTTCAGACTCTTTTTCCTCTGCTCATTTTATTACTGTTTTCATACTATTTTACTTGCTTTTTATATTAATGCTAGTTATAAGGTTTCCTTCTGTGAGGGAGGAGTCTCAGTTTCCTTGTTTTGGTCATCTGTCTTTGCTTTACATATATTGAGAGTAAGTTTAGGTAAAGTAGACTGTGTGTATCATTTAAGGAAATAAATGTCTGTAATACTATTTTTGGCTAGTGAGACTTATTTGCTGTTAGTGTGGTTACATCAGCATAGTTTTGATTCGTATCTACCTAGCATAACTTTGGCCTTTGCTTTCAACTGTAATTGTAGTCAGAAGTAAAACATTTAGGAGATTTTACAACTTTTATTTCCATAAAAGATCAGAGAATATTTACATTTGTGTGAGCATAGACTATAATGAACAAACACTTTTAAATTTGGTTTCTACATCATAACAAGGACGTAGCTTATGATGTTTTTTTTTTACCAACAAGTTGCAGACATGCTATATAGATTATGTGCTCAGTATTTAAAGTAATACTTGGCTACAGTAAGATCATTGGGAGAATATGGAAACCTTTTAAAAATAATCTTTGAATAACTCTTCTGAATTTAATTCTGTGTGTATTACTTTTGTCTGAGAAACTCATGCAGTTGAAACAGGAATCAAAAGGTCTGCTGCTCATTCTATAATTAAGCAAAATCATGCAGTCCAGTGTTTAGAAATGAAGTGGGTTGGAAGAAGCAATTTCAAAGGATAATCATGGAGGGTGGAAATAGCTTTTCGTAATGTTTCTACTTTAATGCTTTCTCTGGAAAGTCATGAATGATGAAAATTGTACTTGGGATGTTGATTTTTAATGTATTGTGTCATTTGCCTGTTTCTAACATAAGTAGCACTAACTTTTAGGGCGCATACAGGTAACATGCAGAGGGCCCAAACACAAAGAATCAAGTAAAAGAAAGTAATAGATAAAGGATATTTCTGCTGGTAATGGTACCATGAAGTTGAAAGTGTTAGTCATGTCCACCTGTTTGCAGCCCCATTGACTATAGCCCGCCAGGCTCCTCTGTCCATGAAATTTCCCAGGTAAGAATACTGGAGAGGATTGCCACTTCTTTTTTCAAATGGTAGCAGTGGTGATAATAATTTAGATTCTGAGCCATCCAGGATAATAAAATTTTACCAAGAAGGGCTTCTTTATTACTTTACTTTTAAATGATATGAGTCTAAAACTAGATTTTAGTATTGGGAGAGGAAAAAGTGGAAGCAAGAAGTTCTTCCTGGAAAAATGTGCATTTGTGACTGGAAAAACTAAATGTAGTTCAGTAGAATTGTGAAGTACCAAGAGTTCAGAAGTATTGTTTGTAAATTATTTAGACTAAATTTAGACCACCTTTATTTGGGTGGAGTTTATTGAGAGGTTTTATTTATTATGATGATTTTGTTCAGTTAATTTAAAATTAGATATGCTGACTTAGAATAAACTGAAGACGTATTCCCTTAGCAGTGTTTTAAAAGTGTTGAATTTGTACAGAATTGATAGTAATTTTTGCTGAAGTGAGTGGAAGAATTTAGTCAAAGCCATAAAAACTCTTTATTTTTTGCATTTATGGAAATATTTAACCTTCAACTTAAGTTGCTTTCTTAAGTATAAGCTCTTCATGAGGAAGTTATGGTATTTTGTGTCCAGAAATTTATTCATTTCATGTAATTTGTGGATTTGTTGGCAAAAACTATTTGTGAGAGCCATTATCTTCATACTACATTTGAGTCTTTAGTGTTACAATATGTTTAATTTTAAATTTCCACCCTTTTCCGCCCCTACTCAGCTAGACTAGGGGTTTATGAATTCATTTGTCTTATCAAATAACCAGTGTTTTTTCTCTGTTTTCCTTTTTGAATATTGATCTCTGCACTAAAAATTTTTTTTGTGCATTTCCTTTCTCTGAATCTAAGTGACTGTTCTCTTCAGGTGGAAGCTTAATTTTTTTTTCTAACACAACTGTTTAGTACTATAAAATTTCCTCTATGTTCTACTTTACTTGGATCCCATAGATGCAAAACATAATATTTTCATATTTAATTTTTATAGAATTTTTCCTTTGAAACTTTGATCAATGAGTGTTCAGCAGTATTAAATTAGATCCCACATAGTTGAGTTTTTTCCAGATACCTTTCTTTTACTGGTTTCTCAGTTCATTTCTTTGTAGGCCAAGAAAGTACATTTTCTGAGTTTTAATTGCGAATTTCATTTGTCTTGGCCTACAATTTTATATATTTTGTATGTTTTTATATGCACTTAAAAACTGTATGTTTACTGCTATTAGGCAGGAATGCATTTATTTGATGGAGAATGGGGGGAACAAAAATGCCTACTGAACTGAGAAGCATGAAAAATCGTCAGTGGGTAAATTTATATGGGGTAACTTAGAAGGTGGTGCCTGGATCAGATGAGTAATGATCTGAAACAGTTGTAGCTGCAGGCTGCACCCCTGAGGAGATACTGGGACAGTTTTACGGTAAATCTAGGCGGTAGGACTGTGAACTTGGAAACAGGATGTTCATTCCCAGATTCCAATATTTATAAATGGGTGGCTAACCTGGTGTGTCAACAAAAGAGTCTGAAATGCAGTACTTGGATGCAGTTGCAAAAATGACAAAATGATCTCTGTTTGTTTCCAAGGCAAATCATTCAGTATCATGGTAATCCAAATCTATGCCCTGGCCAATAATGATGAAGAAGCTGAAGTTAAACAGTTCTGTGAAGACCTACAAGACATTTTAGAACTAATACCCAAAATAGATGTTCTTTTCATTATAGGGGACTGGAATGCAAAAGTAGGAAGTCAAGAAACACCTGGAGTAACAGGCAAATTTGGCCTTGGATTACAGAATGAAACAGGACAAAGGCTAATAGAATTTTGCCAAGAGAACACACTGGTCATAGCAAACACTCTCTTCCAACAACATAAGAGAAGACTCTTAAACGTGAACATCACCAGATGGTCAATATTGAAATCAGATTGATTACATGCTTTGCAGACAAAGATGGAGAAGCTCTATATAGTCAGTAGAAACAGGACTGGGAGGTGACTGTGGCTCCTCCCAGAGGAGGAGATCATGAATTCCTTATTGCCAAATTCAGATTTAAGTTGAGAAAAGTAGGGGAAACCACTGAACCATTCAGTTATGACCTAAATCAGATCCCTTGCGATTATACAGCTGGTTTTAGAAAAGGCAGAGGAACCAGAGCTCAAATTGACAACATCTGCTAGATCATTGAAAAGACAAGAGAGTTCCAGAAAAACATTTATTTCTGTTTTATCGACTATGCCAAAGCCTTTGTGTGGATCACAGTAAACTGTGGGAAATTCTGAAAGAGATGGGAATACCAGACCACCTGACCTGCCTCTTGGGAAATCTTTTTGCAGGTCAGGAAGCAACAGTTAGAAATGGATGTAGAATAACAGGCTGGTTCCACATAGGGAAAAGATTATATCAAGGCTGTATATTGTCACCCTGCTTATTTAACCTGTATGCAGAGTACATCATGAGAAACGCTGGGCTGGATGAAGCACAGCTGGAATCAAGATTACCAGGAAAAATATCAATAACCTTAGATATGCAGATGACACCACCCTTATGACAGAATGCGAAGAAGAACTAAAGAGCCTCTTGATGAAAGAGAAGAGTAAAAAAGTTGGCTTAAAGCTCAACATTAAGAAAGCTAAGATCATGGCATCTGGTCCCATCAAATAGGTGGGGAAACGGTGGAAACAGTGGCAGACTATATTTTGGGGCTCCAAAATCACTGCAGATGGAGACTGCAGCCATAAAACTAAGAGATGCTTACTTCTTGGAAGGAAACTTATGACCAACCTAGATAGCATATTAAAAAGCAGAGGCATTATTTGCCAACAAGGTCTGTCTAGTCAAGGCTGTGGTTTTTCCAGTAGTCATATATGGATATGATAGTTGGACCATAAAGAGAGCTGAGCACCAAAGAATTGATGCTTTTGAACTGTGGTGGTAGAGAAGACTCTTGAGAGTCCCTTGGACTGCAAGGAGATCCAACCAGTCCATCCTAAAGGAGCTCAGTCCTGGCTATTCACTGAAGGACTGATGTTGAAGCTGAAACTCCAGTACTTTGGCCACCTGATGTGAAGAGCTGACTCATTGGAAAAGATCCTGATGCTGGGAAAGATTGAAGGTTGGAGAAGAAGGGAATGGCAGAGGATGAGATGGTTGGATGGCATCATCAACTCAATTGACATATAAGTTTGTGTAAACTCCAGGAAATGGTGATGGACAAGGAGGCCCTGGCGTGCTGCAGTCCATGGGGTCGCAAAGAGTCGGACATGACTGTACTACTGAACTTAACTGAACCTGGTTTGTGCTGGGGATACATCAGCAAAGGTCTTCATTTGTAAGAGCCATTGTAAACTATGTATTAAGCTTCTGACAACAGAGAAGTGATTTACTGAATGGTATAGTCCTGGGCAGGTTGAGCAGAAAGACAGGAGTGACCTACAGCCCTCAGGTGGTATCACTTATGAACAGCCTAAGTAAATAATTCTTTACCTGTCAAGTCAAAGTTGACTGAAAACTCTACTCTGATCTATATTGTTACAGATGTTTTACCTAGTTGTTTATCACTTTTTGTGAGATATATCACTTTTTGTGAGGTATAGTCTCTTTTCTAATTGCATATTTCTCCCTCTCTTAAGATACAGAAAACTTTTTAAAAATAGCTTTATTGAAATTAACATACAATATGATTCACCCATTTAAATTACACAAAAAAGTGGTGTTTCAGTATATTCACCTCTATATGAACAGTCACTACAACCATACTTTGGTCTTTTATTCTTAGTATGAAAACTTGTTTTATAAAAATGAAAGGAAGAAATATACATGTGTCATTGTCTTTTTCAAAAGTGTCATACTTTTTAAAGAGCTCTTAATGGCAGAGACTGTTAACTTTCATCATGCAGGATAAGTTAGTATTAAATGATGCTGCTGAAACTATTTAATGGGATGATAGGCAACAGTCTTCTGGTCCACTAGTGACAAGCTTATGCAATAATTGAGACTATGAGTTTAGAAAATAATAGCCGTTGGCAGTATATTTTTATGTCTGCTGATTCTAATTCACTTCACTTCTATTATTTTTACAATATTTTTGCACAGGAAGGCCTGGCGTGCTGCGGTTCATGGGGTTGCAAAGATTTGGACGTAACTGAGCAACTGAATTGAACAACAATTGTAAAGCAATATCCTTTAATTAAAAAATAGATCAACTAAATTGAAAGTGATTCTTAGCAGTGTGTTTGAGTAACAGTGATAAAGATAACAGTCTCTGGCTTCAAATGGTATCATTTGATATGAATAATACACTGAAAACATAGCAGTGTCCTGACTCCAATATCAAAATTTAAGAATACACCAAAATAATACTTAGAGAAGGAACAAAATAATGAAAATAATCAACTACTTAGAACCAACAACAAAAAGGAACAAAAAGTGGGATTTATCAAAGTTTCTGTATTTTAAAAGCAGGATCCTTTTGTTTGAATTTTCTTTTCTGATGACAGATGGCTTAGGGATTGGGAAATATGATTTAGTTGCAGAGACATGTATCCAACTATAGTTCTGTTAATATTATAGATAACATTCTGGAGACAAAACTTGTTGGACAATTAGCAGTTATATATAAACAAGTCAAATGGGCCTTAGAAAACATTCAGTTCAGGTCAGTTCAGTTGCTCAGGTATGTCCTACTCTTTGCGACCCCATAAACCGCAGTACTCCAGGCCTCCCTGTCCATCACCAACTCCCAGAGTCCACCTAAACCCATGTCCATTGTGTCGGTAATGCCATCCAACCTTGTCATCCACTGTCGTCTCCTTCTCCTCTGGCCCTCAATCTTTCCCAGCATCAGGGTCTTTTCAAATAAATCAGCTCTCAGTATCAGGTGGCCAAAGTATTGGAGTTTCAGCTTCAACATCAGTCTTTCCAGTGAACACCCAGGACTGATCTCCTTTAGAATGGACTCCTTGCAGTCCAAGGGACTCTCAAGTCTTCTCCAACACACAGTTCAAAAGTATCAGTTCTTCGGTGCTCAGCCTTCTTTATGTTCCAACTCTCACATCCATACATGACTACTGGAAAAACCATAGCTTTGACTAGATGGACCTTTGTTGGCAAAGTAATATCTCTGCTTTTCAATATGCTGTCTAGGTTGGTCATAACTTTACTTCAAGGAGTGTCTTTAAATTTCATGTCTGCAATCACGATCTGTAGTGATGTTGGAGCCCAGAAAAATAAACTCAGTCACTCTTTTCACTGTTTCCTCATCTATTTGCTATGAAGTGATAGGACCGGATGCTGTGATGACAAAATGGATGTTATGGTATTCCCACTGGGCTGTGTAAAAATCCTAAATGGTGATGCTTTTCAAGTGCTAGACTCAATAGGTTAGCAAATTGGGATAACTCAGCAGTGGCCACAGGGCTAGAAAAGATCAGTTTTTACTCTAGTCCCCAAAGAAGGGCAGTGCCAGAGAATGTTCAGACTACTGCACAGTTGCATTCATTTCACATGCTACCAAGGTTATGCTCAAAATCCTCCAAGCTAGGTTTCAGTAGTACATGAACTGAGAAATGCCAGATATACAGCTGGATTTAGGAAAGGCAGAGGAACCAGAGGTCAAGTTGCCAACCGTCTTGAATCATTGAGAAAGCAAGACAATTCCAGCAAAACTCTTTCATTGACTAGTATACTGAACTTTGTTTGGATCACAACACACAAGTTTTTAAAAAGATGGAAATACAAGACCATCTTAACCTATCTTCTGAGAAATCCGTATACAGGCAAAGAGGCAACAGTTAAATCCAGATGTGGAACAATGGACTGGCTTAGAATTGAGAAAGGAATATGTCAAGGCTGTATATTGTCTCTCTGCCTATTTGTATACAAAGTACATCATACAAAATGCCAGGCTGGATGAATCACAAGTTTTAATCAAGATTGCCAAGAGAAATAACCTCAGATATGCAGATCATACCACTCTAATGGCAGAAAGTGGAGAGGAACTAAAATGTCTTGATGAAGGTGAAAGGAGAGTGAAAAAGCTGGCCTAAAACTCAGCATTCAAAATATGAAGATCATGGTATACTGTCCCATCACTTCATGGCAAATAGATCGGGATAAATTGAGAACAGTAACAGATTTTCTGTTCTTGGGCTCCAGAATCCCTGAAGATGGTGATTGCAGTTATGAAAAACTTGATCCTTAGGAGGAAATCTGTGACAAACCAGGACAACATATTAAAAAGCAAAGAAAAAATAAATAAAAAGCAAAGACATCCCTTTGCAGACAAAGGTCCATATAAGTCAAATCTATTGGTTTTATAGTAGTCATATATGGATGTTAGAGCTGGACTATAAACAAGGCTGAGTGTCAAAGAATTGGTACTTTCAAATTGTGGTGGTGGAGAAGACTCTTGAGAGTCCCTTGAACAGCAAGGAGATCAAACCAGTTAATCCTAAAGGAAATCAACTCTGAGTAAAGCATCATTGGGAGGACTGATGCTAAAGCTCTGATACTTCAGCCACCTGATGTGAAGAGCCAACTTGGAAAAGAACCAGATGGCTGGGAAAGATTGAAAACAAAAAGGAGGAGGCAGCAGAAGATGAGATGGTTAGATAGCATCGCTGAATTAACGGACTTGAATTTGAACAAACAGGGAGATGGAGGGCAGAGGAGCCTGGTAGGCTAAGTCACTAAGAGTCCAAGTGACTAAACAACAAAAGATAAACACAAAAGAGAATGAAAAGAAGATATAAAACATTCCTAAAACAGGCTAACAGGGAAAACAAGGAAACTAAAAATTTTTAAATAATGTAGAAAATTAACTGTCTTCATCCCTGGCTGGTAAATGTGTAATTCATAAAGAATGATAGTCATTAAAAAATGGTATATTTGATAAAGATTTAAAAGAATGTTGATTTTATAGCTAATTTTTAGTGAACTGTAATCATTTTTGCAATAGTGATATCAAAGATTAATGCTACAAATCACCATAATAGATGTAATAATTTAAAAATTTGAAATATTCAGGAATTACCAAGATGTGATACAGAGACATGAAGTGAGCAAACACTATTTCAAAAATGATGCTGATAGTCTTGCTCAATGCAAAGGTGCCACAAACCTTGAATTTGCAGAAACCTCAGTATGTGCAAAGAGCAATATAACCTATTGCTTTTACATATTGTGTAATCTGTTAAGATACCTTCAAAAGTATGATGTCAAATAAAAACTTTGCAAAATAGTTTACTACTTGAAATACAGTTTAATATGGTCCTTTACAACTAATTCAACACCCTATATTTGTGATTCATCATCAGAAACGCTGGGCTGGAAGAAGCACAAGCTGGAATCAAAATTGCCGGGAGAAATATCAATATCCTCAGATATGCAGATGACACCACCCTTATGGCAGAAAGTGAAGAGGAACTAAAAAGCCTCTTGATGAAAGTGAAAGAGGAGAGTAAAAAAGTTGGCTTAAAGCTCAACATTCAGAAAACTAAGATCATGGCATCTGGTCTCATCACTTAATAGATGGGGAAACAGTAGAAACAGTGTCAGACTTTATTTTGGGGGGCTCCAAAATCATGGCAGATGGTGATTGAAGCCATGAAATTAAAAGACGCTTATTCCTTGAAAGGAGGGTCATAGCCAACCTAGATAGCATATTGAAAAGCAGATACTGGATGCTTGGGGCTGGTGCACTGGGACGACCCAGAGGGAGGGTATGGGGAGGGAGGAGGGAGGAGGGTTCAGGATGGGGAACACAGGTATACCTGTGGTGGATTCATTTCGATATTTGGCAAAACTAAAACAATATTGTGAAGTTTAAAAATAAAAAAAAAAGGCAGAGACATTACCTTGCCAACAAAGGTCCATCTAGTTAAGGTTATGGTTTTTCCAGTAGTCGTGTATGGATGTCAGAGTTGGACTGTGAAGAAAGCTGAGTGCTGAACAATTGATGCTTTTGAACTGTGGTGCTGGAGAAGACTCTTGAGAGTCCCTTGGACTGCAAGGAGGTCCAACCAGTCCATTCTAAGGGATATCAGTCTTGGGTGTTCTTTCGAAGGACTGATGCTAAAGCTGAAACTCCAGTACTTTGGCCACCTCATGCAGAGTTGACTCATTGGAAAAGACTCTGAAGCTCGGAGGGATTGGGGACAGGAGGAGAAGGGGACGACAGAGGATGAGATGGCTGGATGGCATCACCAACTCGATGGACATGAGTTTGAGTGAACTCTGGGAGTTGGTGATGGACAGGGAGGCCTGGCGTGCTGCGGTTCATGGGGTCGCAAAGAGTCGGGCACGACTGAGCGACTGAACTGACTGACTGTTATTCATTAATATAATCTGATAGAACTTTTAAGAAGTAAACCAAGGCTCAGATTCCACCCAGTTAAAATTAGATACTCTGGAAATTCAATGTGGACATTGATTGTAGAATGAAGTGATTCTGATTTCAATTTGAAAAGCTATGTTAGATCAAATAGAAGACCAGTGACTATGGGATGTCATGGTTTACTTTGGGGTTAAGGAAATTTCTAGGGCACACTAAGTTTCAAAATTGGGAAAGAAAACGGGTGAGTTTGATTTCCATAAAACGAAGAAGATGGATATGACATACATAGCAACAGGGTGTAATGTTTATAATATGTAAAATTACTGAAAATAACACAAGTGATATAATGGACACAATTTCTGTTAATTTCTGGAAGAGTAAAGCTGTATAGCTAATGAAAATTAAATCACCAAATTAAAATAATGTTATTATCTCATTAAAATTTTAGCTTGACATTAAAATTATTTTAAAACATGGAGCACATTAAGAGTTGGCCAATATTGTTAAGATTTTATGCATTCACTGCCATGTGTTGGGTTTGGTCCCTGACCAGGGAAGTGACATCCTGGAATCCACGTATCATGGCCAAAAACAAGTTTGGCCAAGGGAGCAAGGGAAGAATAAATTAGGAATTTGAAATTAACAAATACACTCTACTAAATATAAAATAAACAAGCATCTAGAGCACACAGAACTCTAGTCTGTAAATGGAAAAGAATCAGAAAAAGAATATTTAAGTGTATGTGTATATTTAAAACTGATTGCTTTTGCTAGATACTTGAAATATTGAAAATCAACTATAATTCCATTCACAAATTCAAATTAAGAAAAAAAGGATCAGGAAGTTCAGTGGCAGTTCAGTGGTTAGGACTCCACATTTCAGTTGCAGGGGACACAGTTTCCAGCCTTGGTCAAGGAACTAGGATCCCATATGCTGTGTGGCATAGCCACGAAAAAAAAATATTAATAATTTTTTGGATGGGGATGAATAAAACGTCCTTTCCGATTGCCTGCCATCTGGTTTTTGTGAATTAGTCCTTATGAATCATCATACTTTGGGTTTCTTTAAACCCTGTATTTACTGGTAAGTTTAAATTGGTACTTTAATCTACAGAGTTGATCATATTCAACTGATTTGTGGTGAGGTCATGAAGAACACACTACTTCATAGGTGGTTTTGTATATAGTCTTCAGGAGGCAAATATGTAACTCCCTCATATTTTAGCATTAATCATTCTTTAAAGGTTGTATGTGTTTCCCCCCCGCCCCCCCCCCGCCCCCCGCCCCCCGCCCCCGTGGTAGCATTTTATTTATTTGTTTTTTAAATTTTATTTTATTTTTAAACTTTACAAAATTGTATTAGTTTTGCCAAATATCGAAATGAATCCGCCACAGGTACACATGTGTTCCCCATCCTGAACCCTCCTCCCTCCTGCCTCCCCATACCATCCCTCTGGGTCGTCCCAGTGCACCAGCCCCAAGCATCCAATATCGTGCATCGAACCTGGACTGGCAACTCGTTTCATACATGATATTATACATGTTTCAATGCCATTCTCCCAAATTTTCCCACCCTCTCCCTCTCCAACAGAGTCCATAAGACTGTTCTATACATCAGTGTCGCTTTTGCTGTCTCATACACAGGGTTATTGTTACCATCTTTCTAAATTCCATATATATGCGTTAGTATACTGTATTGGTGTTTTTCTTTCTGGCTTACTTCACTGTGTATAATAGGCTCCAGTTTCATCCACCTCATTAGAACTGATTCAAATGTATTCTTTTTAATGGCTGAGAAATACTCCATATGTCTGTGTTTTTAAAAAATTATTTTTGATTGTGTTGAGTCTTCGTTGCTGTGCGTAGATTTTTCTCTAGTTACAGCGCCGCGGGGCTATGCCCTAGTTGCAGTATGCAGTCTTCTCACTGCAGTGGTTTCTGCTGTGGAGCACAGGCTCTAGGCACACGAGGTTCAGTAGTATAACACATGGTCTCAGTAATTGTAGCTTCCCAGCTCTAGAACGCAGGCTCAGTAGTTGTGGCACATGGGCTTAGTTGCCCCGAGGCATGTGGGACCTTCCCAGACTTGGAATTGAACCCATGTCCCCTGCATTGTAGGCGGATTCTTTACCATTGAGCCACCAAGGAAGCCCTCTACTTCTGTTAATAATGTATTAATTAGAATCCCTTTATAAAGAGAAATTTCATTTTTCACGTTACAGAAACAGCGTGTAATTAGGCACTTTGCAAATAACATGTTCTCTAGTACTTTACAAATTTGATTTTTTTTTGAAATGTCACCATATATCATAAATCTGGACATCTATGATGTATTTGACTCTTGTAATTAATGTTACTTCGATACAAATTTCCTAGCTTTAGGAAATGGAAGCCTATTTCTAAGGGGTTGTGACATATTAAATATTACAAACTTTTAACACTTTATTCTCTTTATGGTGAAAGATGTCCTAATCAGGAAATTGTCATTTCTCTAAGGAAATGTTTGCATTTTTTGGAAATACATAAAATCTTAGACAGAGTACCAGCAGTGTTTAATTGCTACTGATTATTTTTTTCTAGGCTTCCTGTATTTATTTTTACCTATATTTACCTGTATTTATTACACTAGTAATGCTAGTGTGGCTTGCAACCATAAAGTATAATTCAGTTGGTGGTGATTTTCAGGAATTATTTAAATAATGCCTTATTTGACAGGTGAAAAAAAACTATGAAAATCACATCATTAGTCATCATTTTAAATTTTATTTGCAGATTAAAATTTATATTTGATACTATTTTATGGATTACAACATGCAACTTGCTAATTGTTCAAGATAAATGATAAATTTTCAAGGCATGCTAAGTTGATGGTTAAATGTCAGCTTGGCTGATATTAGATGATTGGTTCATCATTATTTGTTTCTGTGAAAGTGTTTTTTGCTTTTTGAAGTTTACATTTAGGAAACCCATAATGTAGACAGGCCTCTTATCAGTCAGAGGCCTGATGATAAAAAGGCTGCTTCCAATTCAAACCACAGCATCAGCTTTCTCTTTGGTCTTGAACCTGGTGGCCTATTAATCAGACTTTGGATTTCTACAGCTCCATAATCTCCTGAGGGAATTCCTTAAAATAAATCTTTCTCTGTCTCAATATAGCTAAATTGCATTTTATTGTTTTGTGGAGATGGAAATTGTGAGTGGTAAATTTGAACATTTTGGTTAAGAGATTTCTCAATAATGACGTATAGCTATGGTTCTTTACATAGTATAGCTGATCCTTTAAAAGCTCATGGTGATCTTCAGTTTACTAAAGGTCTTTTGTATGAAGTTTCACAGCCATGCTATTTATACTTCATTTTATCATAAATATACTGTGTTTTCATTGTGTATTTAATGTGTGTATATGTGTATTTCTGGTAAAATGATTTTTCATATGCTGATACTTCCATCCATAAGTGTATTTGAAATACAAATTACTTTGCATTTTCAAAAAGCCTATGTAATATAGTTGACTTCCTAGGTATAGTCATCTATAGATTAATCTTTCTTAAAATCTAATAAAGGTTCATGTAACAAATATAGCTAGATCATTTACTAATATCCTATCAGAAATTAACTCTTTTAGTGCATGAAATGTAATATCAAAGGCTAGTTTTAAAATGTCACTTTCCAAACTACCTCCTACCTTTGCAATTAGAAAACATCTTTTTCCTATATGGCCACTCTTTTCTTAAGTGCTTTATACTAATGGTCATACTAGTTTTTTTTTTTGTAATCATGGGGTTTCCCTTTTGGCTCAGTGGTAAGGAATCTGCCTGCTCTGGGCAATGGGGGAGACCTGGGTTCGATCCCTGGGTAGGGAGGATCACCTGGAGAAGGGGATACTCCAGTGTTCTTGCCTGCAAAATCCGTTGGACAGAGGAGGCTGGGAGACTGCCGTCCACGGGGTCACAGAGACACAGCTGAGTGACTAACAGTAATCATGAGAAATCTAACAAGAATGCTGACATTATGTTTTTGTGATCTGACTATGGTGCTACAGTTTAAAGCATGATGTCAGGTCCCATTGTTACTGTAATACTAAAGGAACTCTTTGGAAATATATGTTAGTTACCAATGTTAATTATGTTAATTGTTTTTGAAGTTATGATAGTTTTTTTCACTTGAAAAGTAGTTTTTCTTTCTGCGAAAATATATCAGTGTTTTGTGGTTTTCTAGAATCAAAAATATGTTGTATTTTGTAATTTCTGGAACAAAATTTACTCACTTGGAAAATACAAAAATAGAATAAGCTGTGGCTTTGAAAATTATCATCCAGAAATTTTTCCAGAGATGATTTTTGATGTACTTTTTATAAAACATTTCATGATTTCAAGGTATATGAGGGCAGGACAAGTCGCATTCTGGGAGTTTTGATAATACGTTTTATAGGCTTCTACATTTTAAAGAGATTTCGCCACTATTTTGTTGGTTTTCAACTTTTGAATTATACTGAGAAACTAGTTAACATTGGTTCCACAATGTGCTGTAAAGATCTCGCTGTTTGCCTTTTTACTAATGTTCAAACAAAGCTTGGAGTGTGGAAAATAACATAGAAATTTAAAGTAATGAAAACACAAAATACACTTTTGGAGCTGATAAATTTACTGTGGCTTCTCTTAACGTTTATGCTGTTCAACATTTACCTGTTTATGCCGTTTTCTTAAAAAAAAAAAACAGCGAATTACGATATGGGTCTATTTAAGAATATTTAAATTTTATCAAAGGACTTAAGTAGGCTTACAAATCTTCAAACACAAGGTACATACGTAGAAAATGACACATTAAAAATTAACTGAAACATGCAAAATCATTGAAAGTTTAAGCCTTTTCCACATGACATTCAAGTCATTTAGGTTCTGTGAGTTTTATAAAGACCAAATGGCTTGATAGTTGTTCTAGAATAAGCCGCCTTCTCTTGCCCATACCCAGAATGGCATGCTTATTTTCATTTTATTACAAATGTTTTTTTTCCCCCCCAAGCAAAGATAGGGTATAGTATGGGTTACTAAATTTTCTTCCCTAGCTACAAGAAAACAGCATTTACTTCAGGCAAGTGTTTGACAACTCCAAACATCTAAGCAGGCAGCTGGGCCAGGACCCGCGTGGGGACGCGATATGTCTCTGGGTAGAACCAGATCCGGCCAGGTGTGAAGCGCCTATGTTTCCGCGGGGCTTTACGATCTGAGCGGCGGCAGTGGCAACGGCGGGCGGGAGCGCGGAAGAGGAGAAAATAAGATCGTTGTTATACGGTCGGCCGCAGACCCTACCGCAGACCCTGCCGTAGATCCTGCCGCGAGGTCACGGGCCTCTTGGGTTGCGGGGACCGAATGGCTTCGACACGAGACGCTGAAGAACCAATTTGGTAGAGACAGGGGGGCCTATCTACCCTTCCGCATTTTCCTGGATCTCTCTCCCGGGCGGTGACGTGACGTGCTGACGGCGGGCCTGTGCCGGTGAGCTGGGCCGCTTTTTGTCAGCTCCGAACTCGGCCCCTCCTCCCTTCCTCCGCCCGCCCTACCAGTAGGAGCCCGGCCCAGTGCTCCAGAGAAAGGCAGGCCTGCATCACCCGCCACCGTCACCGACCGCCCGCACCCGGGTTTGGTGAGTCTGGGGCGCGGCCGAAGCCGCGGGGCCTAGTTCGAGTGGGAAGCCTGGTCCCGGCCTAGGCGGCGGCGCGTCTGACGCCCTTCAGTGCTAGGCCGAGCGGTGTCGTTTTCGGCTCCGTGTAGGCCCCAAGGAGGCCGCAGTTACGGCAGGGGAGGAGCGCGGCGTGGACGCGCGCTCCGCAAACGGGCGGGACTTGGGGAAGAGTTGCTTTGTGGCCAGGGATACAGCCGAGGGACTGTAGGTCGGCACCGAGTTCTCCCAGGGCACTGCGCGGGGGCTAGGCCTAGTGAGGAGATGGTTGTCTGCGTGAGGTACCGCAGGCCACTATGTAAATATCAACAAGGGGGGGACAGAGGGGGACAAGATGGTGGCGAATCTATGCCTGTTGCAGGGGCGGTTGAGGGGGTTGCTGGGAGAGGGAGCCGCCATTTTGAATGCGACCTCAGAAGAGAAAATTCCGTTACAGCCCATGAGGGGGGGTTGGAGAGCCGGCGGCGGCTCCGGTGTCGGGCGCCAGAGGCTTGGCACGGGGGCGTTTGCGCGCGGAGGGGGCGTGCTCGCTCCCGGAAGCGGCCATTCCTCTTGTCGCCATGATGGACGGTTGGGCTCCTGGCGTTCCGCTGCAGCGCCACCTTCCTGCGTTGTTTGCTGTAGTTCGTTGATTGGCTGGCTGCTTCCGCTGTGTTTTGACTGAACCGCCCATAGCCCGAGCGTGCGACTTATCGCCCTGGTTTGTAGTTCCCCGAGGGTAATTAAACCCAGTGGCCTTCACAAGGCAAATGACAATCTCAGAAATGTTCTTTTTACTTAAGTACAGTAGTTTATGACTCCTGGGAGTGCCTTCCATACGGTTTTCCAAAATTTGCCTCCCTTTTTCAATAATAAAAATGAAATTTGATGGGGGAAATAAGGGCTCACTACGCTTTCTGGGTCACAAGCTGCAAGTTGCTGGAAAGCAACGTTTAAAGCCTTTTTTTCCTTAACTGGGAAACTTACTGCAAAACTGCGTTTAAGCGGTTAGTGTTGATTTTGTGCTATATGTTAAGCTTTGGAAATAGGATTTTCTTATTGAAGTACAATAAATGTGATGCAGTGTTAACGGGTTCTTGTAGTCTCCTGTCTAGAGTTCGCTTTATTTGAAAAGTTTTACAGTAATAGCTGCTTTGTTTTGTACTTTTTTTTTTTTTTTAATTATTTTTATTTTTCTGTTTTGTTTTGTACTTTAGACTTCATGGTAGGGCGGTTTATTGGTAAAATGAAGCGCATGTGAATTTGCTGTGTACTAACTAAAGACGGACAAAGTTTCTAAAATGAGATGATGCTTGCAAGAGTTCACTGCTAGAGTTTCATAGGGATACGAAGTCCTCATTTGCAACTTTAGAAAGGGGTTCCTGAAGTAAGAGGCTCTCTATTTTCAAAGCTACTTGCTGAAAATGTGTGCAACTTTTAGGTGAGTTAACGAGTGGGAAAAGGGCAAATGTTAAGTATGAACCATGTTCAGAAGACACCACAAATTACAGTTTGATTTGAGTGGATGTGTAAGTAGGGGAGTACTGGAAATTGAGATTATTAAAAGTAGATTCATTCTAAAGTTGCAGACTGATGGAAAGCTATGCTCTGCTTCATGTTCATTTAGCAGTTCTGACTCCAATCATTGCAGAACTTTTAAAGTTGAGAAGTAATGGAAACTGGTAGTAGGTTGATTAGTGTTTTCGTTAGTAGAAAAACTACTGAGTACTGCTGCTGTTTATTTCATCTCTCCTTAGCATCTTCTTTTTTTTTTTTTTTCTGTCCTAAGTTCTAGCACCAATTAAAGTTTGGCTCAGAAATAGGCTTCTGTAGGGAACAAACTTTTACTTAACAGTGGTTGAAAATTACAGGAGTAGTTTGGTCAGTTTAAAAACGAGTAATTCCTGAGAACACAATGACCGTCATATAGCCTTGTGAAGACTTTCTTCCCACTGGTGAAAGGAACTCCGTTTATGAAAATATCATTACTCTTCTCTAAATTAAGCTTGAAGGCTCGTGTATTAATTTATGAATGTTACAGACGCAGGTTTCAGAAAACATGTTTTCTAGACTTGCAACAATGGTGTTCCTTCTATAAGAAAGAGTATCACATTTATCATGAACCGTTGGTTTAGAAAATTTTAGAAACTTAATTGAGACAGATGGGAAGCGGGTTGCTAATATAGCCTGGTTTGTGAGGTGTGAAGGACAAACATAAATCGTAGAAGTAGTTGCTTTATATCTTGACAGCTGAGAAACAACTCTTAAGAAGATAGAACTGTATGCTGCACAGTACAGCAGCAGCAGATGTTCCAGTACAGCAACAACGGATGTTCAAGATTAAGAGTATGTTAGACTCATATGTTTAATTGAGAAGACAGGTACGTGTATTACTTTAAAGTATTTCCATTAGAAACGATTAAATATAAAATGTTTTTTGCTTAAAGGGGTAGATTTTGATTATAGGCAGAACACTTTATTAGCCAACTATTTGGATTTATGTATGTTTTTCAAATAGAAAAACATTTCCTTAAAAAAAAAATCAACTGCTTTTTGTGAATGCTTTCTCTAACCATGTTTTAATTTATATGCTCACAAATTAATCTTCTTTGCGTTATTTATGCTCATTGGCAGTAACCTTTAAAAATTTTTTTTCAACTCAGTGTTTGAAATTTTGTTGAAGTAGGTGAGAAACGTAGATGGACATTTGATGTAAAAGTTTGCTCTCTTCAACCTCATACTTTTCTTCTATTTCTATGTAGATTTTCATACATTTTCTTTTGCTGCCAAATATCTAGCCTAACATTCTGCTGATTCATTTCTCCTTAAAATTTTCTTGGGTTCTCTAATCTTATAAAAATCATTTATTTCTTTTTTATCCCACATATTTCTGAATTCATTGTTTCCCAAATACAAAACTGTTCCACAGTATATTAATTGGTGTGTCACATAAGTATTTTTGTGCTTCAGGAACTCCGTTGTTCCTCCTTTGTCAGCTATGGTTCTTTTCCAAACCTAAATATGAACTCTCCTTTGAGATCAGTCCTCTCTTGTTTCCTCCAGCCTTCTTCCCTGGCTTACTGTCCTTTATTATGTTTACATTCTTGCCTAAGTTTCTCACCTAGCTTTTCTAGTTGCCTCTTGAGTATCTCATTTGCCTTCTTGACAGGTGTACTTAACATGGCTACAGTAAAATGTAATTTGACATCTGTTTGGTGCTCAGTGTTATAAAAGTTGGAAACCTGTTTCTCCATGGAATCCCTAAAACAATTCCTGCTTCTTGATTTCTGTTTGTGACCTTTAGTTTTCCAGCCTTTTCTTCTTTTTCACATAGAATGACATAGACATCTTTAATTTCCTATTAAATTTATTCTAACCCCGGTTCATATTTTGTTTCCTTTGAAATAGTCCTACTTGTAACAGATAGTCATCCTTGTCTCCCTAGCAAAAGGATCTGGCATATTGACATTATTTTCATTAAATGTTATTTGAATGATTAAATGCAGAGATTTACATAAAGTTGAATAGTTCTGCAATTAAAATAAACTAGATTAACAGGTATGTTATGTTTTTGACAGGGTATAAATAATAGGAAATACTGTGTCCACTTCATGAAAGCACTTAGTTCAAATGGGAGCCAGGAGTAGACTTTCCTCCCTGCTCCACTCCCCTCCTACACATCACCTGATAGAAATATAGTGAAAGTGAAAGTATTACTGGCTAAGTTGTGTGTGACTCTTTGCAACCCCTTGTACTGTAGACCACCAGGCTGCGCTGTCCATGGGATTTCACAGGTATTTGTACTACAGTGAGTTACCACGTCTTTCTGGGGCTTTTCCTAATCCTCGGATTGAACCCCCATCTCTCACGTTGCAGGAGGATATTTACTGTCTTAGCCACCAGGAAAGCTGATAAGAAAAAAGGTAGTCCATTATTAGTAGTATTTTTCAGTGGTGGTGATGATTCAGTTGCTGAGTCACGTCTAACTCTTGACAATGCCATGGACTGTAGCCTGCCAGGCTTCTCTGTCCATGGAATTCTCCAGGCAAGACTACTGGAGGGGGTTGCCATTTCCTTCACCAGGAGGGTCTTCCTGACCCAGGGATCAAACCCTGGTCTCGGGCATTCCAGGTAGATTCTTTACCAACTGAGCTTTGAAGGAAGCCTTATTTCAGTACATTTTATAAAATATGTATATATTTGTAAAATAAGTCCTTTTAAAGGATTCAGTTAAACTGTTTTCCTCAATCTCAGTTCTTCTTTTTCCCCTAGAAGCAGTTGATGTCCTTGGCATTGTATACCCAAAACAATGTCTGTGCTTTACACTTACTGAAAATGCGTCCCATTAAATGTTTCATTTAGTATTTTTTATTTAAGTTACACAGTCACTTTTTGCAAGACACTTAATGTTACACAGTGGTCTAGATTAGTGGTTTCTGGAATGTGGTCCAGGAACCCTTGGGGATATCTTAATTTTTTTTAGGGTGTTGTGAAAGAATAACTTACGTTTTTTCATAAAAATACTAAGAACTTACTTCTTTACTCTCCTTCCTCTATAACTGTAGTGTAGTAGTGTGTAGTAGCGTTTTTCAGAGGCCAATATGACCAGTTGTGTTGCAGAACAAAGAGGAAGTGGATAGAGAAATACAGCAGCCTCTCTCAAGCTGCACATTAGATTTACAGAGAATTCAGTTTTTCTGAAAATATTTTGGTACAAATGTTACATTAGCATTAGTAAGTTATAGATTAGTTTTAAATGAAATGTTGCTTAAACTTTCCATTCAACAGAATATTGGTCATGTGGAGCTGCTGTATATTTATTTATATACATATATATATATATGCTTGTTTTTTTTTTTAAACTGGGTATTTGACCTGTTGATTGAATTGATCATTTAAATTCATGACCCATTGTTTGTCTTCCTCCAGTTTTATTATGCACTGTGTAAGTTTAAGGCAACAGAGTTTCATGTACTGTGAGAAGGTTATCACTGCTGCTGCTGCTGCTAAGTCGCTTCAGTCGTGTCCGACCCCACAGATGGCAGCCCACCAGGCTCCCCCATCCCTGGGATTCTCCAGGCAAGAACGCTGGAGTGGGTTGCCATTTCCTTCTCCAATGCATGAAAGTGAAAAGTGTTCAGTCGTGTCTGACTCCTAGCGACCCCATGGACTGCAGCCTACCAGGCTTCTCTGTCCATGGGATTTTCCAGGCAAGAGTACTGGAGTGGGGTACTATTGCCTTCTCTGAGGTTATCACAGTAAGTTCATTGAATACCAGTCATCTCACAGATACATAGTTAAGTAAGTGGAAAAAATATATTTTTATCTCTGATAATAACTATTAGGATTTAGTCCCTTGTCAGCTTTCATATGTAACGTACAGCAGAGTTCAATTATGTTTGTCATGCTGTACGTTACATCCTTAGTACTTATTTGTAAGTGGAAGTTTGTACTTTTTGACTGCCTTTGTCCACTTCCCACTCCCCCAACTACTGCCTCTAGTAACTACAACTCTGATCTTTTTCTGTGAGTTTGTTATAATTGACCTGCAACACTATGTTGGATCCTTGATACACAATCTATAATGTTTCTGCTTAATCACTACATTTCAGTGTGATCATCACAGTAAGTCTTGTTACAGTCTGTTGCCACACAAAGATACTGCAGTTACTGACTCTGTTTCACACACTGTATTCATACTTATAATTCATTTATTTTGCAGCTGAAAGTATTACCTGTTAATCTCCCTCACCTGTTTGCTTCTATTTTCCATCTTTCACCCATAAAACTACCTCTTCTCTGTCACGGTTTTTCTTTTTGTTTGTTTGTTTGTTCATTTGTTTCTTTAGATCCCACATAAGAGTGAAATCACACAGTATTTGTGATGTTTTACTAATTATGATATTCTCTATGTTTATACATGTCACAAATGGAAGTACTTAATTCTGTTCTTGTATATGGCTGATGTGCTATATCTTAATCCAGTCATCATCTTAATCCATTCATCTAATGGATTAACTTAGATGCTTTTTATACTTGGCTGATTTAAATACTTCCACAGTGAGCATAGGGGTATATGGATCTCCTCTAATTATGTGTTTTATTTCAATAAATATTTAGGAGTGGAATTGCTGGGTCTTATGCAGATCTGTTTTTCATTTTTTGAGGAATCTTCATTATTCTCTTCATGGTGGCTGTACTAGTTTATATTCCCACCAACAGTGCGAAAGTGTTCACTTTTCTTCACATCCTTGCCAATACTTACTTGTTGTCTTTTGGGTACTAGCCATTCTGATGGATGTGCCATCTCATTGTAGTTTTGATTTCCTTTTCTCTAATAATTAGTGATGTTGAGCATCTTTTTGTGTGTATGTTGACTGTATTTTGGGAAAATGTCTATTCAGATTTTCTGCCCATTTTTTGATTGAGTAGTTTATGGGTTTGGTTTTTTCCTCCCTTTTTTTGGTATGTGACTTTTTTTTTTTTTTTTTGCGTTTTAGACATTAACTCCATATCAGGTATATCGTTTGCAAATGTCTTCTTCCATTCCGCTAGGGACGTTTTCATTTTGTTGATAATTTTCCTTTGTTGTGAGAAAGCTTAAGAGTGTAATGTCATTCCAGATTTGTTTCTTTTTACTTCCCAAATGATAGAAAATATGTGTATAAAATACTAATAGTGGTGTCAAAGTGCTTACTCCCTGTGTTTTCTTCTAGAATCTTTATGGTTTCAGGTCTTACCTTTAGATCTTTAAAAGTACTGAGGGTTTTTTTAATGTGTGCATAATGTGAGAGAATAGTCCAGTTCGATTGTTTTGGATGTAGTTGTGCAGTTTTCTCAGTGGTTTTTATGAAAGAGGTTCTCTTTTCCCAATTGTATTATTCTTACCATTATAGATTAGTCATATAAACATGGGCAATTCCCTTGTATGTAACTGTTTTATTTAGTTTGCTTGTTTATATTTACTTATTTGGCTGTACCAGTACTTGGTTGCACCAACTGGTATCTTTTGTTGTGGAATGTGAACTCTTGGTTGCAGCATGTGGGATCTAGTTCCTTGACTGGGGATTGAATATGGGTTCACTGCACTGGGAGCGTGGAGTCTCAACCACTGGACAATGAGGGAAGCCCCATGATTTGTTTTTGATACTATGTTTTTGTCTTTAACTTTCACCATTTTAACTTGTGGTGTTTTCTTCTTTAGGTTTATTCTTTATGGGACTCTATTTGTGTCTTTTACTTGTGTGACTGTTTCTTTCCCACGTTAGGAAAGTTCAGCTATTAGCTCTTCACGTATGTTCTGTGCTCTCTTTCTCAGTCTCTTCTGAGACTCTCTGTAATGTGAGTATCAGTACACTTGAAGTTATCCAACATGACTCTTAAGTTATCCTTATTTGTTTTCATTGCTTTTTCTTTTTTCAGTTGAGCATGAGTGATTTGCACTAGTTTCTTCCAGCTCATCAGTTTCTCTGTATCATCTAATCTGCTGTTGACTCTTTCTACCATTGTTGTATTATTGTTTGGTCATTGTTTATATTTCCTGGCTGTTAAAAATTTGTGACTTCTCACTTGTGCATCTGTTTTTCTCCCAAGTTTGATCATCTTTGTGATCATTTCCTTGGGTCTTTATTGAGTAGATTGCCTGTCTCCAATTTGTTTAGTTCCCCTTGAGGTTTTACTTCATTGCATGTGGCAGTTTGGTTATGTTTCCTGACTTTGGATAAGTGGACTTTTTTAGGAGATATTCTATGCATCCCCGCAGAGCTGACTCCTGTCTGGTTAACCAGGACTATACGCTGTATGCATGCTCCCATTGTGGTCTATGTGAGTCCTTTTGTTAAGCCAGGGTGACTGCTATGGGTCATCTGGTAGGGATGCTTGCCTCAGGTCTGGTTGCTTGCCAGGCTCTGTCTTACACAGAAACAGCTGGGTACTCAATAGATGTGTCTGGTTTTATAGGGGCATATAGCTATGGAGTATTGCAGGTCTTGGGGTTGGTGCTGGTTCATAGTGGGCAGAACTGAGTCCCTGGTCCCTGGTAGTAGAACTTTAGGTATCCTAGAGTTGGTGTAGGCAGGCCCTGGTCTGGATGGCTGGCTGTGAAGTCCCTTGGGGTTCCCCGTCTGGGGTTTCATGCTAAGTGCTGATGCACTTATTTGGAGTCAGTTCCCAGGACGGCTATAGGCCCAACAACTTTACGGTAGCTGGTTGCCTGGTTGTGGGGCTCTGTCCCCTCCTGGCTAGTTCCTTAGCATGAAACTTCCAAGTACTGGTGCTGCCAGACTGGTGGACAGGCCAGGTCATGGTGCTAATAAGCTAGAAGGAAGATTTCAGAATGATGCTTCTTGCCAGCACCACTACTGCATGGTAGAACAAAGCTCCCTAAAATGGGTGCCTCCATTGATTATGTCTCCAGATTGAGCTCCCATTTGCCTTCTGCCTCTCTGGGGTTGTCTCCCAAGATTAGGTATCAGCAGGCTGTTCGGACCTAGGTGTCTTTCAAACTCTTTCAAACTACTGCTTCTGTTGTGCCTTTTAAGAAGGGAGTCTATTTCTTATAGCTCTATGGGTGTCCTTAAAGTAAGGTCCACTGGCTTTCAAAGCGAAGTATCCTGGGTACTTGTACTCCCAGTGCAAGAGTTACTGGCTGTGAAGCCTAATGTGGTGCTTCAGTTCTTTCTTCCTTAGTTTTGCAGTTGTGATTATCCTGCCACTTCTGGATATGTGTATGTCTTGACGGTTCTGTATATCCACCCCTTCTCTCTTGTCTTCTCATAGTTTTTACCTTATATTATTTTAGTTGTGGAAGCTAATCTTTCAGTTTTTTCTTATCAATACTTACCCTGTAAATAGATAAAATTTTGGAGTGTCTGTGAGAGGAGCTGAGCTGAGGGTCTTCCTACTCCTGCATCTTGGCTACCTTCCACTGACACATTTTTCTTAATGATTTCAAAGTTTTAATTTTATGTTTGTGTAAAAGTGATTTGCTCATTACTTATACTGCAGATAACCTTCTTTCAGTTTGTGAGTTTCTTTTAGCTTTGTTTCAAACATTTTGTTGAGTGGAACTTAATAGATAATTTTGAAGAAATCTTGGGTAACTTTTGTTTTTTCCATCTTCAATAAATTTCCTGCCTGCCACAGCTCTTTAAAGTTTTCTTTTAAAAAAGTATGTATAGATTATTAGCATATCTAGAAAATTTTTTTGATATTTTTGATGTTAGATTCTTTTTTTTTTTAATGCAGTAACCTTTCTGCCACTGATTTGTAATTCAAGTATAAAATTCCTCTAGTTTGGTGCCATTGATCTGTTCATATCTGTACACAATGTTTTTAAAACTAATTTTGTAATAAAATCTTACTATATATTTTTTTCAGAATTGTTTTAGTTGTCTTTCTCCTTTACCTTTTTCAATTGAAAAAATTACTAGTTTTTTGTATTTGCAACAAATTTATAGTGTATATGAGCACATGTATGCCTTTAATGAAAGTGACTTGTCTGTTTCCATCAGTTCAGTTCAGTCGCTCAGTCATGTCCGACTCTTTGTGACCCAGTCGACTGCAGCACTCTAGGCTTCCCTGTCCATCACCAACATTCGGAGCTTGCTTAAGCTCATGTTCATCTAGTTGGTAATGTCATCCAACGATCTCATCCTCTGGCATCCCCTTTTCCTGCCTTCAGTCTTTCCCAGCATCAGGGTCTTTTCTAGTGAGTCAGTTCTTTCCTCAGGTGGCCAAAGTATTGGAGTTTTCAGCTTCAGCGTCAGTCCTTCCAATGAATATTCAGGACAGGTTCCCTGATGCTGGGAAAGACTGAAGGCAAGAGAAGGGGATGAGAGAGGATGAGATGGTTGGATGGCATCACCAACTAGCTGAATGAACATGACTTTAAGCAGGCTCCAGGAGTTCGTGATGGACAGGGAAGCCTGGCATGTAGCAGTCCTTTGGGTCGCAAAGTTGGATAATGTAATTATATATATATTATATATTATCCCCCCATCCCTGTAGTTCAAACAGGGTAAAGAATCTGCTTGCAACACAGGAGACCAGGGTTTGACTCCTGGGTCTGGAAGCTTCTCTGGAGAAGGGAATGGCAAGCCAATGCAGTATTTTAAAAACAAAGAAGAACTGCATTAGAACCATATGAAAAAAGAGAAAAATGTGTAGACAATGTTAGTAAGAAGAATGTCCTCATAATTCTTCTTTGACCTGTCCACACAGTGTGCTCCTGCCAATTTGCCTACTCAGAAAGTCCTCCAGTGTATCTAGGAAGGTGTCTGTACCTGTTGTGTGCAGTGTAGCATCAATTCAAACTCAGATCTTGCCTTACTCAAGCTTATACTTGCTCCCAAATCCACAGTTGCCCGTAAAGTCCACAGTCTAAGGCTAATTGTGGTGATTTAACCCCCACGTCTGCTGCAGGAGTGAATTCCCTTCCTCCTCTGCTCACATAGCCAGCCCCTGGTTTTCTGCTTGGTTTGTGGCATGCCTCTGCTTGGACTGTCCTCCAATATCTGTTCCTCACTCAGACTTAGGAGGGTGAAAGCAGCAACATATTAGGGCTCAGGTGCTCAACTGGACTGGGGACAGCGCGGGTGACAGCAGACACAGTGGTGTGCGTAGTGTCTGGTGTGGCCAGGAACTGCCGGAAGTCACCGTGGTTTGAGGCAGGTGGCTGGCTTCCCAGGGGAGTTGCCTGCAGGTTGTGGGTCCGTCAGCAGAGTTGAGCCCCTCAGGCTCTGAGGAAGGTATGGGCTCACGGCTTGGTGACAATTATGGCCCCTGGAGTCAAGATTGCACACCTCTTGTTCTCTACCTCAGGCCCACACACTGGCCCTGGCGGTTGTCAGGTGGCCATGGAGGTGATCTCTCCTCTAGGATCATAATCTGTAGTCCATATAGTCTTGCCTCTGTCACTCATGCTGGATTTAGCGTAATCTACCTATAGGGTCATAGTCCACTGAGGCCCTACGGCCTACAGTACTCTTGAAGGTTGAGTCCTGCATTCTACAAGCATATGGAATTAGAACATTTGCATGGCAATGATCTTTTGTCTCTCTGGAATGCTTAAGATTTTCCCTGGATTCCAACAGCTGTGTCGTACTAGCTCCTCAGAATATCCTCACAACAGCCAACCCTAGTCCTCTGCCTGGGGTTTGAAGCCTGAGCTTGAGTACCCAGCCCGGGAGTGCAAGCCAGTTCTCTGCTGAGAAGTATTGCTCAGCAGTGATCTCTGTGGTTAGTTTTCTCCATTTTTGCCTTCCAGGCACCTACACTGCCTTCTGAGGTTCTGAAGCTCCCCCTATCCCCCAACTTGAGTGTGCAGAAACTTTTCATCCTTCAGGACTCCCTACCCCAGGTGCAGGTCATGTCCTGAAATTATTTGTGTCTTCTTTTATCTTTATTTTTCACCTTACCTCATTCTGAGGAGATTGGCTTGCCTTTCTGGAAGGCTGGGGTCGTCTTCAGTGTTAAGAGGTGTTCTGAAGGAGTTGTTCCACATGCAGATGAATTTTTGATGTTTTTATTGGGAGATTTCTCTCTGCCATCTTGAAAGTTCCTCCATAGTCTTTTTAATATCCTTTGATGACATTTTGTTCATGATTATTATAATCTTTTCTCTTGCCATTAAACACATACTGTGTCAGCACTGTTCTTTGGTTGTGGTTTAAGTCACTTAGTCATGTTCTACTCTTTGATTTTTATGGACTGTAGTCCCCCAGGCTCCTGGGTCCGTGGAATTCCCCAGGCAAGAATACTGGAGTGAGTTGCCGTGCCCTCCTCCAGGGTATCTTTCCTACCCAAGGATCAGATCTGTGTCTCTGGCAAATTCTTTACTTTTTGAGCCACCAAGGATGCCTCCCATTACTAGTACAGTTTTTGAAATTCATATATTAACTCCCTATGATAATGTCTGTGGCCTGCATTGTTTCTGGCCAAGCTGCACCTTGAAGGGTCCTTGTTCTCAGACCAAGGGTTTGAGCTTGGACCCTTGGCACTGAAAACATAAAGCTGGGTGTTCTCAGTACATAATATTTTGTCCTAAATTTGATGAAAAAGTTTGAAACTCAGGGCATTGAAATGCTTAATCTTAGTGGAGGTAGAGTTCAATTTTATCATCTGGCTCCAGAATCTAAATTTATGCTGCTTAAAGGTATACCATGCTATATGTTGGTTTTCATAGGTATCTTGCAAACCTTTGTTAACTATATTTTTTATAACAGTGTATTCTTAGGGAATAGTTATATAGCCTATAACTGTCACAGAGTTAAGGAATAGCAGTTTTTTAAATGTATTAATTTCTGGTTATAATTTATAACCGTTTTGATGAGCAAAAATTAATTATGCAACCTTGTAGTATTACATGCATGAATGCATTGCAGATTCTGAGGTGTCTTTCCCCCTTAAAGGTCAACATCTCTGAAATTGAAATGTGTTTTACAGTTGATATGGTCTTACAATCATTGCGGTTCAAAAATCGTACATGATATACTTTATCACAACCCTCAGTATTCAGAAACTGTTCATTTTGTATCTCTTCATTGGAAAATAGCTATGCTGCTGCTACCTGTCAGATAGTTATCACTGAAAGTAGAATAAATTGCTGTTCGAAGAGTTTAAAGAAGTTAAAAAGCAGTAAGCGTGGTTTCATTGTTTCATACTTCAGTCAGTGTATCATATGATACAATGATAATATATTGTCTTTTTATTACAAAATTTCCAGTTTGAATGGTAACTGCTTAACTTCAGCAAAAATGATGATTTTAGTCAAAAAATATAGTGCTATCATTAAAGTTTATGACTTTGACATGAAAGGAAGTTCAACAAATGATAATTAAGGAGTATTTATGAACATCGTTGTCAGGAGAACGTTATTTTTAAACATGAATATTGAATAGCTTTGAGCAGAAAGGGTAGCCAGAGTAGGACCCTGAATGAGATGTGAAAAAGTTTTAATATTCTAAATGAATTTATTTACGTTGTTAATTTTTCACACACTGAACTCCCAATATGTATTATAAAATTTTAAGCTATGATAAATTTATATCAGTTTACTTAGCAGTAGTTTTTCTTAGTGGTGTGTAAAGTCATAGTTCATCTAATATTTGAGAGTATCTGTAGAGTCTGTGACATCCAATGTAATACTAGTTAATGCTTTTGTTGTAGGAAGGGGGGCCCCCTTCAGGGCCCCAAGAATGGGCTTTTGTCTAACAGTAGGAAAAAAATGTCTCAGGAGACATGTGCTGACAAAGCAAAAGACTCTTGGAAAAGGGCACCTAGGTAGAGAGCAGCAGGGTAAGGGAGCCCAGTAGAACTGCTTTGCACATGGTTCAGTCTCAGGTGTTTGGTGATGGGGTATGTTTCTGGATTCTGGGCAATCATTTTGACTCAGAAGCCTTCCTGCTGCTGCTTCTGCTAAGTCACTTCAGTCATGTCCGACTCTGTGCGACCCCATAGACGGCAGCCCACCAGGCTCCCCCGTCCCTGGGATTCTCCAGCCAAGAACACTGGAGTGGGTTGCCATTTCCTTCTCCAGTGCATGAAAGTGAAAAGTGAAAGTAAAGTCGCTCAGTCGTATCCATCTCTTAGCAATGCCCATGGACTGCAGCCTACCAGGCTCCTCCATCAATGAGATTTTCCAGGCAAGAGTACTGGAGTGGGGTGGCATTGCCTTCTCCTAGAAGCCTTCTTGGTGGCACACATTGCTCAGCCAGGATGGATGTTGCAGGAGGGATCTTGGAATGTGGTCAGACACATGATGTTTCCTTTTGACCTTTTGTGAACTCTTCTGGTTGGTGATGAGTTACTAGTTCTGCATTCCTTACCAGGACTTCGTATCATAAAATAACTCATGCAGATGGTTACTAGGGTGCCTGACCAGAGTGGGTGGTTTCACTCCCCTAACAACTCCCCCATAAGGCTTCATACTCAAGATGCTTCTTGAGAATTGGGGCAGAGGTCTCTATTTCATAACTTCTTCCTGCTCTGCATGGACATCGTCCTCCCTAATAGAGCAGAATCTCTTCCTGATCTTAGTTGAGGTGTTCCATATCTGAAACCAGCTTCCAGCCTTGTAGTAACATCATTTTGGCTTGGAACTGTTGGAGTCTACTGGAGATAAACTCTGTAGGGAGCTGGAGTATACAGGGGCCAAATAGGAGGCCTAATAAGATAGTAATCACGACCTAGAGATGACAGGAGCCAAGAAGGGAAAAAAGGAGAACTCCACACACCTGTTGAACTGAGATCCTGTATCTTTGTGGCCTGTTGCAAAAACCCCTTGATATCCTGCTTGGCCCTGCTGAGACTGGTTATAACAGACAGCATTCTTCCTTGAGATAGTGGCAAGTGCCCCCCTGCCCTGCAGTCAGTAAATCTAGGGCCTAACTATTTTGTAGTAGCATTGTGGCTTGGGAGTCTTAACTGGGATTGTAGATGTTGGAGGATCCTCACAGTTTTTTCTGTAAATACAGCAGTGTCAGTAAAAAGTTGGTGAAATTTATGTAAATAAGTTCTCTTAGTGGCTGCTGCTGCTGCTGCTAAGTTGCTTCAGTCATGTCTGACTCTGTGCGACCCCATAGACGGCAGCCCACCAGGCTCTGCCGTCCCCGGGATTCTGCAGGCAAGAACACTGAAGTGGGTTGCCATGTCCTTCTCCATTGCATGAAAGTGAAAAGTGAAAGTGAAGTCGCTCAGTTGTGTCCAACTCTTCGCGACCCCATGGACTGCAGCCTATCCGGCTCCTCCGTCCATGAGATTTTCCAGGCAAGAGTACTGGAGTGGGTTGACCAGCAGTCAGTCCTAATGCCAGGAAAAGGAGGGGTAAGTACTACTGCACCATGTATCCTTTGGTGGATATGTACTGATAAAGGCAAGGAGGTATTACTACTTCAGACCAGATCTTCATGAATGACATACTCTAGGGAGCAACTTCCTGACCAGAAAGGTGGCAGGGATAAATAAACTTTATCCCTACATGTGAAGTAGACATCATGATTGGGTTCAAGTTGGCAACAAAATGGGTTGGCCAAAGCGGAACAGGATTTCCATCTGCCTTAAAACTGAAACCAAGGTGCATTGGGTGACAGCATAATGGAAAAGGGGCAGTCCTTTAGCTGCTGGGAGGAAACTGTCGCTCCACTTGCTGCAAAAATGGCAGCAGTGAGGCATATAGGAAGGATTCAAGTGTTGTGAGGGATTCTGGGATTTGTCCCTAAGGTAGAGAGTATTTCCTTTAGGTTCCCACCATAAGGTTAGGTTTCCAGGGGTGGGGACCACCACAAGGGAGTAACAGGGGTTGGAGTTGCCTGTCTGATTTAGAAACCAGGATGGATGGGTGTGGTTTTTTGGTTGTCCAGAACATGATTTTTGAGGCTGGCTAATAATAGTATTCAAGGAGAGCCTCATGTTCCAGGATAGGTATAGCATCTCAGTTCTGCTTGAACTTCCTAGTTCCCAGACTTTGGGCTGAATCGTAATACCTGGAGAAATTTCTAGATCCTGGTTTTCTCCGTCAGTTCTGACAGTGAAGGTTACCTGACACTGAGTTGTCCAGATTTCCCACTGACATTGCTATTAGGGAATCACTTTTTAGACAGACAGGGAAGGTCACTTGGGAATGTCAAAAAGAGAGAAAACAAGGGCTCGGATGGGATTGCAGTTATCGTGGGAGCATATATAGATAGCTATTGCTGATACCAAGGCAGAAGGTTTTTTTCTTCTCTTTTACCCAAAAGGCCATGCCACAACCAGTCAGGGTGCGCTGGGTGACATCATGTAGGTGGACTGGAAGGGTGGGCTGTTGATACCCTGGGATAGGTTGGATATATCCCCAACTTCTGCAGCTAATGCTGATCCAGCAAGGTTGGTTAGGTTGAGTTGAGAAACAGAGTGGTTTGCAAGCATATGTGTATTATTTAGGGAGGGATTAATAGCTGTACAGGCAGACATGATTGGGAAGAAAAGGAACATCATAGAATGCGTTTTACTTGAGAGAGATTTGATGCAGTTCCACCTGAACAAGAGTCTGAGGTCTTCAATAGGTTCACAGGAATAGTTGTCTCCTGGTTTTGGAATCTCAGTCCCTGTCTCTCTCTCCTTTAGGCCGTAGAGTTTTATTCTAGAATTGTGGACCCCAGGCAGGTAGACCCTTCTCTTTTACAGCAGTTGAGTTTGCTAGGACCACCTTATATGGCCCTGTGCCATTTCTTGGATAGCTGGTTTAGACTCCTTTTCTCTTGCCAGGACTAATACTTAGTCCTCCAGCCCTACATAGGGATTTTTCAAGTTCTGTGTTCTCCATATTGTCAAAGTTCTTATTGAACTGTTCCTAGGTCAGTTACATGTTTTAGTGCATTCGTGTCCTCATCAAAAAATAAATTAGAAGTTAAGGGTGGGCATCCATACATCATTTCATAGGGACTTAATAATAGTGGCTGTTTAGGGGCTGCCTGTACCTTCATGAAATTAAAAGACGCTTACTCCTTGGAAGGAAAATTATGACCAACCTAGATAACGTATTCAAAAGCAGAGACATTACTTTGCCAACAAAGGTCCGTCAAGGCTATGGTTTTTCCAGTGGTCATGAATGGATGTGAGAGTTGGACTGTGAAGAAGGCTGAGCACAGAATTGATGCTTTTGAACTGTGGTGTTGTAGAAGACTCATGAGAGTCCCTTGGACTGCAAGGAGATCCAACCAGTCCATTCTGAAGGAGATCAGTCCTGGGATTTCTTTGGAAGAACTGATGCTAAAGCTGAAACTCCAATACTTTGGCCACCTCACGCGAAGAGTTGACTCATTGGAAAAGACTGATGCTGGGAGGGACTGGGGGCAGGAGAAGGGGATGAGGAAGAGATGGCTGGATGGCATCACTAACTCAATGGACATGAGTCTGAGTGAACTCCGGGAGTTGGTGATGGACAGGGAGGCCTTGAGTGCTGCACATCATGGGGTCGCAGAGAGTCGGACACGACTGAGCAACTGAATTGAACTGTACCCTCATGAGGGCTATGAATAGCATATAGATCTGTTTATTATGTGTTTCTTGACATAGTTTGGCCAGAGCCCTTTTAAGGGTCTGTTTGGCTCTCTCCACCTTCCCTGAGACTTGAGGGTGCCAGAATGAATGGAGACCATGTTTGATTTCTAAGCATGCAGCCAAGTTCTGGGATATTGTGGCTGTAAATGAGGGCCTGTTGTCACTCTGAAGTAATTGGGGCAGCCCAAACCTAGGCACTGTCTCCTTCAGCAGAACTTTACAGATTTCTGTAGCTCTCTCTGTCCTTGGAAGGAATGCTTCAGTCCATCCTGTAAATGTGTCAACAAGGACTAGCAAATAAGAGAACCCTGGGGTCTTTGGCATGACTGTAAAATCCACCTGCCGGTCCTCTTGTGGGTGTGATCCCTGATGTTGGATAGGTTTAATTAGAGGAGGTGGCAAGGGTCTGATTTTTGAATTATTTGTTAGATAGGTATCAGAACTGGGGGTGGTAGAGAATGCACTAGAGTAAGGTTTCCAGATTATCTCTTTCAAAATGGGTACTTTAAGAGTTAGTAGTTTTCCAAACCTGAGAGTCAGGGAGTATTATTTGGTCCTGATCAATCTGGAAACACCCATGTCTCCCAGCCCTGGTTGGCATATCAGTAATGTTCTGGGATATAATTTGGAGTCAGGGTTTCCTGGGTGGGGGTGGGGGGGGGGGGTGGGAAGGGGCAGATAGCAGTGATGGGGTAGCTTCCCTAGAGGCTTGTTTGGCCTCTTGATCAGCTTTCTTATTTACTGGGCCTCCTTTTCTTGTCCCTTTTGGTGATCTTTGCAGTGGATGACAGCTAATTTAGCAGGAAGTTTGCCTCCAGGAGCCTGAGAATGAGCTCTTTGAGTTTAATAGGAGAGCTTTGAGCACTGGGCATCCCTCTTTCCTTCCAAATTGCTGCTTGAGTATGCAGAATGAGGAAAGCATATTTAGTCTGTATGTACATTAATCCTCTTTCCTTCCCTTAATTCCAAGGCTCTTGGTAAGGGCAAAAAGTTCATCTTTCTGGGCTGAGTGCCTGGGAGAAGAGACCCACTTTCCCTAGTTTCTTCTAGGCTCACTACAGCATATCCTACTTTCCTCTCTCCTTTTTTGCAAAACTACTGACATCTGTGTACCTGTCTTCTTTTGGGACAGATTTGGGTGTTTCCTGATAGGTCAGGGCAAGAAGAGTTTAACTCACCTATGATTTGAATGTGTTGGTGGTCAAAGGGGAAGTACGGGGATCTGGCTTTAAGGTGGTAGTATTTTAAGTCTGACACTCCCTTAATTTCATGTCTGGTATGTCAAGGAGGAGGGCTTGTTATTGGGTGATCCCTCCCCCTGTCATCGATCTATCCCTTTTAGTTTCCAAGACTGTTGCACCTGGTAAGGCATGTATACACCAGGGTCAGCTTAGATGCCTCTTTAACCATAAAAGTGGTGGCTACTACTGCCCAGAGGCAAGTGGGCCACCCTTAGGCCACCTTACCTAGTTGTTCTGAGAGGTAAGCTGTGGGTTGTAATTCAGGCCTCATCATTTGGCCTAACATCCCAAGAGCAGTTCCTACTCATTTAGAGACATACAGTAGGCTTTTCCAGGTTTGGGAGGCCTAAAACTAGGACTGTAATGATAGACGCTTTCAGGGCATTAAAGGCAACCTTTCGGGTCTCATCCCAGTCAAGTGGCTCCTCCTCTTTCCCTCTTAACTTCTCATATAAGGGTCAGGCCAGATTTAGGGATCCAGACCTGGCAAAACCCAGTCATTCCTAAAAATCCCCTAAGCTGTTTTCTTGTTTGGAGATATGGGGTATTTAAGGTGAGGGACTTCCTCTGGGGGTCGATCGTTCTTTTCCCTTTTATAATTATAAATCCAAGGTATCTTAATGTGGGTTAAATTTATCTGAGTTTATTTGGGGGATACAGGATCACCCTGTTTCATAGAGAAAATTTAAAGGTTTAATAGTATCCATTTGAGAGCTGGAAGATCTGGGCTAGGTATAAGCAAGTCATCCACAAAGTATATTAGATTACTGTTCATAAGGTTAATTCCCTTAGTCTGTCCCCAAGGAAGTCCTGAAAACATGAGGGCATCCCTAAACCCTTGTGGTAGTTGAGTCCAGCAAAGTTGTATGGCTTCCTTTATTCTCACGTCCTGCCACTCAAAGGCAAAGAGCTTTTGGCATTTTGGAGGAGGATGGAGAGGAATGCAAAAGAAGGCATCCTTAAGGCCCAAGACTGAGAAGTACTTAGCATTTCCTGGGACTTGGGATAGGAGGGTATACAGATTTGGGACTATGGGGTGGATGGGAACCACAGCTTTGTTAACAGCTCTTAGATCCTGGACAAATTGAAAACATCCATCTGGTTTCTTAACAAAATTGGGGTATTGCAGGGAGACTCACAGGTGATTAGACTTCAAGTAGCCTGGTATTTGTTAACTAATGGCCTAAGACCCTTGAACTTCTGGTTTTAAGGGATAATTGTTTTTTCCAGGGTTAGGGAGCATTTGGCCTCAGAAGAATCTTCACTGGTGAGGCATTTATGGCTAGCTATGGCTGGAAACATCCCACGTCTGAGGATTAACATCATCTAAGAAAGGGATAGACTCCTCCTTTTCTACATCTGACTGCAGATATTCAGACACCAGGCAAAGGAAATTACCAGTTTCTAGCTATCCCCAAGTCACTCTGGTCTGGATGTGGCAAAGAAATTCTCTCCCCAGTAGGGGAGCAGGCAACCAGGCATGTGTAAGAGGAGATGGGTCCCTTACCAGTTGCCCAGCTTACAACGGAGGAGCTCAGTAAAATTTTAGCTTTGGGCTTTTCCATCTATCCCCATCAACCATTTTAGTCAGGGAGTCTAAAGGTCCTAATCAGAAAGGAAGAACAGAGAAGGCAGCCCCTCTGTCCAAAAGAAAGTTCACATCCTTACCTTCTGTTTCTAGAGTTACCCAAGGGTCAAGAGGAATGATCTGGATCTCACCATCCACGGGGGTTTCTCGAGCCCCTGGCCATCCTCATTCTTGGTCACCCAGGACTGAGAACAGAGGGAGCAAGTGGAGGTGTCTCCTTACGCCTTCCCTTAGGGCGATATGGACATTGCCCTTTCCAATGCCCATGCTCTCTGCTGTAGGCACAGTGGATGCATCTCAGTCATGGTGGGTGTCTTAAGATCCTTTTTTCTTCCTTGCTCTCCTTTGACTGTCATAGTGGCAGGATGAATCAAGTCCAGAATTTTAGCCTGTTGTCAGGTCATGTCTTGCGTCTGCCTCTCTATTCTGTCTTCTGGGGCTTCTTTTGCTCCCTTTTGGCTTTCTATCCCAGCCCCTATTAAAAAACACCGTATTGCCTCCATCACCACGTCAGAGACTGGGGTCTCTGGTTCTTTTCGTAGTTTTTACAATTTTCCCTTTATGTCTGGGGCTGCCTTGGTTATGAAGAAATGGGCCAACAGGACTCTTCCTCCCATACTTTGTAGATCTGCCTGGGTAAAGTTTTTAAAGGCCTTTTTGAGTCTTCCTAAAAAGCTGGATTTTCATTCTTTCCCTATGTAACCTCTTTTACCGTATTATAATTAATTATTTTTTGGACACCTGGGACAATTGTAGACAAGTCTTGAGGTGTCGTAGGGATTCCTTTCCTGCCCTTGTATTAGGATCTCACTCTGACTCAGGGAATTGCCTCTTCCTCAGGGGTCAGACTGACATCCACCTGCTGTCTTTCATCAGCCACTTTTCTAGCCTGATATAGCATTCTAGCTTTTTTTCTTGTCATTACAACACTGGGTGAGGATGACCATGGTATCGCTCCCAGTGGGCCAAATGTGACCCAGTGGGATATATAAAGGGAAGCTAGGCTTATTTCCCATTTCAACAATGGTATAGTTTATAATTCATTCCCAGGGGAGCAGTCTTAAGTTCTCTCCTGGTCCCACATTGCCTAATTGTATATGCACCCAAGGAAATGTTCATTGGTAAGCATAATCAGCGAGGCTGTAGGACAGGTCCCAAAAGGTGAATTAACCCCACGACATATGTCTACGGTGTTAATTTTCATCCAACACCAGTTGTGACTGTACTGAACCCTGTCAATCACTTACATGTGGAAATGTTCAGCCAAATGTGCAAAGGTTGAATTTAAAGAAACAGGGCACCTGATGGAGGGCTTCTAATGCCTCATTTTCTCCCCAAGAACAGAATGCACAATTAATGGGTAGGAGAGAGTGTAGCCTCTCAAACAATCTCTTACAAAGACCCAGAACTTCAGGCCTGAGTATTAACAGAGTAAATGGAAATATCTTTGGTCTTCAAAGAGAGGAAAAGAGGCCAGGTTGAAAGAGAAGGAGTGGGGAGAGAAAAGAAGTCTAAGAGTGGGACAGAGAAAGGGAAAAAAAGGGATGACCTTACAGAAGTTACCAGCCACCTGCAGATACTCAGGCGTTATGGGACTTTTCCTGGGCCTCCAGAGAAGGGAGGACTGGAACTCAGCCCCACCAGAATCAGAATTTGAGTTCTCTACCAGGAGGAGGTGATCAGCCACCAGTCCTCAGCTTAGGCTGAGGCCCTTTGACCACATTCCTTCATCCAGGATTAGGGCACAGGAAAAAATAGGATAGGATAGGAGGGGTTGAAAAGAGGGGTGAGATAGAAGAGGTCAAAAAATTTCTTGTTCCTTACCTGGTTGGGGCACTCTGACAAGTTGTCTGTGTCAGGAAGACCAGGGACAGAAGTGTCCCAGGTGCAGCCGCTGGATTGAGTCTGTCAGCAGGTGAGCTGGTCCTGGAGTACCCTGAGAGGTTGGGATGTCAGCTGCAGTAAAAACAAAATGGTCCCTTCGTGGTTGCCAGTTGTTGTAGGAAAGGGGGTCCTCCTCCAGGGCCCCAAGAGTGGGCTGTTGTCTAACACTTGGAAAAGAATTGTCTGAGGAGATGTGTGCTGGCAAAGCAAGAGACTTTATTGGAAAAGGGCACCTGGGCAGAGAGCAAGCAGCAGGGTAAGGAAACTTGGGAGAATAGCTCTGCCATGTGGCTTGCAGTCTTAGGTTTTATGGTGATGGGATAAGTTTCCTCGTTGTCTCTGGCTAGTCGTTCTGACTCGGAGTCCTTCCTGGTGGAGCATGCATTGCTTAGCCAAGATGTATGCTAGTAAGAGGGATTCTGGAATGTGGTTGGACATGTGGTGTCTCCTTTTAATCTTTCTGGAACTCTTTAGGTTGGTGGTGGCTTATTAGTTCTGTGTTCCTTACCAGGAACTACTATGGTAATGTAGCCACGCATTCTGGGAATCAAACTCATTCAGAAGGACAATGCAGATAGTGGTTCAGTTCAGTTAAGTCACTCAGTTGTGTCCGACTCTTTGAGACCCCATGAACCACAGCATGCCAGGCCTCCCTGTCCATCACCAACTCCCGGAGTCCACCTAAACCTGTGTCCATTAAGTTGGTGATGCCATCCAACCATCTCATCCTCTGTCGTCCCCTTCTCCTCCTGCCCCCAATCCCTCCCAGCATCAGGGTCTTTTCCAGTGAGTCAACTCTTCACATGAGGTGGCCAAAGCATTGGAGTTTCAGCTTTAGCATCAGTCCTTTCAAAGAAATCCCAGAGCTGATCTCCTTCAGAATGAACTGGTTGGATCTCCTTGCAGTCCAAGGGACTCTCAAGTGTCTGCTCCAACACCACAGTTCAAAAGCATCAATTCTTCTGCGTTCAGCTTTCTTTATAGTCCAACTCTTATATCCATACATGACCACTGGAAAAACCATAGCCTTGACTAAATGGACCTTTGTTGACAAAGTAACGTCTCTGCTTTTTAAATATGCTATCTAGTTTGGTCATAACTTTCCTTCCAAGGAGTAAGCATCTTTTAATTTCATGGCTACAATCACCATCTGCAATGATTTTGGAGCCCAGGAAAATAAAGTCAGCCACTGTTTCCACATCTGTTTGCCATGAAGTGATGGGACCATGATGCCATGATCTTAGTTTTCTGAATGTTGAGCTTTAAGCCAACTTTTTCACTCTGTTCTTTGACTTTCATCTAGAGGCTCTTGAGTTCTTCTTCACTTTCTGCCATAAGGGTAGTGTCAGCTGCATATCTGAGCAGTTTATTACACCTGTAGGCCCAAAGCAGAGTCTCCTCTTACCCAAGGACGCCGACTAGTTTTTGTGCAAACCTTATATATCCTAAGTGTACGTGCCCAAACCCAACTCTCCAAATTCTGTGAAACTAGTCTGAACAAATGAAAGATACGATCAAAGTTAACCCATGATTCATATGCCTTAGGCCTAGGTAGTTAATAGTGGTCAATTATCAATAAGCCTGTGGTCATACCCCAATAAGCATAATAGAATTTATGATTCTATTTGGCTACACAGAAAATTAGGGTGTACTTTTAGGCGACGGAGAGTTTAGGTATGCGCCCTGGAGCTTTTCCATCCGTGGGATCTGGTTTTCCAGTAGGAATGTCATTTCCACACATACTGGGCATATAGCTCAAAGTTCAGAGTCTGCCCCAAGATGGAATCCTGCTTTCAAGACGGAGCCTGTTCTGTTTCCTCCTTCATTTCCCCCTCTTGATGCTCTTAACTCATTGAATGAGCATCATTCATAGGGATATATTGCACCGTGGCTCTCTGACTGCCAGTTTGGGAGAATGACACCAACCTTTGGGTTACAGGGTTCATAACACATTGTAAAATGAAGGGTCCACAGAGCAGAACTATCAAGGCAACTGTAACAATGGTAAATATAGTTTTCCACCAATTACTTTTCACCCAAGATCGGACTGAAGTTCAGAAAGGAATGTTTTCATTTGACATTGCCTTTACGTGGTTTTTCATGTCATCTAAAGAAGCTGATACGTTGTCAGATAAATCAGGAATATATACACAACATTCAACCTTAATTCTAACACAGGTCTGTCCTTGAGCAGCTGTGAGCATGTCCAAAGCCATTCTATTTTGAATTACTGCTTTCTCATTTGGATTTGTTCTTCATTTAAGGCTTAGATGGCTTTAGCACTATCTAGGGGGGCCTGTTTTGTGAAATTAGGTAATATCTGTTGTCCCTATAGAAGGTATGAATAAAACAGTAATGTACTCATACCATTGAAACACAGACCTGGTCCACCTAGCCTGTAAATAAGATAGATTTACTGGGGCTTGTAGGTTAGGTTTTATGCTGGCATGGGCGAAAATGAATCCCAGTGTGCAGCCAGTACCCTACCCAGCCAAGTGGTAACCAAGGCCAAAGATTAGGCCCACAAAGCTATTGGGTTCTGTTGGGTGCCACTCGGGATTCTTGGGTTATATTTCCAATCAGAGCCTGGCCAGTGGATGGACTGATTGGTGTGGTTCAGTTCAGTTCAGTTCAGTTGCTCAGTTGCGTCCCGACTCTTCGTGACCCCATGAATCGCAGCACGCCAGGCCTCCCTGTCCATCACCAACTCCCAGAGTTCACTCAGACTCACATCCATCGACTCAGTGATGCCATCCAGCCATCTCATCCTCTGTCGTCCCCTTCTCCTCCTGCCCCCAATCCCTCCCCAGCATCAGAGTCTTCCAGTGAGTCAACTCTTCGTGTGAGGTGGCCAAAGTACTGGAGTTTCAGCTTCAGCATCATTCCCTCCAAAGAAATCCCAGGGCTGATCTCCTTCAGAATGGACTGGTTGGATGTCCTGGCACTCCAAGGGACTGTCAAGAGTGTTCTCCAACACCAGAGTTCAAAAGCATCAATTCTTCGGCGCTCAGCCCTCTTCACAGTCCAACTCTCACATCCGTATATGACCACAGGAACAACCATAGCCTTGACTAGATGGACCTTTGTTGGCAAAGCTCTGCTTTTGAATATGCTATCTAGGTTGGTCATAACTTTCCTTCCAAGGAGTAAGTGTCTTTTAATTTCATGGATGCAGTCACCATCTGCAGTAATTTGGGAGCCCCCAGAAATAAAGTCTGTCACTGTTTCCACTGTTTGCCCATCTGTTTCCCATGAAGTGATGGGACCAGATGCCATGATCTTTGTTTTCTGAATGTTGAGCTTTAAGCCAACTTTTTCACTCTTCACTTTCACTTTCATCAAGAGGCTTTTGAGTTCCTCTTTCTGCCATAAGGGTGGTGTCATCTGCATATCTGAGGTTATTGATATTTCTCCCGGCAATCTTGATTCCAGCTTGTGTTTCTTCTAGTCCAGCATTTCTCATAATGTACTCTGCATATAAGTTAAATAAGCAGGATGACAATATACAGCCTTGACGTTCTCCTTTTCCTATTTGGAACCAGTCTGTTGTTCCATGTCCAGTTCTAACTGTTGCTTTTTGACCTGCACACAGATTTCTCAAGAGGCAGGTTGGTGTGGTATGTGACCTCAAATATTCGTTTACAAAAAAAAAAATTCGTTTACTTTGTTCATGGGATAGGTGCCCCATATATTTTAGTTCTTTTGGGCCTATTGGACGGTCACCAAACCTTACTCTTTGTTCTTTTTGTTCCCAGCATATAATGGTGGGAGTAATTAATTGACCTTTTAATGATGTCGTCCAGAAATATTCATCCCAAACTTGATAGAATTGTTTAACATACCAAGAGGCCTGTCCTCTCCTGCTGGTCCTGGAGCTTTTTTCCTTTTGGCTGTTAAAATATGAGGTATAGGCTTTTGTTATTTCTGTGAAACTGGTGTTTACATCAGATGTAACCCCATGACCCGACTCTATTGACTATAGGTCTGAGTTACACCAGGAGAGCAGGGAGAGATTATGATTGACAAGAGAAAGGGAAGTCTCTTTTTTTCATCCCAGAAAGGACAGAGTGGTTTAAAATCTCCTTGGCAGAGCAGTGACACCCACCAGGGAAGTCCATCCATCACAGACAGAGGCATAGCTCCACATACCCAGCAGTTAGAGGTGTTGTGGAAGTCCGCGTAGTATTGTGCCCATGAGATGAAAACATTGTCCAGAGTTGAAATGGAAGTTAAATTCAAAATCACATTGATGAGGCCAAGCAGCAGGAGTTCATTATGCAGCTTCGTCCTGAAGGGTCTCATCCTGGATTTTCGTTTCCTTTTTCTTAAGGATGATCTTAATCTCTAAAGGGTTTAATCTCTAGTGGGGTCCCTCTGTGCACTCCACTCAGCGTTTTATGGGTCTGCGTGGGTTTCTCTTCACCCTGATATGATGGATCCAAGGGGCAGTACCTGCAACTTTAACTGCTGTAGGGGTAGTTGGAATAACAGTATAAGGGCCCTTCCACCGAGAGTGAATCATGTTCCAATCTTTGACCCATACTTGCTTACCAGGTATAAACTCTTGAATCTGTTCCCCCAAGGGGAATGGCTTGCTTTCTTCTACAAACTTAGTTTCATGACTAATTATCTAACTGCTGCATCTGCCCCAAAATCTAATCCCCACTTAGCTGAGGCAAATTGGTTGAAACCTGTTTGATTATGGGAGGGGGTCTCCCATATACAGTTTAATACGGAGAGTAGCCATGAGACTGGGGGGTCATCTTGAGTCTGAGCAGAGCCATGGGAAGCAAGTCCACTCAGGAGTAGTCAGTCTGTCTGATCCATTTGGAGAGTGTGTCTTTAAGTGTGCAGTGGTTTTGTTCCACCATCCCAGAACTTTGGGGCCTATATGCAGTGTGTAGTTTCCATTTAATGTTTAAAGTTTTGCTTACTTGTACTAACTTAGGTATGAAAGTCAGGCCATTGTCCGATCCAATGCTGGTAGGAAATCCAAATCTGGAAACTATCTCCCTAAGCAGGCACCAGGCTACTTCTCATGCTCTTTCAGTCCAGGTAGGAAAAGCTTCTACCCATCCTGAGAACATTCATACCATGACCAGCAGGTAATGGTAGTGTCAGTGAGGTTTCATTCTAGTGAAGTCCACTTCCAGGTGTTCAAAGGGCAGCTTGCCTTTTAGCTGAATCCCTGGAGGTTTTTGTCTGTGCCAAGAGGCAGCATTGACCTATGAGCAGGCAGTGCAGTTCTGGGATTCTCTCCTGCATAGGGAAGAGCGGTGGGGAACCAGGAAATATTTTCAAGTTAGCTCTTCCAGTTTATCATGGCCTAGATGGGTCCCTTGGTGTGTTTGGCTTACCAGAGTGGGTGCTGGCTCCTTCAGTACCAGTAATTTGCCACTTGGCAATTCCCAACATCTCTTTTCAGTCTTCATGGCCCCTTCTGCTGTGGCTCGTTGGTTTTTGGCTTCAGTGTATTTTGAAGAGTTCAGTGTTAGCTCAAGGAGCTCCACCAATACGAAAGCTTTAATAGGGGCTTTACTTGTCACCCCTAAGCCCTCAGCTGCTTGTTTAGTGGTCTTATCTGCCTGTCTGTTTCCCCGAGCCCAGGGGGATATCCTCATTTTGATGTCCTCTGAAGTGTATGACTGCAACCCTTTTTGGTTCCCAGACAGCATCTAATAGGGTCAGAATTTCTTCCTTGTTTTTAATATCATTTCCACTTGCTGTCAAAAGGCCTCTCTCCTTATGCAGAGCCCTGTGTACATGTAGTGTGGCAAAACCATACTTGGAGTCAGTGTAGATGTTTACCTTCTTGCCTTTTGACAGCTGGAGTGGTTGAATCAAAGCCCAAAACTCAGCTTGTTGAGCAAACCAGTGTTGTGGCAAGGAGCCAGCTTCCTGTGACAGTCTTTTCTGTGATTATGGGTTAACCTGACAACCGTTGTCCTTGTTTTTTCAGGCCAGTGCTATCAGTATATAGGACCCAATCAGGATCTGGAATTGGTCTCGGTGGTCGGGTCTGCTAGTGTAGATTTCCTCCAAGACTTGCCACAGTCATGAGAAGGTCCACTTTCTCCCACCGGAAGGAGTGTGCTGCTGCTGCTTAGTCGCTTCAGTTGTGTCCAACTCTGTGTGACCCCAGAGACGGCAGCTCACTAAGGCTCCTTTGTCCCTGGGATTCTCCAGGCAAGAACACTGAGTGGGTTGCCATTTCCTTCTCCAATGCATGCGTGCACTTAGTTGTGTCCAACTTTTTGTGACCCTGTGGATAGCAGCCCACCAGGCTCCTCTGTCCATGGGATTCTCTAGGCAAGAATACTGGAGTGAGTTGCCATTTCTTTCTCCTGGAAGGAGTGTGGCTGGCTGGGTTTAAAGTCTGGGAAAGTGCTCAATATGGAGGTTAGGATTTTCACATAACAGCCCTTGATAGTGAATAATCCCTGAGTTTGATAGGCATTTGTGAGGTCTCCTTGTAAGGGTGTGTTGACGTCATGTGGGACTCTTACAACCAGATCTTGGCCTAGAGTCAGTTCAGTAGCTTTTTGTACTAGTAGGGCAACTGCTGGAATTGCTCACAAGCATCCAGGCCACCCAGTGGCGACGTGGTCAGGCCACCTTCGGAGATAGGCTGCAGGTCTCTCCCATGTTCCCACAGTCTGAGTTAACATTCCCATTGCTGCTTTGTCTTTTTCAGTTACATACAGAGTAAATGGCTTGGTAAGGTCCGGCAGCCTTAAAGCAGGGGCTGATGTAATTGCCAGCCTTAGTTCATCAAAGGCTTTTTGTTGTTTTTTTGGTCCAATTTAGCGGATTCTTCTCAGGCCCTGTCAGGGGTTCATATAATGGCTGGGCCATGTGGAAATATCCTGGAATCCAGATTCTGCAAAATCCAGTAGTTCCGCAAAACTCTCAGACGTGCCGTCAAGTCTTAGGTGTTGGGATTCTCAGGGTCACATCTTTTCTGGACTGGTCTGATAACCTTGTGCCCTTCTTTAAAACAAATCCTAGATACCTTACCTCCTCCTTGCAGATTTGTGCTACCTTCTTCAAAACCTGGTAACCTGCTTCCGTCAGCAGTTGGAACAGGGCTTTTTTCCCTTCCCAGCATTTTTCCTTGGTGTCAGCAGCCAGTAGCAGGTCATCTGCATATTGTAGGAGCCAACACCTGTACTTTTCCAGCTGGAATGAGTCCAGGTCAGAAGCCAAGGCTTCCCCAAAGATGGTCCGTGAATTCTTAAACCCTTGTGGGAGATGAGTCCAGGTGAGCTGTTGTTTGGTGTCCCCTACTGGATCTTCCTGTTCAAAGGTAAAGATGGGCTCTGACGCTGGGATGAGGCATATACAGAAGAAGGCATCCTTGAAATGTAGGCAAGTATAAACTTTAGTCCTCAGTGGGAGGATGCTAGATAAGGTATAGGGGTTTGGAACAGTGGGGTGTAAAGTCACAGTAGCCTGGTTGACTAGCCTGAGATCTTGTACAGGCCTCTATAGTTCTGTCCTTCCTTTTTGACTGGCAGGATGGGTGTATTCCAAGCCAACTGGTGCTCTACCAGAATGCCCGCTTGTTTCAATCTACTGATGTGAGGTAGTATGCCGGCCCAGGCTTCTGTCAGTAGCGGGTACTGGTGCCTTCTAACCAGGATGGCACCTGGCTTGAGTTCTGTTATCACTGGGCTTGATGTTTAGCCGGCGGGGGAGGGGCAGTTGTCTTCTGCCCAGATCTCTGGGAACAATTGAGTTAGCTCTCTCTTAAGCACTTCCCTGGCGGCTCAGATGGTAAAGCGTCTGCCTGCAATGTGGGAAACCTGGCTTCAATCCCTGGGTGGGGAAGATCCTCTGGAGAAGGAAATGGCTACCCACTCCAGTACTCTTGCCTGGAAAATCCCATGGGAGGAGTCTGGTAGGCTACAGTCCATGGGGTCTCAGAGTCAGACATGACTGAATGACTTGACTTCATTTCTTCACTTCAGGCTCTTTCAGCCCACCCTGAAAGAGGTGGCTCTTTCTTCGGAGGCTCATGGAACTTGCACTCATCTAGGGGGTGTATTGAGAGAGAGAGAGCAAATAAGACATGGTGTCTACTCGGAAGGTGGGCCTCTTCTCCGGGGAGAAAGTCACTTGTGCTTCCAGTTTGGAGAGCAGTTCTCTTCTCAACATGGGTTCTGGGCACTCAGGAATTTAGAGGAATTTGTGAATCACTTGGTGTCCCTCCCATCTGGCATTTTCTGGGCTGGCAAAATGTTTTAATCATCTCTTCTGATACCCCAGTTACAGAGGTAGTCTTTTGGACAATGGTGCCACAGGTTTTGTTACTACTGACAGTTCTGCTCCTGTATCCACCATAAACTCAGTGTTTCCGTCCCCCACTTTTAAGGTTACCATGGGCTCTCAGGGACCTGATATCTCTGAACCCTGGCAGCCCTATATAATTCCAAGTCAGCAAGCACAACTGCCAGAGCTTTCTCTGCCCTCTTTGCCTTAGGACATTCATTCTTCAAATGGCCAAAACCTCGGCACTGAGCACACTAGTTTGGCTGTAACAGGGCTCGGGGCTTCTGTTGGGACCAGTTGAAGGACTGTCCTGTCCCTGGGGCAGGAGGAGGTTTTTCCGGAGGGCCTGAGATAGACTTTTCAGAGCCGAAGCTAGCATTGCAAATCTCTGGCCTGTTCTTTTTTGTTCCTCTTTATGTCTCTCTTCATATTTCTTTTCTATTTTTGTGTCCTTATTCAAGACCACTGTCTGCTATTTCAGTTAACTGGGAGCTGAACATAGATAGCACCTCTTCTGTCTTTTGAAGCTTTCGCTTAATATCGGGGTATGCCTGTGAGATAAATGTCAAGTTTACAACAGTCTGAGAGTCTACAGCTTCTGGGTCTATAGGTTTATAAAGTCTATATGCTTCGCTGAGCCTCTCATAAAATTCAGAAAGTGATTCATTCCCCCTCTGAATTACCCCAGCAGGTTTTGACACGTCCACTGGCTTATTGGCTCCCCTCTTCAGTCCTTGTATAATGGCTGTCTGATATCTGTTTAGTTGAATCCTCCCTTCTTCTGTGTTAGGCTTATCAGTGGGAAAGGCTTGCTCTATCCACGTTTCTGGATTTGCAACACCTTCTGGAACCATCTCTCATAACCATTTTTTTGCTTCCATATTAATCCTATAACTCTCCTCAGTATTGAAGAGAGATGTCAGTAATTGCATGACATCATCCCATGTTGGTCATTGGGTGCAAAAGATGGTTTCTATCGATCTAGTCATATCTGTGGGTCTTCTGAGTAAGGGGTGGGTGTGCTTTTGCCGGTTTAGTATGTCATTTGATGAGAAGGCTGGTAGTAATAAGCTACAGGAGCTTGATGGTGATTACTGTCCTCCCCTTGTAGCAGAGGTTGTTGGACTTCTCTAAGAGGCATCTGTTGTGGTGCCTTTTTCCTTGGCTCTCTGCTGGAGCCGTCTCTGCTTAATCCCAATGTTTCCCTCCCCTCATACAGTAGTACTTACCGGGAGCAGAGGATTGAGCTTGGGGCACATGACGTCAGCAGTGGTTGAGTCCGGTGGGTTGTAGCTTGTTGCCCCTTCAACTAAGGTCGGAGTGTGCTGGAATGGCGGCTCTACGACCTGTGCGGCTGTTGGGAGGACTGGTGAAGGTGGAGGTGCTGGGATGCTTACCGGCTTCTGGTCAGTTCTCTGTGGGGAGGCTCTTGGCACTGCAGGAACATTGGTTGGTGGGATCACCATCCAGTAGGGTGGCATGGGAAGTTCTTCCCCTCTCTGGATCCTATAAGATGTCCTTTTGATCTTTGTGTACCTTTTAGGCCATTAATATCTTCCCTTCTCCATTTTGCATATAAAACTGAGCCCATTTCAGGGGGCTGGGGTGGGGTGGTCCTGGGTTATCCCTAGCCAAGAGTCTTATGTATGGGAACTGATTGGGCTGTTCAGGTTTTCCCGTAACTATGGCATGAAGAAGTATGAAGTGAAGTCTTCTCAGTCGTGTCTGACTCTTTGTGACCCCTTGGACTGTAGCCCGCCAGGCTCCTCTATCCGTGGGGTTCTTCAGGCAAGAATACTGGAGTGGGTTACCATTTCCATCTCCAAGGGATCTTCTCGACCCAGGGATCGAACCCTGGTCTCCCTCATTGGAGGCAGACTTTTTAATCTCTGAGCCACTGGGTAAGCCCATCTGTGGCATAGACTGTCTTTATTAAATTTAAGTCCATGATGCCCTCTGGTGGCCAGCTGACTCCCATTGCAGGCCATTCAACCTAGCAGAGAATGCAGAGCTAGTTGGGCTTCATCTTTGTCCCATAGTCGCCACTAAATCCCTTTTTGAAGTTTTTAATCATGTTTTCTAGTACAGTTGCCTTAGATCAGCTTCCTTCCATTTATCCTACTTTCTTGTTGATGTTTCTTTCTTGGTTCGAGAAGCACTCGGTATTCCAGGTATTTTTGGTATTTCTATTCGATGAAACACTACTTAACCTGCCAGTCTGCCTCTTGTCTAATAGGGTCAAGAAGGGCCTTATCAGCTAAGTCCCAGCGGTTGAGGGGAATCAGGCATTGTCTTTTTTGCTGCCTTATTCGTTTGTTTCTGGCTTGTATAGTCTTATTAGGAAGTGTATGTTTCTAGGACTTTATCCATGTTTTGTAGGTTATCCAGTATGTTGACATGTACCTGTTCTTAGTGATTGTGTTTCTCTAATGTCTGTGGTAATGTCTTTTTATTTCTGATTTTATTTAGCCTTTTTTTTAGTCTAGATAAATGTTTGGCAGTTTAATCTTACTTAGAAACAGTTCCTAGGTTTGCTTATCTTTTTTATGTTTTCTGGTTTCTATTTCGTTTCTTTCTGCTATGTTCTTTTTTTTCTTTCTGCGAACTTTGAGCTTAGTTTTTGTTCTTTTTCTAGTTCCTTGAGGGGGTAATATAAGGTTGTTTATTTGAGATGTGTATTTTTCACGTGAATTTATCATTTGTTTTTGCTGCATCTAATAAGTTTTAGTATGTTTTGTTTCCATTTTTGCCTTAGAATATTTTGAATTTTAATATGATTTCTTCTTTGACAAGTTGATTATTTCAGAGGTGTTTTGCTAAGTTTCCCACTTTCTTGTTACTAATTTCTCATTTCTTTTTTTTTTCTTTTTAAAAAGTAAGTTTTAATTTGAGGATAATTTCTTTACAATATCGTGATGGTTTTTCCCATACATTAACATGAATTAGCCACATGTACATGTATGTAGAGGATTGTGTCATCTGCCAACAGTGAAAGTTTTCTTCTTTTCCAGTCTTGAGTATTTCTTTTTCTTCTCTAATTGCTTTGACTAGGACTTCCAAAACTACGTTGAGTAGTACTGGTGAGAGTGAGCACTCTTGTCTTGTTCCTATTTTAGAGGAAATACTTTCAATTTTTCTCCATCAAGGAAAATGTTTGCTGTGGGACTGTTGTTATGGTTTCATCATGTTGAGGTATGTTCCTTTTCTGTCTGTTTTCTGGAGAATTTTTATCATAAATGTGTGTTGAATTTTGTCCAAGGCTTTCTCTGCATCTACTAAGAAAATCACATGATTTTTGTCTTTTAGTTTGTATTATGGTGTATCACATTGATTGATTTGCAATTATTGAAGAATCTTTGCATCCCTGGAATGAAGCCCACTTGGTCATGATGTGTGGTCTTTTTGATATGTTGTTGGATTCTGTTGGCTAGAATTTTGTTTAGGATTTTTGCATCTATGTTAGTCAGTGATACTGGCCTGTGGTTTTTTTTTTTAATTGGAGGCTAATTATTTTACAATATTGTAGTGGTTTTGCCATATACTGACATGAATCAGCCACGGGTGTACATGTGTTCCCCATCCTGAACTCCCCTCCCACCTCCCTTCCCATTCCATCCCTCTGGGTCATCCCAGTGCACCAGCCCTGAGCATCCTGTCTCAAGCATTGAACCTGGACTGGCGATCAGTTTCATATACATGTTTAAGTGTAATTCTCTCAAGTCATCCCACCCTTTTTCTGCTGCAGAGTCCGAAAGACTGTTCTATACATCTGTGCCTCTTTTGCTGTCTCGCAAATAGGGTTATCGTTACCATCTTTCTAAATTCCATATATATATGTGTTAGTACTGTATTGATATTTTTCTTTGTGGCTTACTTCACTCTGTGTAATAGACTCCAGTTTCTTCCACCTCATTAGAACTGATTCAGATGTATTCTTTTTCATTTCAGTTCAGTCGCTCAGTCTTGTCCATTACTTTGCAATCCCATGGACTGCAGCACTCAATCCACCCAAACCCATGTCCATTGAGTCGGTGGTGCCGTCCAACCATCTTATCCTTTGTTGTCCCCTTCTCCTCCTGCCCTCAATCTTTCCCAGCTTCAGGGACTTTTCCAGTGAGTCATCTCTTTGCATCAGGTGGCCAAAGTATTGGAGTTTCAGCTTCAACATCAGTCCTACCAATGAGCACCCAGGACTGATCTCCTTTAGGATGGACTGGCTGGATCTCCTTGCAGTCCAAGGGACTCTCAAGTGTCTGCTTCAACACCACAGTTCAAAAGCATCAATTCTTCTGTGCTCAGCTTTCTTTATAGTCCAACTCTCACATCCATACATGACCACTGGAAAAACCATAGCCTTGACTAGACAGAACTTTGTTGGCAAAGTAATGTCTCTGCTTTTCAATATGCTGTCTAGGTTGGTCATAACTTTCCCTCCAAGGAGTAAGTGTCTTTTAATTTCATTGCTGCAGTCACCATCTGCAGTGATTTTGGAGCCCAGAAAAATAAACTCAGCCACTATTTCCACTGTTTTCCGTATATTTCCCATGAAGTGATGGGACCAGATGCCATGATCTTAGTTTTCTGAATGTTGAGCTTCAAGCCAACTTTTTCACTCTCTTTCATTTTCATCAAGAGGCTCTCTAGTTCTTCAGTTTCTGCCATAAGGGTGTGTCATCTGCATATCTGAGGTTATTGATATTTCTCCCGGCAATCTTGATACCAGCCAGTGCTTTCTTCAGCTACCGTTTTTCATGATGTACTCTGCATGTAAGTTATATAAGTATAACTGACAATACACAGCCTTGATGTACTCCTTTTCTTGTTTGGAATTGGTCTGTTGTGCCATGTCCATTTCTAACTGTTGCTTCCTGCATCCAGATTTCTCAGGAGGCAGGTCAGGTGGTCTGGGATTCCCATCAGGTTAGGGCTTTTCGCTGGATAGTTGTCTGTCTCTTTTTTTTTCTCTCTCTGGCTGTCCCACAGTTTGGGTTGCTGTTTCACCGTAGGTCCCTCAGATAGCCCTTGGGCATTCAGGCCAGGTCCTCACCTTAAGCAGTGCAGCTGGTGCCTCCCTGTTCAGCCCCTGCTTGCTGGTGGCATATCTGAGCACTGGGAGTTGACCATTAAACACATAATCTGTGGGTTTTATTTATTTTATTTATTTCTTCATTGTCCTCCCGGTTATATTTCCCTCTGAGATTCCAATACTCGCCACAGACCCCCCGTGACAGGGTTTCCTGGTGTTTGGAAAGTTCTTCTAAGACTCCCTTCCTGGGAGGGTTTCTGTTCCTACCTCTTTTGTCTCTCATTTTGTCTTCTATATTTTGTCCTACCTCCTTTCGAAGACAATGGGCTGCCTTTCTGGGTGCCTAATGTCCTTCTGCCAGCATTCAGAAGTTGTTTTGTGGAATTTGCTCAGTGTTAAAATGTTCTTTTAATTGTGGGGAAGAAAGTGATCTCCCTGTCCTATTCCTTTGCTGTCTTAATACCGTCCCTTGGCCTGTAGTTTTCTTTTTTTGTGGCACCTTTGTTTGGTTTTGCAATCTGGGTAATGGTGGCTTAAAAGCATGCGTTTGGGAGTTTCCTCACCTCTCAAATTTTGTGGACGAGTTTGAGTAGGATAACTCAGTCCTCCTCTAAATTTTTTGTAGGATTCAAAATTCTACCAAATTTTGTTTCATTTTGTAGAAAACTTTTTTGGTTTGTTGAAGGATTTTTGATGATTTCTCATTTCATACCAGTGTTGTAAGGAAAGATACTTGCTATAAATTAATTTTTCCTAAGTTTGTTAAGACTTGGGACATACGTTATGGTCTATGTGAAAAATAGTCCAAGTGTGCTTGAGAAGAATGAGGATCCTGTTGCTTTTGAATGGAATATCCTGTTACTTTTGGATAGTATGTGAGTTAGATCCATTTGATCTGATGTGTAGTTCAAATAGTGTTTTCCTTGTAGCTTTTGTATTTGGGTGATCTATCTGTTAAAAGTTGTAATATTGAAGCCTCTGGGGACTTATTAGTTATTTTAATATATTTCTCTCTTCAAAACAAATATTAATGAATTTGAAGCAAGAAATAAATATATATATATATATATTTGAAGCAAGATATATATATATATAGTAAGACTCCACCATTTAATATTTGCTTAGTATATTTAAGTATACAATGCAAGATACAGTGTTGGTTTTATACATATTTTTGATGTGTGTCTGGATCTGTTGACCATTTATCATTAAATCCCATGGACGGAGGAGGCTGGTGGGCTGCAGTCCATGGGGTATTTAAGAATTGGACACGACTGAGCAACTTCACTTTCACTTTTCACTTTTCATGCATTGGAGAAGGAATTAGCAACCCACTCCAGTGTTCTTGCCTGGAGAATCCCAGGGATGGAGGAACCTGGTGGGCTGCCACCTGTGGGGTCACACACAGTCGGACATGACTGAAGTGACTTAGCAGCAGCAGCAGCAAAAACCTTCTGTTCCACTTTTGAGCTACTGTTATTTTGTCTAATGTATAGCTATCTCTATCTTTTTTTTGATTTCCACTTGAAAGAAATATCTTTATCCACCTCTTCATGTTTAACCTGTGTTTGTCCTTAACTCGTGCAATGAGTGTCCTGTAGGCAGCATATTGTTGGTAGTTGAGTCTTTTGTTTTTCCCTTTTCTTTTCTAATCAATCTAGCCACTCTGTCCTTTGGAATATTTAGTCCATTTAACATCAGGGTGGTTAATGATACTTGAAGACTTACTATCTTTACTCTTTCCTGAATTTCTTTGTTTTTTTCCTTTTTTTTTTCCTGTTTTCTTGGGGGAATTGATTACTTTTCATAGTGGTAACTTTTTTCTGTTTTACCTTTTATATATATACTGTAGGTTTTTGGTTAACAATATGAGGCTTAACAATAATGTCATGCATGTAATGATCTGTTTTAAGTTGATGACAACTTAAAATTTTTATTGCATAGAAAAGCTCTATTACTCCTCACATTGACATTTCTGTTATTGCGGTTTATCTTTCTTATATTGTATATTCATCTAGAAATTGTAGCTAATGTTTTTAATAGTTTTGTCTCATTTATAGAATAATTTATTATTGTCCTACATGTTCTTCAGAAATGAAGGAAAGATAGAATTTACCAAACAGATGCAAAACAGTTCATCACCAGTACACCTGCGTGATAATAAATGCTGAAAGGAGTTCTTCAGGCTAATGTGAAAAATAGCGTGGGGAGGGGAGAAATGGGATACATTGGAAGATTGGGATACACACGTAGACACTATTGATAGTAAGAGTACAGTGTATAAAAACATAACTAATGAGAACTTACTGTAAGGCACAGGGAACTCTACTTAACAGTATTTGTGACCTAAATGGAAGGAATTCCAAAAGGAGGAGGAGGTAAATGTACACATATGGTTGATTCACTTTGTTGTACAGTAGAAACTAACACAACACTGTAAAGCAACTATACTCCAATTTAAAAAAATTCTTTTAATGTTAGCTTCTAGCTTACATTGTTTCTTCTGAGAAATACAGCTATAAACTTGATGGGGATTACATATTAGAGAAAGTTTTCTCTTTGCTGCTTTTAACATTCTGTTTCCCTTTTAGAAAATTGAATTATGTGTCTTGAGATCATTTTAGGATGATCTCAGTTTCATTACTTAGGATGAAATTCTGGGGATATAGGACATTTGGATATCCAGATGTTTACAGGTTACGGAAACCATTAGTTCTTTGAAGCCATTGTTCCTCTCTTTCTCTCCTCATTTCCTGGGATGCCAGTATTTAAGTTGCATTCTATAATGATATCCCATAGTTTTTGTTTTATCTCAGACTAATTTATATGATGATCATGTCATAAAATTTTTTTCTTCTCCTTGATCCATTTTGCTGTTGATGCTCTCTATTGCATTCTCCCCCTCCCCCTTTCATCTCCCTGTATTCTTTCAGAAACTTGTTTGGTTCTCTTTTATGATCACTGTCTTGAACTTAAACTTCCTTTGTTTACATGTGGCTTTCAGTGTTTTGTTTAGTTTTTCTGTGTTTTCTTTTAGTTCACTGAAATTAAAATAATTTCTTAATTCTTTATGGCATATTGCAGATCTCCATGTCTTTTGGGTTGATTACTGGAAAGTTACTGTGTTCTATTGGTTGTCATGTGTCCTTGATTTGTTTTTAATATATTGTAAAAAGTTATTTAGTTTTAGTTGAAAGATAATTGCTTTACAATATTAAGTTCGATTTCTGCCATACATCAACATGAATCAACCATAGATGTTCATATGTCCTATGAATCAACCATAGATACACATGTTTCATCTCTCTCGAACCTCCCTGCCTTTTCCCTCCCCATCCCACTCTGGGTTGTCACAGAGCAGTGGCAGTGGTTTTTGGGTGAGAATTGTAGAAAACTTACTCTACCATGGTGTATCCAAATTAAACTTTTATTAGAGCTAATAAAATGAGTTTTAAAGGAAAATTTGAAGATGCCTTAAATAATACATTATTTTACTTATGCTCATAAGACATTTTCTCAATTACCTTTTTATGATTGCATTTTTGAGAGGAAAAAGAAGACAAGCTAGAAAGTTTTGGGGAGAGGAAGAGTGACAATATATTTAGAAGTATCTACCATACTTTTGGAGAAGGTGATGGCACCCCACTCCAGTACTTCTGCCTGGAAAATCCCATGGTGGGCTGCAGTCCATGGGGTCACTAAGAGTTGGACACGACTAAGCGACTTCACTTTCATTTTTCACTTTCATGCACTGGAGAAGGAAATGGCAACCCACTCCAGTATTCTTGCCTGGAGAATCCCAGGGACGGAGGAGCCTGGTAGGCTGCAGTCCATGGGGTCGCTAAGAATTGGACACGACTGAGCGACTTCACTTTCACTTTCACCATATTTTTATGATTGAAAAATACTTATTACTATACTTACTATGACCTTTTCTTTTAAAAATAAATTTATTTTAATTGGAGGCTAATTACTTTACAATATTATGTTGGTTTTGTCATACATCAACATGAATCTGCCACGGGTATATACGTGTTCCCCCTCCTGAACCCCCCTCCTGCCTCCCTCCCCGTACCATCCTTCTGGGTCATCCCAGTGCACCAGCTCCAAGCATCCTGTATCATGCATCGCATCTGGAATGGCGATTCATTTCACATACGATAATATACATGTTTCAATGCCATTCTCCCAAATCATCCCACCCTCTCCCTCTCCCACAGAGTCCAAAAGACTGTTCTATACATCTGTGTCTCATTTGCTGTCTCGCATATAGGGTTATTGTTACCATCTTCCTAAATTCCATATACATGCGATAGTATACTGTATTGGTGTTTTTCTTTCTGGCTTACTTCACTCTATATAATAGGCTCCAGTTTCATCCACCTCATTAGAACGGATTCAAATGTATCATTTTTAATGGCTGAGTAATACTCCATTGTATATATGGACCACAACTTTCTTATTCATTTGTCTGCCGATGGACATCTAGGTTGCTTCCATGTCCTGGCTGTTATAAACAGTGCTGCAGTGAACATTGGGGTACACATGTCTCTTTCAATTCTGGTTTCCTCGGTGTGTATGCCCAGCAGTGGGATTGCTGGGTCATAAGGCAGTTCTGTTTCCAGTTTTTTAAGGAATCTCCACACTGTTCTCCATAGTGGCTGTACTAGTTTGCATTCCCACCAACAGTGTAAGAAGGTTCCCTTTTCTCCATACCCTCTCCAGCATTTATTCCTTGTATACTTTTGGATCGCAGCCATTCTGACTGGCGTGAAATGGTACCTCATTGTGGTTTTGATTTGCATTTCTCTGATAATGAGTGATGTTAAGCATCTTTTCATGTATTTGGTAGCCATCTGTATGTCTTCTTTGGAGAAATGTCTGTTTAGTTCTTTGGCCCATTTTTTGATTTGGTCGTTTATTTTTCTGGAGTTGAGCTGCAGGAGTTGCTTGTATATTTTTGAGATTAGTTGTTTGTCAGTTCCTTCATTTGCTATGATTTTCTCCCATTCAGAAGGCTGTCTTTTCACCTTGCTTATAGTTTCCTTTGTTGTGCAGAATCTTTTAATTTTAATTAAAATTAAAATTTGTTCCATTTGTTTATTTTTGCTTTTATTTCCAATATTCTGGGAGGTGGGTCATAGAGGATCCTGCTGTGATTTGTGTTGGAGAGTGTTTTGCCTATGTTCTCCTCTAGGAGTTTTATAGTTTCTGGTCTTATGTTTAGATCTTTAATCCATTTTGAGTTTATTTTTGTGTATGGTGTTAGGAAGTGTTCTAGTTTCATTCTTTTACAAGTGGTTGACCAGTTTTCCTAGCACCGCTTGTTAAGGAGATTGTCTTTTTTCCATTGTATGTTCTTGCCTCCTTTGTCAAAGATAAGGTGTCCATGGTGTGTGGATTTATCTCTGGGCTTTCTGTTTTGTTCCATTGATCTATATTTCTGTAGTACTGAATCTATATTCCAGTACCATACTGTCTTGATGACTGTGGCTTTGTAGTAGAGCCTGAAGTCAGGCAGGTTGATTACTCCAGTTGCATTCTTTCTCAAGATTGCTTTGGCTGTTGTAGGTTTTTTGTATTTCCATACAAATTGTGAGATTATTTCTTCTAGCTCTGAAAAATACCATTGGTAGCTTGATAGGGATTCCATTGAATCTGTAGCTTGCTTTGGGTAGTATATTAATTTTCATTATATTGATTCTTGTGATCCATGAACATGGTATATTTCTCCCATTAATGTCCTCTTTGATTTCTTTCACCTATGTTTTATAGTTTTCTGTGTATAGGTCTTTGGAGAAGGCAGTGGCACCCCACTCCAGTACTCTTGCCTGGAAAATCCCATGGACGGAGGAGCCAGGTAGGCTGCAGTCCATGGGGTCACTAAGAGTCAGACACGACTGAGCGACTTCACTTTCACTTTTCACTTTCATGCATTGGAGAAGGAAATGGCAACCCACTCCAGTGTTCTTGCCTGGAGAATCCCAGGGATGGGGGAGCCTGGTGCATTGCCATCTGTGGAGTTGAACAGAGTCGGACACGACTGAAGCTACTTAGCACACTTAGCAGCATCCTATATAGGTCTTTAGTTTCTTTAGGTAGATTTATTCCTAAGTATTTTATTCTTTTCATTGCAATGGTGAATGGAATTGTTTCCCTAATTTCTCTTTCTGTTTTCTCATTATTAGTGTATAAGAATGCAAGAGATTTCTGTGTCTTGATTTTATATCCTGCAACTTTACTGTATTATATTCATTGATTAGTTCCAGTAATTTTCTGGTGGAGTCTTTAGGGTTTTCTGTGTAAAGGATCACGTCATCTGCAAACAGTGAGTTTTACTTCTTGTCCAGTTTGGATTCCTTTTATTTCTTTTTCTGCTCTGATTGCTGTGGCCAAAACTTCCAAACTATGTTGAATAGTAGTGGTGAAAGTGGGCACTCTTGTCTTGTTCCTGACTTCAGGGGGAATACAATTTTTCACCATTGAGGATAATGTTTGCTGTGGGTTTGTCATATATAGCTTTTATTATATTGAGGTATGTTCCTTCTATTCCTGCTTTCTGGAGAGTTTTTATCATAAATGGATGTTGAATTTTGTCAAAGGCTTTCTCTGCATCTATTGAGATAATCATATGGCTTTTATTTTTCAGTTTGTTAATGTGATGTATTACCTTGATTGATTTGCGGATATTGAAGAATTCTTGCATCCCTGGGATAAAGCCCACTTAGTCATGGTGTATGATCTTTTTAATGTGTTGTTGGATTCTGATTGCTAGAATTTTGTTAAGGATTTTTGCATCTATGTTCATCAGTGATATTGGCCTGTAGTTTTCTTTTTTTGTATGGCATCTTTGTCAGGTTTTGGTATTAGGGTGATGGTGGCCTCATAGAATGAGTTTGGAAGTTTACCTTCCTCTGCAATTTTCTGGAAGAGTTTGAGTAGGATAGGTGTTAGCTCTTGTCTAAATTTTTGGTAGAATTCAGCTGTGAAGCTGTCTGGACCTGGGCTTTTGTTTGCTGGGAGATTTCTGATTACAGTTTCTGTTTTTGTGCTTGTGATGCGTCTGTTAAGATTTTCTATTTCTTCCTGGTCCAGTTTTGGAAGGTTGTACTTTTCTAAGAGTTTGTCCATTTCTTCCACATTGTCCATTTTATTGGCATATAATTGCTATAGTAGTCTGCTTTGTATTTCTGTTTTGTCTGTTGTGATCTCTCCATTTTCCTTTCTAATTTTATTGATTTGATTTTTCTCCCTTTGTTTCTTGATGAGTCTGGCTAATGGTTTGTCAATTTTATTTATCCTTTCAAAGAACCAGCTTTTGGCTTTGTTGATTTTGGCTATGGTCTCTTTTGTGTCTTGCATTTATTTCTACCCTAATTTTAAGATTTCTTTCCTTCTGCTAACCCTGGGGTCCTTCATTTCTTCCTTTTCTAGTTGCTTTAGGTGTAGAGTGAGGTTATTTATTTGACTTTTTTGTTGTGATATGCCTGTATTGCTATGAACCTTCCCCTTAGGAATGCTTTTACAGTGTCCCACAGATTTTGGGTTGTTGTGTTTTCATTATCATTCATTTCTATGCAAATTTTGATTTATTTTTTTATTTCTTCTGTGATTTGTTGGTTCGTCAGCAGTGTGTTGTTCAGCCTCCATATGTTGGAATTTTTAATAATTTTTCTCCTGTAATTGAGATCTAATCTTACTGCATTGTGGTCAGAAAAGATGCTTGGAATGATTTCAGTTTTTTTGAATTTACCAAGGCTAGATTTATGGCCCAGGATGTGATCTATCCTGGAGAAGGTTCTGTGTGCGCTTGAGAAAAAGGTGAAATTTCATTATTTCGGGGTGAAATGTTCTATAGCTATCAATTAGGTCTAACTGGTCTGTTGTATCATTTAAAGTTTGTGTTTCCTTGTTAATTTTCTGTTGATCTATCCATAGGTGTGAATGGGGTATTAAAGTCTCCCACTATTACTGTGTTATTGTTAATTTCTCTTTTCATACTTGTTAGCATTTGTCTGACATATTTTGGTGCTCCTGTCTTGGGTGCATACATATTTATAAATGTTAATATCTTCTTCTTGGATTGATCCTTTGATCATTATGTAGTGTCCTTTTTTGTCTCTTTTCATGGCCTTTATTTTAATGTCTATTTTATCTGATATGAGTATTGCTACTCCTGCTTTCTATTGGTCTCTATTTGCGTGGCATATCTTTTTCCAGTCCTTCACTTTCAGTCTGTATGTGTCCCCTGTTTTGAGGTGGGTCTCTTGTAGACAACGTATATAGGGATCTTGTTTTTGTATCCATTCAGCCAATCTGTCTTTTGGTTGGGGCATTCAACCCACTTACATTTAAGATAATTATTGATAAGTATGATCCTGTTGCCATTTACTTTATTGTTTTGGATTCTGGTTTATATACCCTTTTTGTGTTTCCTGTCTAGAGAAGATCCTGTAGCATTAGTTGGAGAGCTGGTGTGGTGGTGCTAAATTCTCTGAGCTTTTGCTTGTCAGGAAAGCTTTTGATTTCTCCTTCATATTTGAATGATTTCCTTGCTGAGTACAGTAATCTGGGCTATAGGTTATTTTGTTTCATCACTTTAAGTATGTCCTGCCATTCCCTCGTGGCATGAAGAGTTTCTATGGAAAGATCAGCTGTTATCCTTATGGGAATCCCCTTGTGTGTTGTTGGTTTTCCCTTGCTGCTTTTAATATTTGTTCTTTGTGTTTGATCTTTGTTAATTTGATTAATATGTGTCTTGGGGTGTTTCACCTTGGAATTATCCTGTTTGGGACAATATGGGTTTCTTGGACTTGGGTGATTATTTCCTTCCCCATTTTAGGCAAGTTTTCAACTATTACCTCCTCAAGTATTTTCTCATGGTCTTTCTTTTTGTCTTCTTCTTCTGGGACTCCTATGATTTGAATGTTGGGGCGTTTAACACTGTCCTGGAGGTCTCTGAGATTGTCCTCATTTCTTTTAATTCGTTTTTCCCTCTCTGATTCATTTATTTCTACTATTCTATCTTATTTTTCACTAATCCTATCTTATGCCTTCATTATTCTTCTGTTCCCTCCAGAGTGTTTTTGATCTCAATGATTGCATTATTCATTGTATACTGACTCTTTTTTATTTCTTACAGGTCCTTGTTAAACCTTTCTTGGATCTTCTCAATCCTTGTCTCCAGGCTGTTTATCTGTGATTCCATTTTGGTTTCAAGATTTTGGATCATTTTCACTATCATTATTCAGAATTCTTTTTCAGGTAGATTCCCTATCTCTTCCTGTTTCGTTGGGCTTGGTGGGCATTTACCCTGTTCCTTTACCTCCTGGGTATTCCTCTGTCTCATCATCATCTTGTTTATATTGGTGTGTTGGGGTAGCCTTTCTGTATTCTTGCAGTTTGTGGAGTTCTCTTTATTTTGGAGTTTCCTCGCTGTGGGTGGGTTTGTACAGGTGGCTTGTCAAGGTGTCCTGGTTAGGGTAGCTTGTGTCGGTGTTCTGGTGGCTGGAGCTGGATATTTTCTCTCTGGAGTGTCATGAAGTGTCCAGTAATGAGTATGAGATGTCAGTGGGTTTGGAGTGATTTTGGGCAGCCTGTATATTGGAGCTCAGGGGTGTGTTCCTGTGTTGCTGGAGAATTTGCGTGGTATGTCTTGCTCTGGAACTTGTTGGCCCTTGTGTGGTGCTTGGCTTCAGTGTAGGTATGGAGGCATTTGATGAGCTCCTGTCAATTAATTTTCCCTGGAGTCAGGAGTTCTCTGGTGTTCTCAGGATTTGGACTTAAGCCTCCTGCTTCTGGTTTTCAGTGTTATTTTTACAGTAGCCTCAAGACTTCTGCATCTATATAGCACCATTGATAAAACATCTAGGTTAAAGATGAAAAGTTTCTCCACAGTGAGGGGCATCCAGAGAGGTTCCCAGAGTTCCATGGAGAAGAGAAGAGGGAGGAGGGAGTTAGAGGTGACCTGAATGAGATGAGGTGGAATCCAAAGAGGAGAGAGCAAGCTAGCCAGTAATCACTTCCTTATGTGTGCTCCACAGTCTGGACCACTAAGAGATGCTCACGGAGTTATACAGAGAAGAAAAGAGGGAGGAAGGATACAAAGGTGGCCAGGAGGATAAAGGGGGGGAATCAAAAGGAGAGAGACAGATCCAGCCAGTAATCTGTTCCCTAAGTGTTCTCCACCATCTGGAACACACACAGAGATTCAGAGAGTTGGGTAGAGAAAGGAAGGGGGAGGGAGGAGATAAGAGGTGACCTGGTGGAGAAAAAGGAGAGTCCAAAGCAGGAGAGAGCAGTCAACCCAGTAATCTCGCTCCCAAGTAAAAATGGGTCCTGAAGATCGGGTTCTTAAAGGTACAAAATTGATAACAAATACCAAAAAGCAAAGATTAAAAGTCTAGAGTAGAGGTTGGATTTTCAAAAATACAATATTAAAGAAGAAAAAAAAAGTCACAAAAATTATATGTATATAAAAATATATATATATGTATATAAAGTTTGCTCTTAAAAAATAGGGTCTCTTTTTTTTTGAAAAGTAGGTTATAAACATGAAAATTAAAGGAGTAATAGAGAATTTAAAAATCTAAAAAAATGATAGTAAAAATATATCTAAGACTTTCTCTGGTGGTGGTGTGGGCAGTGTGGGGTCAGTTCATTTTTGGATAGTTCCTTGGTCCAGCTTATATTTCTCAAGATCTATAGGCTCCTGTGTATGTAGTTGGTACTAACTACAAGGTTTTAATTTTCAGTCTGTTGCACCTGTTACTTCAAGACGGTTCCCTCTGTTTTAGCGTCTTCTGTGTGCTGGTATCTTCAGTGTCTGATTTCCGCCCTGACAGAAGAGGGCGGTGGTGGACAGTTTTTTAGGCTGACTTGTTCAGTTGCCCTGTGGGGAGGGAGGGACGCTGCAAATAACACTGGTGAATGCTCGCAGTGTCTCAGCCACACTGGGCCTGCCCCCCGTCACGGAGCGCGTGTGCCCTCCCTGCTCACACTGCTCAGGCTCTAGGTTGCTCCGCTGGTAACCGTCCGAGGCCAGCCCTGGGCTGCATGCCCTCCTAGGTCTAAGCCGCTCAGGTTCAGACACTCAGGTAGTCCTCAGAGGTGCAGACTCGGTTGGGCCTGCGTTTTGTGCCCTTCCCATGTCAGAGTAGGTCAGGTGATGAGGTGTTCCGCAAGTGGTTGCTGCCACTTAGCGCCTCCCCCTTCCCTGCCACTCTGTTTTCTTGGTGTACAACAGGCGCTCCTTCTCAGGCGGATGTTAACTGTCCAGAACCCCAAGAAGTCTTAGCAAAGAAGCATGCTTGCAGTTTGGTAGATATTGTCTCTCTGGGGCTGTGATTGCCCCCTTCTGGCTCTGGCTGCCTGTCACCAGAGGGGTTGGTCTGCAGCCAGCTAGCTCTGTTCAGTGCTTTGTTCTGTGAGCAGGCCTGGTGGTGTCTTAGGTTAGGGCTTTTTGCATGGTAGGTATCCCACAGTCTGGTTTGCTAGCCAAGTTAGTTCTCTCAGATTGCCCTTGGGGCATTCAGGCCCAGTCCTTACTCTAAGCAGTGCAGCCCATGCCTCCCTGCCCAGCCCCCACTTGCTAGTGCTGGGTGCAGGTATCTGTGCTGCTTCTCCACTAGGGGAGTTAGCGTTGGGCACGGTAATCTGTGGGTTTTAATTATTTATTTATTTTCCCTCCTAGTTATGTTGCCCTGTGTGGTTCCAAGGCTTACCACAGACTTGGCAGTGAGAGTGTTTCCTGGTGTTTGGAAACTTCTCTCTTTTTAAGACTCCCTTCCTGGGACAGAGCTCCATTCCTACCTCTTTTGTCTCTCTTTTTGTTTTTTCTATTTTTTTCTACCTCCTTTTTAAGACAATGGGGTGCTTTTCTGGGTGCCTGATGTCCTTTGCCGGCATTCAAAAGTTGTTTTGTGGAATTTACTCAGCGTTTAAATGTTCTTTTGATGAGTTTGTTGGGGAGAAAGTGGTCTCCCCATCCTATTGCTCCGCCATCTTAGGACCGCCCTCGCCATGACCTTTATATTTGAAGCATTTGGAATAAAAGTCATGAGATAGGTTATCTTTTGAAAATGGATTGGAAATGTCTTAGGGATGACATTTTGGAAATTAATTCTTTAATATAAATTACAATTGCGTTTTTTACTTTTGTGTTCGTTAAGGACTATGTGGTTAAAGAATTAATGGAGGGATTGTCAGAACCAGATCTTGGAGGCTTGTAGTCCACAGGGTTTGAATTTTGTTTAGAGTCAGCAGGGAACCATTATGTTTTGCATTAAGGTCTGACATCATTTAAATTATGCTTTAGAAAAGGAAATTTACAGTCACAGATACATGAAGAGAAGGAGAGGGGCATGACATTCCTTGAAGGACCACATAGTGGAAAGAAGCAGAGGAAATATGATGTAGAGCGTTTTCTAGGATTCTGTAGAGAAGGAATGAACAAGGAAGAGAAGGTATACTAAATTTATGGTTGGATACTTTGAATAATTTCAATGGTCTCTGGGCTATAGGAACCCAGTTGTTGTTCCTAGTTGTTTGGTTTGTGGCTTTGGATTATTTTTTGGTAAATGTATTCTAGGCATAGTGTATCAGTTTGATGGTTAAGGTTGCAGGCTTTGATTGGTTGATTTGCATATCAAAGGTGGACTCAAAAAGGAGACTATTGCTTTCAGTAGGATTTACCTACATGTGGGAGGGGCAGTTCCCCCAGGATCAAGGACCCAAAAGAGAAAAATATACTCCACTACACCACATTATTTGGAATTTTAACAAGCAGACATTCTGTATATTGTCAACAAAAATAATGCTATATGTAATCGCAGGATTGAAGGTGAATTAGAGAGTGGAGATAGGAAAAGCCAGCCTTAAGTTTGTGTGGTACTTGGTGCTAAGAAACTCCAATACTTTAGCCACCTGATGCAAAGAGCTGACTCATTTGAAAAGACCCTGATGCTGAGAAAGATTGAGGGCAGGAGGTGAAGGGGACAACAGAGAATGAGATGGTTGGATGGCATCACTGACTCAATGGACATGGGTTTGAGTGGACTTCAGGAGTTGGTGATGGACAGGGAGGCCTGCAGTTCATGTCAAAGAGTTGGACATGACTGAGTGACTGAAATGAACTGGTGCTAAGTAAATTATGACCCTCTAATAAACCTCATCTTTTTGTTCCCTCTATCTACGCACTCGTTTTTTAGGCATGTGCTAGGTACTTTGCATTCTTGTCTTTTAACTTCTTTTTTAACTGGCTATTTCTTCTACCATAGATTAAATTTTGTAGATGACCATCATCTTTATGTTCAAATGTTGTTATTTCAGTCACTAGGAGAAAGAGAAACTCTTGCTTATGGTTTCAGACATCCTACAAGTAGAACTTTGATTTTATTATGTTCAAAGATGATTTTTTTTTTTCCCTAGCTGCTACCAAATCATTTGTTGCCTGGAGAATATAGATATACTTTGAGAATTATTTCTGCAGTCAGAAGGTCAGTGAAGGGAAGTGATTGTAAGCTAAGCAGAAATCTCAAGCATGTTTATCATTGTAATAAATTTTTATATTTTACCCTTCTGTAATTGATTGGTAGAAAGATGATAGTCTGTATTAAATTCAAAGATATAATAAGAATTTTGCTGGAATTCCCTCAATACAAGTTGGTTAAACTTGAATCTTAAGAGTCATTTACTGTTAATGGAGAGGAAGCTAGAGGGTGCTTTCTGGGGTACAAAAAATATTCTGTATCTTACTCTGAGTTATGCTAATACAAAAATACACATATATAAATTAAACTAAACACTTAATATTTATGCACTTTAATAAAAGAAATTATTGAAATGCAGCAGAAAAGAAACAGATTCATGAGTTGCCAGTGCAAAGGGGAGAAGAAAGATAAGGTAGGAAATAAAGAGGTACAGTCTATTACATGTGAAACAAATAAGCTCAAAGAAATGTTGTGTCACACAGGGAACACAGTCAATAGTTTTAAGTTAAAAGTAGAATGTAACTTTCAAATATTGTGAATCACTGTGTTGTATACTTGAAATTTACATAATAATTGCACTGAGCTGTATACCTCAATTAAAAAAAAAATGTTTATATCGATTATACAGTGATTAAAACAAAGAAAATCCCAAACACTGTCAACCTGATAGATTTACTGCCCTTTCTTATGATATAATTGTCCAAATACTTTGGGAAATCATGATGTTTCCTTTATTTTACATTGATAGGTTTCTGATTAATCAATAAATGTTACCATTTCAGAAGTATAAACATCATGGTGACATATGTAATATTTAATGTAATTTTAATATGTAATGTTTAATCAGTATTTAATATGTATATACTATTTAACATTAAATAGTTTAATATTTGGTGTACTTTATTCCCTGGTTTAGGAGCTGTGACTGATGAGAATCAGAGGCCATGGATGAAGATGAATTTGAATTACAGCCACAGGAGCCAAACTCATGTTTTGATGGAATAGGTATATCTGTTTCTTGGTTGTTCCACTTTCCATTTGCCAGATTTGGAATTGTTTATCTATAGGATGGATTTTTAGATCTGTAACTTATTCATACTTAGGTATCTTCTTATTCTATCAAAATCTCATTTGACAGCTCAGTCTTGTCAATAATGCCATCAGTATCAAATTCTTAGCTGTTGACTTTATTCTCATTTTTCCCAGTAAAGTCCTGTTAGTTATTTCTGCTGGTACTGGTTTTGTCTTTTTGCTGTAATGCATTTCTACAATTTTGGTGACCTGTAAAATGCATCTGTTTGTTACCTCACATTTTTGTAGGTTGGAAATTCATATACAGTGTTACTTAACTGTCATTTATTTAGAATTTCACAAAGCCAAACTCAAGAGTGTTGGCAGGGCTTCATTCCTTTGCTGATTGCCTTTTTTATTTTGCTTCTGGAGACTGCCTATATTCCTTTTCATGTTTTACATGTGTGTCTATTTAGCAGTAGCGAATTGAGTCCCTATCATGTTTTAAATCTAACATTCCTTCCTGTCACATTTTATTGGCTCCAGCCAGCAACCCACCCAAGATAATCTGCCTGTATCTTACACTGACACCCTTAATTCCATCTGCAAGATTTCTTTTACCATGTCACACACATATTTTATAGATCCAAGAATTAGAGTTTGGGTGTCTTAGAGGGACTATTTTGCCTATCACTCTAGTTCCCAAACATTTAAGCCTCTCATAAGTATAAAATCCGTTCATTCTCTCCTGAGGTTCTCAGACTTGGCATCCAAAATGCTCATCTGAGTTAAGAAAAATCTAAAGAAAGAAAGTGAAGTCGCTCAGTCGTGTCCACCTCTTTGTGACCCCATGGACTGTAGCCTACCAGGATTCTCCATGGGATTTTCCAAACGAGTACTGGAGAGGTTTGCCATTTTCTTCTCCAGAGATATTCCCAACCCAGGGATCGAACTCAGGTCTCGCACATTTAGAAAAATCTAAAATAGCATCTAAATCAAATGTTCATGATACTCTGGTTATGGTTCATTAGGTATAGCTCGAAGTTTGCAGTTCTTCTTCATCTGCAGTCCTGTACAGAAACAAGTTATCTACTCCCAATGTAAATGGAAGGGCAGCCTTGAATATCCTGGTTCATTCAAACAGGGTGAAAGGAGGGTGAAATGGTATTAATAAATGTTCAAAGATAACTAGGTAGGTTAATGCAGTACTTCCCATTAGGTTTCAAATCCTGGGCCTTTAATGGCTGCCTTGAGTTACCCTACCCTTTTTCATCAAAGATAGTATTTTTCAACTGAGTAGTTTTGTCTGTGTGCTTCTTATTCCTAGAATCTGGAGTGCCAGCTTTCCTTATGTTGTATTTTTTCTGTCTTCTTTACTCCAAGCTAATAATCCAAACTAGTATTGATTATGAAAGTATAAATTTTTAAAGAAGTTTGTGAATCTCTTCTCTGTGTCATGGGCATTTTCTTTACTAGAGAAGAGATTTATCTACATGGCTTTTAGAAATAATACCACTTCTTTTTGACTTTTGTCAAGATAATTGAGGGACAGTACCCTAAACTCCTTAGAAACATTTTAGTTTGTATACCATTTACAGCCTCAGAAAGACCTTGTTCTCAGACAGTTTGGTGTGTCTGAATTTCAGGGAGGTATTGAGTCACAGACTACTTTTTCTGTAGAAAAGTTTTGTCCTGACATCACATCGCCCCAGGTTTAACTCTTTTTTCATCTGTTGAGACAGAATATCAAATTAAGTCCTTCTAGCTTTTTATTTATTCTTCTATAATTTCCTTTTCTTTCCTTGAATTTATCATTCCAGCAGAAAGAAACCAGGTTACAGCAGCAACATTGCTAAAAGCTCCTAAGCTTAAATATCTGAGTGAAATTTTATAAGTGACGCTTTCTATGGAATTGCAGGATAGAGTTTTGCTAATAAGCTACCCATTACAACGTAACAATATGTTCCGTTCTTTAGTTTTTGAATAACATGTTCTTCACTATGTTTAAAGCAGTTTTTTGTTTTTTTTTTTTAACTTGGAGGCTAATTACAATATTGTAGTGTGTTTTGCCACACATTCACATGAATTGGTAATGGGTGTACACGTGTCCCCCATTCTGAACCCCTCTCCCACCTCCCTTCCCAGTCCATCCCTCAGGGTTGTCCCAGTGCACTGGCCCTGAGTGCCCTGTCTCATGCATCGAACCTGGATTGACGATCTAGTTCACATATGATAATATACAAGTTTCAGTGCTGTTCTCTCAAATCATCCCACCCTTGCCTTCTCCCACATAGTCCAAAAGTCTGTTCTTTACATCTGTGTCTCTTTCGCTGTCTCACATATAGGGTCATCATTACCATCTTTCTAAATTCCATATATATGAGTTAATATACTGTATTGGTGTTTTTCTTTCTGACTTACTTCATTTTCTATAATAGGCTCCGGTTTCATCCACCTCATTAGAACTGATTCAAATGCGTTCTTTTTAATAGCTGAGTAATACTCCATTATGCATTTGTACCACAACCTTCTTAGCCATTCGTCTACCGATGGATATCTAGGTTGATTCCATGTCCTGGCTGTTGTAAACAGTATCAGCAGTATTTTAAAGTCTAGATTTGTATTAACTATCTGTACATGCTGACTTAAGTGTTCTCTAAGTCAATACAAGAATTTTCTGCCTTGATTGTTTCTTTCTTCTGAGTTCTCACTAACATGAATTGTTAACATCCGTATTTCTATTTGTGGTCTATTAAAGGGGAAATCAAAGCTATTTGACATTTGTAGGAATCTGTTATAGTGGCCCTCCACAATCTGATATCCAAAATCTATATTCATTTCTATGCCAAACTCTATAAACAAATATAACAGTTTAACACAGTGAAATTCTACATTTCACAGTTGCCATAGACAGAAATCTGTTGTGGCATAGCCATGCTATTTGGTTTGGATTTCATGTGGCCGAAATCATGGTTGTCAGCAGGGTGTTACTAGGGCTTTGGGGATGAAACTGATGCCAAGCTAATTCATGTGGTTGTCCGAATTCACTTCCTTACTGTTGTGGGGCCAAAGTCCCTATTGCCTTGCTGGCAGCTCTTTGCTCCTTGCTAATTGTGTACCTTCTCCTGCTTTTCATGTGCCAATACCTCCCTCCCATACCCACCCTCAGGGAACAGAGAATTGCATGTCTCTCAGACCTAATGTTCTGCTTCAACTCTAATGCTAGTCTAGGGAATTTCTTTGCTTTAAGGGTTTGTGTAATCAAATTGGACATACCTAAATTTTGTAGTGAATCACACTGTTTTAAGATTCCTTTAATTATATGCCCAAAGTACTCATGGCCTACATACATCATAATTTGATACATAGACACTTCCAGCCATTGGGACATTGACATTTTGCAAGGAGGGTAGGTCAGCGCAGTCTGTGTACCTCACTGCTCTTCATACCAGTCCTACCACTTAACCCAGGCACTTTTATCTCATTCTTAACCTATAATATTAAATTATTTTCCTCAAAGTTACTTTCATTAACTTTGCCAGTAGAGTACTTATCTAAAATAACATATGGATGGTGTCATATCTGTGTTCATCATGGGCCCAGAGATAAAGTATAAACCTGAAATCTTTTGTTTTGATAATGTCCTACTTAAACAGCCCTGTTTTTCAAGTTTTCCTGAAAGGAGCCTTGTGCATCAAGCAGATGGACTCCTGCTTCTTTCCTCCGACTGCACAAGAATGATGATATGCATGAAGTTATAGTAGTGGGAAAAAATGTATTGACATTTACAAATTACCCATGGTTCTAGGTATAGAATATTGTTAAAATGATTAACACAAGTCCTCTTACACATTCAGATTTTAAGGATTTCATTCATTGTATTTTATATGATCATATTGCTATATATTAATGAAACACTAACTTTACCAGGAAATATGGGGATTTTTAACATAAGGTTTCTAAGTCCTATGTGTGTGTATGTTTCTTAAAAAATTTGGGATAGTCTTTTTGGTAATTTCTGCTTGATAATGGTGACTACCTCTTTGGTCACTTGAACATAGTGAAGTGTAGTTGAAATACAGTTATAAAAATACAAAATGTAAATTAAAATATAAAAATATAATTAAATTTATAAATACTGTGTGTGTTTCTCCACAAGTTTCTCCAAAGAAGTCACAGCCTTTGGAGAAACACACATAGTATTTCCTAACTTAAGGGCACAAGAAAGCCTGGGTGAGCATTAGCCAAGGTAGATGGAGGAGCTTTTGTATTTTAACCCTGTTTATTAACACTCTGTTGTTTATCTTTGAGCCAGTCACTTAATCTTATCAGGTCCTCCAATTTCACATGTCCTAATTATGAAACCTCTCATTACAGTTTTTTCAGAATACTTTGCTTACACTTGCATTTGGTCATCACAACAGTCCCATGAGGTATGCATGGCAAATACTACTGTCCTCATTTCACTGATGAGGAAACAAAAAGAGGGTAAATGACTTGTCCAGGGTCACAGATTGAATGTCCTAACTATTCTCTGATTTAGACCTTTTAAAATCAGTTCTCTTTTAATGCTTTCACAGTCATGTTTTTAAGATGGAGTTTAAAGTTATCTATTGCATAATGTGAATTATTATAAACATTGAAAACAAATTATCATTGAGTATTTTGTCAGAAGTTCTATAGAAAGAAAATGTCCTTTTGTTATTATTTCTATATGTAGTTAGATGGGTATTTACTTGTTTAAAGAGTTATTGCATATTATTCTTCAGTCATTCTTGATCTTTTTTGTTTGTTAAAGAATCTGCTCTCAAAGTGTGCCATTGACACAGGGTCATTGGGCTAGATATCTGTGTAAATTCAGGTTCTCTAAGTCACAGCCAGGGACACTAAGGCAACCAGAGTAGCTAGTTAGCTAAGACTTCCATATTTCTTTGTTACTGGTCCGAGAGCCAAGATACCAGAATTGTTCTCATTTATCTATGTCATATTTGGTTAGGGATATTTTCTTCTTTTCTCACTTATGGCATTCTTGTGTTGTGCGAACAACTGTGAACTTGGTGAAGTCATTTAATCTCGATGAACTCCAGTTGATTTCACCTCTCAACCTTCACTCCTTAACTACAGAATGGAGTACACTAGAGTTTCTTATATTCTGAGGAACTACCCTGGAGATGGAAGGTTAAGGGCTCAGGAAGAGGCTCAGTGGAGGCAAAATACGGTGAACTTGGTCAGGACCCACAGAGACCAACCTCAACCTCCACTGCCCCATACAGCTGCACATTTTTTCATCTTATGGGTCCTCAGAGATTCTTAGTCAGTTGTCTTTCTTATTTTCTCTGTAATTGTGGTGTTCTGTCTCTTTTCATTGATGTACCCGTCCTATTAGTTGCTGGTAACTTTTTCTTTTATGACTGCCTTTCTTGTTTTTATATTTCTTTACATGTTAATTGTTTGGGGTTGAGTAAAAATAGTATTTGTGTTAATACCTTATTTCTTAAAGCTGTTTTAATGTTTGACAAAGCCAAGTATATGGGCTGTTTTCCTGGTGGAAATGAAATAACATTAACATCATTTGAGATTGTCATTCATGCCTACCTGAAATTTGTCATTTTAATTTTTGTATTTTTAAGGAACTGATGCTACACACATGGATGGTGATCAAATTGTTGTGGAAGTACAAGAAACTGTTTTTGTTTCAGATGTTGTGGATTCAGATATAACTGTGCATAATTTTGTTCCTGATGATCCAGACTCAGTTGTAATCCAAGATGTTATTGAGAATGTTGTTATTGAGGATGTTCAGTGCTCAGATATCTTAGAAGAAGCAGATGTGTCTGAAAATGTCATCATTCCTGAGCAAATGCTTTCCTCAGATGTAACAGAAGAAGTGTCTTTAGCACATTGCACAGTACCAGATGACGTCTTAGCTTCTGATATTACTTCAGCTTCAATGTCTATGCCAGAACATGTCTTGACCAGTGAGTCTGTACATGTGTCTGATGTTGGACATGTTGAACACATTGTTCATGGTAGTGTAGTAGAGGCAGAAATTGTCACTGATCCTCTGACAGCCGACGTAGTGTCAGAAGAAGTATTGGTAGCAGATTGTGCCTCAGAAGCAGTCATAGATGCCAACGGAATCCCTGTGGACCAGCAGGATGATGACAAAGGCAACTGTGAGGACTACCTTATGATTTCCTGTAAGTCCTGGGGTACAGTGATTGTCAAAGGTGTTTTTGAAGGCTGTCTTTCCTAACTTATATCCGGGGAATATTTTCTTGTCTTAAACTTATACAAAATTAAGATAAATCTCTTAGGCCTGTTTACATTATTTTATAGTATGGTTCCTGTAAGATAAGCCATAATTAAGGAAAGTCAGATGGTACAAAAATAAATAGTTTTTTCTATATAAGGATTTAGTAGAAGGATAAAAGCTGAAATCATGGAAGATGTGATGAGGCTGTTACCTGCTGTATTATAATTACCACTGAAATTTGGAAGAGTTTCAACTTGAAAAAGAAACTTTTTGTCTTTATAAATGCAGTCACTTTTGCACTTTACTGTCTTTATCCACACTAGTGTCCCTCTTCTCCGTGAAGTAATTATATTTTAAAAAATAAATTCTCTTTTGGCTTGGAATTATATTAGTTTAGTGCTGTGGAATAAAGTAGTAATGTACAAGAGTGTAAACAATTGGATTTTAGATTGATTAGAAATTTAATACCATTGATTTTGCATTCTGCTCATAGCTCTTAATGAAATACTGGGTTTCTTCATTGTATTTACCTTAAAAAATATTTTTTTTTGTTTAAAGTCACCTGGGAAATAGATATGGTTTAGCTTATACTTTGTCATTTTTGTAATAGTAGAACCACTGTTTATAGGGGTTTGCTCTTTTCTAACTTCAGTTTTTCTATATATTCCTTATATTAATGAAGTTCACCTTGTTGACTAGTTCTATCATCTAGTTGCTGAGTTAAATTACTTGTTTATCCTAAATTGCTAGCTCATGGGACAGTTGTTTTCTTTGGAAACAAGTTCTACTGTGTAGATGGAGTTAAGAGATTCCCATTAATTCTGAATATAAATCTTTATCCCTTCTGTCTTGAGCATAGCACCATTAAAAGTTACTGCACAATTTTTGGGGGCAGCGATGTAAGCATTTATACATCTCTTTTGTGATCAGGCATATCATATGGCCCAACTTTATAATTATAATTTTCTGCTTTCAACTGAACTTGCTTACTAGCTGTTACAGATCTAATTGTGCTAGTTTAAATAAATATTCATTGAACTCCTTCTGTGTATAAAACCTTATTCTAGATTAAGTATTGAGGTTCTTAATAATTTACAGTTTCTGACCTTGACTGTATATTCTGAAGAAAATAGGATATGTTCTATATTTATCACAACTAATTTAGGTTTTAATTTTAATGAAAATTTAATTAGAATATACATTTTTTAAAGATGATTTTATCTAGAGATTTCTATTTAATTGGTATGTACTTGTTTTTGCCTTCTATGAAATATACTTCTTTTTATTCTCTTTTATTTAAAACTGTGGGGAAGAGGAATGCTTGGAACCTGTTTTGTTATGAATGCAGTGAAGTTATGGTCTAATCTGATTTTATACATGATAGAGAAACCTGAGACATTGTTACTGACTTTTAATAATAATAGGAAGTATCTCAGTTCTTTGAATGTATTTGTTCAACAAATGTAGGTCAAAGAATGTAAACAGATATCTATTCTCCTTCTAGAAATGTCAATAAGTTACTAAATCTAAATGCCTAAGTTTTTATACAACGTTTAGTGTTGATCTTGTCAATTTTCTTCCTTCTGAAGATCTCCCATAATGACTAAGAAGAATTCTCATTTTTTATTATATAGTAATGTATCTAGACACAAATGATTACTTTTACAGCACAATGGCAATATATAGACTTGCAGTCTAGATGCTATTGTTGTTTTTAAATTGACCATGTCTTTCTTGAGGATAGAATTTGATGCATCTTACTTGTTTTAGGTATCTCTCCCATCAATCTCTATGCAAATTAGGTATGAAATATTTATTGAATATTGAATACATTAACTTTATGGCTGAAATTCTGTCATTATCATGCCCCCTACAGGGTCATCTAGCTTAGATATTTTAACCAGTTGACCTGGTATTATGGTATTAGTTTCCAATTAATTATGACTGGTTATATTGAACATTTACTCTAAAGAGGTTCTGTGATGAGTAAGTAAATTAAGCCCAAACCTTATCTAATGCATAAACTTAGATGATGCATACAATTTATGGTTTATTGCTTTTAATAGTTGTATTCTTAAATTCTCTGTGTTTATTCCTTTGTTCAATAGCTAATTGGACATGTTATATACCTTACCATTGTAAGCTCACTACCAGGTGCTTTCTGTTTGTTTTTAGAATTGTTTTTAGAATTTATTTTAAAATGGTAAAAGCGAATAACAGTTTAACATACATAGAAATTGTTTCTGAAAAATGAATAAGGATATTTTAGGGATTATGTCCTACTCAGATACTTTCTTTACTTTTGGTTTCATTCTGTTACTGCACATGGGCTTTCTCTGGTTGTTATGAGGGGAAACTACTCTGTAGTTGTGGTATGCAGCCTTTTCATTGTGGTGGCTTCTCTTGTTGCTGAGCATGGGCCCTGGGGCTTGGAGGCTTCGACAGCTGTGGTACACAGGCTTTGTAGCACCACAGCATGTAGGATCTTCCTAGACTAGAGACAGAACCCATGTCTCCTGCATTGGAAGGCAGATTTCTATCCACTATACCACCAAGGAAGTCTTAATCAGTTTTTAAAAGTTTATTCTGATAAGATACAGAAACAAAGTTTTGTTCGTTAGGCTGAAACTGATGTTTTTTGGTATAAGGACTCTAAAATGTATTTAGGAAATGTATACCAGGTGTACACTATGTCAAAGGAACTGTTAACTCAGCAATAAAAGAAAGTAAATACTAAACTGTTAAATTCAGGAAATCATCATCAAAGTAAAGGCCACTGTGTTGTCACTTTAATCCACTGTATTGTCTGTGTACAAAAGTTTATTTATTGTTTTTTTTGGCTGTACTGGATGACATGCGAGATCTTAATTCATAAGTAGGGATTAAACCTGCACTCCCTACAGTGGAAGCATAACTCTTACTACTGGGACTGTCAGGAAAGTCACCTACATATAACAAAATTTTAAATGCATATCAGTTCAGTTCAGTCACTCAGTCGTATCTGACTCTTTGCAACCCCATGAACTGCAGCATGCCAGGCCTCCCTGTCCATCACCAACTCCCAGAGTTCACTCACACCCATGTCCATCAAGTCAGTGATGCCATCCAGCCATCTTATCCTCTGTCATCCCCTTTTCCTCCTGCCCCCAATCCCTCCCAGCATCAGAGTCTTTTCAAATGAGTCAACTCCACATGAGGTGGCCAAAGGTACTGGAGTTTCAGCTTTAGCATTATTCCTTCCAGAGAACACCCAGGGCTGATCTCCTTTAGAATGGACTGGTTGGATTGCCTTGGAGTCCAAGGGACTCTCAAGAGTCTTCTCCAGCACCACAGTTCAAAAGCATCAGTTCTTTGGCACTCAGCTTTCTTCACAGTCCCAACTCTCACATCCATACATGACCACTGGAAAAACCATAGCCTTGACTAGACGGACCTTTGTTAGCAAAGTAATGTCTCTGCTTTTGAATATGCTATCTAGGTTGGTCATAACTCTCCTTCCAAGGAGTAAGCGTCTTTTAATTTCATGGCTGCAGTCACCATCTGCAATGATTTTACCCGTGACAAAAATTACACTTTTAGGAATTCATATAGATACGCTTGCATATGCATGAGATTCTGAATGTTTACCCAGAAGCTCTCAGGAATTGTTCTGCAGAGAAAGAAAGAGAAGTCACTCAGTCCTGTCCGACTCTTTGCGACCCCCTGGACTGTAGTCTACCAGGCTTCTACATCCATGGGATTTTCCAGGCAAGAGTACTGGAGTGGGTTGCTATTTCCACTGAAGTTGTGACTTGCAGGGAGACATTTTTTATTGTATACCCTTTGTACTGTTTGAACTTTATACCATATGTAAACTAATTGGCAAAACAGTTAGAAGCAGCAATAAGAACTAAAATACATAATTATCAATCTTGTCATAATTTAGAAAATTACAAAAATGAAGTGGTTAAAAAATTGAATTAATGGAGAAGGAAATGGCAACCCACTCCAGTATTCTTGCCAGGAAGTCCTCTAAGACAGAGGAGCCTGGGAGGCTACAGTCCATGGGGTCGCAAAAGAGTTGGGCACAACTTAGCCACTAAACAATAGCCAACAAGACCATTTCAAGTAGAAAAGGAAAATTTAATATATTAATAGAAGAGTCATTTGATCTAAATGTAAATTTATGCTTTACAGAGTGATAAGTAAACACGCTTTTCTAAAATACAGATGATATTTTATTTTATTTTTGACTTTGCAATATTGTATTGGTTTTGCCATATATCAGGATGAATCTGCCACAGGTATACATGTAAAAAAAATAATAAAATAAAATGCTTTCCATGAAAAAAAAAAAACAAAAAACAAAAAACCAAAAAAAAAAAAAAAAAAAAAAAATTGAATTAAACATTATGAGAAAATTGATAGAAACTAAGAAGGTGACTTTTAAATTGTTAAAAGACAGTAAATCTTGAAAGCCAGGCAGAATTGATTCTTCTAATACAAATGATCTTTCCTCAAAAGGAGTAATGGCAGTTTTCTTATTAGGAAAAATGGAGGCTAGAAGGCAATGGATAATGTATTCAACATGTTAAAAGGTGAACAAAGATTGTCAACCAAGAATTCTCTAACTAAAGTTTTAAAAATAAAGGGGAAATGAAAACCTTCCCATGTTAAAAGAAAAGCTGCAGTAATCAAGACTTGTCTAGTGTTGGATAAGGATAGGCATGTAAGTGAATGGAGTAGAGTCCACACATATAAATTGTACATCTGTGGTCAGTTGATTTTTCACAAAGTTGTCAAGATAGTTCAGTAAGGTAAAAAATAGTCTCTTCAGCTGATAATAATAAATACTGGGATAACTGTAAACTGTACTGGGATAATTTTTACATCCACATATAATTGAATGAAGTTGGGCCACTATCTGGAACGTATGCAAAAATAACTCAGGACTTCAATGTAGGATTCACTGGTGGCACAGTGGAAAAGAGTCCACCTGCCAATGTAGGAGACATGGATTTGACCCCTGGTACGGGAGGATTCTAAGTGATACGGAACAACTGAGTCTGTGCATGGTAACTATGGAGCCCACATGCTGCAACTGCTTATTCTCATGCCTAGAGCCTGTCCTCTGCAACAAAAGAAGCCACTGCAATGACAGCCTTGGGCACCGAAATGAAGAGTAGCTCTCTTCTCACAACTAGAGAAAGCCTGCGCAAAGCAAGGAAGACCCAGTGCACCAAAAATAAAAAAAAGTTCAGTATTTAAAAAACTAACCTTAAAAAAGAAAAAAAAGACTTAAATGTAGGAGTTAAAATTCTAAAATATTGAGAAGAAAATTAGGTGCAAGTATTAAATTGAATTATTAATGGCAATAGTTTCTCAGGTTTGGCACCAAAAACCACAAACAGCAAAGGAAAAATGAATAGAACTAAGTCAAATTTGAAAATGTTTTTGTTTCTCAGACACTGTCAACAAAGTGAAAAAATAACTTAGTGTTGGAGAAAATATTTCTGTGTATTTCTGAAGCCTATATTTAAGGGTCTAGTAACCAGAATATTAAAGTTTTGCAATTCAGTAAGGAAAAGACAACCTAATTTTGAAAATGGCAAAGAACTTGAGTGGATATTTCAGCAAAGGAAAAAGTAAGCATCTAGGAGATCAACGTCGTTAGTCGTTGTTGTTAGTAGTAGTCATTAAGTAGTCACTAAGTTGTGTCTGACTTTTGTGTGACCTCAGCCACAGAAGAAGTCAGTCAGGCTCCTCTGTCCATGGAATTTTCTGAGGCAAGAATAATGGAGTGGATTACCATTTCCTTTTCCACAGGATCTTCCCAACCTTGTGATCAAACCTGGGTCTCTTGCATCGGCAGATGAATTCTTTACCATCTGAGCCACTTGGGAAGCCCATTTACGAGTCATTGCTGTGTGTGTGCTCAGTTGTGTCTGGCTCTTTGTGACTCCATGGACTGTAGCCCACCAGGCTTGTTTATATGTGAGTTTTCCCAGACAAGAATACTGGAGTGGGTTGCCATTTCCTTCTTTAGGGGATCCTCACTACCCAGGGATCAAACCTGGATCTTCTATAGGCTTATTCCTTAACTGCTGAGCTGATGGAGAAGCCTTATTTCTATTTTACTTGGTAGAAAAGGAGAACAGGGATGTTTTTAGGAAGGTAAATTGATAGCAGTGTCGGGGCAATAGGTGGGAAGCCTTGGAGAGGGAAGATCCAGTAGATAATCATTAGGTTCCTGGGATCTGAGCAGTGATTGATCAATTTTAATGATGACCTTATCTTGAAAGATTAGGCAGTTTAAATAAATGGAGAGATAAGCCATATATTTGCATTTTATATTTTAACATATCATAACAGATGGTAAAAGATACCTCAGTTTATGAGGTTAGTTTAGAAAAAGTGCAGTACCAGTGCAAATTTGATACCATTTTTTTCCATGTAAAATCATAAATAATTTTTTCCAGAAGTTTAGAGAAGTAAGATAACATAACCTGGTGAAAAATGAAATGAAACAGTTCTTGAAGACATCTTTCTCATTCCTTCTCCATCACCTTTTACTTAGTAAGCTCACCTACTTTTGGCAATTAACATGCCACCCCAAAACTTTCATTTCTTGATCTGTGAGAAGGGAGACAAAATGTTTAGAACTGCCGAAGATATTATAAAATGCTATGTGTAGAAGGTAGCTCTGATTAGAAGCAGTCCTAATTTCCAGAAATTTCACTTGTTGTTTGGAGCAGCCTTATTTGAAAGCTCTTTTTCTTTCTTGTTAGATGATTCAATTTTATGCAGGCTTTAGTAACAGGACACCTATATTTTTACATTTTTATTTTTTTAATTTGGTGCAGAGGAAAAGCTCTGCTGTGGTTTTTTCATTTGTTTGTTTGTTTTTATGGCCACACCACAAGACTTGGAGGATCTCAGTTCCCTGGCCAGAGATTGAGCCAAGGCCCAAGCAGTGAAAGCCTGGAATTTTTAACTGCTTGACCACTAGGAAACTCCCTTTATTGCATATTTTTAAAACCATAGACACAACTAGAAGAATCTTCTACAAGCTACAGGTAAATATGTGATATTTTGCAATTTGAAAATTATTGAATTTCCCAGCCCTCAAGAGTTTTATGATTCCCTACAAACTACCACTTGTAAAATAATCTAGTATTTTCTTACAGACACCGAACATTAGATTTTTCAGTACCTGGCCTCACTGTTATCTCAGCTGGTAAAGAATCTGCCTGCAGTGCAGGAGAGTCCAGTTAGATTCCTGAGTTGAAAAGATCCATGGAGAAGGGATAGGCTACCTACTCCAGTATTATTGGGCTTCCCTGGTGGCTCAGACAATAGAGTCCACCTGCAGTGTGGGAGATCTGGGTTTGATCCCTGGGTTAGGAAGAGCCCCTGGAGAAGAGAACAGGTGCACATTTCAATATTCTGGCCTTAATAATTCCATGGACTCTATTCCATGGGGTTGCAAAGAGTTGGACACAGTTGAGCAGCCTTCACTCACACTTAGAATCATTTTTTTTCAGATTTGCCCAAAGACGCCAGCTTCATCTATAATTAAGTTTCTTATTGTTTGGTTCTCCAAAGGATTACAGATTTATTCTGGATTCTCCTGCCTCCTTTGCTGAGATCTTCACCCTCTAATGCTATCTTAGTTTGATACACCCAAGTCACTTTAAGGGAAATAATCAGGTCTGATATATCATAGTAGTTTCATACATAGTCATGCAAAAATATTCAGGTTTGAAAAAAAAAAGGCTATGTACACATCAGACCCAGAGTTAAGGACACCATGCCTTTTTGTCCTCACAAGCTGTATTTATTTAAACATTGTCAAGACATTTTAGATAAACTCACAGTTCAGGGAAGGAGGAGTGGGTGTGTATGTGTATTTATTAATAATTGGCAAGAGTTCAACAAGCTGGGCTTTTTGAATTTTGGTATCATTAAACTCTTCGTCTACCAACGTATTCTCCCTCAGTCATCAAGTTCTTAATCCCAGTCTACCAGTCTCTTACTTTTAAACTTGAGTCCTTGCCTCCTCTTGTGTATATGTGCTTGAAACCACAAGTCAGGACTTCTTTTTTTTCTTGCTTTCTACATTTCTCACTACTGTCCAGCCCTCTGCCCCCAAATAATGTACCTACCTTTCTTTGCTGTTTACTTCCAGGACTCAAATAATGTACATCCTCCAGTATACAGAAATTTTCTTGATCTTTGTTTCTGGTCTCTCTTTCCTTCCAAGATCTGATTTAGCAGTTTACAGTCTTCTAATTCCAGAATCTCATTTTCTTTATTATCCACAGACTTTGAACATGCTGAAATACTTTTTTATCAGTTAGATAGTAATCACTTTGATTTTGCAGTCCTTTTGGATTACTGCTCCTTTGTCTTCCTTTTTTAAACTCAACCTTAAATTTACATCTTACATCAGATTCTCAACCTGCTACAGTCTGACCCTCACAGCATTCACTAAAACTCTTTTCATCAAGAACATCAGTGACCTCTGAGTTACTGTAGGCCAATGTAGTTGTTATTCTTGACTTTGTTTGGGTGTTGTGTTATCGTATGGGTTATAGAAGGATTTACACTTCCGTAAGATTTCAGAATGCTGTTTGAAAGCAGTTTTATGAAGTAATTTCTTAGGGGAGGTGATAGTGTTTACTTGTAGTAAGAAAGAAACTAAAGTGTCCATTTTTCATGAGTGTAATACCAAATTTATCTGAATATTCTACAGAAGAATATTCTGCACTTCTATGTAAGAATTTGTTTAAACAGAGGTAATTTTTTGATCTTTTAAGCGAAATGATGGGGGATTTGGAGAAGTATTTTAAAGATAGCAAACTCTAAATTCTTTGTAAACCATTGTTAAGAATTTAAGGCATAAAAAATTACATAGTCAAAACCATCACCACAGCCTTAGGTGAGTTGTACTTGAGTCATAAACATATTCAACTGATCAGTTTTCAGAGAAGCCATCTTTGGTTAAATATATTGATTACTGGCTTTTCCAGAAAGTCACCTTAAATATCAGAGAAAATATTCTTAAAATACTGAAAGTTGAAGAATGTTAGTTGGAGAAGGCACTGGCAACCCACTCCAGTACTCTTGCCTGGAAAATCCCAGGCAGGAGGAGTCTGGTAGGCTGCAGTCCATGTGGTTGCTAAGAGTTGCACATGACTGAGCGACTTCATTTTCCCTTTTCCCTTTGATGCATTAGAGAAGGAAATGGCATGGCAACCCACTCCAGTGTTCTTGCCTGGAGAATCCCAGGGACGGGGGAGCCTGGTGGCCTGCCTTCTATGGGGTCGCACAGAGTCGGACACGACTGAACCAACTTAGCAGCAGCAGCAGTTGGGAGTCACATGGGTCAAGTTTTGTATTCTGGCTTAGGGCTTCCCAGGTGGTGCTAGTAGTAAAGAATGATCCTGCCAGTGCAGGAGACACAAGGATTGGGTTCAGTCCCTGGGTCAGGAAGATCCCCTGAAGGAGGACATGGTGAGCCACTCCAGTATTCTTGCCTGGAGAATCCCATAGACAGAGAAACCTGATGGGATGCTTACAGCCCAGGGGGTTGCAAGGAGTTGGACATGACTGAACACACATGCTTTGTTTAGATCATTAGCTATGTGACCTCAAATAAGTCATTCAACTTGCATAAACATCTTTCCTCTCCTTTAAAATGTTGACAGTACTTTAAAATCTCCTTGCTAAGTATCCAGTGATTGGGGATAGGTAATCACTTAATAAATGGTAGGTATGTTATTAGCATTATCACATTCTTTTTCTGGGCTTTGGTTCTGCTTCTCTGTGCAGCTCTGCAAGATAGATGAGTTAGTGGCCAAAGCAGAGAGGAGACTCCTTTAGTCTTTGCTTAATGCACATGTTGATGATGAATTGAATTATACTGGCTTGGTTTTTATCAGTCTTCGACAAAGTTTCCTTTGTGCCACAGATAGCACAGTATGAAAGGTTACGTGATTTGGGAATTATATTTTTCATATTATTTTTATCCAAAATATGTTTCTTTTAGAGATTTTTAAGTTCCCAAACCTTAAGCATAATGCTGCCACTTATTTTTTTTCTTCTGGTACAAAGTTCAAAATAGGAAGTATTTGTTCTTTATTTTCAAGTCTCTATTATTAGAAATCATGTGAGTGTCAATTGATAGGAAAGAGTTGTTTGTCTTTTTTGCAAAAAACCTAACCTTCTTTAGGGTTTATAAAAGTATGTTGAAGTAGGGATTTACTGCATTCTCAAGCAGTGACCCAGACTTACTACTTTTTACAAAACTCAAGTATGTGTGTTTGTATGTATTATATGCATGTACATACCATGTCTGTGAGTATATAGTTTTACATGAAACAGTTTGATGTTTATACTGACCAGTGCAATATGCTTTTTTGAAAATGATACTCTGATTTTTAAAAAATACATATAATTCTAATACAAACTAATATAACCAAACAGTATTCAGGAGTAGTAAACATGAGGTAACACCAATAAAAAACCTTTATATTAAGGCTATTACTTGCTAATTTTTCTAGTAGGACATTTTCCACAGGATCTTTGAGATTATAAAATGCTTTTAACCTTACTGATATGTGTATCCAAAGGTAAAATACATTATTTCATTACTTTTGTTAGTTTCCTAAATTATCGGCATTTTACTTTTAAGTATTTTACCTAAATAGCTTGCAGAATTTTCAAAATTTTAGAAAACTTTCAAGATTTATTCATTGAATCATCTACTTTCTTGGTAGAATCATTGAGTTTTACATGAATCAATGTAGAGATTACATTTGGAAAAAAAGAAATTTTGAAAATGGTAATATTTAAGTTTCTGCTGTTAGTAATTATGTCTTCCCTGCCTTTTTAGTGGATGATGATGGCAAAATGGAACAGGACTGTTCCGCTGGTATGACCATAGACAGAGAGTCGGAAATTGATCCTTGTAAGGTGGATGGCACTTGCCCTGAAGTCATCAAGGTGTATATTTTTAAAGCTGACCCTGGAGAGGATGACTTAGGTAAGGAGAAACCTTGAGCACATTATGTGTGCTTGTGCTCACTTGTGTCCAACTCTCTGTCTGTCCAGGGGATTTTCTAGGCAAGAATACTGGAGTGGGTTGCTATTTCCTTCCCCAGGGTATCTTCCCAACCCAGGGATCAAACCTGCCTCTCCTGCAGTGGCAGAGAGATTCTTTTCCCCTGCTAAACATGGGAATATCCCCATCAAACACTTTAACCTAATTACTTTAGGGTGTTTTAGACTGAAAATACTTGTAATCGTTTCTGAAGATAACTTTTAAAACAGGTTTTTATTGTATTAATACAAAATATTGAAAAAGCTAATTGCTTATTAAGATGAAACAGGAGGAAATGAAGTTTTCACATAAATACTTGGAATTGTCATCTTCCCTCATAGGTGGGACTGTCGACATTGTGGAGAGTGAGCCTGAGAATGATCATGGAGTTGAACTCCTTGATCAGAATAACAGTATTCGTATGCCAAGGGAAAAGATGGTTTATATGACTGTCAATGACTCTCAACAAGAAGATGAAGATTTAAGTAAGTAGGTGGCCTTTTTGTGGGAGAGCGTTTTATGTTTCTTTATGCTTTAAATTTTTAAAACTGTACCACTATTTGAAGGAAAAAAAGTCGTACTATGGCAGACATTATTGTACTGCCATAGTGCAAAGAAAAATATCAGTGATTCTTGGTGTTTACTCAAGATACCATTTTATAAACAAATTATGGTGAAAACCAAGAAAATAATTCATTGAATAAATGTTTATAGTGTATTTACTATATGAAAGTAGTATTCTAGGTATGTAACACTTGAACTTTCTGTTTGTTAACAGAATTCAAATAAAAATATTTTTCCTATCTGGTCTGTAAACTTGGTCACAAAAGTGGTTCTGTTAATTTTGTACTCAGATGTTGCTGAAATTGCAGATGAAGTTTATATGGAAGTGATTGTAGGAGAGGAAGATGCTGCTGTTGCTGCAGCAGCTGCTACCACTGTTCATGAACAGGAAATGGATGACAGTGAAATCAAAACCTTCATGCCAATAGCATGGGCAGCAGCTTACGGTAAGTCACATTGCAGCTTTAGGATTGTATGGTTCTTGAACATGATTTGAAAATTTAAAAATAGGTTTTGTTGTCTTAGGTTTCAGAAATATGAATACTAATGAACTGATTTAAGTAAAAACCGAGAAAAATGATAATAGTCTATCATTTGTCTTTAACTTTAATAGGAACTTTCTTTATGCTTATGTTTTTTAAGAAGTATGAAGACTTCCAGAGGGCATCTCAGGTGGCTCAGTGGTAAAGAATCCATCTGCCAAGTGAAGGAGACTTGGGTTTGATCCTTTGGTTGGAAAGATACCCTGGAGGAGGGCATGGCTACCCACTCCAGTTTTCTTGTCTGGGAAATCCCATGGACAGAGGAGCCTGGCGGGCTACAGTCTATGGGGTCACAGAGTCAGACATGGCTGAGCATACATGCACGTAGATTTCAGGCTCAAACTTTTTCATCTTTAATGTGTAGCTTGTTTGAGTGAGAATGAGAGTTAGTGGGGGAAAATGATGCTGTATTTGGAAGCTAGGCATTCCCTTTCATCTTATATAAATGTGCCCAATGTTTATACCTAGATAGGCAATTTCTCTCATTCATGAGTATCATGGCTTTACATTGTTGTCATTAATAAAGAGTCCCTAATTCTTTATAATTTATAATACTGTATAATTTTGTTTTTTACTGCACATTGTTAGGTAATAATTCTGATGGAATTGAAAATCGGAGTGGCACTGCAAGTGCTCTCTTGCACATAGATGAGTCTGCTGGACTTGGCAGACTGACTAAACATAAACCAAAGAAAAGGAGAAGACCTGATTCCAGGCAGTACCAAACAGGTGAGGGCACATGAGTTCCACAACACAGCATGCTTTGCGAGATCTCAGAGGAAATTCCAGTATATATTCCGTAAAGGTGTTGTGATGGCATTTTAGTTGCTAGAATACTTGCACTGAATTTGAAAATACAGTTTTTAAGAATTAAGTGATATTCATGAATGATTTCCTTTCATAAAAAGAAACAGTTTCGAATCAGGATGTAATTCAGGAAAAACATTGAAAACTATCAGGTTACATTATTGGAAATGCAAGTAAATCACTAAAATGTTAGGTTGGTTAACTTTAAATGAAAAAATTTAAAGTCTTTTTGTGTCAGCATGAAGCAGGCACTTTGACAGAGGAGCAGGACAAATACTACAGCTGTTAATTGAATATATTTCTTTTCTGTATAGCTTGTCTAGTGATTTGCACATTAGAATTTTTTATGGCTGTGATTGTAGTTTACTCAATTAATATAAATTTGACAATTGACATAAAACCAAAATGGTTGAGCTTTATGAATGTTTTCCCCAGATATCTAAGCAAATACGGCTTTCAGTTTTTGCTGCTTCATATATTTTAATTGGGTTTTTATTATCTTTTAATTATATTTTAATTGGTACAGTCATCATGAGTTTTCTGGACCAAATTCACTTTATTACTATGGTAACTGTTTTTTGTTGAAAAGTGTAATATATAAGAAAGAGTACTTGTAAATGTGTTCAGAACTCACTTTATATGCTTGAAGAGATGACAACTGAACTTCATTGGATCACTTATGCTCCTTTCTTTTCCTTTCTTAGCAATAATTATTGGTCCTGATGGACATCCCTTGACTGTCTATCCTTGTATGATTTGTGGGAAAAAATTTAAGTCGAGAGGTTTTTTGAAAAGGCACATGAAAAACCATCCTGAACACCTTACCAAAAAGAAGTACCGCTGTACTGATTGTGATTACACTACCAATAAGAAGATAAGTTTACACAATCACCTGGAGAGCCACAAGCTTACCAGCAAGTCAGAGAAGGCCATCGAATGTGATGACTGTGGGAAGCATTTCTCCCATGCTGGGGCTTTGTTCACTCACAAAATGGTGCATAAGGAAAAAGGAGCCAGCAAAATGCATAAATGTAAATTCTGTGAGTATGAGACAGCTGAACAAGGGTTATTAAATCGCCACCTTTTGGCAGTCCACAGCAAGAACTTTCCCCATATATGTGTAGAGTGTGGTAAAGGTTTTCGTCACCCATCAGAGCTCAAAAAGCACATGCGAATCCATACTGGAGAGAAACCGTACCAATGCCAGTACTGCGAATATAGGTCTGCAGACTCTTCTAATTTGAAGACGCATGTGAAAACTAAGCATAGTAAAGAAATGTCTTTCAAGTGTGACATTTGTCTTCTGACTTTCTCAGATACCAAAGAGGTTCAGCAACATGCTCTTATCCACCAAGAAAGCAAAACACACCAGTGCTTGCATTGTGACCACAAGAGTTCAAACTCTAGTGATTTGAAACGTCACATAATTTCAGTTCACACAAAGGACTACCCCCATAAGTGTGACATGTGTGATAAAGGCTTTCACAGGCCATCAGAACTCAAGAAGCATGTGGCTGCCCACAAGGGTAAAAAAATGCACCAGTGTAGACATTGTGACTTTAAGATTGCAGATCCATTTGTTCTAAGTCGCCATATTCTCTCAGTTCACACGAAAGATCTTCCGTTTAGGTGTAAGAGATGTAAAAAGGGATTTAGGCAACAGAATGAGCTTAAAAAGCATATGAAGACACACAGTGGCAGGAAAGTGTATCAGTGTGAGTACTGTGAATATAGCACTACAGATGCCTCAGGCTTTAAACGGCATGTTATTTCCATTCATACAAAAGACTATCCTCACCGTTGTGAGTACTGCAAGAAAGGGTTCCGAAGACCTTCAGAAAAGAACCAGCATATAACACGACATCATAAAGAAGTTGGCCTGCCCTAACAACAATACTTCTACAGTCTTTGAGAAGATATTGGGCTTGAAAGGAGAAATTTCATTTTAAAGCTAGTCAATCTTACTCACATACAGTACTGTATATTGATCTATACTGTGTACAGGTAGGATTATTTCTTCACTTTTCATTTTACTCAGTAGAGTGTTCTGCATCCTCTTCAGTTTAAATGAGGAAAAGTAGCAACCAAAATTTTGTTTTTAATAATCTCTGAGTCTATATTGAATTTTTCAGTCTTAAAAGTTTTACTATTTAAGTTTTTATTCACCTGTATGGTACTCTTCTAAGACCATGTAAAGATTTAAAAAAACATAGTATTGGTAACTCTAAAAGTAATTATTTTCTCATTTTCCCACACAAATTTTAGCATTAAACAGAAACATCTGCTAATGTCAATGAGAGATTTTACTGTCAGGTCTAAATTACAACATGAAAGTCATTTCCTTGTCTGGCTTAACATTTTCAGGTCACATAACCATGAAACTTCCCACTTGAAACTCTACATTTGCTGAATATAGAATATTGGCTAGGTTTGTGTTTAATTTTCATTCTGTTTAACAGAAAAAGTGTGCTTCGTTTTACCCTCTTTGTAGTGTTGTGGGTTTTTTTGCCAGGATAGCATGCTTTTAGAAAGTCCTATTGAAAGGTTTTGTTTTTCCTGTTTTTTATTCTTTTGTCTGTACTCCTTTGTTTTGGAATAATTGTGTTTGCAGATGAGAAGTGAACTAAGTTGAAATTTTTTCAGATGTATGTGGCTCATAGATTGCACAATTGGTTGTGTAAGGTACCCCCAAATTTTGTGTGTACCTTTTTGTTGCTTGCTTTATGTACGTACACACCCAATCCCAAATTTTAAGTCTATAATGGGAAGAGTTAAAGGTACTATAACCTGGAAGATCCAGGGTATATGAAGGAGCATTTTCCCCAGCTTGTAATTCAAAGGTTGCAATTTAGCTGAAGAACTAGGGGAAAAAATGACATTAGTGTATTTATAAAAAGTTACGATAACCATCTTTGGTAATTGGAAAAGAAAAGTAATTTCTAGATACAATGCTTACATAACAGCTTTATCTTTTATACCTTAGAAAATTTCTGAAAAGCTAATGGAGTATCAAGACATTTGTCTCTCAGTTCTGACTGAGAAGCTTTTAAAGAAACTGTCGTCTCAGCGAATAAGATGGTAGTGTAACAAAAGAGTAGCTCTGTATACTGAAGACTACTGCAAATTAAACTTGACAAGTGTTGACATTTTAACATATAAAATGAATCCAAAGTTAATTACAATTTGGTTAATACAAATTTTATACCACATTTAAATGCTTTTTAGTGTTTTAGTGCTTAAATTAGCTACTGGCACATATATACTGGCACAGTAGGGGAGATTAGAAATTTTTATTAGGATAAGTACCTTAAAACTTCATCATATGGTGCTTTCTTCTACTCCTGTAAAAGTTTTACCTTCTGCCTTTCTCTGTGCCATTAATATTCATGTTCAAAAGTTACATTAATAGGGTTAGAAATCAAATTGTTTGGGTTTATTGACAGCCACTCAAGGCTAGGTTAATTTATTCTCATTCTAAATCAAGTGTTTTAGGTACATAGGAATTTAAACTTAATGCCAGCCACAGTCACAGGATGGATTTTGGAACCTCTTCCTTCTTGGCCTCCATGTATGTCCTCACCTGTTTTAGTATCCATCTATTGTTCTGTTCTGGGAAACTGTTCATGTGTGTAAGAATCTTTTAAATCTCCCTTGAATTTGTTAATTCCTAAAGTAACAGAAAATGTTTAATGAAAGTTTACATTTATGAATTTTAGAACATTCTGTAAAATTAATACAGATAAATAGCTATTTATATTTTAAAGAATACACTGAAGGATAAAGAACACAGAACTTTACATATTTCTCACATATTCTGGAGTCACAGTTGTTTTTAAGCACAATATTGAAACCTTCAAAAGGTATTTAAGGATTTGGTCAAGTAAATGCGGTTAAATATTTGTCTTCATAAAAAACTAAATTATACTCTTATGTGCTGATATTTTTGAAGTTGTTTTAATCATTAAAACAACTTGATTAGCAAAGCTAAAAAAAAAAAGGATGTTTCAATTTAATGTTTTAAAGAGGTACCAGTTTTTAGAAAACGTAAGTTATTTGTTGAAATAACCTGTTAAATATTGTATGTTCCTTCCTCTGTACATTGTAAAATACTTAAGAAATTCATACAGAGAAATGTGACACTATTATAAATGTGTACTTGAGAGTAACATGCAAAAATAAAAATCAGACTTATTTTCCTGATAATCAGTGTTTAGTCTGTTACCAGTACAAAGTAATACTTCTTTAAGGGGGGAAAAATACATTTTTGTTAAATCTAACATAAAACAGTGGACTGTTTTTTGTGGATTTTTAAATTCTCTGTGTGGCAGTGGAATGTGTTCAAAATACTTAGTTGCCCTTCCTTTTTTGACTTGGTTAGAAATGTTTCCTGTGAACTTGCAGGTAATACTTTAGTTGATTGTTGAATCCTATTAATTATCATGTGTTTGAAAAAAAATTTTTTTTGAAAAGATTTGTTTTTTCAGCATTTCCAAATTCTGAGGTTTCCCTTTTATAAAATTGTTTTAGAGCACTTAAAGTTCATTTCATTATGAGAGCACAAGAATCAGTGGTGATGATTACTATATTCTTAGCAAAGAGCCTGTCCTTAAGTTACCCTTTTGTGCCCAGTTTGGAGGTGTGTTATAAACACTGACAGAATGGGTTATTGTCATGGTAAAATTAGAAGCTAGACTCTGAATTATCAGGAGTTGTCTTGGTCCATTCAGAATCCTGTTATGGAATACTCATAAACAACAGGTAAGTATTTCTCACAGTTGCAGAGGCTGAGGAGTTCAAGGTCAAGACAGAGACTGACTGCTGCTTCTTCACAGACTGCCATTTTCTGTTTATGTCTTCACATGATGGTGGAATGAGGGAGATACGAAGGAGGGTATATTCTCACTTGTGAAGGCTGTATCCTCATGACCAAATTGGGTCCTAAAGGCCCCACCTACTAATACCATCACATTGGAATTAGCTAGCACATGAAAACATTTTATGTTTTCACAGTTAAGGGGAATTTTTAAAAATGATTGGGATATTCAGTTTTTATTGAGATAAAATTGACCCAATATATGTCAGTTTTTTTTGTTTTTGTTTTTAATATTTATTTTTATTTACTTATTCGGCTGTGCTGTCTCTTAGTTGGGGCATGTGAGATCTAGTTCCCTGCCCAGGGATGGAACCTGGGCCCCCGCATTGGGAGTGCAGAGTCTTAGACACTGGACCACCAGGGATGTCCCTAAGTCACTTAAAGTGTACAGTTGGCCTTTAATTCAGTAACAGTCTCTGCAACCATCACCTCTATTTTGTTTCAAAAGTCTTTGATTTTGAAGATAAGGATCTTGTAGTTCTTCCGCTTTATAGGAACATGTATTTCCCTGATAGCTCAAACCATAAAAATTTAAAATTTGAGTTAAAAATTATTGAAATGGTGAATGTTACTTTGTCATAAGTCAGATGAGACCATGGCAACTGAATAACTTATTTATAACACACTACTTTATAAATGGGCATTCCAGGTGGCTCCGAGGTAAAGAATCCACTGGCCAATGGAGAAGACTTGGGTTTGATCTCTGGTCAGGTACATCACTTGGAAGAGGGTAGGGCAACCCACTCCAGTATTCTTGCTTAGAGAACCGCTCGGACAGAGGCCCTGGCTGGCTATAGTCTGGAGGATCCCAGAGTTGTACAAAACTGAACGTGTAGACAGACACACATACATCCTTTATAGGTAACACCTGATAAGATTACCCACTCAGTGTTCTTCAGCTTCCCTAGTAGATCAATTGGTAAAGAATCCACCTGCAGTGCGGGACACCTGCACTGGTTCCCTGGGAGAAAGGAACGGCTTACCCACTGAGGTATTTCGGCCTGGAGAAGTCCATGGACTGTGTAGTCCATGGGTTGCAAAGAGTTGGACACAACTGAGCCAGTTTTGCTTTTCAGATCCCTACTTCCCAGACAATTTATAGCTGTATTATCTGAAATAGAAAACCACAACCAGTTGATATCTTAAAAGATACACAATTTCAGAACAGTTATTTTTGAACTGCCAGCCAAGATGTCTAGTATCAACATTACCTAGAACCATGTTGTGTAATCAGGTCATGTCCAACTCTGTGACTCCATGGACTTGTTGCAGCACACTAGGCTTGCCATCCTTCATTACCTCCCAGAATTAAGTTAGACATGTCCATTGAGTTGATACCACCCAAACAGCTCATCCACTGTTGCCTATTTCTTTCCTCAGTCTTTCCTACCATCAGGATGTCTTCCACTGAGTCAGCTCTTCACATCAGAGGGCCAAAGTATTGGAACTTCAGCATCAGTCCTGAATGAATAATCAGGATTGATTTCCTTAGGATTGACTGGTTTGATTGCCTCTCAGTCTTAAGATAGCACCACAGTTGGAAAGCATAAAGTTTTGCTGCTCAGTCCACTTTATGGTCCATCTCTCGATCTGCCCCCTCACCCCCAGCCCCAATCTATTTTCCAAGAAGTGATGGGACCAGATGCCATAATCTTCTTTTGAATGTTGAGTTTTATGCGGGCTTTTTCACTCTCCTCTTTCATTTTCATCAGGGGACTCTAGTCCACTCTTCTGCTACTTGTTCTCTCCTATTAGATCTTGTGGGTCAGGAAGATCTGCTGGAGAAAGGGATAGGCTACCCACTCCAATATTCTTGGGCTTCCTTTGTGGCTTAGCTGGTGAAGAGTCCACTTGCAAGGTGGGAGACCTAGAATTGATCCCGGGCTTGGGAAGATTCCCTGGAGAAGGAAAAGGCTACCCGCTCCAGTATTCTGGCTTTGAGAATTCTATGGACTGTATAGTCCATGGGGTTGCAAAGAATCGCACATGACTGAGTGACTCACTTTTGCTATTATAGAGTTGTGTCATCTGCATGTCTGAGATGATGGATACTTTTCCCGGCAGTCTTAATGCCAACTTCTGTTACATCCATCGTGGCATTTCACATGGTGTACTCTGTATATATGTTAAATAAGCAGGGTGACAATACATAACCTTGACAAACAACTTACTCAGTTTTGAGCCAGTCAGTTGTCCCCTGGTTCTCACTGTTGTTTCTTGTCTTGCATACAGGTTTCTCAGGAGACAGGTAAAGTGGTCTGGTATTCACATCTCTTTTTAAAAAAGAATTTTCTACAGTTGTGATCCACATAGTCAAAGGGTTTAGCCTGGTCAATGAAGCAGAAGAGGATGCTTTTTTGAAACTCTTCTTTTTCTGTGTTCCAACAGATGTTGGCATTTTGATCTGGTTCTTTTGCCTTTTTTTTTTTTTGCTACTTTTTTATTTGCTTAAAAATAGATTCAGGTTAGTAAAATTTTTACTGCATTCCCTGTTTTTATTATTATAATTGGAGGCTAACTACAATGTAGTGATTTTTGCCATACATTGACATGAATCAGTCTTGGTTATACATGTGTACCCCCATCCTGAACCTCTCTCCCCATCCCATCCTTCAGGGTTTGCCCCAGTGCACTGGATTTGAGTGCCTGATACATGCATCCAACCTGGACTGGTGATCTAATTCATGTATGGTAATATACATGTTTCAGTGCTGTTCTCTCAAATCATCCCACCCTCACCTCACACCGAGTCTAAAAGTCTTATATCTTTGTCTCTTGCTGTCTTGCATATAGGGTCGTCATTACCATCTTTCTAAATTCCATGTATATATGTTAATATGTTGTATCAGTATTTTTGTTTCTGACTTCACTTTGTATAATAGGCTTCAGTTTCATCTACCTCATTTGAACTAACTCAAATGTGTTCTTTTAATAGCTGAGTAATTTTCCATTGTGTATATGCACCACAGCTTTCTTATCCATTCATCTGCTGATGGACATCTAGGTTGCTTCCATGTCCTTGCTATTGTAAACAGTGTTGTGATGAACATTAAGGTACATGTGTCTGTTTCAGTTCTTGTTTTCCTCAGTGTGTATGGCCAGCAGTGGGATTGCTGGGTCGTATGGCAGTTCTATTTCCAGTTTTTAAAGGAATCTCCACATTGTTCTCCGTAGTGGCTGTACCAGTTTGCATTCCCACCAATCTGCATCCTCTCCAGCATTTATTGTTTGTAGACTCTGATAGCAGCCATTCTGATCAACATGAGATGGTACCTCATTGTGGGTTTAATTTGCTTTTCTTGATAATGAGCTATGTTGAGCACCTTTAATGCATTTGTTAGCCATCTGTATATCTTCTTCAGAGAAATGTCTGTTTAGTTCTTTGGCCCATTTTTTGATTGGGTGGTTTATTTTTCTGGAATTGAGCTGCTTGTATATTTTTGAGATTAATTCTTTGTCAGATGCTTCATTCACTATCATTTTCTCCCATTCTGAAGGCTGTCTTTTCACCTTGCTTGTAGTTCCCTTTGTTTTGCAAAAGCTTTTAAGTTTAATTAGGTCCCATTTATTTTTGCTTTTATTTCCTTTACTCTGGGAGGTGGGTCATAGAGGGTCCTGCTGTGATTTGTGTTGGAGAGTGTTTTGCCTATGTTTTCCTCTAGGAGTTCTATTGTTCCTGGTCTTACTTTTAGATCTTTAATCCATTTTGAGTTTATTTTTGTGTATGGTGTATAAAAGTGTTCTAGTTTTATTCTTTGACAGGTGGTTGACCAATTTTCCTGGGCCTCTTTTTAAAGAGATTGTCATTTTTCCATTGTATATTCTTGTCTCCTTTGTCAAAAATAAGGCAAAAATAGGTGAGTGAATTCATCTGTGGGCTTTCTGGTTTTCTATTTTGTTCCATTGATCAATGTTTATGTCTTTGTGCCAGTACCATACTGTCTTGATGAGTGTAACTTCTTAGTATAGCCTGAAGTCAGGCAGGTTCATTCCTCCAGATACACTCTTTCTTAGGTTTGTTTTGGCTATTTGAGATTTTCTTGCATATCCATACAACTTGTGAAATTATTTCTTTTAGCTCTGTGAAAAATACCATTGTAGCTTGATAGGGATTGCATTGAATCTATAGATTGCTTTGGGTAGTAGTCTCATTTTCACTATATTGATTCTTCCAATCCATGAACATGGTATATTTCTCCCATCTGTTGGTGTCATCTTTGATTTCTTTCATCAGTGCTTTATAGTTTTCTATATATAGTCTTTTGTTTCTTTAGGTAGATACATTCCTAAGTATTTTATTCTTTTTGTCACAGTGGTGAGTGGGATTATTTCCTTAATTTCTCTTTCTGTTTTCTCATTAGTGTATAGAAATGCAACAGATTTCTGTGTGTTAATTTTATATCCTGCAGCTTTGCTATATTAATTGATTAATAATTTTCTGGTGGTATCTTTAGAGAGTTTTCTATGTATAGGATCATGCCATCTGCAAACAGAGTTATACTTCTTTTCTAATCTGGATTCCTTTTATTTCTTTTTCTTCTCTAATGGCTGTGGCTAAAACTTCCAAAACAGTGTTGAATAATAAAGATAATAGTGGGCACCCTTGTCTTGTTCTTGACTTTAGGGGAAATGCTTTCAAATTTTCACCATTGAGGATAATGTTTGCTGTGGGTTTATCATTTATGGCTTTTATTATGTTGAGGTGTGTTATTTCTATGCTTGCTTTCTGTAGGTTTTTTTTTTTTTAATCATAAATGCGTGTTGAATTTTGTCAAAGGCTTTCTCTAAATATCTATGTAGGCTTTCTCTTGAGATAATCATATAGTTTTTATCTTTCAATTTGTTAATGTGTATCACATTGATTTGTGGTATATCATACATTGTGGTGTGTCATACAGTGTATCACACAGTGTGTGGTGTATCACATTGATTGATGTGAATATTGAAGAATCCTTGCACCCCTGCCACTTGGTCATGATGCATGATCTTTTTAATACGTAGTTGGATTCTGTTTGCTAGATTTTTGTTGAGGATTTTTCATCTATGTTCATGGGTGATTTTGGCCTAAAGCTTTCTTTTTTTGTGGCATCTTTGTCTGGTTTTGGTATTAGGGTGATGGTGGCCTCATAGAATGAGTTTGGCAGTTTATCTTCCTCTGCAGTTTTCTGGAAGAATTTGAGTAGGATAGGTGTTGCTTTTCTCTAAATTTTTGGTAGAATACACCCATGATGATATCTGGTCCTGGTCTTTTGTTTGTTGGAAGATTTTTTATTACAGTTTCAATTTCTATGCTTGTGATGGGTTGTTCTGTGTTGTCTGTTGTGATTTCTCCATTTTCATTTCTAATTTGTTTGATTTGATTCTTCTCCCTTTTTTTCTTGATGAGTCTGGCTAATGGTTTGTCTCTGTCTTCTCAAAGAACCAGCTTTTTACTTTTGTTGATTTTTGTTAGTCTCTCTTTTATTTTCATTTATTTCTGCCATAATTTTTTATGATTTCTTTTCTTCTGCTAACTCTGGGGTTTTTCTTTTTTTTTTTTTTTTCCCCCTAGTTTTTTTAGATGTAAAGTTAGGTTATTTATTTGATTTTTCTCTTGTTTCTAGAGGTAAGCTTGTATTGCTATGACTTCCCCTTAGCACTGCTTTTACTGAATCCTGTAGGTTTTAGGTTATTGTGTTTTCATTTGTTTCTATGTATATTTTGATTTCTTCTGTGATTTGTTGGTTGTTCAGGAGCATGATGTTTAGACTCCATATGTTTGTATTTTATATATATATATATATTTTTTTTTTTCTTCCTGTAGTTGACATCTAATCTTACCACATTGTGATCAAAAAAGATGATTGAAATTAGTTCCGTTTTTTTGAATTCAACCAATGCTAGATTTGTGGCACAGGATGTGATCTATCCTGGAGAATGTTCTGTGTGCACTTGAGAAAAAGATGAACTTCATTGTTTTGGGGTGAAATGTCCTATAGATATCAATAGGTCTAACTGGTCCATTGTATCATTTAAACTTTGTGTTTCCTTGCTAATTTTCTTTTGGTTGATATATCCATAGGTGTAAGTGGGGTATTAAAGTCTCCCACTATTATTGTATTACTGTTAATTTCCCTTTTCATACTTGCTGGCATTTGCTTTGCATATTGCAGTGCTCCTATGCTTGGTGCATTTGTATTTATAATTGTTAAATCTTCTTGGATTGATCCTCTGATCATTATGTAGTGACCTTCTTTGTCACTTTTCACAGCCTTTATTTCAAAAGTCTGTTTTAACTGATATGAATATTGCTGCTACTCCTTCCTTTTGGTCTCCATGTGCATGCAATATCTTTTTCCAGCCCTTCACTTTCTATCTATATGTGTCCCTAGTTTTGAGGTGGGTGTCTTGAAGCATATATAAGGGTCTTGTTTTTGTGTATCTATTCAGCCAGTTTTTGTCTTTTGGTTGGAGCATTCAACCCATTTACATTTAAGGTAATTATTGATAAGTATGACCCTGTTGCCATTTACTTTATTGTTTTGGGTTTGAGTTTATACACCCTTTCTGTGTTTCCTGTCTAGAGAAGATCCTTTAGCGTTTGTTGGAGAGCTGGTTTGCTGGTGCTGAATTCTCTGTGCTTTTGCTTGTCTGTAAAGCTTTTGATTTCTCCTTCATATTTGAATGAGATCCTTGCTGGGTACATTAATTTGGGTTGTAGGTTATTTTCTTTCATCACTTTAAGTATGCCCTGCCTTTCCTTTCTGGCCTGAAGAGTTTCTGTGGAAAGATAAGCTGTTATCCTTATGGGAATCCCCTTGTGTGTTATTTGTTGTTTTTCCCTTGCTGCTTTTAATATTTGTTCTTTGTGTTTGATATTTGTTAATCTGATTAATATATATCTTGGGGTGTTTCACCTTGGGTTTATCCTGTTTCACACTCTGGATTTCTTTGAAATGGGTGAATATTTCCTTCCCTGTTTTCGGTAAGTTTTCAACTATTATCTCGAGTATTTTCCCATGGTCTTTCTTTTTGTCTTCTTCTTCTGGGACTCCTATGATTCGAATGTTGGGGCATTAAACATTTTCTCGGAGGTCTCTGAGATTGTCCTCATTTCTTTTAATTCTTTTTTCCTCTCTCCATCTATTTCCACCATTCTGTCTTCTACCTCACTTATCCTATCTTCTGCCTCCCTTGTTCTACTGTTGGTTCTCGCCAGAGTGCTTTTGATCTCAGTTATTGCATTATTCATAATTGATTGACTTTTTTATTTCTTCTAGGTCTTTTTTAAACATTTCTTGCATCTTCTCAATCCTTGTCTCCAGTCTTTTTGTATGTTAACGCCATTTTGTTTTCAGTATTTTGGATCATCTTTACTATCATTATTCTGAATTCTTTTTCAGGTAGACTATATCCTCTTTTTGTTTGGTTTGATGGGCATTTATCATATTCCTTTACCTGCTGAATATTTCTCTGCCTTTTCATTTTGTTTAGATTGCTATGTTTGGGGTGGCCTTTTGTATGCTGGAAGTTTGCGGTTCCTCTTTATTGAGGTTGTGCTCCCTGTGGGTGGGTTTGGATGAGTCTTGTCAAGATTTCCTAGTTAGGGAAGCTTGCATCTGTGTTCTGGTGGGTAGAACTGTATCTTTTCTCTGGGTTGCAATGAAGTGTCCAGTAGTGTTGGGATGTCTATGGGTTTGGCATTATTTTGCGCAGCCTGGATTAATGCTCAGTGCTGTCTTCCTGCACTGCTGGAGAATTAGTGTGGTATGTCTTGCTCTGGAACTTGTTGGCTCTTGGGGGAACTTGGTTTCAGTGTAGGTGTGGCGCCCTTTGGATGAGCTCTTGTCGATTAGTGTTCCCTGAAATCAGGAGTTCTCTGGTGTTTTTGAGTTTTGTATTTAAGCCTCCTGCCTCTGGCTTTCAGTCTTATTCTTACTGTAGACTCAAGACTTCTCGATCCATACAGCACAGATGTAAAACGTCTAGGTTAATACTGAAAAGATTCTCAGTGAGGGACACCCAGAGAGGTTCAGAGTTATGTGGAGTAGAGATGGAGGAGGGAGATAGAGGTTACCAGGAGAAGAGGGTGAGTCAAAAGGGGAGAGCAAGCTAGCCAGTAATCAATTTGTTATGTGCTCTCAGCCTGGAACCCCAGAGAGATTCACAGAGTTAAAGAGGAAAGAGAAGGGGGAGGAAGGAGATGGAGATGACCTGTGGGAGAAAAGGGAGCGTCAAAAGGGGAGAGAGCAATCAAGCCAGTAATCACATCCCTAGGTGAAAATGGATACTGAAGATTTGATTCTTAAAGGTAGAAAATTGGTATCAAATAGGTAAATGGAAAGATTAAAAATCTAGAGTAGAGATTAGACTCTAAAAAGTACAATACAAAACAATCAAAAATTACAAAATATATATATGAAATTTGCTTTAAGAATAGGGTCTTTTTTTTGCAAGGTAATAGGTTATAAAAATGAAAAAGTAATAAATAACTTAAAAATAGAAAAAAATTTAAAAATGATAATAGTAAACATATATATAGGAATTTTTCTCTAGCTGTTGTGGGCGGTGTAGGATCAGTTCACTTTTAAATAGTTCCTTGTTCCAGCTGTACTTCTCAAGGTCTGCAGGCCCCTTCCAATGCCTAGTCAGTGTTAACTACAGGGTTTTAAACTGTTTTATCTGTCACTTCCAGAGCAGTTCCCTCTTCTTTTCCCTCTTATTTTGGCATCTTCTCTTTCCAAGTCTCTTCAGTGTCTAATTTGCACCCTGACTCAAGGGGGTGAAGGTGGTCACATTTTTAGGGTCACTTGTTCAGTTGTATTGTGGGGAGGGAAGAACACTGAAAACATTTATAGCTGGAGTGTGTGTGGGGGGGGGGGGTCGGGGGGGGAAGGCAGGGGGAGTGCTCACAGTGTGTGGACCACACTGGGTTGGCCCTAGATCACAGTGGCGTGTGCTTTCTGGGTCTACATGGCTCAGGCTCCAGGTTGTCTGCAGGGGTACTGTCCAAAGTGAGCCCTGCGCTTGGTGCACTTCCCAAGTCTAAGCTGCTCAGGTTCAGGTTCTCAGGTACTCTGCATAGGCACGGACTCAGTTGTGCATGCGTTTTGTGTCTTCCCAGGTCTGAGCAGCTCAGAAGACCAGGTTCTTGGCCAGCACACTATCCCAGGTGGGCCGTGCATCTTAATCATCTCCCTGGTCCAGGCCACTCAGTTTCCCTGATGCACCACAGGAGCACTGTCTCAGGTGTGTTGTGTGTTTCCTCTGAGGATCTGATCTCAGGCCACAACCCTCCTGGCAGATGTCAACTGTTCAGGATCCGAGGAAGACTTTTTGGCAACTGGGAGCCTGCTCACAGTTTGGCGGAGGATGTCACTCCCTGGGGTCAAGATTGCCCCTTGCCTTTCGGCTCTGGCTGCTACTCGCCCATCTCTCTGCCTCTGGCAGTAGGGGAGAGGCCTGTATGCACCTGACTAGCTCTTCTTCGGTATTTGCTCAGTCCTTTTTTCTATCAGCAGGCCAGGCTGTGCGTTGAGTTGGAGCCTTTCTCAGGAAAGTTCTCTCTCTCTCTTTTTTTTTTTTTCTCTCTCTCTGGCTATACCAAAGTTTGGGTTGCATCTCGTTTGCTCCCTCAGATTGTCCTCAGGGCATTCAGGCTGGCTCCTTACCCTAAGCATGCAACCTGTGCCTCCACTCACTGGTGGAGGTCATGCACATCCGGGCTACTTCTCTGTTGGGAGTTCCAGTTAGGCGCCTGTTCTGTGTGTTGTTTTTTTTTTTTTTTTCCTGCCAGTTATGTTTTCCTCTGAGATTCCAAAACTCCCCACTGACCCGCCAGTGAGAGGATTTCCTGCTGTTTGGAAACTTCTCCTCCTGCATGACTCCCTCCCCAGGATGAGTCTCTGTCCCTAAGTCTTTTGTCTCTCTTTTTGTCTTTTATATTTTGTCCTACCTCTTTTCGAAGAGAATGAGCTGCCTTTCTGAGTGCCTGGTGTCCTCTGCCAGTATTTAAAAGTTTTTTGTGGAAGTTGCTTAGCAGTCAAATGATGTTTTGATGAATTTGCGGAGGGGGAGAAGAAAGTAGTCTCTCTGTCCTATTCCTCCATCATCTTGGAAATATCCCTCTTCTGCCTTTTCTAAATCCAGTTTGTAAATCTAGAAGTTCTTGCTTCATGTATCATTGAAGCCTACCTTGAAGGATTTTTAGCATTATCTTGCTACCATGTGAAATGAATGCAGTTGTGCTGCAGTTTGAAAATTCTTTGGCATTGCCCTTCTTTCAGTCCAGTGGCCACTGCTGAGCAGTTTTCCAAATTTGTTGGCACATTTAGTACAGCACTTTAACTGAATCATCTGTTAGGATTTGAAATAGCTCAGCTGGAATTCCATTACCTGCACTAGCTTTGTTCAGAGTGATGCTTCCTAAGGCCGACTTGACTGCACAGTCCAGGATGTCTGGCTCTAGGTGCGTGGTCATACCATCATCGTTATTTGGTCCATTAAGACATTTTTGGTGCAGTTCTGTGTATTCTTGCTACTTCTTCTTCATACCTTCTGCTTGTTAGGTACATACAATTTCTGTCATTTATTGTGCCCATCTTTGCATGAAATGTCCACTGGTATCTAAATTTCTTGAAGAGATCTCTAGTCTTTGCCATTTTGTTGTTTTCCTCTTTCTTTGCATTGATCACTGAGGAAGGCTTTCTTACCTCTTCTTGCTATTCTTTGGGACTCCGCATTCAGATGAGTTTATTTTTCTTTTCCTCATTTGCCTTCTACTTCTCTTTACTCAGCGATTTGTAAGTTCTCCTCAGGCAATTATTTTACCTTGTTGCATTTTTTTCCCCTTGGGGATGGTTTTGATTACTGTTTCTATACAATGTTATGAACCTCCGTCCATAGTTTTTCAGGCACTGTCTCAGATCTAGTTCCTTGAATCTATTTGTCACTTCTGCTGTATAATCATAAGGGTTTTTATTTATTTTAATTGGAGGAATATTTTGATGGCTTTTGCTTATATATATGGAATTTAGAAAAATGGTACTGGTAATAGTACATGCAGGGCAAAGGAGACAGATGTAGAAAACAGACTTGTGGACTCAGTGGGAGGCAAGGGCAGGATGATTTGAGTGTATAGCATTGAAACATGTACATTGCGTTGAATGGATGACCATTGTGAGTTGGATGCATGAAGTAGGGCACCCAGGACCTATGCTGTCTGACAATAAGGGATTTGATTTAGCTCATACCTGTATAGCCTAGTAGTTTTTCTTACTTTAAATTTAAGTCTTAATTGTGCAGTAGGAGCTCATGATCTGAGTCATAGCCAGATCTTGTTTTTGCTGGCTGTATATAGTTTCTCCATCTTTGGCTCAAAGAATATAATCACTCTCGTTTCAGTATTTACCATCTGGTGAAGTTCGTGTGTAGAATCATCTCTTGTGTTGTTGGAGGAAGCTGTTTGCTATGACCAGTGCATTCTTTTGGCAAAACTCTTTTGGCCTTTGCTTCATTTTGCACGCCAGGGCCAAACTTGCCTGTTACTCCAGCTATTTCTTGACTTCATACTTTTCCATTTCAGTCCCCTATGATGAAAAAGGCATCTTTTTTGGTGTTAGTTCTAGGTCTTTTAGGTCTTCCTAAAACCATTCAACTTAAGCTTTTTTAGTATTATGGTTGAGTATGGACTTGAATTACTGTGTTATTGAATGGTTGCTTTGGAAATAAGCTGAAATCATTCTGTCCTTTCTGATGTACCACTGAAGTACTGCAGTTTGAACTCTTGTTGTCTATGAGGGCTACTCCATTTTTTCCAAGGGATTCTTGCCCACAGTAGTAGACATAATGGTCATTTGATTTAAGTTCAACCATTCCTGTCCACTTTAGTGCACTGATTTGTAAAATGGCATTGTTCCTTCTTGCTTTCAATTTACCTTGATTCATGTACCTAACATTCCAGTTTTCTATGCAGTATTGTTCTTTACAGCATGAGAATTTACTTTCACCATCAGACACTTGCACAGCTGGGCGTCATTTCCACTTTGGCTCAGACTTTTCATTCTTTCTGGAGGTATTTCTCCATTCTTCTCCTGTAGCATATTGGAGTAGGGTATTCTCCAGTAGCATAACCCCACTTAATAACCTTTGGGGTTCATGTTTCAGTATTCATACCTTTTTGCATTTTCATACTGTTCATGGGCAGTTAATTTATGACAAGACAGTTCTACACAATATTGGGGAAACAGTCTCTTCAACAAATGGTGCTGGGAAAGCCGGACAGTTACATGTAAAAAACAAACAAATTAGATTCTTCTTTAACTCTATATGCAAAAGTCAGTTCAGTTCAGTCGCTCAGTAGTGTCTTGACTCTTTGCGACCCCATGAATCACAGCACACCAGGCCTCCCTGTCCATCACCAACTCCCGGAGTTCACTCAAACTGATGTCCATCGAGTTGGTGATGCCATCCAGCCATCTCATCCTGTGTCGTCCCCTTCTCCTCCTGCCCCCAATCCCTCCCAGCATCAGGGTTTTTCCAATGAGTCAACTCTTTGCATGAGGTGGCCAAAGTATTGGAGTTTCAGCTTTAGCATCAGTCCTTCCAGTGAACACCCAGGACTGATCTCCTTTAGGATGGATTGGTTGGACCTCCTTGCAGTCCAAGGGACTCTCAAGAGTCTTCTCCAACACCATAGTTCAAAAGCAAATGTATTAAATGAATTCAAAATATATTAAAGACCTGAATGTGAGGCCAGACACTATAAAACTCCCGGAGGAAAACAAGGAGAACAGTCTCTTGACACAAATCTTTTCAGTCTATTTCCCAGAATAGCAGAAATAAATATAAAGAAATGGAACCCACTTAAACTTGAAAGCTTTAGCACAGCAAAGTTATATTGCTGATCCTGTTCGTGATGCCAGTTGTCTTACTGCTCACACTGTTTGCACTGTTCACTGAACTTAGTGTAGACAAGGCACAATCTAAGAGGCTGGAAGAAGAATCGAGGAGTATGAATCTTAATGTAGGAACTGCAAACACATTTATTCTCTCCTGGCTAGCATAGCAGGTAAACACAGTGTCTCTCCCTGATTGATGCAGCAGCCATGGCAGCCATAGTGTAACCATACATAATCTCATGTAACATAACCATGATATTGGTTCAGTGTTGCCCTGTTGGAGCAGCAGCCAAGGCTTTCATGGCGAGACTCATACAAGTGTACTGCAAAAAGTAGACTGTGATTTCAGCGGTTGTATAGCCATGCCAAATCATTGTTTACAGAACATTAGGTGAGAGGGCATGTGAGTGTGAGGGGAGAGAGCCTGACTGGCACCATCTTCTTACTTTCCCCACATTCTGTCCCCTCAGAATCTCTTGATCCACAGATTATGCAAGTTTTGCCTTCTGCAGCATCTTTCTAGTGCACAGGGCTGCCCCTTGAACCCACATCCTGCAATGACAGTAGAGGCTACCACAACAGACTACTAGGGTGCAAGCTGTATCCTCAAAACAGTAAAAACAACACCAGCTATCGCCTCAAACTCAAGTTGCAGTCCTTGCCTTCATGGGGCTAAGAGAGCCACCTGCTACATATGGAGGGCCTTATTCTACAGCCAAATCAACCAGCTCTGCCTGAGTATATGGTTTTTTTGTCACGAACTCAGTCACATTGAGGGCCCCTTGAGGATGCCACTCCCCACCCTGGGCCATAGGCTGCTTATTCTTCACTTTCTGCTGCACAGTAGGCCTCTCTGCCAAGTGGGGACATGCAGTCTTGCAGTGTTCCTTGTTGTCCCTCATTACTTCACTGACAGAGGTCCTGGGTTCATCAAAGCCACACATCTCTTGGTCCAGTGTGTGTGTATACACTGCTGTAGGTGTTCTCTCTGTAGTTCATGTACTTGAGCAGCAGCATGGAAAGCACTATCCATATTCACCTTCAGAACAGTCAGAAAAACCCACTGCATGGTGCTGCCTTGTTTGGCAAACAGGAACTCATTGCTTGTAACACATTCCACTGGAGCCCATGCCATGAATTGTGGCCACGTGGTACTGCATGCTATATGTTGGCCACTGGCTTCCTCTCTTCTCTGAAGCTCAGGCTCTTCTACCTGCTGAGTAATCTGCCACCTTTTCTTGGAGTCTTAGGTCATGTACACACTGTTATATTCAAAGTGGATCACTAGTAAAAATCTGTATATCACATGCTACTCTGCTCAAGGTTATAGGAGAGTCTGAATGGGAGGGGAGAATGGATATCTGTATAGGTATGGCTGAGTCCCTTTGCTCTCCACCTGAAGCTATCATAACATTGTTAATAGACTATATACCCCAATAAAAACAGCATTTAAAAAAGCACCCATTAAAATCCTTTTGTTCAGTTGGAAGTTAGTACTTTAAATTGTCTTTTTCAATATGTAAAATCTCATGATGCTTATAAAATGAGCACCTGAAAATATTTAACTCCCTGAAAACCTGTACTGTCAGTCATTTTCCAGAGCACAGATGCTTCATTTCTGCTCTCCACCCTGAACTCCCTTAACAGGGTGTTGAAGGTCAGCAGCTGCAGCACCATGTGATTGAATCCTTGTAGAGGTTGATGAAAGGTGCCAATTTGTAGTTGATAGGACCTCTTATTTGTTCATACTTTAGCAGGCATTTCATGACCTGTTTTGTCCCACAGTGCTAGGAAAATCATTCCTAGGTCCAGTGGTAAATTTGCTGATAGGAACTCAATGTGCTGGTACTGGATACTTTTGTTGGAGACTGTCACACATTTGGTGATGCAAGAAACAATAATTTTGTAAAAACAAGTATTGCTAATACAGCTGGCAGTATTGTCAAAGTCATAAGTGAGAATTAAGCCAGAATTCTAATTCTAATTAAGAATTAGGTGTAGTCCAGTATATCTTCAGTCTATTCTGTTCTGGTATTTATCTTTTAGTTAAATTTTGTATTGGCATTGTTTTTAAGTCTCCTATCCCAATTTCATAGTGTTTTTAGGTTGACTATCCTTCAGTCAGTTCAGTCGATCAGTCGTGTCTGACTCTTTGCGACTCCATGAATCACAGCACACCAGGCCTCCCTGTCCATCAGCAAGTCCCAGAGTTCACTCAATCTCATGTCCATCGAGTCAGTGATGCTCTCCAGCCGTCTCATTCTCTGTCGTCCCCTTCTCCTCCTGCCCCCAATCCCTCACGGTATCAGGGTCTTTTCCAATGAGTCAACTCTTTGCATGAGGTGGCCAAAGTACTAGAGTTTCAACTTTAGCATCATTCCTTCCAAAGAAATCCCAGGGGTGATCTCCTTTAGAATGGACTGGTTGGATGTCCTTGCGGTCCAAAGGACTCTCAAGAGTCTTCTCCAACACAGTTCAAAAGCATCAATTCTTTGGTGCTCAGCTTTCTTCACAGTCCAAATCTCACATCCATACATGACTACTGGAAAAACCATAGCCTTGACTAGACAGACTTTTGTTGGTAAAGTAATATCTCTGCTTGTCAATGTGCTATCTAGGTTGGTAATAACTTTGCTTCCAAGGAGTAAGCGTCTTTTAATTTCATGGCTGTTCTTAATGTAATTTAATTGATCCCAAGATGAACTTAAAACCTTAAATTCAAAGGCTATTTTGTCCATAGTTTTGTGTAAACTGCATAAAACCATCTCAGAATTGTGAGGGAATCTTATACCTTGGCTAAATTTTTTCTTAGGGTTTTAGTAATTTTGAGCTTTAGTAGCTTAGAGGAAATTTTATGTTTATAGACAAGATGAGAGCAGGCATTGTTAACTCACCAGGTGAGAGGATCCCACCTAGTAATATTAAGAGGAACCTAATCAGGACTGAACTTTCTTCTGAAATAAATTTCTTAAGGGCCATCCAATTAGAGCCTAGGAATGAAGAAACCCACTAGATAACAGCAATACTAGATACAGGTAATTGACAATAACACACTATGAGACTGTTTTAAACTAGCATAAGATCATATTCAAGATAGAAAGTATTTAATTTATAGGAAAAAGTCCAAAAAGTAAGAAAAAGAATTGATCATACCAAACTTATCTACCAGTCAAATTTTGAGTCAGCTGTCTACTGATACTGTCTTCTCACCCTGCTGTAGATATAGTGTCTTCTATTTGAGTGTTGTTTTAAGATGAGTGTGAAATCAACAGTCCTGTTTAAAGACCAGTCCATTTTAGGGCCTTTAGAAGTGGGAATTAATCCAAGAATCAATTTCCCTTAACCTTCACTGTGCATGAGCTAGTTAGAGTACCTAATAAAAAGTCCTTCCATCCAAGTGGGATGTGGCCATTTCAATTCTGTATTTTTCACACTCAGATGGCAATAAGATGCTCGACAGCACTCCTTATTATAGAAATGCATATGAAAACTGAAATGAGGTATCACATCACTCCAGTCAGAATGGCCATCATGAAAATATCTGCAAACAATAATGTTGAGAAGGATGTGGAGAAAAGGAAATCTTGCACTGCTGGGAATGTAAATTGATACAGCCACTTTGGAAAACAGTATGGAGATTCCTTCAAAAACTAGGAATAGAACCACTATATGATCCAGAAATCCTACTATTGGGTTTATGTCCTGAGAAAACCGTAGTTGAAAAGACACATGAACCCCCAAATTCATTGCAGCACTATTTACAACAGCTGGGACATAGATTCCTTATTGTAAAATTTAGACTTAAATTGAGGAAAGTAGGTAAAACCACTAGACCATTCTGGTGTGACCTAAATCAAATCCCTTATTATTATACAGTGGAAATGACAAATACATTCAAAGGATTAGATCTGAGAGAGTGCCTGAAGAACTATGGATGGAGGTTTGTGACTGAAAGGAGGCTATGATGAAAACCATTTCCAACAAAAAGAAATCCTAAAAGGCAAAAAGAAATCACAAAGGCTATTTGTGAGGAGGCCTTACAAATAGTTGAGAAAAGAAGTGAAAGACAAAAAAAAGAAAGATAGACTCATCTAAATGCAAAGTTATGAAGAATAGCAAGGAGAGCTAAGAAATCCTTCCTAATTGATTGATGGAAAAAAATTGAGGAAAACGAGAATCGGAAAGACGAGATCTTGTCAAGAAAATTAGAGATAACAAGGGAACATTTCATGCAAATATGGGCAGAATAAAGGACAGAAGTGATATGGACCTAACAGAAGCAGAAGATATTAAAAGTGGAAAGAATACACAGAAGAACTATTAAAAAGATATGACCTGATAATCACGCTGATATGATCATTTCATCTAGACCAGACATCCTGGAGTGTGAAGTCAAGTGGGCCTTCAGGTCAGTTTAGTCGCTCAGTCATGTCTGACTCTTTGTGACCCCATGAAGTGCAGCACACCAGTCCTCCCTGTCCATCACCAACTCCCAGAGTTCACTCAAGCTCTGTCCATCAAGTTGGTGATGCCATCCAGCCATCTCATCCTGTGTCGTCCCCTTCTCCTCCTGCCCCCAGTCCCTCCCAGCATCAGGGTCTTTTCCAATGAGTCAACTCTTCACATGAGGTGGCCAAAGTACTGGTGTTTCAGCTTAAGCATTATTCCTTCCAAAGAACACCCAGGACTGATCTCCTTTAGAATGGACTAGTTGGATCTCCTTGCAGTCCAAGGGACTCTCAAGAGTCTTCTCCAACACTACAGTTCAAAAGCATCAGTTCTTCGGCGCTCAGCTTTCTTCACAGTCCAACTCCATGTCCATACATTACCACTGGAAAAACCATAGCCTTGACTAGATGGACCTTTATTGGCAAAGTAATGTCTCTGCTTTTGAATATGCCATCTAGGTTGGTCATAACTTTCCTTCCAAGGAGTAAGTGTCTTTTAATTTCATGGCTGCAGTCACCATCTGCAGTGATTTTGGAGACCCTAAAAATAAAGTCTGACACTGTTTCCACTGTTTCCCATCTATTTCCCATGAAGTGATGGGACCGGATGCCATGATCTTCGTTTTCTGAATGTTGAGCTGTAAGCCAACTTTTTCACTCGCCTCTTTCATTTTCATCAAGAGGCTTTTTAGTTCCTCTTCACTTTCTGCCATAAGGGTGGTGTCATCTGCCTTAGGAAGCATCATTACAAACAAAGCTAGTGGAGGTGATGGAATTCCAGTTGAGCTATTTCAAATCCTGAAACTGATGCTGTAGAAGTGCTGTACTCAATATGCCAGAAAATTTGGAAAACTCAGCAGTGGTCACAGGACTGGAACTGGTCAGTTTTCACTCCAATCTCTAAGAAAGCCATGACAAAGAATGCTCAAACTACTGCACAATTGCACTCATCTCACACACTACTAAAGCAATGCCCCAAATTCTCCAAGCCAGGCTTCAACAGTGTGTGAACCAAGAACTTCCAGATGTTCAAATTGTATTTAGAAAAGGCAGAGAAACCAGAAATCAAATTGCCAACATCTGCTGGATCATTGAAAAAGTAAGACATTTCCAGAAAAACATCTGCTTTATTAACTATGCCAAAGCTTTTGACTGTGTGGATCACAACAAACTGGAAAACTCTTAAAGAGATGGGAATACCAGACCACCTGTCATGCCTTTTGAGAAATCTGTATGCAGGTCAGGAAGCAACAGTTAGAACTGGACATGGAATAACAGACTTGTTCCACATAAGAAAAAGAGTATGTCAAGGCTGTATATTGTCACCCTGCTTATTTAGCTTATATGCAGAGTTGCTGCTGCTAAGTCATGTCAATCGTGTCTGACTGTGCGACCCCATAGATGGCAGCCCACCAGGCTTCCGTCCCTGGGATTCTCCAGGCAAAAACACTGGAGTGGGTGGCCATTTCCTTCTCCAGTGCATGAAAGTGAAAAGTGAAAGTAAAGTCTCTCAGTCTTGTCTGACTCTTTGTGACCCCATGGACTGCAGCCTACCAGGCTCCTTCATCCATGGGATTTCCCAGGCAAGAGTACTTGAATGGGTTGCCACTGCCTTCTCCATATGCAGAGTACATCATGAGAAATGCTGGGATAGATGAAGCACAAGCTGGAATCAAGATTGCTGGGAGAAATATCAATAACCTCAGATATGCAGATGACACCATCCATATGGAAGAAAATGAAAAGGAACTAAAGAGTCTCTTGATGAAAGTGAGAGAGGAGAGCTTAAAACCTGGCTTAAAACTGAACATTCAAAAACCTATGATCATAGCATTCAGTTCCATCACTTCATGGCAAATAGATGGGGAAACGATGGAGACAGTTATAGACTTCATTTTCTTGTGCTCCAAAATCACTGCAAATGGCGACTGCAGCCATGAAATTACAAGACACTTGCTCCTTGGAAGGAAAGCTAAGACCAGTGTAAACAGCATATTAAAAAGCAGAGGCATTATTTCAACCAAATTGCAGACTAGCCAAGGAGGGACTGGCCTAGTAAGTGTTGTCAATCAAATGGCAGACTATCCTGGGTGGGCGTAGCATAATCAGTGGTATCAATCAAAAGCAGACTAGCCAGGGTGGGCCTGGCCTAACAAGTGGTGTGAATCGAAATGCAAAGTAGCTTGTGTGGTCTTGGCCTATTCTGTGGTCTCAGTCAAATGACTACCCTCTTGGTACTTGCCTAATCCGTGGTCTCAATCAAAAGGCAGACTACCCTGGTGGGCCTGACCTAATCAGCAGTGTCACTCAAAAGGCAGACTAGCATGTATGGGCCTGGCTTAAGCAGTGCTTCCAGTCAAATTGTAGGCTACCCTAGGTGGGCCTAGTAAATCTGTGTCTCAGTCAAAAGGAGACTCCTGGGTGGGCCAGCCTAATCAGTGGTGTCAATCAAAAGGCACACTTGGCTGGGTGGGCCTCGATTAAGCAGTACTATCAGTCAAATGGCAGACTAGCCTGACTGGTCCTGGCCTGTTCCATGGTCTCAGTCAAATGGCAGACTAGCTGGTTGGTACTGGCCTAATCTGTGATCTCAATCAAAAAGTAGACTAGCCTGAGTATCCCTGGTCTAATCAGTGGTGTCAATTCAAAGGCAAACTAGCCTGCATGGGCCTGGCCTAAGCAGTGGTCTTAATCAAATGGCAGACTAGGCAGGGAGTGCCTGGCCTAATCAGTGTTTTCAATCAAATGGCAGACTATCCTGTGTGGGCCTAGCATAATCAGTGGTGTCAATCGAAAGGAGATGAGCCTGGGTGGGCCTGGCCTAATCTGTGGTCTTAGTCAAATGACAGAATAGCCTGGGTGGCCCTAGCCTAACCAGTGTTGTCACTGAAAAACAGACTAGCCTGTGTGGGCCTGGCCTAATCAGTGGTGTAAATCAAATGGCAGACTAGCCTGTTGGTACTGGTGTAATCCGTGGTGTCAAATGAAAGGCAGACTAGCCTCTGTGGGCCTGGGCTGATCAGTGTGTCAGTCAAAATGCAGAGTTGCCTGAGTGAGCCTGGCCTATTCCATGGTGCCGATCAAAGGGCAGAATAGCCAGGGTGTGCCTGGCCTAATCCTGTGGTCTCAGTCAAATGCAGTCTAGGCTGTTTGGGCGGCCTAATCCATGGTCTCAATCAAAAAGCAGACTCGCCTGGGTGAGCTGGGTCTAATTAGTGGTGTCAATTGAAAGGCAGACTAGCATGGGTGAACCTGACCTAATCCGTGGTGTTGGTCAAACCACAGACTAGCCTGGGTTGCTGCTGCTAAGTTGCTTCAGTTGTGTTTGACTCTGTGCGACCCCATAGACGGCAGACAGCCAGGCTCCCCCGTGCCTGGGATTCTCCAGGCAAGAGTACTGGAGTGGGTTGCCATTTCCTTCTCCAATGCATGAAAGTGGAAAGTGAAAGTGAGGTTGCTCAGTCATGTCCAACTCTTTGTGACCCCATGGAATGCAGCCTACCAGGCTCCTCCATCCATGAGATTTTCCAGGCAAGAGTACTGGAGTGAGGTGTCAGTGCCTTCTCCAGGCCTGGGTTATCCTGGCCTAATCCATCGTGTCAAATGGCAGACTATCTTGGGTAGGCCTGGCCTAACAGTGGTGTCAATTGAACAACAGACTAGCCTGGGTGGGCCTGGCATAAGCAGAGTTCTCAATCAAATAGCAGAATAGCCTGGGTAGGCCTGGCCTAGTCCATAGAAAAGGTCTAATGGAACAGTAGCTGGAGTGGGCCTGGCCTAATCCATGATTTTATTCAAAGACAGACTAGCCTATTGGTACAGGCCTAATCCGTGGTCTCAATCAAAAAGCAGACTAGCATGCATGGGCCTGGCCTAAGCAGTGGTCCCAATCAAATGGCAGACTAGCCTGGGTGGCCCTAGTCTAATCAGTGGTGTCAATTGAAAGGCAGACTTCCTGGGTGGGCCTGGACTAAGCAGTGCTCTCAATCAAATGGCAGAATAGCCTGGGAGGTCCTGCCCTATTCCGTGGTCTCAGTCAAATGGCAGACTAGTCTGTTGGTGCTGGCGTAATCAGTCTCAATCACCTGACAAAATTTCATCTAGTCAAAGCTATGGTTTTTCCAGTAGTCATGTATGAATGTGAGAGTTGGACCATAAAGAAAGCTGAATACCAAAGAAGTGATGCTTTTGAACTGTGGTGTTGGAGAAGATTCTTGAGAATCCTTTGGACAGCAAGGAGATCAAGCCAATGAATCATAAAATCAGTCTTGAATATTGACTGGAAGGACTGGTGCTGAAGTTGAAGCTCCAATAATTTGGCCACCTGCTGCAAAGGGTCAACTCTTTAAAAAAGACCCTGATGCTCAAAAAGACTGAAGTAGGAAGAGATGGGGACGACAGAGGATGAGATGCTTGAATGGCACCCCTGATTCAATGGACATGAATTCTAAGAGTTTCTGGGAGATGGTAAACAATAGGGAAGCCTGGAAATGTTTCAGTCCATGGGGTTACACAGAGTCAGACACAACTGAGAGACTGAATAATATTGTCTACCAAATCTCAGTGTTTTGATTTCTTATGGGCATGCTGCATGGCCTGCAGGATCTTTGTTCCTTGACTAGAGATTGCATCCACACATCCTACAGTGAAGCATGTGTTAACCACTGGAAAGTCCCAAATCTCACCTTTAATAAGTAATTAACCCCCAATTAAATAAATTTTATTTAAAAATACAAAAAAAGTTTTATTGTCATATAGATAATGTACAATGCTGTGTTTAATTTCTTCTATACAGAAAAGTTACTCAATTACACATATATATTCTTTTTCATGTTCTTTCCCAGTATGGTTAATAACAGAGTATTTAATAAATGCCTGTGTTCTACAGTGGGGCCTTGTCATTTTTCCATCCCCTGATTAATTAGTTCACATCTGCTAACTCCAAACACCCAATCCTTCCTTTCCTCACTGATACTTACCCTGGCATTCACAGGTCTATTTTCTACGTCTATAAGTCTGTTTTTTTTCTTTCTGTAGAATATTCATTGCATTGTATTTTAGATTCCACATCTAAATGACATCATATAATATTTGTCTTTCTCTTCTGACTCACTTCACTTAGTATAATCTCTAGTTACATCTATGTTGCTACAAGTTGCGTTATTATGTTCCTTTATATGACGGTACTAGATGTACCACTTCTCTATCCAGTCATTTATTGATGAACATTTAGATTTTTTCCATGTTTGGTTTTTGTGAATAGTGGTGTTATGAACACAGGGGTGCATGTATCTTTGATTTATAGTTTTGTCTGGGTATACGCCCTGCTATGGGATTACTGGATCATACGGTATTCCTAGTTTTAGTTTTCTGAGGAATCTACATGCTCTTCTTCTCCATAGTGACTACACCAATTTACATGTCCATAAACACTGTAGGAGGGTTCCCTTTTCTCTACATCCTCTCCAGTGTTTGCTATTTGTAGACATTTTGGTGATGACCATTCTGACCTGTGTGAAGTGATACTTCATTATAGCTTTGATCACATTTCTCTAATAATCAGTCATGCTGAGTATCTGTTCATGTGTAATCTGTAGATTTTCTATGAAGAAATGTCTTTAGGTCTTCTGCCCATTTTTCTCTTGGACTGCTTGCCTTTTTGTTATAGAATTATAGGAGCTGTTTGTGTATTTTGGAAATTAAGCCCCATTTATCTCCTTGGTAAGGTTTATTCCCAAGTGTTTTGTTTGATTTTAAAAGAGATTGTTTCCTTTTCTTTCTTTTTATTGTATTTATTTTTTAATTGAATAATTGCTTTACAGAATTTTGTTGTTTTGTCAAATCTCAACATGAATCAGCCTTAGGTATACATATGCCCCCTCCCTTCTGAACCTCCCTCACATCTCCCTCCCCACCCCTCTACATTGATACAGAGCCCCTGTTTGAGTTTCCTGAGCCATGTAGCAAATGCCTTTGGCTATTTATTTTACATATGGTATCCAAAATCACTGCAGATGGTGACTGCAGCCATGAAATTAAAAGACGCTTACTCCTTGGAAGGAAAGTTATGACCAACCTAGATAGCATATTGAAAAGCAAAGACGTTACTTTGCCAACTAAGGTCCGTCTAGTCAAGGCTATGGTTTTTCCAGTGGTCATGTATGGATGGGAGAGTTGGACTGTGAAGAAAGCTGAGCGCCGAAGAATTGATGCTTTTGAACTGTGGTGTTGGAGAAGACTCTTGAGAGTCCCTTGGACTGCAAAGAGATCCAACCAGTCCATTCTAAAGGAGATCAGCCCTGGGTGTTCTTTGGAAGGAATGATGCTAAAGCTGAAACTCCAGTACTTTGGCCACCTCATGCGAAGTGTTGACTCCTTGGAAAAGACTCTGATGCTGGGAGGGATTGGGGGCAGTAAGAGAAGGGGACGACAGAGGATGAGATGGCTGGATGGTATCACTGACTCAATGGACATGAGTTTGAGTGAACTCCAGGAGTTGGTGATGGACAGGGAGGCCTGCTGCTGCTAATGCGCTTCAGTCGTGTCTGACTCTGTGCGACCCTACAGATGGCAGCCCACCAGGCTTCCCCATTCCTGGGATTCTCCAGGCAAGAACACTGGAGTGGGTTGCCATGTCCTTCTCCAATGCATGAAAGGGAAAAGTGAAAGTGAAGTCACTCAGTCGTGTCTGACTCTAGCGACCCTGTGGACTGCAGCCTACCAGGCTCCTCCATCCATGGGATTTTCCAGGCAAAAGTACTGGAGTAGGGTGCCATTGGCATGCTGCAATTCATAGGGTCGCAAAGAGTCGGACATGACTGAGTGAACTGAACTGAATATAAGTTTCCATGTTACTATTTTTCATACATCTCACCCTCTCCTCCCTCTCCCCATGTCCACAAGTCTGTTCTCTCTCTCTTCTCCATTGCTGCACTGTAAATATATTATTCCACACCATGTTTCTAGGTTACATATATATGCATTAGAATATATTTATCTTTCTCTTTCTCATTGTCTTCACTCTGTGTAATAGTTTTTAGGTTGATCCAGCTTATTACAACTGACTCAAATGTGTTCCTTTTTATGGCTGAGTAATATTCCATTACCACAGCTTTATCCATTCATCTGTCAGTGGGCATCTAGGTTTATTCCATGTTCTAGCTACTGTAAAAACTAGCTGCAATGAATAATGAGATACATGTGTCCTTTTCAATCTTGGTTTCCTCAGGGTATATGGCTAGGAGTGGGATTACTGGGTAATATGGTGATTTTATTCCTAGATTTTTAAGGAATCTCCATACCGTCTTCCATATTGGCAGTATCAATTTAATTTCCACCAACAGTGCAAGAGTGTTCCCTTTTCTCCATACTCTCTCCAGAATTTATTGTTTGATAGACTTTTTGATGATGGCCGTTTTGACTGGTGTGAGGTGATATCTCTCTCTAGTTTTGATATGCGTTTCTCTAATAATGAGTGATACTGAGCATCTTTTCATGTGTTATTAGCCATCTGTATGTCTTCTTAGGAGAAATGTCTGTTTAGGTCTTTTCCCCACTTTTTGATTGGGTTCTTCATTTTCCTGGGATTGATTTGTATGAGTTGCTTATATATTTTGGAAATTAATTATTTCTCAGTTGTTTCATTTGCTACTATTTTCTCCCATTCTGAGGGTTGCCTTTTCATCTTGTTTTTAGTTTCCTTTAATCAGGTCCCACTTTTGTTTTTATTTCCATTACTCTAGGAGGTGGGTTATAGAGAATCTTGTTTGATATATATCATCAAGTATTCTGCCTATATTTCCTCTAAGGGTTTTATAGTTTCTTGTCTTATATTTAGATCTTTAATCCATTTTCAGTTTATCTTTGTGTATGATGTTAGGAAGTGTTCTAATTTCATTCTTTTACACGGAGCAGTCCAGATTTACCAGCACCATTATTGAAGAGGCTGCCTTTGCCCCAGTGTGTATTCTTGCCTCCTTTGCCAAGAATAAGATATCCATACGTGCATGGGTTTATTTCTGGGCTTTCTTTCTTGTTCCATTGATCTATATTTCTGTTTTTGTGCTAGTACCATAGTGTCTTGATGACTGTAGCTCTATAGTATAATCTGAAGTCAGGAAGGTTGACTCCTCCAGCTTCATCCTCCTTTCTCAAGACTGCTTTGGCTATTTGGAGTCTTTTGTGTTTCCATATGAATTGTGAAATTTTTCATCCTAGTCCTGTGAAAAATACCATTAGTAATTTGATAGGGATCACATTGAATCTGTAGATTACTTTTGGTAGTATAGTCATTTTCACAATATTGATTCTTCTTACCAGGAACATGGAATGTCTTTCCATCTGTTTATGTTATCTTTGATTTCTTTCATTAGTGTCTTATAATTTTCTGTGTACTTTTGTCTCCTTAGGTAAGTTTATTCCTAAATATGTAATTCTTTCTGTTATAATGGTGAATGAGATTGATTCTTAATTTCTCTTTCTGATTTTTACTGTTAGCAGAAAGAAATGCAACTGATTTCTGGGTATTAATTTTGTATCCTGCAACTTTGCTAAATTCACTGATTAGCTCTAGTAATTTTCTGATATTATATGTAGGGTTTTCTATGTACTGTATCATGTCATCTGCAAACAGTGAGAGCTTTACTTCTTCTTTTCCAGTCTGGATTCCTTTTATTTCTTTCTCTTCTCTGATTGCAGTAGCTAGGACTTCCAGAACTATATTGAATAATAGTGGTGAAAGTGGACATGCTTGTCTTGTTCCTGATCTTAGGGGGATTGCTTTCAGGTTTTCACCATTGAGAATAATGTTTGCTGTAGGCTTATCATATATGGCCTTTACTATGTTGAGGTAGGTTCCGTCTATGCCCATTTTTTGAAGAGTTTGAATCATAAATGGGTGTTGAATTCTGTCAAAGATTTTTTTGAATCTATTGAGATTATCATATGCTTTTTATCTTTCATATTGTTAATATTGTGTACCACATTGATTGATTTGCATCTGTTGATGAATCCTTGCATCCCTGGAATAAACCCAACTTGATCATGGTGTATGAGCTTTTTGATGTGTTTCTGAATTCTATTTGCTAAATTTTTTTTTGAGGATTTTTGCATCTATCTTCATCAGTGATATTGGCATGTAGTTTTTTTTGTTGTTGTTGTTGTCTTTGGTTTTGGTAGCAGGGTGATGGCTGCCTTGTAGAATGAGTTTAGAAGTGTTCCTTCCTCTGGAATTTTTGGAAAAAGTTTTAGAAGGATAGGCATTAGCTCTTCTCTAATAGAATTATCCTTGAAACTATTTGGTCCTAGTCTTTTGTTTTTGAGAGGTTTTTCTAAATCAGAGCTTCAATTTCAGTGCTTGGATTTGGATTGTTTATAATTTCTATTGCTTTCTGGTTCAGTTTGGAAGATCAAACTTTTCTAAGAATCTGTCTGTTTCCTCCAGCTTATCTATTTTATTGTCATAATAGTCTCTTAAAATCCTATGTATTTCTGCATTGTCTGTTGTAACGTCTCCTTTTACATTTCTAATTTTGTTGATTTGATTCTTCTCTTTTTTTGTTGATGACTCTGGCTAACGTCTTGTCAATTTTGTTTATTTTCTCAAAAAAACAGCTTTCAGTTTTATTAATCTTTACTATGATTTCTTTCAATTTGTCTTCATTTATTTCTGCTCTGATCTTTATGATTTCTTACCTTCTATTAATTTTAGGATTTTTTGGTTCTTCTTTTTCCAGTTGTCTTCGGTGTAAAATGAGGCTGTATATTTGATGTTTTTCTTGTTTCTTGAGGTAGGAACGTATTGCAGTAAACTTTCCTCTAAGAACTGCTTTTGCTGCATCCCATAGGTTTTAAGTTGCCATGTTTTCAATACCATTTGTTTCTAGAAAGTTTTTGATTTCCCTTTGGATTTCTTTAGTAACCTGTTTATCTAGAAACGTTTTGTTTAATCTCCATGCATTTGTTTTTCTTACAGATTTTTTCCCTTGTAATTAATACCTAGTCTCATAGCATTGTGGTCAGAGAAGGTGCTTGATACAATTTCAATTTTCCTAAATTTACTAAGTTTTTATTTGTGGCCCAAGATGGGGTGTATCCTGGGTAATGTTCCACGTGCACTTGAGAAGAAGTTGTATTCTTCTGCCTTTGGATGGAATGTCAGGATCAATGAGATCCATCTCATCTAATGTGTCATTTAAGACATGTTTCCTTAATTTTCTGTTTTGATGACCTGCCCATTCATGTGAGTGGGGTGTTAAAATCTCCTACTGTTATTGTGTTACTGTCAATTTCTCCTTTTATGTTGGTTAGTGTTTGTCTTACGTATTGTGGTGTTACTATGTTAGGTGCATAGATATTTACAATTGTTATGTCTTCCTCTTGGATTGATCCCTTGATCATTATGCAGTGTCCTTCCTTATCTCTTATAATATTCTTTAAGGTCTCTTTTGTCTGACATGAGGATTGCTACTCCAGCTTTCTTTTGGTTCCCATTACCAGACCACCTGATCTGCCTCTTGAGAAATTTGTATGCAGGTCAGGAAGCAACAGTTAGAACTGGACATGGAACAACAGACTGGTTCCAAATAGGAAAAGGAGTACATCAAGGCTGTATATTGTCACCCTGCTTATTTAACTTATATGCAGAGTACATCATGAGAAATGCTGGGCTGGAAGAAACACAAGCTGGAATCAAGATTGCCGGGAGAAATATCAATAACCTCAGATATGCAGATGAAACCACCCTTGTGGCAGAAAGTGAAGAAGAGCTAAAGAGCCTCTTGATGAAAGTGAAAGTGGAGAGTGAAAAAGTTGGCTTAAAGTTCAACATTCAGAAAATGAAGATCATGGCATCTGGTCCCATCATTTCATGGGAAATAGGTGGGGAAACAGTGGAAACAGTGTCAGACTTTATTATTTTGGGCTCCCAAATCACTGCAGATGGTGACTGCAGCCATGAAATTAAAAGACGCTTACTCCTTGGAAGGAAAGTTATGACCAACCTAGATAGCATATTAAAAAGCAGAGACATTACTTTGCCAACAAAGGTTCATCTAGTCAAGGCTATGGTTTTTCCTGTGGTCATGTATGGATATGAGAGTTGGACTGTGAAGAAGGCTGAGCGCCAAAGAATTGATGCCTTTGAACTGTGGTGTTGGAGAAGACTCTTGAGAGTCCCTTGGACTGCAAGGAGATCCAACCAGTCCATTCTGAAGGCGATCAGCCCTGGGATTTGTTTGGAAGGAATGATGCTAAAGCTGAAACTCCAGTACTTTGGCCACCTCATGAGAAGACTTGACTCCTTGGAAAAGACTCTGATGCTGGGAGGGATTTGGGGCAGGAGGAGAAAGGGATGACAGAGGATGAGATGGCTGGATGGCATCACTGATTCGATGGACGTGAGTCTGGGTGAACTCCGGGAGTTGGTGATGGACATGGAGGCCTGGCGTGCTGCGATTCATGGGGTCTCAAAGAGTCGGATGACTGAGCGACTGAACTGAACTGAGCATGGAATATATTTTTCCATCCTCTCACTTTCAGTCTATATGTGTCTTTAGGTCTGAAGTGGGTTTCTTGTATGTTTCATATATATGGTCTTGTTTTTGTATCCATTCAGCCAGTCTATATCTTTTGGTTGGAGCATTTAATCCATGTACATTTAAAGTAATTATGAATATATACGGTCCTATTGCCATTTTCTTAATTGTTTGTGGTTGATTTTGTAGATCTTTTTCCCTCCTCCTGTATTTCTAGACTATGTAAGTCCATTTAACGTTTATTGTAAAGATGGTTTGGTTGTAGTGAATTATCTTACCTTTTATTGTCTGAAAAGCTTCTAATTTCTCCTTCAGTGCTAAATGCTGGATAGTTATCTTGGTTGTAGATTTTCCCTTTAAGTACTTTAAATATATCCTACCATTCCCTTCTGGTCTGCAGAGTTTCTGCTGAAAGATCAGCTGTTAAGTGTATGGGGTTTCCCTTGTATGTTACTTGTTGCCTTTCTCTTGCTGCTTTTAATATTGTTTCTTGTGTTTAGTCATTGTTAGTTTGATTAGATGTGTGTTGACGAGTTTTTCCTTGTGTTTATCCTACATGGGTCTTTTTGTGCCTCTTGGACTTGATTGACTATTTCCTTTTCCAAGTTGGGTAAATTGTCAACTGTAATCTCTTAAATTTTTTTCTCATACGCTTTCTTTTTCTCTTCTTCTTCTGGGGCTCCTATAACTCAAATGTTGGTACATTTGATATTGTCCCAGAGGTCTCTGAGACTTCCTTCAGTTCTTTTCATTCTTTTTACTTTATTCTTCTCTTCAGAAGTTATTTCCACTATTTTATGTTCCAGACCACTGATTCATTCTTTTGCTTCAGATATTCTGCTATTGATTCCTTACAAAGTACTTTTAATTTAAGTAACTGTGTTGTTTGTCTCTGTATGTATATTCTTAATTCTCCTAGGTCTTTTAAAATTGATTCTTGCATTTTCTCCATTTTGTCTTCAAGATTTTTGATCATCTTTACTAACATTATTCTGAATTCTTTTTTCAGGTCATTTGCCTATTTTCTCTTTATTTGGACTTCTGTGTTTTTAGTTTGTTTCTTTTGTGTAGTAATTCTCTACCTTTTCTTTTTTTTTTTTTTAACTTACTGTGTTTGAGATCTCCTTTTCCCAGGGTTCAAGGAAAGTTGAACTCTTTCTTTAAGAAGGTTGAATTCTTTCTTCCTTTTGGTTTCTGCCCTCCTAAGGTTGGCCCAGTGGTTTGTGTAAACTTTGATAGAGTGAGATATTGCCACTACATAACTCAGACTTTAGTGCACATGTGCCACAATTAGTCTTTCTCAGCTCTAGAGTAGGCATGCATTCACCACTGAGCTTGCACATTCGGGGATGCATCATGCAGCCACTGAGACTACACTCTAGAACTCCTGGGACCTAAATGACATCTGTCGCACTCTGGATCCCGTGTCCACCATACTGATCCCTTATTCTCAAGTGCACATCTCACCACCCCCACACTCTGGAGTAGGAATGCCCCTTGAACTTTGTGTGCACTATTGAGCACACATCTTGTTGCCACTGAGGCCACATTCTGAAAGTCTGCTGCCGTAAGCCATGATCTACACTGGAATTCATGACCTCTGGAGGGGAGGATTTCTGTCTGGGGGCAGAAAGAAGGCTTGATCACTTAGAGCTTTTGTCTAGAGTTTTATTAAAGTTTTTATAAAGTTTTATTAAAGTATAAAAAAGTGAAAGTTCCTGACATAGACATCAGAAAAGGGCAAAAAAGATACCCCATTTCTAGTTTTTAACAAGGAGTTATATATATTGCCAATCAGATAAAGAAATACCTCAAAACTGAGAGAGTTGCACCAGGTCACTCTCCTACAACATGCATTTTGAGACAGCATTGGCACAAGGTGAATCAACCCAGTCATAAAAAAGTCATGAATCTTGTGGAAAGGCAGATTTCACAAGCAAATACATAGTTTTATTAACATAGCTTAAGAGAACATTTTCATAAGGAAATGCATTGGTTATCTCAATATTTGAGAAAAGTTAAGTTCAGTAGGAACCTGATATTGTCATGATAACATAATTTAAAAGAAACCTTTAATTTTGTATAGAGAAGGGGAAAAAAAAGTCTGCCACTTGCAGTTTGTTTTCTCCTGCCGCTTAAGGGAGAGAAAAAAACAATTGCCAGTTGAAGTTTATTTACTCCTTCCACTTGGGGAACCCTAGCCTTCCTACCTGTTACCCCCTCACTTATAGAGCACCTAGGCCACGACTGCCAAGCTTGTAAACTGGAGTATGGGGCCTGACAGTACAGATCCTACTCTTTAGAGCAGGGGTGCACAACTACTCAGTTTGTACTCTGCAGCAAATGCATTTCCACCAAGAGCTTGTAATGTAGAGGATACACCCTCCCATGTGACCCTTCACTATAGGGCACAGATGTCATCACTAATGAACTTAAATTCATCAGTACATGTCCAACCACTACTGTAACTGTGATCTAGATTATACCTTCAACACATAATGAACAGCATCAAATATGCAATCATTTCACTAGTCGGACCAGCTCTACAACAGGTACACTGCAACCACTGAGGTTGCACTATAGAGCACATGTACCTGAAATACTGAATCCATGCTTTAGAGAACTAGTGCCACAACTTCTGAGCTTAAACTCTGATGCATGTGTTCTGCCACGACTGAACATGTATTCTATTAAATGCATGCCAGATCTACTGAGCCTGTGCTCTACAGCACATATCCTGCAACTACTGAGCTTGCAAACAGATCAAGTTTCCTGCCAGTAGTGAGCCTGCACTCTCAACTTGTGTTCCACAACTATGGAACTTATACTCTAGATCAAATATTCCAGGTACTCAATCCCCATTCAAAACACAATAATGCGACTACCAAGCCCTAATTCTTATGTCTATTCGTCTACTAATGAGCACATACTCTGGAGCATGCCTGCCAAAACTACTAAGTTTGCACCCTTCAGTAAGTGTCCGGCTACTACTGAGCTCATGCTTTGGAGCATGTCTGTCACAATTACTGAGCTTAAATTCTGGAATGCTTTGCCAATACTGACTGCAAACCCTTTTACCAGCTACTGAGTTTGCACTTGGGAGGAAACTTTCCAAAAATACTGAGCTTGTGTTCTACAGCATGCACCATAGCACTACTGAGAAACCACTATAGAGCTCATGTATTGCAACTACTTACCTTGTGCTCTGGAGTATTGGTTTGGCCACTTTTACACCAGCACTCTAAAGCAGGTATTTCACATCTACTTAACTTACATTATAGGGCCCATTAGCTAACACTACTGTGGCCACATTCTAGAGAATGCATGCCACACGTAATGAACATGCACTTTCAAGCTTGTGTCCCACTACTACTGATCTCATGTTCTAATGCATCCATTCATAACTATTGAGACTTCATTCCTGAGCAGGTATACTGCCACTAATGACCCTGCATTCTAGAGCAGTCATTCTGACTGCTGACCAGCACTCTGGACCATGCATAACTTCACTACAAGCACTATGTTCTAGAACAGATTTAAATGACTATGAAGCTTGCATTCTGGAGCAGACATCTCCACATACTTAGCTTATGAGAGTACCCATGCCATAACTTCTGGGCATGAACTCTGGAACACATGTCCGGCCACCAATAAGCATGTGTTCCAGAGTATTATGATGCATATTGCACTACTGAGTTTGGATTCTGGAGCACATATCCCACCACTAATGACTTCACCTTCTATATACACTTCCCAGTGGCTCAGTAGGCAAAAAAGTTGTGTGCAACGCAGGACACACAGGAGAGGTTGAGTTTGTATCCTTTGGTGTGAAAAGTCCCCTGGAAAGTGACTTGACAACACACTCCAGGATTCTTTCTTAGAGAATCTCATGGACAGAGAAACCTGGCAGGTGACAATCCATACAGTCAAAAACAGTCAGACGTGACTGAAATGACTGAGCATGTACAACAGCTAATGTCTTTGGTCTTCCCTGGTGGCTCAGTCAAAAATCTGCATGTAATGAACAAGACCTGGCTTGATCCTTAGGTCAGGAAGGTCACCTGGAGAAGAGAATGGCTACTGACTCCAGTATTTTGCCCTGAAAACTCCATGGATAGAGAGGCCAGTAGGCTACAGTCCACTGCGTTGCACAGTCAGATGTGACTGTGTGACTAAAAACACCAACATTATAGGAAACATCCCACAACTTCTGAGGCTGACTAAACACAAGTGTCCCACTTACTGAAATTGCACCTGGAGAATGAGTTTTGGCACTGTTAGCACATAATATTAGGCACGGTTGCTAGTTCCTAAAATTGCCCCTGGGCTTGCATTCCTGGCCTTGAGGCAGCGGCCTACAGGCAGAGAACCAAAGCTATAAACTTGCATTATAGAGTCCATTTCCCACAACTGCTGAGCCCACATTCTGATGTATACGTTTTGCAACTATTGAGCTTACTTTGTTGGCCCCATTTCCTGACATGTTTGAGCATGCATTTCTCAGCACACATCCTGCCACTCCAGAAACTGCACTCTAGAGCCGAGTGCAACAAACACAGAAGTCCCCTAGATCATGTGAACCTTCACTACAAGAATGATGCTCTAGATTCAGGCATAGCACAACTACTAAGCTTGAACTCTGGAGCACACACCCAATACATAACTGAACCATACTGAAAAAGCACCCATGCTACCACTTCCAGCTTGCATTCTGGAAAACATGACCTGCCACCAATGATCCCATGGTCCAGCTAATGTGGCCACAACTACTCTGTTTGCATTCTGGAGCTGACATCTGGCACTACTGACCTCCCTCTAGAGGAGCCATGCCACAATCACGGAGTTTGTACTTTGAAGTACTAGCTAATAAACTACAAAACTACTAACTAGAATTCTAGCTTAGAAGTGTTGAAACTATTCTGGTTGCAGTCTGGAGCACAAGAATCCTGGCTATGGAACTTACTCTTGAGAGTAACATACTTAAAGAACTGAGCTTCCAAACTGGAGCACAATCACTGCTACTGTTGACCACACTGTATTACTGAAGCACCCTTTCTACCACTACAGATACCACACTGCAGAGCATGCTTCCCGCAACTACTGATCATGCTCTCTGGAGCATTTGTTTCAACAAATGCTAAGCTTGGGTTCTAAAACACACATTTTGTCACTTCTGAACCTAAATTTTAGAGCAAGAAACTTCACAACTACTAAGCATGCAGTCTAGATCAAGCTTCTTTCCTCTATAAAGCCAAAGATTTATAGAATACCTGTTGAAACTAAAGGTATAACTCTCAGAAATGCATGTTCTGCCACTGCTGAGCCCATGCTCTAGAGCAGTCATGCCTTATCTGCTGAGCTTACACTATGGAATGTGCCCCCACCCCCAAGCTTGGAGTCTGGCACATGTGTGGTGAAATTTTTGAACCATCATTTTATTAAAGCATACCTTCTGAACCCTCTGTGCTTCCACATACATAACCCCATAGTACTGGGCCCATGCGTTAGAGCAGGCTGGCCACAATTACTGAGAATACACAATAAAACATATTTTGCACTAATGTATCAACACAGCTGAGCCTGCATTCACCAACTACTAATTTTGCACTCTACTGGAATTCACCCTGGCTCTACTGAGATACTTTCCAAGAGCACAAGTTGAGAAGCTACTGTATGCCTACTCCAGAGCAGGCATGTTGCAACTATGGTGCTTGCTCTCTTGAGGATACATCAGACATTACTGAGCCTATGTTCTATGCTATGCATCCTGCAACTCCTGAGGATGTGCTGTGAGCATGTATGCTGCAACATGGGAGATTGAACTCTACAGAAATTGTGCCAAGACTACCAGCCCAGGTTCTAAGCCAGGTATCTTATCTCTACAAAGCCTACATTTAGGTGTAATCTTCCACCATTACTGGACCTGAGGTCTGAGAAAACTAGTCATAACTAAAGAGCTTACTCCCTGGAGCAAGTGTCTCACAATTAGTGAGTAATCATTCTATAGCATGTGTGCTGCAACTACTGTGCTTGCTGTCTGGAGTACAAGGCTTACCATTACTGAGTACGTATATAAAAGCTGTCATGAAACAACTACTGGGGTTACTCCATGGAATGCATGTCTTGCAATCACTGAGCAGACACTCTGCTTCATGTATATCATCCTTCTGAGCCCCCACTTTATCAGTGGACATTCCCCTACTAGTGTGTGTGCACTCTGGCTAGCACAAATCACTACTATTGATCCTGAGCTTTACATGTCACTGAAAGTGAAAGTCAATCAGTTGAGTCTGACTCTTTGTGACCCCATGGATGGTACAGTCCATAGAATTCTCCAGGCCAGAATACTGGAGTGGGTAGTATTTCCCTTTTCCAGAGGATCTTCCCAACCCATGGATCAAACCCAGGTCTCCCACACTGCAGGCAGATTCTTTACCAGCTGTGCTAAGGGAAGCCCAAGAATACTGGAGTGGGTAGCTTATCCCTTCTCCAATGGCTCTTCCCAACCCAGGAACTGAACCAGAGTCTACTGCTTTGCAGGCTGATTCTTTGCCAACTGAGCTATCAGGAAAGCCCCTCTATATGTCACTGCTGCTGCTACTACTTACTACTTATATTTTACAGTACACACCCTGTCACTACAGTATGGGATCTAAAGCACACTTGTCACTATTAAGCTTAAACTCTGGAGCCTGTGACCTGCCTTCTACACAAAGCATGGTAGAGCTACTGAACTGGTACTATAGAAACTGCCTCCTATGACTACAATTCTAGAGCATGTATGTTTCAGCTCCTGAGCTTGCCTCATATGGCACAGGCCTTGAGACTACTAGAACCTTAAATACAGATCTCAGTACTGCTTGATGCATTGTCTAATGTAGGTGTGCCACAGGTACTGCGCTTGACGCAGGAGGATGTGCCAGATGTGTGTTCTAAAGTAGGTGTGCCAGAAATACTGACTCACTGAACCTGTGCTGTTGAGTACATATGGCACAGTCTCTGAGCTTTGACTCTGGAGTAGACCTCATGCTACTTCTGACCCCATAATCTATAGTAGGTGTTACTGCTACTACTGATTTTACAGTCTGGAACATGTGGCTCACTCTCTCCAATGGGCTCTGTCTCTAGAGCACTAGGACAATAACTACTAACTTGTACTCTGGCTCATGCATCCCACATTTCCACTCCAGGGCATGTAATCCACAACTATTGAGATGGGTCTCTGGAGCATGTGCCCTGATACATCTGAGGCTTTACTCAGAGCAAGTATGCCATAACTACTGATCTCAAACTCTGGAGCACTTGTGCCACCATTACTGAGCCTGGGCTTAAAAGTCCAGTTCCACAGTTGTGAGCTTGCACTCTGGAACACATATCTTGCCATATAGAGCCGGAGATCTATAGCATGCTTACTGCCACTATTGAGACCACACTCTGTGTACCATAACTACTGATCTTGGACTCAGCAGCACACTTCCAGCCACTGTATGCCCATCATATAGAGGACATTTGCCCCTACTAAGCTTATTCTGGAGAATACCTTCCATCATTATTAAGCCCACAATCTTGGCAGATAGTTTCCAAGTATTGAGATTTTAATATACTATGCCAAAGCCTTTGACTATGTGGATCACAATAAACTGGAAAATTCTGAGAGATAGGAATGCCAGACCACCCAACCTGCCTCTTGAGAAATCTGTATGCAGGTCAGGAAGCAACAGTTAGAACTGGACGTGGAACAACAGATTGGTTCCAAGTAGCAAAAGGAGTATGTCAAGGCTGTATATTGTCACCCTGCTTATTTAAATTATATGCAGAGTACATCATGAGCAATGCTGTAATCAAGAAATGCTGGAATCAGGATTGCTGGGAGAAATATCAATAATTTCAGATATGCAGATGACACCACCCTGATGGCACAAAGTAAAGAGGAACTAAAATGCGTCTTGATGAAGGTGAAAGAGGAGAGTGAAAAAGTTGGCTTACAGCTCAATATTCAGAAAACAAAGATCATGGCATCCGGTCCCATCACTTCATGGGAAATAGATAAGGAAATAGTGGAAACAGTGTCAGACTTTATTTTTTTGGACTCCAAAATCACTGCAGATGGTGACTGCAGCCATGAAATTAAAAGACGCTTACTTTTTGGAAGAAAAGTTATGACCAAACTAGATAGCATATTGAAAAGAAGAGACATTACTTTGCCAATAAAGGTCCGTCTAGTCAAGGCTATGGTTTTTCCAGTGGTCATGTAAGGATGTGAGAGTTGGACTTTGAAGAAAGCTGAGTGCCAAAGAATTGATACCTTTGAACTGTGGTGTTGGAGAAGACTCTTGAGAGTCCCTTGGACTGCAAGGAGATCCAACCAGTCCATTCTGAAGGAGATCAGCCCTGGGATTTGTTTGGAAGGAATGATGCTAAAGCTGAAACTCCAGTACTTTGGCCACCTCACGGGAAGAGTTGACTCCTTGGAAAAGACTCTGATGCTGGGAGGGATTGGGGGCAGGAGGAGAAGGGGATGACGGAGGATGAGATGGCTGGATGGCATCACCGACTTGATGGACGTGAGTCTGAGTGAACTCCGGAAGTTGGTGATGGACAGGGAGGCCTGGCATGCTGCGATTCATGAGGTTGCAAAGAGTCGGACACGACTGAGTGACTGAACTGAACTGAACAGCAACTACCAAGCCTGCATTCCATAGCATGCCTGCTACAGCTAATGAGTATGCACTCGAGCTCCTTTACTCCTACTACTGACCTATGTTCCAATGTAGACATGGGTAACTACTGTGCCTGCACTCTTGAACATTTCCTTTTTATTAATGAGCCAACAGTCTTGAGCCTACATGCCAGAAATAAGAAATTCTCACTGAGGAACATTTGCTTCCAACCACTACTAAGGTGTGTTCCATAACATGTATTGAGGACCTCCTGGACCTTGCTTTTGAGTTGGAATCCCACAAATACAGAGCTTTCACTCTGTAAAGTGTCCCACAATTACTGAGTGCACCTTGTGTAGTATGCAGCCTGCAACTAATGGATCCAATCTCTAAGCAACCATGCTAAAATTGCTTGTTTGGAATCTGGAGCAAATGCTTTTAGTACTGAGCCCCCATTCTAGAACATGAACCTTGCCATTACTATGTCTCTATTCTAGAGACAGCATTCTCAATTACTAATTTGGACTCTGGAGAAAGCATCCTATGACTCCTGAGTCAATGTTTAAACGCACACCTCTTTAAATGCTGAGCTTAAACTGTGGAATTCATGTCTTGTCACACTGAGCTCAGGCTTTAGTGGACAAGAGCCACAACTACTCATCCTTTGTTCTAGAGTATGCATTCCCCCAGTATGGAGCTTACACTTCAGGAATGTGTCTTGCCAGTACTGAGATTGCCCTTCAGAGTTCGTGTGGCCCAGCTCTTTTGCACTCTGAAGTAGGTTCCCCAGCTACTGACCCATTATTTTAGAGCATACATCCTGCCACTAAAAGCCCACAGTCTAGACAAGGAATATCCCATGAACTGAGTGAGCAGTGGAGCACACATCACAATGGCCACTTCTCAGGCCACATTCTAGAGCATATATTCTACAACGGATGAGTTTGTAAACTGGAGTATGGTCCTGACTCTACAAGGTATGAGTATTTTCTCTACAGCAAGCATACCCAAATCCTCATTTTACCCTCAGGAGCAAGTGCCTTTTGACCAAAGAGCCCATGTTTTCAAGGATTCAATCCCTCAGGTAGGCCTGCAATTTTCAGCACATGTACCACTGCAAAGAAACTAGTGGTCTAGATGCCCATCAGCAGATGAATGGATAAGAAAGCTATGGTACATATACACAATGGAGTATTACTCAGCCATTAAAAAGAATACATTTGAATCAGTTCTAATGAGGTGGATGAAACTGGAGCCTATTATACAGAGTGAAGTAAGCCAGAAAGAAAAACATCAATACAGTATACTAATGCATATATATGGAATTTAGAAAGATGGTAACAATAACCCGGTGTACGAGACAGCAAAAGAGACACTGATGTATAGAACAGTCTTATGGACTCTGTGGGAGAGGGAGAGGGTGGGAAGACTTGGGAGAATGACATTGAAACATGTAAAATATCATGTAAGAAATGAGTCCATTTTCCAAAGCACACAAGCCACAACTATTTAGACCACACTATAGTGGTGATAAGAACTAATGTGCTGTAATGCTTAGGTGCCACAATCTGTGGACTTTAACTCTTGAGCATGCATCTTGCCTCTTACTGAGCCCAAGTTCTTGAGGATGCATCTCATCACTATTAGGACCACATTCTAGACCAGGCATGTTGTAACTACTGATCTGGAACTCTGGCACACACCATCCACCAAGTGACCTCCATTAAAGAATGCCTGCTACAAGTACTCAGCTTGCACTTTGGAGAATGGGTTCTACCACTTTTGAGTCTACACTCTACAGGAGTCATTCCAGAGTGACTTAACTATGAGGCTCAAAGCTGCCACACCGAGCCCACATTCTAGAGAAAATATGCCACCAAGAATGACCATAGACTCTGGAGCTCCTGTCCTATTAAACTGATCCATGTTCTAATGTATCCATTTGCAAGAATTGAGCTTGCAATATTGAGCAAGATCCTACCAGTAATGAGCCCACAATCTGGAGCCCGCATGTTGAACTTCAAAACCTAAACTCAGGATCATGCTTCCTAACACTATTGAGCTTATGTTTCATAGCACCCATTGCTATACTGTAGGACTGTTTGCTAAAGCAGATATACCACAACTACTGAGCTTGCCCTGTAGAGTATATGTCCCTCCACTACTGAGTCCATCTTCTACACTGGAAAATAGCATGGAAACCTGTTTCAGTATTTCCCACCGAATCTCATGGATAAAGGAGGCTGGATGGCTATACAGTCCATAGAATCACAAGGAGTCAGGCATGACTGAAGTGATTCAACACACATGCAACAAACAACTAAAATGTGTTTGGGCTTCTCTGGTTGTTCAGGCAGTAAAGAATCTGTTTGTAATGCAAGAGACCTTGGTTCAATCTCTAGCTCAAGACTATCACCTGGAGAAGGGAAAGGCTACTGACTCCAGTATCCTTGCCTTGAAAATTCCATCAACAGAAGAGCCTGGTGGGTTATCTTTCATAGTGTAGCAAAGAGTCAGACACAACTGGGTGACTAATATACCAACTCCTTACAAAGTGTCCCATGACTACTGAGCCTGGCTGTAAACATGAGTGCCTTAACTAGTGCAATTACACCTGGAGCATACATCCTGCTGCTACTAGCATGTGATTGTTGCACTTCTGCCACAGTTACTACATTTACACCCTGGAGCACACATTCCTAGGCTTGAACTTGTGCTCTAGAACAGGAGTGCTACAGCTATATAACTTGCACTATAGAGCCTGCCACCACCAGTTTTGAGCCTGCATCCTATTGTCCAGCTATTGCAACTAATGAGTTTGCACTTTAGGGCACATGTCAGAGATGAGGATCTTGCCTTCCTGAGCAAGTCTCCTGCAACTACTGATCCTGCACTCTAGAGCAGGTTTCCACAAATACTGAGCAGCACTCTAGAGCACACATACCTTCACTGCCAGGACCACACCCTAGAACACGAATAATATTTACTACTAAACTCTTACTCTGGAGTGTATATGACTGCAATACTGCCCCCATGCTATGGAGTACTTGGACTACAAAATTGAGTTTGCACTCTGGAGCAGGCATCATGCCACTACTGACTCCACACATAGAGCTGCAATGTGCAACTATAGAGATTGTGCTTGAAGCATCAATTGAGTCAGTACTGATACCATGCCCTAGTGCAATTATACTTCAACTACTGAGCTTCGACCCAGGAGGATGTGCCCTGCCACTAAGTGAGATGGTGCTTTAGAACAGATGCACCAGAAAAACTTAAATTGCACCCTGGAAAATGCATAACTACACTAACTGAGCCTGTGCTATGATGTAAACATGGCACAATTTCTGAGTTTGTGTTCTAGAGTAGGCATCATGCCACTACTGACCTCACACTTAAGAGCAAATGTACTGCAAATAGTGACTTAACAGTTTGGAACATGTGGATTACCACTACTGAGTTCTCCCTCTAGAAAACAAGAGCTGGAAATACTCTCTTGCACTTTGAAACATGCGTCTCTCAAACATTGACCCCTCACACAAGAGCTTGTGGACCAAACTACTGATATGGATCTTTGGGATATGTGTTCTGGAACAAGTGAGCTTACACTCCAGAGCATACATTCTATAACTACTATCTTGACTTTGGAGCACATGTCCCACCACTACTGACCTGGTCTAGAGAGCCAGAGTTCCACAAGTAATGAGACTTCACCCTGCAGCACACGTCTTGCCACACTGACCTTGAGTTCCATAGCATATATCCTGCCACTATTGAGGCCACACTTTAGAGCACATATGTCGTAACTACTGATCTTGAACTTGGGAGCACAAATCCCACCACTGCATGCCCAGTATATAGAGGACACTTCCTGTGACTCAGTTGATTAAGAATCCACTTGCAATGCAGAAAACCCTCCTTTGATTCCTGAGTCTGGAAGATCTGGTGGAGAAAGGATAGGCTGCCCACTGCAATATTGTTGGGCTTCCCTTATGGCTCAGCTGGTAAAGAATCTGCCTGCAATGTGGGAGACCTGGGTTTGAAAACTGGATAGGGAAAATCCCCTGGAGAAGGGAAAGCTACCCACTCCAGTATTCTGGCATGGAGAATTCCATGGGCTGTATAGGCCATGGGGTCTCAAAGAGTTGGACACTTTGACTGAGTTGGACTCAGTGACTTTGACACAGTTGGACTGAGTGACTTTCACTTTCATTTTCCCTGAAACTGCTAAGTTTTCACTGTGTATTCATTCCAGCACTGTAGAGCCCATGTTCTAGAGCATGTTCTAGAGCATTTCATAACTACTGATTGCAGTATAATGCCTGCCAAACCCACTACTGTACCTGCATTTCATGTCTGCCGTAACTAATGAGTGTGCACTCTGGAGCTCTTGTCTTGCCACTACTGACCCATGTTTTGGTGCAATCACTGGCAGCTCCTGCACTTGCACTCTAGAGTATACACTTGCCACAAATGCACCTAGTGCATTTCTGGTGCATCTAGAATTAAGTTTACACTCAGGAGCATGGTTCTGGCTACTACTGAGTTGTGCTTTATAGCACAAATCAAGGACCTGCTGGATGTCATTCTCAAGAGCAGAGCTCTTGTCATCCCACAAGAGCAGAGCTTGCACTCGCTGACAAGTATCCCAGCACTATTGAGCCCAGCTTCTACGATAATCATCCTGCAATGACTGGATGCTTAATCTAAGCACACTTGCTGCAATAGGCTTAGACGCTGGAACTGGAGAGCACAATATTTGAGCTTGAATTTGGAAGCATGCATTCTGAGACTACTGAGTTTGTATTCTACAGTATGAACCATAGCCCTCGTGAGAAGCCACCCAAGAGATCACATATTGCAACTGGTGATCTTGTACTCTGGAGCACAAATCCCACCATTAGTGATCCCATGCTGTAGGGCATTTATACAGCAAATATTAATATTGCACTCTGGAACAAACATTCCAAAACTCCTGAACCTGCGTTCTAGAACATGAATATTGCTACTACTCAGCCTTATTGCTAGAGTTGGCCTGCCATAACTATTGAAATCGCACTTTGAAGCAACCATCCCTGCACTAGTAAGCCAATATTTTAGAGTTTAAGTACTTCAGCTTCTGAGCATGTACCGTAAAATACATGTCTTGCCAATTCTGAGTCCGAACTCTATATCTGTGGTGCCACAACTGCTGAACTTCCACTGTGGAATACATGCCTTGTAACTACTGAGCCAATGATCTAGCTTGTGCATCCTATAAATGTTGAGCACTTGATCTAGAGTAGGTGTGCCTTCCTTCGGAGCCTGAACCTGGTAGCAAGTACCCTACTATAATGTGCTCTAAAGGCTAGGTGCCATAACTAGTCAGCTTTCAGTCTGGAGCATGCAGCTGGCCACTACTTACCCCGAGTTCTAGAGGACACATCACTTTTGAGGCCATACTGTAGATCAGGCATGCTGTAACTATTGATCTTGAACCCTGAAACATGTGTCCCACCACTAAGTTCCCTTGTGATAGAGGATACTTGCCAGAATTACTAAGCTTGTAATCTGGAGCACAGGTTCTGCCCCATTTAAGCCAGCATTCTAGAGGAGGCATTCCACTAGAGTGTAACAAATTCCACTCTAGTGTAAGGCACTAATTTACACTATGGGGCTCAACAGCAACCACTACTGATCCCTCTTTTTAGAGCCTACAATTATTAAGCATGCACACTTGCATCCTACTATTACTAATTTAATGTTCTATCGCATCCATTGGCAACTACAGAACTTGCAACCCTGAGCAAATATTCTGCCAGTAATGAGACTACAGTCTGAAGTCTGCATGCCAAAACTTCCAAGCTTGCACTCAGGAACATGCTTCCCAGCACTACTGAGTTGTGTTCCATAGTGTGTGTTGGGGCACTCTGAAACACTGCTTTGAACAGACAGCTGCAATTACTGGGCTTGCACTCTGGAACACACAAGCACATCTTCTATATAAGTTTCCCAAGAAGCTCAGGAGATAAAGATTTTTCCTGAAATATAGGAGACAAAGGAGATGCAGGTTCATATCATTGGGTGGGTAAGATTTCCAGAAAAAGGGCATGGAACCCACTCTGGTATTCATTCCCAGAAAATCTCATAGAAGGAGGAGCCTGGGGGTGGGGTTAGTGTCCATAGTGTCACAAAGAGTTAGACAGGATGAAAGTGCCTGAGTGTGCACAGCAAAAACAACTATAATGGTTTCCATAGTGGCTCAGAGAGTAAAAATCTGACTCCAAAGCAGAGAGACCTGGATTTGATCCCTGGGTAAGAAAGAACAACTGGAGAAGGGAATGGCTACCTACTCAGGTATTCTGGCCTCAAGAATTTCTTGGACAGAGAAATATGGTAGACTGTAGTTCATGGAATCACAGGGTCAGACATGAATGGGTGACTAACACACCAATTGTATAGTAAGTATCCCCAAACTACTAAGCCTGTCTCTAAGCACAAGTGCTCTAATGCTCTAGTACTCTGACTACTGAAATTTCACCTGCAGTGCCCACCTTTCTACTATAAGTCCATGATTTAGGGCAGGTTTCCACAGTTGCTTAACTGGTACCATGGATCATGTATTCCTAGGCTTGTGCTTGTGTTCTAGAGTAGGATATTCACAGCATAAAACTGCCTCCAACCACTATGTACATGCATTCTAATGCACACCTGTTGTGAGTACTGACAGTGCACTGTAGGGCACATGTCCCAAGATGAATGAGCCTGCATTCCTGAAGATGTATCCTGCCACTACTGACCCTGCACTCTAGAGTAGGCATTCCACAAATACTGAGCAGCACTCTGGACAATGCATGTCTTCACCAATGTCCTGCCAACAAGGAGCTGTGTCCAGAGTATGTGTGCCTTAACTACTATGCTTGCACTCTGAAGCTCACATCTGCCTCTACATGTGGCATGTACAGTAAACATGCCACAGTTTCTGAGCTTGGGCACTGAAACTTGAGTTCATAAACTACAAAACTACTAACATCCATTCTAGCTCAGAGATGCAGCAAACATTCAGCTCCCTCTCTGGAGCATGAGTCTCATGATTATTGTACTTGCTTTTGAGAGCAGGCATGCTTCAATAACTTAGGTTGCAATATGGAGCACATATTTTGCTGCTACTGACCCCACATTCTAGAGCAGGCCCTTGCCACAACTACTGTTTTCACTATGGAAAACCCTTTGCCACACTACAGTTACTCACTCTAGACCATGCTTGCTGAAACTACAGATCGTGTTCTCCAAAGCATTTGTCCTGATACTACTAAGTCTTGGTTCTTGAACATACATCTTGTCACTACTGAGACTATGTTCAAGAGCAGGCATGTCACAGCTATTGAGGATGCAAGCCGTCTGAATCTACTGAGCGAAAGTTTTTAAGCATACCTGTACCAACTACTAGGGCTTCCCTAATGGATTACATCTTCTGCCACTACTGAGCCCATTCTCTAGAGGAGTCATGCTTCATCATCAGAGCTTATACTTTGAAATACACATCTTGACAGTATGGAGCCCATGCTCTATCTAACCTGAACCATAACCACTACACCCTTGCTCTAGAGTCAATGTGCCCCATTTCTCATCTTGAAGTGTCCAGCAAGTGTCCTGGCATTAGTGAAGAGGAACTAAAAAGCCTCTTGATGAAGTTGAAAGTGGAGAGTGAAAAAGTTGGCTTAAAGCTCAACATTCAGAAAATGGTCCCATCACTTCATGGGAAATAGATGGGGAAACAGTGTCAGACTTTATTTTTCTGGGCTCCAAAATCACTGCAGATGGTGACTGCAGCCATGAAATTAAAAGACGCTTACCCCTTGGAAGGAAAGTTATGACCAACCTAGATAGCATATTCAAAAGCAGAGACATTACTTTGCCAACAAAGGTCCGTCTAGTCAAGGCTATGGCTTTTCCTGTGGTCATGTATGGATGTAAGAGTTGGACTGTGAAGAAAGCTGAGCGCCAAAGAATTGATGCTTTTGAATTGGTGTTGGAGAAGACTCTTGAGAGTCCCTTGGACTGCAAGGAGATCCAACCAGTGCATTCTAAAGGAGATCAGTCCTGGGTGTTCTTTGGAAGGATTGGTGCTGAAGCTGAAACTCCAATACTTTGGCTACCTCCTGCGAAGAGTTGGCTCATTGGAAAAGACTGTGATGCTGGGAGGGATTGGGGTCAGGAGGAGAAAGGGACGACAGAGGATGAGATGGCTGGATGGCATCACTGACTCGATGGACATGAGTCTGAGTGAACTCCTGGAGTTGGTGATGGACTGGGAGGCCTGGTGAGCTTTGATTCATGGGGTTGCAAAGAGTAGGACATGACTCAGTGACTGAACTGACTTACTGAACTGAGACTACCAGGTTTGGGTTCTAGGAGAGGCATGTTACCACTATTGAGCCTGCATTCAAAAGTCATGTTCCACAACTACTGGGCTCATGCTCTAGACAAGACATACCACAATTAAAGAGCATGCATTCTGGAAAAAGTGGCCCTCCACAAGTGAGTCTTCATTTTATAACACATGTGCTGTAAGTTCTGTGCTTGCTCTCTTTAACACAAGTCACATCACTACTGACCATGTGCTTAAGAGCTGTCAAGCCACAACTACTGAGATTATCCTATGGAATGCAGGTCTTATGATTTCTAAGCTAATGCTCTAGTTCACATGTGTCATAAATACTCAGACCCTGCTCTATAGAGGTGAGTAGTGCCCCTACTAGTGAGTTTACACTCTGGGTGACACGTTCCAACATTACTGATTCTGTGCTGTAGATCACACATGCCACCACCAACTGTATATTCTGAAACACACACCATTGCCACTATAGCACGTGATTTCACTTGTCACTACTAAACTTATACTCTGCAACCCACTCTTCTGCCATGAGCTTGTCTTCTCAAGCAAGCAAGGCAGAATTACTTAATTTGTACTATACAACTTACCTCCTGCCACTACTGAATGTAATTCCAGAGCACGTGTGTTGCAACTACTGAGCTTTTCCTCCAGGACACATGCCATAAGACTACTGAGCCTGCATCATTGAATATGAATCTCACTATTCCTGGCATGTAGTGCTCTAAGTAGATGTGTCACAACTACTGAGCTTGAGCTCAGGAGCATGCATACTGTAAGAACTCTGACCATATTCTGGAGGAGGTGGACCCAAGTTCTGAGCAGCACTCAGGAACATGCATCCTATGACAATTTGGAGCACACTCTAAAGCAGGCCTCCAGCAACTACTGACATTTCACTCTAGAGTGTTGATAACTGCAAAATTTTGCCCATGCGATTACCACCCATGCTCCAAATACTCGCAAAGAGTCAGACACGACTGAGCAACTTCACTTCACTTCTTCTTCCAAATACTTAGCATGCACTATTGAGCATGTATCATGCCACTGCTGACTCTGCACACTACAGCTGGCAACCTAACTCTACTTGCTTACATTCTAAAGGCATGGATGCCATCAATACTGACACCATGCTCAAGTGTAGCTGTATCACAACTATTGCGTTTGCACTCAGGAGGACATGCTTTGCCTCTGCTGAGATTGTGCTTTAGAGTAGGTGCACAAGAAATACTGACCTTACACTTTGGAACACACGTATCTGCACTATTGAGACTGTGTTATTGAGTACACATGCCCAGTTTTTAACTTTGCACTCTAAAGTAGGCATTATGCCACTAATGACCCTACTCTTTAGAGCACGTGTATTGCAACTGCTGAGTTTACAATGGTTCACCCTACTGAATTCTCACTCTAGAGTATCAGAGCACAACTACTAACTTGGCTTCTGGAGCATGCATCCCATAAACATTGATCACTAACTACAGAGCATGTGGACCACAGCAACAGAGATTGCCCTCTGGAGCACATGTCCTGCCACAACTGAGCATGAGCTCCGTAGTATGTGTGCCATAATTACTGAACTTGAACTCTGGGGCACACATCCCACCACTGCATGCCCTCTGTATACAGGATGCTTCCTCCAGCTACTAGCTTGCACTATGGAGCATGCTTTACACCACTATTGAGCCCATACTTTGGAGTAGGCATTCCACAACTACTAGATTGCAATATATTGGCCACCAAGGCCCACCACTGAGCCTACATTCTACAGCAGACCTGCTTCAGCAAATGGCATGCATTCTGGAGTTCCTGTCCTGCCATACTAACTGATGTTCTGGTGCATCCATTGGCAAATCCTGTACTTGCATTCTGCAGCATTTAGTTGAGTTCAGTTCAGTTCATTTCAGTCGCTCAGTCATGTCCGACTCTTTGCGGCCCCATGAATTGCAGCACGCCAGGCCTCTCTGTCCATCACCAACTCCTGGAGTTCACCCAAACCCATGTCCATCGAGTCGGTGATGCCATCCAGCCATCTCAACCTCTGTTGTCCCCTTCTCCTCTGCCCCCAATCCCTCCCAGCATCAGAGTCTTTTCCAAGGAGTCAACTCTTTTCAGGAGGTGGCCAAAGTACTGGAGTTTCAGCTTTAGCATCATTCCTTCCAAACAAATCCCAGGGCTGATCTCCTTCAGAATGGACTGGTTGGATCTTCTTGCAGTCCAAGGGACTCTCAAGAGTCTTCTCCAACACCACAGTTCAAAAGCATCAGTTCTTCGGCACTCAGCTTTCTTCACAGTCCAACTCTCACATCCTTACATGACCACTGGAAAAACCATAGCCTTGACCAGATGGACATTTGTTGGCAAAGTAATGTCCCTGCTTTTTTGGGTTTTTTTAATATGCTATCTAGGTTGGTCATAACTTTCCTTCCAAGGAGTAAGTGTCTTTTAATGTTCCACTCTGGAACCTTCATTCCAGAAGTAAAGAGCTTGTACTCAGAAGCATGCTTTTCTGCTATTGATTTGTGTTTCATAGCACATAATAAGGATCTCTCGGACACTGCTCTTGAGTTGACTATTCAGAGATACAGAGCTTGCATTCTGCAATGTATAACACTAGTAGTAACCCCACCGTCTATAGTATGCATCCTATAAATATTGTCCCTGTGCTCTAATCACCCTTGAGTTTGGACTCTGGAGCAAATGCCAGGACAGTACTGAGCCCACACTCTAGAACATCCAAGGCGGTTCCCTCTGTTTTAGCTTCTTCTATGTGCTGGTCTCTTCGGTGTCTAATTTCTGCCCTCACACTAGGGGGCGGTGGTAGACACTTTTTAGGGTTACTTGTTCAATCGCGCTGTGGGGAGGGCGGGACACTGCAAACAAATAACACTGGCGTGTGCTCACAGTGTCTCAGCCACTCTGGGTTTGCCCCCACTCACAGTGTGTGTGCTTTCCCTGTCTACACTGCTTAGGCTCTAGGTTGCTCTGCCACGAACTGTCTGAGGCCAGCCCTGGGTTGTATGCACTTCCTAAGTCTAAGCTGCTCAGGTTCAGGCACTCGGGTAGTCCTCAGAGGCACAGATTCAGTTGGGCCTGCGTTTTGTGCCCTTCCCATGTCCGAGCAGGTCAGGTGATCAGGTGCTTGGCGAGCATGGTCGATCTGACTTATCGCCTCCCCCATCCCTGCTGCTTGGTTTTCTGGGTGTACAACTGGTGGATGCTGACCATCCAGAATCCTAAGAAGTCTTAGTTAGGAACGAAGCCTGCTTGCAGTTTGGTAGATAATGCCTCTCTGGGGCCACGATTGCCCTCTTCCAGCTCTGGCTGCCTGTCACCAGAAGGGGATGGTCTGCAGCCAGCTAGCTCTGTTCAGTCCTTTGTTCTGTGATCAGGCCTGACGGTGTCTTAGGTTAGGGCTTTTCGCGTGGTAGCTAACCCACAGTTTGGCTTTCTATCTCAAGTTAGTTCCTCAGATTGCCCTCAGGGCATTCAGCCTGGGTTCTTACTCTAAGCAATGCAGCCCTCACCTCCCTGCCCAGTCCCCACTTGCTAATGGTGGATGCAGGCGTCTGTGCTGCTTCTCCGCTGGGGGAGTTACCGTTGGTCACAGTAATCTGTGGGTTTTAATTATTTATTTATTTTTCCTCCCAGTTATGTTGCCTTCTGTGGTTCCAAGGCTCACCACAGACTCAGCAATGAGAGTGTTTCCTGGTGTTAGGAAACTTCTCTCTTTTTAAGACTCCCTTCCTGGGACGGAGCTCCATTCCTACCCTTTTGTCTCTCTTTTTGTCTTTTATATTTTTTCCTACCTCCTTTTGAAGACAATGGGCTGCTTTTTTGGGTGCGTGATGTCCTCTGCCAGCATATAGAAGTTGTTTTGTGGAATTTACTCAGCCTTTAAATGTCCTTTTGATGAATTTGTCAAGGAGAAAGTGTTCTCCCCATCCTATTCCTCCACCGTCTTAGGACCACCTCCAGGACCCTACTCTTGAATTGGCATTTCACAACTATTGAGCTTGAAATCTGAAACATGTGTCCCACCACTACATCTTTATTTTAAGGTCTATTTTCTCTGATATGAGGATTGCTACTTTAACCTTTTTTTTTTTTTTTTTGCTTTCCATTTGCATGGAATATAGCTTTCCTCTCACTTTCAGTCTATTTGTGTGTTTAGGTCTGAAGTGGGTTTCTTGGAGACAGCATATATATAGGTCTTGTTTTTGTATCCATTCAGCCATTCTGTGTCTTTTGGTTGGAGCATTTAATCCATTTACATTTAAAGTAATTATTGATATATATGCTCCTATGCCATTTTCATAATTGCTTGGGGTTGACTTTTTAGATCTTTTTCTTTTCTTGTATCTATTGACTATATAAGTTCCTATAACACTTGTTGTAGAGCTGGTTTGGTGGTAATGAATTCTGTTAACTTTTGTTTGTCTGAAAAGCTTTTATTTCTCCATCAATTTTTTTAAAATTTTTTTTAAATTTTATTTTATTTTTAAACTTTACAATATTGTATTAGTTTTGCCAAATATCGAAATGAATCCACCACAGGTATACCTGTGTTCCCCATCCTGAACCCTCCTCCCTCCTCCCTCCCCATACCCTCCCTCTGGGTCATCCCAGTGCACCAGCCACAAGCATCCAGTGAATGAGATCCTTGCTGGGTACAGTAATCTTGGTTGTAGTTTTTTCACTTTCACTACTTAAATATATCCTGTTATTCTCTTTTGGCCTGCAGAGTTTCTGCTGAAAGATCAGCTGTTAAGCATATGGTGTTTCCCTTGTATGTTACTTGTTGCTTTTCCCTTACTGGTTTTAATAATCTTTCTTTGTGTTTAGTCTTTGTCAGTTTGTATCTTAGCATGTTTCTCTTTGGGTTTATTCTGTATAGGACTCTTTGTGCTTCTTAGATTTGATTGACTATTTCCTTTTCCATGTTGGAGAATTGTTCAACTATTATCTTTTCAAGAATTTTCTCACACTCTTTCTTTTTCTCTTCTTCTGTGAATCCTATTATTCGAATGTTAGTGCTTTTGATATTGTCCCAGAGGTCACTGAGACTATCCTCAATTCTTTTCTTTTTTTTTTGTACTTATTATTGCTCTTTAGAAGTTATTTCTGCCATTTTATCTTCTAGCTCACTGACTTGTTCTTCTGCTTCAGGTACTCTGCTACTGATTCCTTCTAGAGTATTTTTAATTTCAGTAACGGTGTTGTTTGTCTCTGTATGTTTATTCCTTTTTCTTTTTTTCAAGATGAAAAGTAATTTCATTTAAAAGGGATATTTATGGTGTGAATTACAACATTTTCATAAATTTCAGCATAAAAATAAAACCAAATATATACTATGCTTGCAATTGATAGCTTTGGGCATATGAATAAATATAGTTATATCTTTTTTAAAATATAAATTTATTTATTTTAATTGCAGGCTAATTACTTTATAATATTGTAGTGGTTTTGCCATGTATTGACATGAATCCACCATGGGTGTACACGTGTTCCCCATCCTGAACCCCTCCTCCCACCTCCCTTCCCATACGATCCCCATGGGTCATCCCAGTGCACCAGCCCCGAGCATCCTGTATCATGCATAGAACGTGGACTGGCGATTCATTTCACATATGATAATATACATGTTTCAATGCCATTCTCCCACATCATCCCACCCTCACCCTCTCCCACAGAGTACGAAAGACTGTTCTATACATCTGTGTCTCTTGTGCTGTCTCTCATACACGGTTATTGTTACTATCTTTCTAAATTCCATATATATGCGTTAGTATACTGTATTGGTGTTTTTCTTTCTGGCTTACTTCACTCTGGATAATAGGCTCCAGTTTCATCCACCTCATTAGAACTGATTCAAATGTATTCTTTTTAATGGCTGAGTAGTACTCCATTGTGTGTATATACCAAAGCTTTCTTATCCATTTGTCTGCTGATGGACATCTGGGTTGCTTCTATGTCCTGGCTATTATAAACAGTGCTGTGATGAATATTGAGGTACACGTTCTTTCAATTCTGGTTTCCTCAGTGTGTATGCCCAGTAGTGGAATTGCTGGGTCGTATGGCAGTTCTATGTCCAGTTTTTTAAGGAATCTCCACACTGTTCTCCATAGTGGCTGAACTAGTTTGCATTCCCACCAACAGTGTAAGAAGGTTCCCTTTTCTCCACACCCTCTCCAGCATTTATTGCTTGTAGACTTTTGGATTGCAGCCATTCTGAATGGCGTGAAATGGTACCGCATTGTGGTTTTGATTTGCATTTCTCTGATAATGAGTGATGTTCAGCATCTTTTCATGTGTTTGTTAACCTAAACTCAGGAACAAGACAAGGGTGCCCACTCTCACCACTACTATTCAACATAGTTTTGGAAGTTTTGGCCACAGCAGTCAGAACAGAAAAAGAAATAAAAGGCATCCAGATTGGAAAAGAAGTAAAATTCTCACTGCCAGAATATGGAAAGGCCAACCCAAACGCAGCAATATGAACAAGAAGAAAAGGCAGAGAATACCCAGAAGGTAAAGGAACAGGATAAATGCCCACCAAACTAAACAAAAGAGAAAGACATAGGAAATATACCTGGTAAAGAATTTCAAATAAAGATAGCAAAAATGTTCCAAAATCTTGAAAACAAAATAGAGTTACAGATAAATAGCCTTGAGACAAGGATCGAGAAGATGCAAGAAATGTTTAACAAGGACCTAGAAGAAATAAAAAAGATTCAATATATAATGAATAATCCAATAAAGAGAGCAAAAACACTCTGGAGGTGCAACAATAGAATAACTGAGGCAGAAGATAGGATAAGTGAGGCAGTAGAAATAAAAGAAACAGAGAGGGAAAAAGAAAAGAGAATTTAAAGAAATGAAGACAACCTCGGAGATCTCTTGGAAAATGTTAAACACCCCAACATTTGAATCATAGGAGTCCCAGAAGAAGAAGATAAAAAGAAAGACCATGAGAAAATACTTGAGGGGATAATAGTTGAAAACTTCTCTAAAATGGGGAAGAAAATAGCTACCCAAGTCCAAGAAACCCAGAGAGTCCCAAACAGGATAAACCCAAGGCAAAACACCCCAAGAAACATATTATTTAAATTAACAAAGATCAAACACAAGGAACAAATATTAAATGCAGCAAGGGAAAAACAACAAATAACACACAAGGGGATTCCCATAAGGTTAACAGCTGATCTTTCAATAGAAACTCTTCAGGCCAGAAGGGAATGGCAGGACATACTTAAGGTGATGAAAGAAAAAACCTACAGCCCAGATTACCATACCCATCAAGGATCTCATTCAAATATGAAGAAAAAAAATCAAAAGCTTTACAGACAAGCAAAAGCTGAGAGAATTCAGCATCACCAAACCAGCTCTTCAATAAATGCTAAAGGATCTTCTTTAGACAGGAAACACAGAAAAGGTGTATAAACTCGAACCCCAAACAACAAAGTAAATGGCAACAGGATCATACTTAACAATAATTACCTTAAACATAAATGGGTTGAACACCCCAACCAAAAGTCAAAGACTGGCTAAATGGATACAAAAATAAGATCCCTATATATGTTGTCTACAAGAGACCCATCTCAAAACAAGGGACACATACAGACTGAAAGTGAAAGTCTGGAAAAAGATATTCCACGCAAATAGGGACCAAAAGAAAGCAGGAGTAGCAATACTCATATCAGATAAAATAGACTTTAAAACAGGCTGTGAAAGGAGACAAATAAGGACATTATATAATGATCAAAGGATCAATCCAAAAACAAGATTAATAATTATAAATACATATGCACCCAATATAGGAGCACTGTGATATGTCAGACAAATGCTAACGAGTATGAAAGGGGATATTAACAATAATTCAATAATAGTGGGAGACTTTAATACCCTACTCACCCCTATGGATAGACCAACTAAACAGAAAAGTAACAAGGAAACACAAACTTTAAATGATATAATAGACCAGTTAGAACTAATTGATATCTATAGGACATTCACCCCAAAACAATAAACTTCACCTTTTTCTCAAGTGCACACGGAACCTTCTCCAGCATAGATCACATCCTGCATCCTAAATCTAGCCTAAGTAAATTCAAAATAATTGAAGTCATTCCAAGCACTTTTTCTGACCACAATGCAGTAAGATTAGATGTCAATTACACGAGAAAAACTATAAAATTCCAACATATGGAGGCTGAACAACATGCTGCTGAATAACCAACAAATCACAGAAGAAATAAAAAAAGAAATCAAAATATGCATTGAAATGAATGAAAATGAAAACACTTTTTTTTTTACTTTTCACTGATTATTAATCTTCATAATTAACATGGACTTCTTGTACACAACATATATTTTAGTTCAGTGATAAGCAATACACCTGCACTGTAGGAGCCATAGCAGACATTTGATCCATCTCTGGTTCAGGAAGATCCTTTGGAGGAGAGCTTGGCAACCCATCCCAGTATTCTTGCCTGGAGAATCCTCATTCTCCAGGAGGAGCCTGGAGGGCTTACAGTCCATGGGGTGGCAAAGAGTTGGACACAACTAAGAAACTAAACAACAACAGACACATTCCTAACAGAAACTCTGAAGATATTAGAAATAGATGAGAAAATCCTCAGCCTAAACAAAGCAAAACAAAAAGCCTAGACAGTAAAGCTGAATTATTAAAACAACAACAACAACAACAACAAAACAACCTAGAGAGTGGAGCTGAATTGTAAATGGTTTCAAGCAATAAGTCTCCCAACAGTAGTGTAAACAGTGTGTTCTACACACGAGAGAGGAGTAAATTTTAACACCCACTCAAAAGAACATCTTTCGAATTAAAATCAAAACCCTAAGGAAATTATAATGACTATAATTATAATGTTAAAGTGTAAGAAAAAATATCTGTGAAAGATTCAGTTCAAGCAGCCCTGATTAACATAATTTTATTTTCTTTGGTCCATAATCTCTAAATAACTGACAATTAAGATTTTTTTGTTCTTATATAAGAAGATTTTATACTTTTCAAACTAAAAAAGTTTGTATCTTTCAGCGAATACTTTGTTTCACTGATTTAGACATAAATCAAAGTACATTGTGTGTCTTTACCTTGAAAAAGACCTGTACTCAGAAAACCGTAATGAAAAAAACAAAGATGACACAAACAGATGGAGAGATATACCATGTTCATGGATGGGAAGAATCAATACTGGGGAAAGTACTATACTATCCAAAGCAATCCACAGATTTAGTACAGTCCTTATCAAATCACCAATAGCATTTGTCACAGAATTACAACAATTTGTATAGAAACACAAAAGACCTCAGTTAGTCAAAGCAACCTTGAGAAATAAAAACATCTGGAGGAGTCAGGCTCCCTGACCACAGACTATACTCAAAAGCTACAGTAACCAATACTGTATAATACTGGCACAAAAACACAAATATAGACCAATGGTACAAGAAGGAAGGCTCAGAGATAAAATCTATACAACTATGGCCACCTAATCTATAAGAAAGGAGGCTAGAACACACACTAAAGAAAAGATAGTCTCTTCAATAACTGGTTCCAAGAAAAGTGGGCAGCTACATGCCAAAGAATGAAATTAGAACACTACCTGACATCATACACAAAAAGAAACTCAAAATGGATATGGTGTAAGGTCAGACACTATAAAACTCTTGAAAGAAAATAGGAAAAACATTTTTTGATGTAGTACACAGATATTTTTTGAGCCATCTCTTAAAGTAATGAAACTAAAAACAAACAAATGGGACATAATTAAGCGTCAGCATAATTAAGCTTTTGCACACAAAAAGGAAACTGTAAACAAAATGAAAACACAACCCTCAGAATGAGAACAATTATTTGCAAACAAAGTAACACAGAATTCACCTTCAAAATACACAAAAATTTCATGTAGCTCAATATCTAAAAAACTGAATAACCCAATCAAAAAAATGGGCAGGGAGAACCCCAGTGGCCCAATGATTAAGAATCCCACTGCCAGTGCAGGGGTCATGGGTTTGATCCCTGCTCTGTGAAGATTCCACATGCCAAGGGGCAATGCACTGTGCCATGCACCACAACTACTGAGCACACACATGGCAACAACTGAAACCTACATGCCGCAGAGCCCTTGCTCTGCAAGAGAAGCCACCACAATGAAAACTCCTAATACTGCAACTAGGGAGTAGCCTGCACTCACTGAAGCTAGAGAAAAGCCCACACACAGCAAGGAAGATGCAGTGCAGCCAAAAATAAATAAATTTAAAAAAATTTTTTAATGGGAAGAAGACCTAAATAGACATTTGTCCAAAGAAGACATACAGATGGCCGAGATGTACATGAAAAGATGTTTGATATCCTACTTATTAGAGAAATGCAAATCAAAACCAAAATGAGGTATCATGTCACACCAGTCATAATGGTCACCATCAAAATCTAGAAATAACAAATGCTGGAGAGGTTGTGGATAAAAGGGAACCCTCCTACACTGTTGGTGGGAATGTAAGTTGGTGCAGCCACTATGGAAAACAGTATGGAAATTCCTGAGAAAAGTAAAAATTGAATTATCATAAGATCCAGAAATTCCACTCCTGGGCATAAATCCAGTCAAAACTGTAATCTCAAAAGATACATGCACTCTGATGTTCATAGCAGCTCTATTCACAACAGCCAAAACATAAACGCATCCTAAATGTCCAATGACAGATAAATGGATAAGCCAGAAGTTGTACATATATAAAATGGAATAGTACTCAGACATAAAAATTGAAATGGTGCCATTTGCAGCAACATGGACGGACTGAGAGATTATCATACAAAGTGAAGCAAGTCAGACACAGAGAGACAAATACCAAGTGATATCACTTATATGTGGAATCTAAGTATGACACAAAAGGATATATGTATGAAAGAGAAACAGACTCATAGGAACAGAAACAGAGACCTGTGGTTTAGAAGAAGGAGTGGGTAGGCGGAGGGAGGAAAAGGAGGTTGGTTTTAGCAGATGTAAACTTTTACATATGGAATGCATAAACAACAAGGCCCTGGTGTAGAGTACAGAGAAGTATAATCAGTATCCTATGATAAACTATATTGGAAAAGAATATAAGAAATAATATATATGGGACTTTCCTGGTGCTAGAGTGTTTAAGACTCCACACTTCCACTACAGGGGGTGTTGGTTCAATCCCTGTGCAGGGCACTAATCCTACATAACCTGTAGCATAGCAAAAAAATTTAAAAAAGATTAATACATATGTATGTAATATGTATATGTATATATCTGTGTGATACACACACACCCACACACACAATGTATATACACACATATATGTGTATAACTGAATCACTTTGCTATAAAGCAGAAATTAACACAATACTGTATACTTCAATAAAAAAATAACATGACTGGGGAAAAAACAATTGTTATATCTCATTGTATATAAAGTTCATATGAAAGAAAAGTGCTGTAAATAAATACAGGTCACCAATCCATTGCAAGCTTGCTGAAATACTTACAGAGATGCATACTGATGTCTGCAATTTGTCAAAAATACCAAGGAATAAGAGATTAATTGACAGATACTACGATGGACAAATGGATAAACCCATCAGAATGGAAGTATTTTCAAATAGTTACAGTAGAATTTAGGTGGGATGCCTTTGTGTATTAGCTGGAAAATATGTCCAACCTTGTTGAATGTTTGGAAACTTTTATACTAAAGTGTTGGGAAAAGTACAGAGCAAACAACAATGAAAACCAAACTGCACATTAAGTATAATTTCAAATTTCAAAAAATATGAGCTGAAAAAAAGATGTGGAGGAGATAGGCTAAAATATTGTGTGCTCAGTAACTCAGGGGTGTCTGATTCTTTTGCAGCCCAATAGACTGTAACCCATCAGGCTCCTCTCTCCATGGGATGCTCCAGGCAAGAATACTGAAATGGGTTACCAATGCCTTCTCCAGGGGATCGTCTCAACCCAGGGATCTGACTCCTGCAGATGCATTGGCAGGCAGCTTCTTTATCACTGAGCAACTAAGGAAGCCCCAAAATATAAACTGTAGTAAAACTGAACATTTCTTTTATTTCTCATACTCTGTGGACTGACCATGTTCTTTTGCTAAAATCCACAGACTGCATTTTCCATATATAAAGTGGCATCACCTTCTCTCTGGCCAAGTATAATCTAGGTGGGAAGTCTTTGTGTATTCAATCAGTCAGTTCAGTCACTCAGTCGTGTATGACTCTTTGCAACCCCATGAACCACAGCAGGCCAGACCTCCCTGCATATCACCAACTCCCGGAGTCCACCCAAACCCATCTCTGTTGAGTAGGTGATGCCATCCAGCCATCTCATCCTCTATTGTCCCCTTCTCCTCTTGCTCTCAATCTTTCCCAGCATCAGGGTCTTTTCCAATGAGTCAGCTCTTTGCATCAGGTGCCAAAGCTTCAACATCAGTCCTTCCAATGAACACCCAGGACTGATGTCCTTCATGATGGAATGGTTGGATCTCCTTGCAGTCCAAGGGGCCCTCAAGAATCTTCTCCAGCATCACAGTTCAAAAGCATCAATTCTTCTGTGCTCAGCTTTATATTTCAACTCTCATATCCATATATGACCACTAGAAGGATGCTTGTAGAAAGCTGAGGACAAAGTAATGTCTCTGCTTTTCAATATGCTCTCTAGGTTGGTCATAACTTTCCTTCCAAGGAGTAACGTCTTTTAATTTCATGGCTGCAGTCACCATCTGCAGTGATTTTGGAGCCCAGAAAAATAAATTCAGCCACTGTTTCCCCATCTGTTTGCCATGAAGTGATGGGACCAGATGCCATGATATTCATTTTCTGAATGTTGAGCTTTAAGCCAACTTTTTCACTCTCTTCTTTCACTTTCATCAAGAGGCTTCTGAGTTCCTCTTCACTTTCTGCCGTAAGGGTGGTGTCATCTGCATACCTGAGGTTATTGATATTTCTCCCAGCAGTCTTGATTCCAGCTTGTGCTTCTTCCAGCCCAGCATTGCTCATGATGTACTCTGCATATAAGTTAAATAAGCAGGGTGACAATATACAGCCTTGACGTACTCCTTTTCCTATTTGGAACCAGTCTGTTGTTCCATGTCCAGTTCTTACTGTTGCTTCCTGACCTGCATATAGATTTCTCAAGAGGCAGATTAGGTGCTCTGGTATTCCCATCTCTTTAGAATCTTCCACAGTTTATTGTGATCCACACAGTCAAAGGCTTTGGCATAGTCAGTAAAGCAGAAATAGATGATTTTCTGGGACTCTCTTGCTTTTTCAATGATCCAGCAGATGTTGGCAATTTGATCTCTGGTTCCTCTGCCTTTTCTAAAACCAGCTTGAACATCTGGAAGTTCACCATTCACGTATTGCTGAAGCCTGTCTTTGAGACTTTTAAGCATCACTTTACTAGTGTGTGAAGTGAAGTGAAGTGAAGTTGCTCAGTTGTGTCTACTCTTTGCAATTCCATGGAGTGTAAGCTACCAGGCTTCTCCATCCATGGAAGTTTCCCAGGCAAGATTACTAGAATGGGTTGCCATTTCCTTCTCCAGGGGATCTTCCCAACCCAGGCAGACACTTTACTGTCTGAGCTACCAGAGAAGCCCCTAGGGTATGAGATGAGTGCAATCATGTGGTAGTTTGAGCATTCCTGACATTGTCTTTCTTTGGGATTGGAATGAAAACTGACATTTTCCAGTCCTATGGCCACTGCCGAGTTTTCCAAATTTGCTGGCACATTGAGTGCAGCGCTTTTACAACATCATTTTTTTAGGATTTGAAATAACTCAACTGGAATTCCATCACCTTCACTAGCTTTGTTCATAGTGATACTTCCTAAGGGCCACTTGACTTCACATTCCAAGATGTCTGGCTGTAGGTGAGTGATCATACCATCATGATTATATGGGTCATGAAGATCTTTTTTGTACAGTTCTGTGTATTCTTGCCACCTCTTCTTAATATCTTCTGCTTCTGTTAGGTCCCTACCATTTCTATCCTTTATTGAGCCCATGTTGTGTATTAGCTATAAAAATTTTTCAAGTTTGTTGAATGTTTGGAAATTTTTATAATAAAATGTTTGAGAAGTACAGAACAAAGAACAATGAAAACCAAAATGCACACGAAGTGTAATTCCAATTTTAAAAATATGAGGTAAAAAAATTATGGGGAGAAAATAGGCTAAAATATGAACTGTAATTTAAGTAATTGTGGTTTTTACTTACTTTTCAACACTCCATGCACTGACCAAGTTCTTTTCCCAATATTCACAAGCTACACTTTTCCATAACAAAAGTAGCATCACCTTCCCTGTGGCCCAAGGCAGACCGGCCTACTACCTACTACCCTGCTTGTTCCTCCCTCCTCGTCCTTGTCTTTGAGCACCTGCTGGGGCTCCCAGAGACCTCCAATCACAGCTCTAAAGACATGTCTGCCGGGGTCCAGCCCCAGTGGATCCAGGGAATTCGAAGCGGGGACGGCGTTGGCGAGGATCAGGAAACAACTGCTTAATTAAACGTTAATTAAGGATATAAAGAGTAATAGAATAAGTATAGCTCAGTGAGGAAATTCAGTGGAGAAAAGAGGCTGAGTAATTCAGCCAGAAGGTAAGAGAAAGAACGACATGGTGAGACCAAGTTTCGGTGAACAAGGCCCGCACTTTATTTTCCAAAGTAGTTTTTATACCTTAAGTTATGCATAGAGGATAATGGGGGAAGGGGTAGAGTCATGCAGTAAGCCAGGCTTTCTTCCTGCAAACGTATCATATGCAAAAGTTTAGGTGATTTGCATCATCTTCTGGCCCGGAGGCCTTTTCCTTTAAAGGTGATTATTCTAAAGTCAGGCGCCAGCCTCCAAAAAGTATTAAAGTTGCATTCCTACAGAGCAAAGGTGTGGTGGGCTATAACAAGAAAAAGAATTAACTCAAGGGTCCCAGGTTACAAACATTAAAGCTACTATTTACACCAATTATATTAATCAATACACTGCCAGGGACACAGCAGGTAAGGGATATGGAGACTTAGCAGCAAATATTGGCCCAATAAGTGAAAATCCCTTCACCAATACAATTTCTAATCAATCTTTTGACTGCTCAAAGGAATCTGTATTTAGACAGTTTAGAACATCTCATGCCTCTCACAGTTTGGAGGCTCTGAGAAATCACATGTGGCCGGAAAAACCTGTTCAGGCAGGCTAGAGGACTTCCAAGGGAGTTGTAGGTTGAAACACTGTCACACCCAGGAATTATTAACTGGAGCTGTAAGCTAACTCTTTTTTCAGAGAGAGGTAGTGGGGGACAGGTGAAAGCACAAAGCAGAAAGTAGGCAGACTCTGGTTTTGGGGGTAGATTGCTCGAGAATTTCCAGGGAGACTCCTGAGGCTTGATCCCGCCTTTGCGTATGCCAAGCCTCCTTCCTCATGACCTTTGCCAGGGGCGGAGCTCACTCCCCACACATGTCCCCATTGGCTTCATAGTGCTGACTAAGCCTGTGGCTGACTCATTTCTTTGGAGTCCCAGGTGCAGCCTTATCCATCCTGGCTTTATCTTGGCCCATCATAACGATACCTGCCTCCACTTTATTTTTTCCATTTATATCTATATCTAGATAGATAGATACATTTCAGAGTAAAGTTAAAAGCTTGTTGAAAAGTGCATGTGGAAAGGCATACAGGTGAAATCAGAGAGATACACACCCACCAATCTTTCAACCTACATCCTCTAGCTCCCTGGAATTTTACTCATTTATTTAAATTGCTTAATTTAAGAATCTTTGTCCAAAAGATAAAAAGGGAAATTTTATATTTTGTAGTAAAATTCCTGCATGGGCAAATAAACAATAAACAAGGAATTATAAAATTAAAATTGGGAAATATTTTGAAGATAGGTAACAAAGGGCAATTTACCTAATAATGCGGAGTTCAAAAGATTATGAAGTATCACTTCACACCAGTTGGAATAGCCATCATCAGAAATTCTATGAACAATAATTCCTGAAGAGGGTGTGGAGAAAAGAGAACCCACTTGTATTGACTTCTTCTGCTGCTGCTGCTTGTATTGACAGTGGGCATATAAATTGGGACAGCCACTATGGTGAACAATATGGCAGCTGCTTAAAAACTAAAAATATGATCACCATATGACCAACACCTGGGCATTTTCCTGGAGAAAATGTTAATTCAAAAAGATACATGCACCTCAGTGTTCATTGCAGCACTGTTTACATAGCCAAGACATGCAACATTTTTTAATCATAACAAAAACGGAAAACAAATTAAAAAAACTTGAAGCAAACAGTCTCTAAACAAGGGGTCAAATTGCTAGATATTTGTAAAAGCACAGGGTTAAAGATAAGTAAAACAAGAATCCCATATCACAACCAAGTTATATGTTAGCATTCAAATAGCAGAAAAGATGATATACTAAAAGAACTAGCACATCCTTATCTTTTTTTTTTATCTCCCCAACCCAGGAACTCCGAATTCTGAGCCAATGGTCACGTGAGATCATGGGTGATTTTTTTCCTTTCTTTATATTTTTCTGGCAACTTTAAGTTTTCTGTTATGAGCATGTGTAATTTTTTTAAATTAAGTTATACAGTATCTTTTTCAACATATAAAGAATACATCTGGATTTTATAATTACATTCATAAGCATTCGTCTATTTCTCCATGAAAGGGCAACAAAAGGACAATACATATTTATTCACACCCACATAAAGTCTGGAGGGACTCTTGGATTGCAAGGACATCAATCCAGTCAATTGACAACCAGTCAGTCCTAAAGGAAATCAGTCCTAAGTATCCCTGAGTATTCCTAGTCCAAGGGCAGAGAAGCTTCAGCAGGATGGTAGGAAGGGCGAAATCACATTTAGAACCAAACTCCATAACTGCTGGAGACGCTGAGAGGGTTCAAACAAACTTTGTGTGCATCAGGACCAAGACACCCCATGGAGATTAAGACAGAACTGTGTAAGAGTGTCTCTTGTGGAGGTATGGGTCAGCAGGGGACTGCTGCAGAGCCAGGGGCTCTGGGTGCAGCAGACCTGGGTATGGCATAAGCTCTCTTGGAGTAGGTCGCCATTAACCCCACCATAGAGCCACCACCAAAACTTACACAGGACTGGCAAACATACTCTTGTAGGGCACAAACAGAACTTTATGCACACCAGGACCCAGAGAAAGGAGCAGTGAAGCCACAAGAGACTGGCCCAGACTTGCCCATGAGTGTCCATGAGTATCCAGCAGAGGTGTGTATCAGTGGTGGCCTGCTGCAGGGTACTGAGCAGAGTGTGCACTGAGTGTACATGCTGGTGTGTGCATGGGACCATTGAATGAGACCACTATCTTCTTCATTATGCCTCCACCATAGTTTGGTCTCAGCTCAAATCACAGAGAGGGAACACAGCCCCACCCATCAATGGAAAATTGGATTAAAGATTTACTGAGCACGGCCCCATCTATCAGAACAAGACCCAGTTTCTCCCTGAGTGAGTCCCACTCATCAATAATCTTCCATAAGTCTCTTATCATTCTCCATCAGAGGACAGAGATACTGAAAACGACAATCACAGAAAAGTAACCAATCTTATCACATGGACCACAGGTTTGACTATGAGCAATGCAATGCAGGGCCACCGAAGATGGATGGGTCATTGTGGAGAGTTCTGACAAAACGTGGATCACTGGAGAAGGGAATGGCAAACAACTTCAGGACCCTTGCCCTGAGAACTCCATGAACAATATGAAAAGGGAAAAACATAGGACAATGAAAGATGAATTCACCGTGTCAGTAAGTGCCCAGAATGCTATTGAGGATCAGTGGAGAACTAACTCCAGCAAGAGTGAAGAGATGGAGCCAAAGCAAAAACAATGTCCAGTTGTGGATGTGAATGTGAGATAAGAAATTCATCCTCAGTGATCAATTCAAACAAACAGAGGAAAGCAATAGAATGAGAAAGACTAAAGATCTCTTCAAGAAAAAGACATACAAAAGGAACATTTCTTGCAAAGATGAGCCCAATAGAGGATAGAAATGGTCTAGATCTAACAGAAGCAGAAAATATTACTAGTGGCCTTTTTTGATTTCTCAATTGTGATATCATGTTGCAGTTTAACTTTTCATGTCACTCATAATAAAGCAAATAAGGCATATTTCCTTAAGCATCTTTCTTTACTGAATTGCATTTACCTGTGCAAATTTCCTTCCTGATCATGTGGTTTGTTCTTGTTTTTATTTTGGTGTGCGACACCTGGCCATTTTGTAAGGCTATGCCTGTCTGGGGAGGCCTTACAAATAGCTGTGAAAAGAAGAGAAGTGAAAAGCAAAGGAGAAAAGGAAAGACATAAGCATCTGAATGCAGAGTTCCAAAGATTAGCAAGAAGAGATAAGAAAGCCTTCCTCAGCGATCAATGCAAAGAAATAGAGGAAAACAACAGAATGGGAAAGACTAGAGATCTCTTCAAGAAAATTAGAGATACCAAGGGAACATTTCATGCAAAGATGGCCTCGATAAAGAACAGAAATGGTATGGACCTAACAGAAGCAGAAGATATTAAGAAGAGGTGGCAAGAATACACAAGAGAACTGTACAAAAAAGATCTTCGCGGCCCAGATAATCACAATGGTGTGATCATTCATCTAGAGCCAGACATCCTGGAATGAAGTCAAGTGGGCCTTAGAAAGCATCACTACGAACAAAGCTAGTAGAGGTGATGGAATTCCAGTTGAGCTATTTTAAATCCTGAAAGATGATGCTGTGAAAGTGCTGCACTCAATATGCCAACAAATTTGGAAAACTCAGCAGTGGCCACAGGACTGGAAAATGTCAGTTTTCATTCCAATCCCAAAGAAAGGTAATGAAAAAGAATGCTCAAACTACTGCACAATTGTACTCATTTCACATGCTAGTAAAGTAATGCTCAAAATTCTCCAAGCCAGGCTTCAGCAATATGTGAACCATGAACTTCCTAATGTTCAAGCTGGTTTTAGAAAAGGCAGAACCAGAGATCAAATTGCCAACATGATCCAACATGATCGCTGGATCATGGAAAAAGCAAGAGAGTTCCAGAAAATCATCTATTTCTGCTTTATTGACTATGCCAAAGCCTTTAACTGTGTGGATCACAATAAAGTGTGGAAAATTCTGAAAGAGATGGGAATACCAGACCACCTGACCTGCCTCTTGAGAAATCTGTATGCAGGTCAGGAAGCAACAGTAAGAACTGGACATGGAACAACAGACTGGTTCCAAATAGGAAAAGGAGTACGTCAAGGCTGTATATTGTCACCCTGCTTATTTAACTTATATGCAGAGTACATCATGAGCAATGCTGGGCTGGAAGAAGCACAAGCTGGAATCAAGATTGCTGGGAGAAATATCAATAATCTCAGATATGCAGATGACACTACCCTTATGGCAGCAAGTGAAGAGAAACTCAGAAGCCTCTTGATGAAAGTGAAAGAGGAGAGTGAAAAAGTTGGCTTAGAGCTCAACATTCAGAAAATGAAGATTAGGGCATCTGGTCCTATCACTTCATGTGAAATAGGTGGGGAAACAGTGGAAACAGTGTCAGACTTTATTTTTCTGGGCTCCAAAATCACTGCAGATGATGAGTGCAGCCAGGAAATCAAAAGACACTTACTCCTTGGAAGGAAAGTTATGACCAACCTAGATAGCATATTCAAAACAGAGACACTACTTTGCCAACAAATGTCTGTCTAGTCAAGGCTATAGTTTTTCCAGTAGTCATGTATGGATGTGAGAGTTGGACCGTGAAGAAGTCTGAGCACTGAAGAATTGATGCTTTTGAACTGTGGTGTTAGAGAAGACTCCTGAGAGTCCCTTGGACTGCAAGGAGATCCAACCAGTCCATTCTGAAGGAGATCAGCCCTGGGATTTGTTTGGAAGGAATGATGCTAAAGCTGAAACTCCAGTACTTTGGCCACCTCATGCAAAGAGTTGACTCCTTGGAAAAGACTCTGATGCTGGGAGGGATTTGGGGCAGGAGGAGAAGGGGATGACAGAGGATGAGATGGCTGGATAGCATCACTGACTCGATGGACGTGAGTCTGAGTGAACTCCGGGAGTTGGTGATGGGAGGCCTGGTGTGCTGCGATTCATGGGGTCGCAAAGAGTTGGAGACGACTCAGCGACTGAACTGAAATAAACTGAGGTATCATGTAGAGCCCTGCCACAAAATCACTGCACATAGTTACTGGTGCCATGAAATTAAAAGACACTTACTTCTTGGAAGGAAAGTTATGACCAACCTAGACAGCATATAAAAAAGCAGAGACATTACTTTGCCAACAAAGGTCCGTCTCATCAAAGCTATGGTTTTTGTATTAGTCATGTGTGGATGTGACAGATGAACTATAAAGAAAGCTGAGTGGTGAAGAACTTATGCTCTTTAACTGTGGTGTTGGAGAAGACTCTTGAGAGTCCGTTGGATGGCAAGGAGATCCAACCAATTCAGCCTAAAGAGATCAGGCCTGAGTGTTCACTGAAAGGACTGATATTGAAGCTGAAACTCCAATACTTTGGCAACCTGATATGAAGGGCTGACTCATTTGAAAAGATCCTGATGCTCGGAAAGATTGAGATCAGAAGGAGAAGGGGACAACAGAAGATGAGATGGTTGAATGGCATCACCGACTCAATGGACATGAGTTTGGGTAAACTCTTGGAGTTGGTGATGGACAGGGAGGCCTGGCTGCGGTCCATGGGGTCGAAAAGAGTCTCACACGACTGAGCGACTGCAGTGAATTAAAACTTGTGAACAATCACTGTCCAGACTCATAGGAAAAGACCCTGATGCTGGGAGGGATTGGGGGCAGGAGGAGAGGGGGATGACAGAGGATGAGATGGCTGGATGGCATCACCGACTCCATGAACATGCTTTTGCGTGTTGGTGATGGACGGGGAGTTGGTGACGGATGGGGAGGCCTGGCATGGTGCAATTCATGGGGTCGCAAAGAGTAGGACACGACTGAGCAACTGAACTGAACTGAACTGAATTACCCCAAGGTTTCAGGTTTCTGCTCCCAAAAGTGGACACAAGATGTCAGCATTTCTTCAGGTTCTCCTCTCGCTACTATGGTAACTGCGTCTTTAGAGGTATGTGCAATTTCTGCTTGTAAATGAGAGTAGAATGTGCTAGAGGAAGGCCCCCAAAGCTTGTCTCTCCTTCTCAGTTTTATTGTAGTTCATATTTCTTGGCGGACGAAGCTGATGTACAGAGTTGCCTTTGTTGTAGCTGTACCAATTCTTGCTCCCTTACACCAATACACACTTGGCATTCAGTGGTTATTTCCTCCAACCTGCTCTCAAACAGTGTGTAGTACATCACTCTTGCTAAGTTGGTCCCTGTGGATTATGTATTTGACAGGTATTTGTGGGAATCTATGAATTTCAGCCTTCCAGTGTAAGCCTTCCTCTCACCCATCCCCATTGCTAAACAACAGTATATTCCCAGCACTAGGTGTCCATTTCATTGTAATTAAAGATAAATCCAGAGATCATCACCCTGAGCGAAAGAGGGTCAATTCAAGAAACATCATGGAATGAAATGGAGAGGTCAGATACAAAAGGCACAGCAGTGAGCACCACACAAAGGTAATGTGGTCATCCAACCTGGCAAGGAACGTATGGGTAGCAAAACGTATGGGTACCTCTGGAACTTGGCATTAGTTTCTTCCCACAGACACAAATAAAATACAGAATCAATGTAAACCTGCTTGAAAAAGAGTGGTAGGCAAACCATGTTCTTATAACATGTAGGTGAAAACAAGCACAACTGAATACATCTGATAATCTCAGTGTCATGGGACAAGAATCTGTACATGTAAAACAGAAGCATCCTTGTCAATCTACGTAAAAAGAATACGAACTTTTACTTACAGTAAAACCTAAGTGTGAGGAAACACCAGCTTTTGTGGCATCCTTTGGCTCATTCTATACTAATGTACCAGTCCTGACCAAAAAAAAAAGAAATTCTCAGGTAGTGTAGGCCATCAGAAAAGAGGAGGGAATAAAGAAACCTTCCAGTGTGGAGAGTTTTCTCTATAACCCAAGCCTTAAAACTATCACTGATAGATATCTGATATCCAAAAGGCATCTGGACTCAAAATGACACCTACTCTTGAACACATCAGGGGTCACACACCCAAAAATAAAGAAAAAAATAATAACAAAAACACACAAAACATAATCAGGACACACTCAGGAAGACAACATCAACAGGTAAATACAACTGAAAGTGCTTTCAAAAAGCAAAAAGCCCATGAATAGTGCACCATAGGGTTTCTTATCAGATATACAAAATCCAAACTGCCAGGAGACAAACTCTGAGCACTGGTAAAGGCCACCAGGGAAAATGTTCAAGACCAGAAATGGTAGATTAACATTAGTCAGGATGATCCTTTTATAGTAGTTGGGGGATATCAGTTGGAGGAGCCAGTATAAGAATTACTGTCCACGTGACTTCATAGACAAAAAGAGACAGAAAGTATGACATGGCCTTTCCACACCTAGGACACCTCAGAAATACACAGCTTTTGAAAACCACATGCAAGAGAGCATGCACTGCAGCAGCATTCCTAACTCCCAGAGATGAAAGTAAAGAAAGTGCACAGGGACAGAGAGATGAATGGATCAAGAAATGGGATACAGGTTTACAAAGGAATATGATTCAGGCACTGAAACAAGGAAATAATATCATTGTAAATGGTACAAATAAGTGTGATGATAATCAGAGTCAGTGAAGAAGGGCAGATTAGAGACAGGTCATCTGATTTACCTTTCAAGTGGACAGACAGTATTGCTGGCATTGAGTAACCCGCCAGAGGTAAAATGGACACCCAGTGCTGGGAACTCCCTGATGCTTAGCAAAGACGATGGCTGACAGGGAGGCTTACACTGGAAGGCTGAAATTAATGGATTCCCACAGATACCTGTCAAGTTCATAATCCACAGGGACCAACTTAGCAAGAGTGATGTACTGTACCCTTTCTGAGAGCAGGTTGGAAGACACAACTGCTGCTGATAGCCTCTGTGTATCAGTGTAAGGGAGCAAGAATCGGTACAGCTATTGAGGGAGTCAACTCCTAGGCAGATTGATAAGAGGTCCAGGGTCCCCAAGGAGGAGAAGGGGGTCTGGGGTCTTGAAGTGGAGACTGGGGGTTTTGGAATTCTCAAGAAGGAGAAAAGGACAAACTTTTTTTCCTCTACATTCCTTGAAGTGAAGTGAAGTCACTCAGTTGTGTCTGACTCTTTGTGACCCATGGATTGTAGCCTACCAGGCTCCTCTGTCCATGGGATTTTCCAGGCAATAGTACTGGAGTGGATTGCCATTTCCTTCTCCTTAGTCTTAGTCAATTGCACAACTCAGTTTAAACTCTAGGGAATACACAACAACAATGTATCCGGCTGGAGGACAGTTTCTCCTTCCTGAAAACCTTCTGACCAATCCTGAAATATTAGAATGTATATTATGGGAGTGGGTCTAGTAAGATCTTTGCAACCTGCAGACATTCTTCTGATTCATTGTGCTAATTGGAGAGTATATAACTCCACTGCTAACATTAGCAAGGGGGGTGCTCTTTGTGCCCCCTTCTGATGTCTATGTCAGAAGCTTTCTCTATCCCTTTTCTACTTTAATAAAACTATTGCACAAAAGCTCTGAGCGATCAAGCCTGGTCTCTGGCCCCGGATTAAATTCTTCTCTTCCAGAGGCCAAGAATCCCCGCATCTTTTCGTGGGTCAGCAACAACCTTTCACGACAACAAAGGCAACTGTACATCTGCTTCTTCCAACAAGAAACATGAACTACAATAAAACCGAGAAGGAAGGAGACACAAGCTTTCCAGGGGCTTCCTCTAGCTCATTCTACTCTCATTTACAAACAGAAATGGTACATACCTCTGGATACAGTTACCATAGTAATAAGATGAGAACCCGAAGAAATGCTGCCACCTTGTGGCCGCTTTTAGGAACAGCAATCACAAACCTTGATGGACACTGACTTATTCATAAGGTTTAAAAGGCCTCCGTCGTACAGAGTCGGACACGACAGCAGTGACTTAGCAGCAGCAGCAAATGACATCTGCCCTTTGAAAATGGCCATCTATTCTTTATTTTGGCCACACCTAAATAAAATCAAGAGCAAACCACACGATTAATAAGGAAAAATCAATAGGTAAATGCAATTCAATACTTAGAAGCCTCTAGAAATATGCCTCCTTTGATTTCTTACCCTTGATAGGAAAACTTAAACTGAAACGCGACATCATTACTGAGAAATTAAAATGGCAACTATCCCAAATTCTAGAGACAAGAAACAGTAGAGCAATATTAGTAAGTGAACGTGAAAGTGAAGACGCTCAGTCGAGTCTGACTCTTCGACCCTCATGGACTGTAGCCTACCAGGTTCCTCCGTCCATGGGATTTTCCAGGCAAGAATACTGGAGTGGATTGCCATTTACTTCTCTGGGTCAGATTTTTCTGAACTTGGTTCTACGGCATTTAGGCAGATGCTTTACCATCTGAGCCACCAGGGAAGTCCATTTACTAACCTAATATTAGTAAAGGGGACCTTACGTGTCACTGGTGGGTGGTAAGCTGTTGGAGCCTTTATGGGCATGACTGTCAAAGTGCTTTGGAATTAAAAAATGAGACAGATAATGTCATGTGGTGGTTTCACTGCCAGAGTACTTGAGAAATAAAAAGATCCTGGAAAACACACCCACACCCACATCCCCACAACCATGCACTGCACCAGCATTCACAATGCCCAAGAGATGAAAGAAAAGAAAATCTTTAGGTGCAGATGGAAAAGAAAGAAATGTGACAGAGATACACAATAAAATATGACTCTAACATTATCAAAATGCAAAAAAAAAAAAAAAAAGCCACTTTCAGGGATACACAAAAACCTAGAATAAATCATACTAAGTAAAGGAGGGCTGATTAAAGAGATATCACATCATATACCTTCCAGAGGAGATTAAAAAAGAAAATGGATGGCGGTGATACCCAAATAAAAGTGAAATGGACTGACACTCCTAGTAAGAAAATTATAGTTAGAAAAGAGTATCAGTGGATGAGAGGCCAAAAGGTGAAGGCTGGAATAAACTTATACCCACAAATATGCAATTCATAATCCACATGGAACTCCTGCATCAAGAGACATATACTCAACAGATTCTAAAAACATAGCTGTGACAGTAACCACAGCTGAATATATCCAGGTAGCTGTGAAAGGGAACGAGAAACTGTTTTCTTACAACAACTACAACAGTGTGAATATTCTTAAGTAAGAAACAAAGTTTCACTTAAAGAAAAATCTCAAAGAGTAAAGAGACAAAAGCTTTTGGTGACTTCCTGAATCTCATTTTACTCTGATTTACCACCAGGCCTGGGATAACCACAGAGGGTGCCGAACTAGAGGGAATGAAGAAATGCTGCTGCTTTGTGTACATTTTCTCTCACAGCAACCTTAGACTAACTGTGGATACACTATTCACAAGGGTGCTGAGCTTTAACAGATACCCACCATTAACGAATTGCCAGGGGTCACATAGGGGAAAAAACTAAAGTAAACACAGGGGAATCTAACAGGAAGAGGATAGGAACAGGTAAATACAATTATGTGTTTCTTTAAAACATTTGCACATATGGTGAATGTAACCATTTGCACATATGGTGAATTCTAAGAGATACAAACATCTAAGCTGCGGGGACATTATCACCTCTGCCTGAGCATGGGAAAAGGCAACTGTCAAAAGCTGGGCATGGCATCAATGGTAGAGTAACATTAGTAGAGTGGATGCTTTAGCATACTGTTGGGATGTATGTGGTAAGAGCCACTATAAGCGTGACTAGAAAAGTGTACTCTCCTGAGAGAAAACAAAGTAAATAAAGAGGCAGAATGAGTATGATAAACCAGGCCTTCTCCTGGAAGAAGAATATTTCAGAAGTGAACAGATTTGGAACACCACACACCCCAGACTGGGTCCCAGGCACCATTCAGAACATCAAAGTGATGAAAGTGAAGGTAGCATACCTGGACAGAGGAATGGATAAAGAAATGTTACAGAGGTCTAGAATGAATTATGAATCAAGGATTGAAATATGAAAGTAGGCCATCTTCAGAGATTGAGATAAATGTACAGATCATCATACTGAGTGAAGAAGGGTCAACTCAAGAGACAGCATAGGATCAACTGAGAGGTGGGATACAAAAACTCACAACAGTGAGCACCCACACAAAGGTGATATGGACATAAAACCTGGCAAGAAACTTATGGGTAACAGAGGACCCTGATGGGTGGAAGGGATACATCTAGAGCTTGGCATTAATTTCTTCCCACTGATACATGTAAAATATCGAATGCACCTAAACCTACTTCAGTAAGTGTTGTAGACAAAGCAGGCTCTAATGACATGTAGATGAGACCAAGCACAGCTGAATTCATCTAGTACACTCAGTGCCATGGAACCAGAATCTGTACACGTAAAACCAACTCATTCCTGTCTTCAACTTAAAGAGAATAGTAACATTTACTTCAAAAATTCAAGAGTGAGAAGACACAAGGTTTTGTGGCATCCCCTAACTCCTGCTCTAACCAGGCTTGAGAAAAACATTCATAAGCATTCTTCCATTTCTCCACAAGATGGCAGCATAAGCACCATACATTTGGAGTTTATAAATTACATTCATTAGCATTTTTGTTTCTCCTTGAGGTACTTATCATATAGATAGTAAACATTTATTCTTACCCATGTACATATGAGAGTACAAGATTTTGTGAATTATGTGAAGTCACTCGTGTCCGACTCTTTGCAACCCCATGGAATTATATTCATAACCATTCTTCTATTTCTCCAAGAGATGGCAGCATAAGCACAATAAGTATTTATTCATATCCACAATACTGTGGAGAGTCCGTTGGACTGCAAGGAAATCAAACCAGTCCATCCTAAAGGATATCAGCCATGAATATTCTTTGAAAGGACTGATGCTGAAGCAGAAACTCCAGTTCTTTGGCTACCTGATGTGAAGAACTGACTCACTGGAAAAGTCCCTGATGCTGGGAAAAATTGAAGGCAGGGGGAGAAGCAGACGATAGATCATGAGATGGTTGGATGACATCATCAACTCGATGGACCCGAGTGTGAGCAGCCTCCAGTAGTTGGTGATGGACAGGGAAGCCTGGCATGCAACAGTCCATGGTGTAACAAAGAGTTGGACACGACTGAGAAACTGAAGTGAACTGACTGACATATACATATAAAATCCTACTAGAGACTCAAAATGGTCATACTATCCCAAGAGTGGTGCACCACATGTTTTAATACTATATCTGGGAAATTAACACAAATGGATACATCTATGTATGATTAAAAGGATACAATAATAAGTACAGCTACAATCTAGACAGCATATTTTTTAAAACTGGAGACACTTCTTTGCCAACAAAGGTCCATCTACTCAAGGCTGTGGTTTTTCCAGTTGTCATATATGGACGTGAGATTTAGATTATAAAGAAAGCTAAACACCAAAGAATTGATGCCTTTGAACTGTGGTGTTGGAGCAGACACTTGAGAGTCCCTTGGACTGCAAGGAAATCCAACCAGTCCATCCTAAAGGAAATCAGTCCTGAATGTTCATTGGAAGGACTGATGTTGAAGCTGAAATTCCAAAACTTTGGCCACCTCATGCGAAGAGCTGACTCATTTGAAAAGACCCTGATGCTGGGAAAGATTGAGGGCAGGAGGAGAAGGGGACAACAGAGGATGAGATGGTTGAATGGTATCACTGACTCAATGGTCATGGGTTTGGGTGGACTCCAGGAGTTGGTGATGAACAACAGGGAGGCCTTGTGTGCTGCAGTTCATGGGGTTGCAAAGACTCAGACACAACTGAGAGACTGTACTAGACTGAAATGACCCAATCAAAAAATGGACCAAAGACTAAAAGACACTTCTCCAAAGAAGACATAAGATGACTAACAAAGACATGAAAACATGCTCAACATCACTTATTATCAGAGAAGTGCAAATCAAAACCGCAATGAGGTACCATTTCATGCCAGTCAGAATGGCTGCTATCCAAAAGTCTACAAACAATAGATGCTGGAGAGGGTGGAGAAAAGGGAAACTTCTTAGACTGTTGGTGGGAATGCAAACTAGTACAGCCACTATGGAGAACAGTGTGGAGATTCCTTGAAAGACTGGAAATAGAACTTCCATATGACCCAGCAATCCCAGTCCTGGGCATACACACCGAGGAAACCAGAATTGAAAGAGACACATGTACCCCAATGTTCATCGCAGCACTGTTTATAATAGCCAGGACATGGAAGCAACCTAGATGTCCATCAGCAGATGAATGGATAAGAAAGCAGTGGTACATATACACAATCAAGTATTACTCAGCCATCAAAAAGAATACATATGAATCAGTTATAATGAGGTGGATGAAACAGGAGCCTATTATCCAGAGTGAAGTAAGCCAGAAAGAAAAACACCAATACAGTACACTAACACATATATACGGAATTTAGAAAGATGGTAAAGACAACCCTGTATGCAAGACAGCAAAAGAGACACAGATGTATAGAACAGTCTTTCGGACTCTGTGGGAGGGGCGGGGGGGATGATTTGGGAGAATGGTATTAACACATGTATAATATCATATAAGAAGTGAATCGCCAGTCCAGGTTCGATGCATGCAGGATACAGGAAGCTTGGGGCTGGTGCACTGGGATGATCCAGAGGGATGGTATTGGGAGGGAGGTGGGAGAGGGGTTCAGGATGGGGAACACGTGCACACCTGTGGCAGATGCATGTTGATGTATGGCAAAACAAATACAATATTGTAAAGTAAAAATAAAATAAAATATACAATTGAGAAAAAAAAATAAAGACAGGGTCAGATGTGCAGTCATCTCTCCCATGTGAGAGTCAAGGTGGTGATGGGACAGTGATACATTGTGATTAATGAGTGGATGTTTGGGATTAGGACAGCCTGGACCGCAATCTTCAAAAAATAAACAAACAAACAAAAATAAAACCAAGCAAAACCAATTGCAAAGCATGTAATTTGATGAAGTGCTGACTGAGGAGGGAGAGTTAGTATAAAATAGCTCTAAAATATTTTGGGGGGGCAATTGGGGAAATTTGTCTTGTGATTTGTATTAGTGATGTCATTAAATCATTATTTCTATTAGGTGTGAGAAAGAAATTGTAGTTAATGGGTGGATTTTCTTATGCTTAGATGTTGAAGAATTAAGGATGAAAGGTCAAGATGAATTCAATTTACCCAGATGTGGTTAAACAAGAAAAAATACAAACATACATAATCAGAAAGGGAAAGAAAAATGCACAACAGTAATCATCCACACAAAAGTGATGTGGACATCCAACTGGGCAACAAACTTACGGCTAGCAAAGGACCTTGGTGGATGGAAGGGATACATCTGGATCTTGGCATTTATTTGTTCCAGCAGACACATAAAAAATACAGAATCCACATAAACCTACTTCAAAAAGAGTGGTAGACGAAATACGTTCAAAAACACGTAAGTGAGAACAAGCACAGCTGAATCCATCTAGTCTTCTCAGTGCCACAGAACCAGAATCTGTACATGTAAAACAAATGCATCTTCATCAATCAACTTAAATAGAGCAGGAACTTTTACCTAAGATAAAATCTAAGAGTGAGGAGACACACGTTTGGTGGTATCCTCTGGCTCGTTCTACTCTAATGTACAACTATGCCTGAAAAAAACTTTCAGGCATCAGAGGCCACCCTACAAGAGGAGAGAATAAAGAATCCTTGCAGCATGAAGGCTTTTCTCTGTAACCGCAGCCTTAAAACTATTGCGGATAGACATCTGACATTCACAAGGCCGCTGGACTCGACATGACACCTATCCTTGTACATGTCAGGGGTCACTCACCAAAAAAAAATTTTTTTAAAGTGCAAAAGAAAAACCAGGACATTCTCAGGAAGAACACATCAACAGTTAAATACAGCTCAAAGTGCTTTTTAAAAAACCAAAAGCAATGCATATTCCCAAGGCTGGTGGGCTTTAAAAGATACCTAGGCTTCAAAACTTGCTAGCAGTCTCCTATGAATTAAAAATGTCAAATAGCACACTGTATCTGGAATAAGTTAACAGCAGTATTATTTCTTTAAAAATATATTTAGTATTTCTTTAAAAGCACATGAAGTTCACTCATTATCGTGAATTACTGTGAACTCTTTTGTGTTCAACTCTTTGTGCTCCCAGCAATCGTATCCCACAAGGTTCCTCTTTCCATGGAATTTTCCAGGCAAGTATTCTGGAGTGAGTTCCCATTTCCTCCTCCAGGTGATCTTCCCAACTCGCATCTCCTTTGACTCCTGCCTTTGAAGGCAGATTCTTTACCACTGTGCCACTTGGAAAGCCCAATGTATTATTAGAGATACAAAAACTATACTAATGTGGTATCACATATGAGTAGTGAAAAAGTATCGAATATTGTACAAAGAAGACATGGTAGAATAACATTTTTAAAAGGGACTCTTAACAGTACTAGTGGCATATATTTGGTAGGAGACATTATAAACATCACTACGAAAGTGCCTTCTAATGATAACAAGAAACTGACCATATGATCTGGCAGTTCCACTTCTAAGAGTATTTCAGAAAAAAACAAAAACAAAAAAGCCCCAAATTCTGAAAAACACATGTAAGGCAACCATCAACTAGAGGAAGATTAACAACATCCTAGACATGAAAGTCAAGAAACTGATGCAGCCACTATGGAAAACAGTATGCAGCTCTTTTTTAATTAATTAATTTTTATTGAAGGATACTTGTTTTACAGAATTTTGTTGTTTTCTGGCAAACCTCAGCAAAAATCAGCCATAGGTATACATATATCACCTCCCTTTGAACCTCCCTCCTACCTCCCTCCCTGGTATGAAGTTTAAAAAAAAAAAGCAAAGTTACCATATGACCCAGCAATCCCATTAGTGGTCACATATCCAGTTAGGATGAAAACTCCTGTCAGAAAAGAGACATGCACAACAGTGTTTATAGTAGCACAGTGTACAGTAGCAAAGACATGGAGACAACCTTAAATGCCCATAGATAGGTGAATGGATAAAGACAGATATATTATGCATACAATGGAATATTTGCCATAAGAAAGAATGAAATAATGCTATTTTTTCAACATGGATGGACCTAAAGATGATCATACTAAGTAAGTCAAACAGAGAAGATAAGCATCATATAATATCATTTATACAGACAATAAGCCTATAGTAGAAATGAACTTATTTATAAAACAGAAATAGTGATGTAGAAAACAAAGATTCATACCAACCGGAAGGAGGGAGAGACATAAAATGAGAGTATGGCATTAATGGATACCCCCTATGATATATAAAATAGACAGCAAGGACTTTCTGTTTATCACAGGGATTATAGTCAATATCTTACAATAAACTATAATGAAACAGAATTTTAAAAATAATATAATAGTTCTTTAGTTGTGGTACAAATAAGTCCATACACCACACCTGCTGAGCTCTTGCTATAGAGCCTGAGAGCTGCAACTGCTGAAGCCTGTGTGCCTAGAACACACATTATGCAACAAGAAAAGTCATATAATGAGAAGTCGAGAGTAGTCCCCACTCAGCCAACAAGAGATATACCATGTTCTTGAATGGGAAGAATCAATATTGTGAACATAATTATACTATCCAAAGGCATCCACAGATTCAGTACAATCCTTATCAAAATACCAACAGCATTTTTCACAGAATTAGCACATTTTTTTTCTTTTTACAATTTGTATGGAAACACAAAAGGTCCAAATTAGTCAAAGCAATCTTGAAAAATAAAACCAGAGCTGGAGAAATCAGGCTCCCTATCGACAGACTAGACTCCAAAGCTACAGTAATCAATATATTATGATACTGGCACAAAAATGCAAATATAGATCAATGGTACAAGAAGGAAAGCCCAGAGATAAGTCTATACACCTTTGGTCACCTAATCTGAAACAAAGGAGTCTAGAATGTACAATCCAGAAAAGACAGTCTCTTCCATAAGTGGTGCCAGGAAAACTGGACAGCTACATGCCAAAGAATGAAATTAGAACACTACCTGCCAAAATACACAAAAATAAACTCAAAATGGATCAAAGATCTAATGTAAGTCCAGACCCCATAAAATTCTTATAGCTGGAAAAAACAGGAAAAACACTCTTTGACATAAATTACATATCTTTCTTGAGTCACCTTGTAGAGTAATGAAAATAAAAACAAACAAATTTGATATAATTTAACTTAAATGCTTTTGCACAAAAAAAGGAAACTGTAATCAAAATTAAAACACAACCCTCAGAATGAGAGAAATTATTTGCAAACAAAGTGACAAAGGATTCATCTTCAAGGTACGCAAACATTTCATGTAGCTCAATACCAGAATAACCAAACAACTGATCAAAAAAAAATGGGCAAGGGCACCCTCAGTGGTCCAGTAGTTAAGAATCCCACTCCAGTGGGATAGACGTGGGTTTGATCACTACTTTGGGAAGATTACACATGCCAAGGGACAACTAAGCCCATGAACCACAACTACTGAGCCCACACACTGCAACAGCTGAAACCTGCGTGCCCTAGAGCCCTTGCTCTGCAACAAGAGGAGACACAACAATGAGAACTCCTAATATTGCAGTAGTGGCTGACTTTATTTTTCTGGGCTCCAAAATCATTGCAGATGGTGATTGCAGTCATGAAATTAAAAGACACTTACTACTTGGAAGGAAAGTTATGACCAACAGAGACAGCATATTAAAAAGCAGAGACATTAGTTTGTCAACAAAAGTCTGTCTAGTCAAGGCTATGGTTTTTCCAATAGTCATGTATGGATGTGAGAGTTGGAATGTAAAGAAAGCTGAGCACAGAAGAATTGATGCTTTGAACTGTGATGTTGGAGAAGACTCTTGAGAGTTCCTTGGATTGCAAGGAGATCCAACCAGTCCATCCTAAAGGAGATCAGTCCTGGGTGCTCACTGGAAGGACTGATGTTGAAGCTGAAACTCCAAAACTTTGGCCACCTGATGTGAAGAGCTGACTCACTGGAAAAGACCCTGATGCTGGGAAAGATTGAGAGCAGGAGGAGAAGGGGAAGACAGAGGATGAGATGGTTAGATGGCATCACCGACTCAGTGGACATGGGTTTGGGTGGACTCTGGGAGTTGGTGGTGGACAGGGAGGCCTGGCATCTTGTGGTTCATGGAGTCTCAAAGAGTTGTACACGACTGAGCAACTGAACTGAACTGAACTGAACTGAACTGAATACTGCAACTAGAGAGTAGCCCCCCACTCACCAAAGCTAGAGAAAAGCCCACACACAGCAAGGAAGATAGAGTGCAGTCAAAAATAAATAAATAAAAGTTAAACAAATGGGCAGAAAACCTACAAAGACATTTCTCCAAAGAAGACATAAAGATGTCCAAGAGGGAAACGAAGAGATGCTTGATATCCCTAATTATTAGAGGAATGTAAATCAGAACTACACTGAGGTATCATGTCACACCAGTCATAATGGTCACCATCATAATGTCTACAAATAACAAATGCTGGAGAGGATGTGGATAAAAATGGAACCGTCCTACACTGTTGGTGGGAGTGTATGTTAGCGCAGCCCCTATGGAAAATTATGAAAGTTCCTCAGAAAAGTAAAAATTGAATTATCATAAGATCCAGAAATTCCATTCTTAGGCATAAACCCAGACAAAACTAAAATCTCAAAAGATACATGCACTCTGATGTTCACAGCAACACTAGTCACAAAAGCCAAAACCTAAACAGATCCTAAATGTCCATTGACAGATGAATGGATAAAGAAGCGGTGCATATATAAAACAGAATAGTACTCAGCCGTAAAAATGGAAATGATGCCATTTTAAACAACATGGATGGACTGAAAGATTATCATAGAAAGAAAAATAAGTCAGAAAGAGAAAAGTAAATACCAAATGGCACCACTTGTATGTGGAATCTAAGTATGACACAAATTAACATATCTATAAAAGAGAAACAGACTCGTGGAAAGAGAGAACAGACCTATGGTTTCCAAGAAGGAGGATGATGGGGGTGTGAGAAATTGGAGGTTGGGTTTAACAGATGTAAACTACTACATATGGAATGTACAAACGACAAGGTCCTTCTGCAGAGCACAGAGAAGTATAATCACCATCCTATGATAAACCATATTGGAAAAGAATATAAAAATTAGTATACATGGGAATTCCCTTCTATCTGGTGGTAAGACTCCACACTTACACTGCAATGGATGCAGGTTCAATCCCTGGTCATGGAACTAACCCCACGTATCCTGCAGCATTGTAAAAAAAATTTTTAATGCACATATATATATATATATATATATATATATATATATACGCACACACAATGTATATACACACATATATGTGTATAACTGAATCACCTTGCTGTAAAGCAGAAAGTAACACATTGTATACTTCAATAAAAAAAATAACATGAATGGGAAAAACAAAGATTGGTGTATTTCATTGTACGTAATCTTTATATCCAAAGAAAAGTGTTATAACTAATACAGCTCACTACTTCATGGAAGGCTTGCTGAAATACTAACAGAGATGCATACTTGTGTCTGCAATTGATCACAAAATACACCAAGGGATAAGATGGGTTGATGGATAGGGGGATGGACAATGGATAGACACATGAAAAAGGAAGTATTGTAAAATACTTACAGTAGAATCTAGGTGGGAACTCCCTGTTTTAGCTAGAAAACATGTTCACCTCGTCGAATGTTTGGAAAATTTTATAATAAAGTATTCAGGAAAGAGCAGAGCGAAAAACAATGAAAGTCATAATGCACATGAAGTATAATTTCAAATTTAAAAATATGAGCTGAAAAAAGATGCAGAGGAGACAGGCTGAAATATTGTATGCTCGGTCCCTCAGTCGTGTCTGATTCTTTTGCAACCCAATCAACTTTAGCCCACCAGTCTACTGTCTCCATGGGATTCTCCAGGCAAGAATTCTGGAGGGGGTACCAATCCCTTCTCCATGGGACCTTCCAGGGATCTTTTCTATTCCTGACTTCTACATTTGCAGGCAGGTTCTTTATAACTGAGCTACCAAGGAAGCCACAAAATATGAAGTGTAGTGAAATTAAACATGGTTTTTATTTATTTTTTCACACTCCGTGTACTGGCCAAGTTCCTTTCCCAATACCCACAGATTACATTTTCCATAGTAGAAGTAGAATCAACTTGCATCTGGCCTAAGAGACAGGCCTACAGGACAGCAGCATTGTCCTGCTTGTCTTCCCCTCCTAGTGATCTTGGCATTGAGCACCTGCGGAGGCTTCCAGAGTCCTCCAATTATAGCTCTAGAGACATGTCACCATTGGCTGCACAGGGCTGACCAACCCTATGGCTGACTCATCTGTTTGGAGTCCCAGGTGCAGCCCCACCCATCCTGGCTTCCCAGAGTGCTCCCGTCTCCACTTCATTTTTTCTCTTTTGGTTCAGTTCAGTCACTCAGTTGTGTCCAACTCTTTTCGACCCCATGAACCACAGCACACAAAGCCTCCCTGTCCATCACCAACTCCCAGAATTTACCCAAACTCATGTCCATTGAGTAGGTGATGCCATATAACCATCTCATCCTTTGTCGTCCCCTTTTCCTCCTGCCTTCAATCCTTCCCAACATCAGGGTCTTTTCCAATGAGTCAACTCTTTGCATCAGCTGGCCAAAGCATTGGAGTTTCAGCTTCAACACCAGCCCTTCCAATGAACACCCAGGACTGATCTTGTTTAGGATGGACTGGTTGGATCTCCTTGCAGGCCAAGGGACTCTCAAGAGTCTTCTCCAACACCACAGTTCAAAAGCATCAATTCTTCTGCACTCAGCTTTCTTTATAGTCCAACTCTCACATCCATACATGACTACTGGAAAAACCATAGCCTTGACTAGACAGACTTTTGTTGACAAAGTAATGTCTCTGCTTTTTAATATGCTCTCTAGGATGGTCATAACTTTCCAAGGAGTAAGTGTCTTTTAATTTCATGGCTGCAATCACCATCAGCATTGATTTTGGAGCCCCAGAAAATAAAGTCAGCCACCATTTCCACTGTTTCCCCATCTATTTGCCATGAAGTGATGGACACAGATGCCATAATCTTAGTTTTCTGAATATTGAGCTTTAAGCCACCTTTTTTGCTCTCCTCTTTCACTTTCATCAAGAGGCTCTTTAGCTCTTCTTCACTTTCTACCGTAAGAGTGGTGTCATCTGCATATCTGCAGTTATTGATATTTCTCCCTGCAATCTTGATTCCAGCTTGTGCTTCCTCCAGCCCAGCATTTCTCATGATGTACTCTGCATATAAGTTAAATAAGCAGGGTGACAATTTACAGCCTTGACGTACTCCTTTTCCTATTTGGAACCAGCCTGTTGTTCCATGTCCAGTTCTCACTGTTGCTTCCTGACCTCCATACAGGTTTCTCAAGAGGTAGGTCAGGTGGTCTGGTATTCCCATCTCTTCCAGAATTTTCCACACTTTATTGTGATCCACACAGTCAAAGGCTTTGGCATAGTCAATAAAGCAGAAATAGACATTTTTTTGGAACTCTCTTGCTTTTTCGATGATCCAGTGGATGTTGGCAATTTGATCTCTGGTTCCGCTGCCTTTTCTAAAACCAACTTGAACATCTGGAATTTCACAGTTCACGTATTGCTGAAGACTCACTTGGAGAATTTGGGGCATTAATTTACTAGCATGCAAGATGAGTGCAGTTATGCAGTAGTTTGAGCATTCTTTGGTATTGCCTTTCTTTGGGATTGGAATGAATAGTGACCTTTTCCAGTTCTGTGGCCACTGCTGAGTTTTCCAAATTTGCTGGCATATTAAGTGCAGCACTTTCAGCATCTTAGGATTTGAAACAGCTCAGTTGGAATTCCATCACCTCCACTGGCTTTGTTCATAGTGATGATTCTTAAGGCCCACTTGATTTCACATTCCCGAATGTTTGGTGCTAAGCGAGTGATCACACTATTCTGATTATCTGGGTCGTGAAGATCTTTTTCTGTACAGTTCTTCTGTGTATTCCTGGAACCTCTTCTTAATATCTTCTGCTTCTGTTAGGTCCATACCATTTCTGTCCTTTATGGCGCCCATCTTTGTATGAAATATTCCCTTGGTGTCTCTAATTTTCTCTAGTCTTTCCAATTCTATTATTTCCCTCTATTTCTTTGTATTGATCATTGAGGAAGGCTTTCTATCTCTCCTTGCTATTCTTGGGAGCTCTGCATTCAAATGGGTATATCTTTCTTTTCCCATTTGCTTTTCACTTCTCTTCTTTGCACAGCATTTGTAAGGGCTCCTCAGAGGCATTTGTTTTTTGTTTTGTCTTTTTTTTTTTTTTACATTTCTTTTTCTTGGGGATGGTCTTGATCTCTGTCTCCTGTACAGCGTCCATCCATAATTCATCAGGCACTCTGTCTATGAGATCTAGACCCTTAAATGTTTCTCACTTGCACCATATAATGGAAAGGGATTTAATTTAGGTCATACCTGAATGCTCTAGTGGTTTTCCCTACTTTCTTCAATTTAAGTCTGAATTTGGCAATAAGGACTTCTTGATCTGAGCCACAGTCAGCTCACGGTCTTGTTTTTGCTGACTGTATAGAGTTTCTCTATCATTGGCTGCAAAGAATGTAAACAATCTGATTTCAGTGTTGACCATCTGGTGATGTCCGTGTGTAGAGTCTTCTCTTGTGTTTCTGGAAGAGGGTGTTTGCTATGACCAGTGTGTTCTCTTTGCTGAACTCTATTAGCCTTTGCCCTGCTTCATTCTTTATTCCAAGGTCAAATTTGCCTGTTACTCCAGGAGTCTCTTATGTATATATGTATCATATATACATATATACATAAAATATATACATGATATATACATATATATGTATATACATGTATGTATATAATAAAATATTTTACCTTGTGAATAATAAAATATTAAAACCTGACTGAAATGACATTAAGCTTTTAAAACTTACACCAAAAAAAAATTTGATTTGCAGGGAAAAATATTTAATTACTGACATTATTTTAGACTACTGGAGATGTAGATGGTAATAAAAACAGAACCAGCTTTTACTTGATTTTGTTCCTGTAAAAAAATTTTACTTGATTTTGTTCCTGTAATAAAATTTTTCGTGGCCAACGCCCCCCAGTATTGGCTGCACTGGATGTGTGCCATGCCCCCTACCCTACCTGTAGGAGACCACTGCATCATTCTAAATTCCTTAGCCAAAAAGGACCTAGTCAATATTGGCTGTGTGACCTCCAAAAAGCACCACTATTTTCCTCCCTTTCTTCCCTTCTACCTCCTCCTCTTTCTTTCCTTTTCTTTATTATTATACAATTGTTAAAGTTTAACTTTCCATTTATTGTTATTACATAATACTGACTCTGTCTCCCATGTTGCACAATACAACCTTGAGCTCATCTTACACTTAACAATTTATGCGTCCCATTCCCCAACCTCTGTATTGCACCTTCCACTCCCCACTACCCAGTAGCTTGTTCTCCATATCTGTAAGACTATATTTTTTTATAGTCTCTACTCTGTGATATTTTAAGATTCTATAAATGATATCATGCAGTATTCTTCTTTCTTAATTTACTGAGTATTATACCTTCCATGTTGCTGCAAATGGCATTTCATTCCTTTTATGGCTGAGTAGCATTCCATAGGTCTTCCTTGGTGGCTCCCTTGGAAAAGGAAGTGGCAACTGACTGGAGTAGACTTGCCTGGAAAATTCCTTGGGCAGAGGAGTCTGTAGGGGTAGACGCCATAGGGTCACAAAGAGTGGGACATGACTTAGTGACTGAACAACAATGAGTGTCTCAGAGTACATGTATACCACATCTTTATCCATTCATCTATTGTCTGATGGACATTTACACTGCTTCTATGTCTTGGTGAATGGTGTGCTTCAACAAATATTGGGGTACATGTCTCCATAGCTCTCCAGGAGATCTACTTAAGGATAGCTAAGTAGAGCTAAGATAAAGAGAACTAAGCTAAGGAGAGGTAAGCTAAGGAGAGCTACACTAAGAGGAGCTAAGAGGTGCTGAGGTTTACTAAGGACAGCTTAGAAACGGGGGCTAAGCTAAGGACAGCTGAGCTACCCTAAGGAGAGCTAAGCTAAGGAGGGTTGAGCTATGGTGGGCTAAGCTAAAGAGAGCTCTGCTAAGGAAAGCTAATTGAGGAGAGCTATGGAGAGCGAACTGAGGAGAGCTGAGCTAAAGAGAGAAAAGCTAAGGAGAGCTAAGGAGGGCTTGGGCTTCGCTGGTGGCTCAGAAGGTAAAGCATCTGCTTGCAATATGGGAGACCTGGGTTCGATCCCTGGATTGGGAAGACCCCCTGGCGAAGGAAATGACAACCCATTCCAGTATTCTGGGCTGGAAAATTCCATGGACATAGGTAGCCTGGTGGGCTACAGTCCACGGGGTCTCAAAGAGTCGGTCACAACAGAGCCACTCCATTTTCATTTTTCACTGCTAAGGAGGGATAAGGAGGGCTGAGTTAAACAGAGTCAAGCAGACCTAAGGAGAGCTGGGCTATGGAGAGCTGGGCCAAGGAGAGCTAAGGAGCACTGAAGTGAGGAGAGGTGAACTAAGGAAAACTAAAGAGAGCTAAGCTGAGGAGTGCTGAGCTAAGAGGAGCTTATGGAAAGCTTAGTTGAGGGGAGCTGAGCTAAGGAGGGCAAAGCAAAGGAGGTCTGCTGCTGCTAAGTCGCTTCAGTCGTGTTCAACTCTGTGCGACTCCAGAGACGGCAGCCCACCAGGCTCTGCCATCCCTGGAATTCTCCAGGCAAGAACAATGGAGTGGATTGCCATTTCCTTCTCCAATGCACGAAAGTGAAAAGTAAAAGTGAAATCGCTCAGTCGTGTCCGACTCTTCGCGAACCCATGGACTGCAGCCTACCAGGCTCCTCTGTCCATGGGATTTTCCAGGCAAGAGTATTAAGGAGAGCTAATTAAGGAGAGCTTGGCTAAGGAGAGCAATACTAAGTAGAGTTGAGCTATGCTAACGAGAACTAATTAAGGATAGCTAAGCTAGGAGTCTAAGAAAACTAAGATCAAGGCATCCAGTCCCATTATTTCATGGCAAATAGATGGGGAAACAGTGGAAAGAGTGACAGCCTTTATTTTGGGGGACTCCAAAGTCACTGCAGATGGGGACTGCAGCCATGAAACTAAAAGACGCTTACTCCTTGGAAGGAAAGTTGTGACCAACCTAGAGAGCATACTAAAAAGCAGAGACGTTACTTTGCCAACAAAGGGCCATCTCGTCAAGGCTATGGTTTTTCCAGTGGTCATGTATGGATGTGAGAGTTGGACTGTGAAGAAACCTGAGTGTTGAAGAATTGATGCTTTTGAACTGTAGTGTTGGAGAAGACTCTTGAGAGTCCCTTGGACTGCAAGGAGATCCAACCAGTCCATTCTAAAGGAGATCAGTCCTGGGTGTTCATTGGAAGGACTGATGCTAAAGCTGAAACTCCAACGCTTTGGCCATCTCATGTGAAGAACCGACTCATTGGAAAAGACCTTGATGCTGGGAGGGATTGCAGGCAGGAGGAGAAGGGGACAACAGAGGATGAGATAGCTGGATGGCATCACCGACTCGATGGACGAGTTTGGGTGAACTCCAAGAATTGGTGATGGACAGGGAGGCCTGGTGTGCTGCAATTCATGGGGTTGAAAAGAGTTGGACACAACTGAGCGACTGAACTGAACTGAACTGAGCGCTGAAGAATTGATATTCTTGAACTGTGGTGTTGGAGAAGACTCTTGAAAGTCCCTTGGCCTGCAAGAAGATCCAACCAGTCCATCCTAAAGGAGATTAGTCCTGAGTGTTCATCAGAAGGACTGAGGTTGAAACTGAAACTCCAATAATTTGGCCACGTGATGCAAAGAAATAACTCATTTGAAAAGGCCCTTATGCTGGAAATATTGAAGGTGGGACGAGATGGGGACGATAGAGAGTGAGGTGATTGGATAGCATCACTGACTAGATGGACATGAGTTTGAATAAGCTCCTGAGAATTGGTAATGAACAGGGAGGCCTGGCATGCTGCAGTCCATGGGTCGCAAACAGTTGAACACACCTGAATGACTGAACTGAACCGGTTGATTGTATCATTTAAAGTTTGTGTTTCCTTGTTAATTTTCTGTTTGGTTAATCTATCTATAGGTGTGAGTAGGCTATTACAGTCTCCCACTCTTACTGTGTTACTGCTAATTTACCCTTTCATACCTGTTAACATTTGCACTATGTATTGAGGTGCTCCTATGTTGGGTGCTTCAGTTCAGATTAGTTCAGTTCAGTTCAGTCGCCCAGTCGTGTCCAACTCTTTTCGACCCCATGACCCAGGGCTGATCTTCTTTAGGATGGACTGGTTGGATCTCCTTGCAGGCCAAGGGACCCTCAAGAGTCTTCTCCAACACCACAGTTCAAAAGCATCAATTCTTCAGCATTCAGCTTTCTTCACAGTCCAACTTTCACATCCATACATGACCACTGGAAAAACCATAGCCTTGACTAGACGCACCTTTGTTTATTATAAGTCAAAGAATAAAATAAACACCCACACATCTTTGAAACCAGAAGTAAAATATACATGATTGAAAAAACAGAAAATTGAATAAAATGGGCATCGTTATTTTATAAGAATTTCAAATAAAATTTAGAGAAGGCAGGTGATCCAAAAAATCGCTGTTAGTACTCCTCAGTAATGAGTACTGTAGGTGAGATCTATTGATTAATATTTTATTAGCAAGTCAAACATTAGGGAGAAGCAAGATATATGTTTATAATTGCTATATTTTCTTCTTGGATTGATCCTTTGATCAATATGTAGTGTCCTTCTTTGTATCTTCTCAAGGCCTTTATTTGAAAGTGTATTTAATCTGATGAGTACTGCTACTCCTGCTATATTTTGGTCTCCATTTGTATGAAATATCCTATTCCAGCCCTTCACTTTCACTCTGTATGTGTCCCTTGGACTGAGGTGGGTCTCTTGTAGACAGAATATATAAGGGTCTTGTGTTTGTACCTGTTTTACAATATTTCCTTTGTCACCATTCTATCCATTTGTCCACCCCTCTATCCAATCATCAATCGATCTAGTTCCTTGGTGCATTTACTGGTAAACTGCAGACATCAGTATGTCTCTCCATAAGTATTTCAGCAAGTCTGCCATTAAGTAGTGAGCCATGCTTGTTTACAGCAATTTTCTTTGGATATAAGCTTATATACAATGAAACACACCAATCTTTTTTTCCCCCCAGTCATGTTACTTTTTAATTGAGGTATAGTTGATTTACAATGTTGTGTTACTTTGTGCTTTACAGCAAAGTGATTCAGTTATACACATGCATGTGTATGTATACATTGTGTGTGTGCGCACATTCTTTTATTTAGGTTTTTCTTTCTTTCTTTTTTTTTTTCTGTCTACTCTGTGTGGTATGCAGCATTAGTTGCCTGACTAGGAATTGAACCTGCATCCCCTCAAGTGGAAGTGTGGAGTCTTAACCACTGGACTAACAGGGAAGTTGCGCATATATTCTTTTTTATTATGATTTATCATAGGATACTGAATACAATTCTCTGTACTCTACAGAAGTAACTAGTCCATCCATTCCATACACTCTAGTTTATATATCTTAACCTCAGTCTTCTACTCCCACTATTCTCTCTGGCTTGGAAGCCACAATCTGTTCTCTAAGTCCATGAGGGTGTTTCTGTTTCATACATGTGTTCATTTGTGTCATATCTTCAGTTCCACTTTTAGTGATATTTGGTGTTTGTCTTTCTCTGTGTAACTCCCTTCACTTAGTAAGATCATCTCTCAGCCCATGCATGTTGCCTCAAAAGGCCTTATTGTTTTGCTGCACAGATTCTTGGATCCTTTTAACCATACATAGGGATATTCATATGTGGTTATTTTTATGAATATGTTATTAAAATGTGTTTAGTATACCACTCGGGATAGTACGTTGATTTTGAGGCTATATTAGGATTTTATATGTGTATGTCAGTCAGTTCTGTTCAGTCGCTCAGTCATGTCTGACTCCTGTTACCCCATGGAATGTAGGACGCCAGACTTCCCTATCCATCACCAACTCCCGGAACTTGCTCAGCCTCGTGTCCATCAAGTGGGTGATGCCATCTAATATCATCCTCTGTCATCCCCTTCCCCTCTAGCCTTCAATCTTTCCTAGCATCAGGGTCTTTTCCAATGAGTCCTTTCTTTGGATCAGGTGACTAAAATATTGGAGTTTGAGCTTCAGCATCAGTCCTTCCAGTGAATAGTCAGGACTGATTTCATTTAGGATTGACTGGTTTGAGTTCTTTGCGGTCCAAGTGACTGCAGAGTGTATATGGGTAAGAATAAATATTTATTGTGCTTAGCTGCCCTCTCGTGGAGAAAAAGAAGAATGCTCACGAATGAAATTTATAAAATCCAGATGTATTCTCTCATATGTATATATGTGTATGAATAAATACTGTGCTTTTCCTGCCCTCTCATGGAGATATAGAAGAATGCTTATGTATGTAATTTATAAAATTCAGATATATTCTTCACATGGGGAAAAGATACTGGCTAGCTTTATTAAAAATTGATACATGTTTATACCAGGAAATGTAAAGTTGCCAGAAAAATACAAAAAATCACCTATGGTCTCACTTTACCATTGGCTCAGAATTCTGACTTCCTATAATGGGGAGATGAGGTTGTGCTACTTCTTTTAATATAAAATCATCTTTTGTGCTATTTGAATGCTAACATTCAACTTGGTTTTGATGCTTGATTCTTGCTTGGTTCGCTTAAGCCTTTAGTTTTACAAATACCTAGTAATTAGATCCCCTGTTCAGAGACTGATTGCTTCAATGTTTTGTTTTTCTTTTTCTTTTTCCATTTTCATTATGATTTTTAAAATGTTGCAAGTCTTGGCTACAGTATATAGTGTTGCAATGAAGATTGGAGTCCATGTATCTTTTGGAATTAAGGTTTTCTCCAGGAATATGCCCAGGAGTGGTGTGGCTGGGTCATAAGGTAATTCCTTTTTTAGTTTTCTTAAGGAGCTCCCCTACTGTTCACCATTGTGGCTCTACCAGTTTACATGCCCATTGATAGTGCAAGAGGGTTCCCTGTTCACCACACACTCTCCAGAAATTATTTTTTGTAGAATTTTTGATGATGGCTATCCTGACTGGTGTGAAGTAATACCTCATTGTGGTTCTGATGTGCATTTCTCTAATAGTCATGTTGACCATCTTTTCATGTGTATGGTCACCATCTGTATGTCTTCTTTAGAAAAATGTCTATTTAGAGCTCCCCCCCCCCTTTTTTTTTTTGATTGAGTTTTCTTTTTCTCTCTCTCTCTTTTATTGATACTGGCCTACAAGAGCTGTTTTTATATTTTGCAGACTAATGTCTTGATAACTAATGAGATTTGTAACTTTATACAGGAGGCAGTGATGAAGAACATTGCCCAGAAAAAGAAATGCCAAAAAAAAAAAAAGGCAAAATGATTCTCTGAGGAGGCCTTACAAATAGCTGAGAAAAGAAGAGAAATGAGAAAATAAAGCAAAGGAGAAAATGAAAGATAATACCCATCTGAATACAGAGTTCCAAAGACTAGCAGGAAAAGATAAGAAATCCTTTGTCAGTGATCAATGCACAGAAACAGATGAAAACACTAGAATGGGGAAGGCGAGATCACTTCAAGAAAATTAGCGATACCAAGAGAACATTTCATCAAAAATGAGCACAATGTAGGACAGAAAATGTATGGACCTAACAGAAGCAGAAGATAAGAAGAAGAAGCAAGAATACACAGAAGAATATACAAGAAAGATCTTCATGACCCAGATAAACACGATAGTGTGATCACTCACCTAGAGCCAGACAACCTGGAATGTGATGTCAAGTGGGCATTGGGAAGCATCATGATGTACAAAGCTAGTGAGGATGATGGAATTCCAGTTGAGCTATTTCAAATCCTAAAAGATGATGCTGTGAAAGTGCTGCACTCAATATGCCAGCAAATCTGGAAGTCTCAGCAGTGGCCACAGGACTGGAAAAGGTCAGTTTTCATTCCAGTTGCAAAGAAAGGTAATGCCAAAGAATGCTCAGGCTATCAGTTCACTTCAGTTCAGTCGCTGAGGTGTTTCTGACTCTTTGTGACCCTATGAACTGCAGCGAACCAGGCTTCCCTGTCCATCACCAACTGCCAGAGTCCACCCAAATGAATGTCCCTTAAGTCAGTGATGTCATCTAACCATCTCATCCTCTTTTGTCCCCTTCTCCTCCTGCCCTCAATATTTCCCAGCATCAGGGTCTTTTCAAATGAGTCAGCTCTTCACATCAGGTGGCCAAAGTATTGGAGTTTCAGCTTCAACATCAGTCCTACAGATGAACACCCAGGACTGATCTCCTTTAGGATGTACTGGTTGGATCTCCTTGCAGTCCAAGGAACTCTCAAGAGTCTTCTCCAACACCACAGTTCAAAAGCATCAATTCCTGATGCTCAGCTTTCTTTATAGTCCAATTCTCACATCCATACATGACCACTGGAAAAACCATAGCCTTGACTAGATGGACCTTTGTTGACAAAGTAATGTCACTGCCTTTTAACACACGTTTGCAATCATCTCACATGCTAGGAAAGTAATGCTCAAAATTCTCCAAGCCAGGCTTCACCAGTACGTGAACCGTGAACTTCCAGATGTTCAAGCTGGAGTTAGAAAGGCAGAGGAATCAGTGATCAAATTACCAACATCTTCTGGATCATCAAAAAAGAAAGAGAGTTCCAGGAAAACATCTACTTTTGCTTTATTGACTGCACCAAATCCTTTGACTGTGTGGATCACAATAAACTGTGGAAAATTCTTAAAGAGATGGGAATACCAGACCATCTGGCATGCCTCCTGAGAAATCTGTACACAGGTGAAAAACCAACAGTTAGAACTGAATATCGAACAACAGACTGGTTTCAAATCAGGAAAGGAGTACACTGAGTCTATATATTGTCAACCTGCTTATTTAACTTATATGCAGAGTACATCATGTGAAATACTACACTGGACGAAGCACAAGCTGGAAACAAGTTTGCTGGGAGAAAAATAAATAACCTCAGATATGCAGATGACACCACCCTATGGCAGAAAGTGAAGAAGAACTAAAGAGCCCCTCAATGAAAGTGAAAGAGCAGAGTGAAAAAGTTGGCTTAAAACTCAACATTCAGAAAACTGAAATTGTGGCATCCGGTCCCATCACTTCATGGCAAATAGATGGTGAAACAACGGAAACAGTGACAGACTTTATTTTTGGAGCTCCCAAATCACAACAGATGGTGACTGCAGCCATGAAATTAAAAGTTACATGCTCCTTGGAAGACAAGCTATGAGCAACCTGTACAGCATATTGAAAAGCAGAGACATTACTTTGCTGACAAAGGTCCATCTCGTCAAAGCTATGGTTTTTCCAGTAGTCATGTATGGATGTGAGAGTTGGACCATAAGGAAAACTGAGCGCCAAAAAATTGATGTTTTTGAACTGTGGTGTTGGAGAAGACTCTTGAGAGTCCCTTGGACTGCAAGGAGATCCAACCAGTCCATCCTAAAGGAAATCAGTCCTGAATGTTCATTGAAAGGACTGTTGCTGAAGTTAAAAGTCCAATAATTTGGCCACCTGATGAGAAGAAGTGACTCACTGGAAAAGACCCTGATGCTGGAAAGGTTGAAGGTGGAAGGAAAAGGAGACAACAGAGGATGAGACGGTTGGATGACATCACTGTCACGATGGACATGAGTTTGAGAAAAATCCTGGGAGTTGTTGATGGACAGGAAACCTAGTGTGCTGCAGTACATGGGATTGCAAAGAGTCGGACACATCTGAGTGATTGACCTGAACTGAACTAATGAGAACCATCTGAGTAGCACAGGAAACTGTCCTCAATGCTCTTTGGTGAACTACCTGGAAAGGAAATTTTAAAAATGGGAGATATACATATACACACACACACATATACACACAATTGATTTACTTTTCTGTGCAGCAGTAAGTAACACATTGTAAAGCTACTACACGTGTACCTACTGTAGGCTCCATTTATAGGAAGGCCTAGTTGAGGCAAAACTAATCTATATTTATAGAACTGAGCACAGGATTTGCATGGGATAAGGGCAGTGGGTGGAAGGAGCTCAAAGAGCTTTTCTAGGATGATGGGGGGGAAAGATATTGCAGTGAACATCATATAAGTGCTGCACACGCCAGCAAATTTGGAAAACTCAGCAGTGGCCACAGGACTGGAAATGGTCAGTTTTCATTCCAATCCCAAAGAAAGGCAATTCCAAAGAATGCTCAAACTATAGCACAATTGTGCTCATCTCACACGCTAGTAAAGTAATGCTCAAAAGTCTCCAAGCCAGTCTTCAGCAATACGTGAACCGTGAACTTCCTGATCTTCAAGCTGGTTTTAGAAAAGGCAGACGAACTAGAGATCAAACTGCCAACATCCACTCGATCATGGAAAAAGCAAGAGAGTTCCAGAAAAGCATCTATTTCTGCTTTATTGACTATGCCAAAGCCTTTGACTGCGTGGATCACAATAAACTGTGGAAAATTCTGAAAGAAATGGGAATACCAGAACACCTGATCTGCCTCTTGATAAATTTGTATGCAGGTCAGGAAGCAACAGTTAGAACTGGACATGGAACAACAGACTGGTTCCAAATAGGAAAAGGAGTTCATCAAGGCTGTATATTGTCACCCTGTTTATTTAAGTTATATGCAGAGTACATCATGAGAAACGCTGGACTGGAAGAAACACAAGCTGGAATCAAGATTGCCGGGAGAAATATCAATAACCTCAGATATGCAGATGACACCACCCTTATGGCAGAAAGTGAAGAGGAACTCAAAAGCCTCTTGATGAAAGTGAAAGTGGAGAGTGAAAAAGTTGGCTTAAAGCTCAACATTCAGAAAAGGAAGATCATGGCATCCGATCCCACCACTTCATGGAAAATAGATGGGGAAACAGTGGAAAAACTGTCAGACTTTATTTTTCTGGACTCCAAAATCACTGCAGATGGTGACTGCAGCCATGAAACTAAAAGACGCTTACTCCTTGGAAGGAAAGTTATGACCAACCTGGATAGCATATTCAAAAGCAGAGACATTACTTTGCCAGCAAAGGTTCATCTAGTCAATGCTATGGTTTTCCCTGTGGTCATGTATGGATGTGAGAGTTGGACTGTGAAGAAGGCTGGGTGCCAAAGGATTGATGCTTTTGAAGTGTGGTGTTGGAGAAGACTCTTGAGAGTCCCTTGGACTGCAAGGAGATCCAACCAGTCCATTCTGAAGGAGATCAGCCCTGGGATTTGTTTGGAAGGAATGATGCTAAAGCTGAAACTCCAGTACTTTGGCCACCTGATGCGAAGAGTTGACTCCTTGGAAAAGACTCTGATGCTGGGAGGGATTGGGGGCAGGAGGAAAAGGGGACGACAGAGGATGAGATGGCTGGATGGCATCACCAACTCAATGGACATGAGTTTGAGCAAACTCCGGGAGTTGGTGATGGACAGGGAGGCCTGGCGTGCTGCGGTTCATAGGGTCACAAAGAGTTGGAGACGACTGAGCGACTGGACAATTTCTGGGTGTGCTGGGTCTTAGCTGCTGTGTGTGTGTGGTCTCTAGCTGAGGTGTGCAGGCTTCTCATTGAGGCAGCTTCTCTTGTCCTCAAGCACAGAACTCAGTAGTCATAGGGCACGAATTTACTTGCTTCTCAGCACATGGTATGTTCCCCGATCGGGGATTGAACCCGAGTCCCCTGCCTTGCAAAGGTAGACTCTTAACCACCAGACCGCCTGGGAAGCCCCTGTTCTTAACCTTCAAACCAGAGGTGCACCCTGTCCACCTTCCTGCCTTCCAGAACTGCAGGACTGATCCCATCAGCTTCCACGTCTTAGCACCATCCCCTCACAGAGCCTGTGGTGGGAGGGTTTCATGTAGAGGCAATGCTGGCTTTTTCTCAACCACCCACGAAGCGGTGGTTCAGCACAGGTCCACAGCTCTTGCTGAATTTGCCACACGTGCCCAGTGGAATGAAGGAGCCAGATTTGCTCTGTCAGCAGGACGATCCAGGTAGCGAGGAAGCAAAGCGCGCAGTTGCCCTTGTTTATAACACCACACACACGAGCCAAGTCACAGATTTCCCGGGCAGGCCTCTGCATTCGGTCATGCAATTAATATGCCTGGAAGCATGACAATCTGGCACACAGTTGGTGATGGTTAGCTGTACCTGGCCATAAAAACTAATGTGTGCTGAGCCCCGGCCATCTAAACGGAGAATGCTGTGTACTCAGCTGACTGGGTCTGTGTCCACTGTGCTGCTGGGACCCTGCCCTGCCCTGATTAGTCACAATCCAGGGCTCAGCTGTTCGAGCAGGGTGGGTGACCACCCTGCTGACACTTGGCCAATGACATTTGACCATCAGCACTGCTCTAGGTACAGGCAAGCTTCACTTAGCTTTTTCCTTTTAACTTTTACTTGAGAATAGCTTATAGAACTGATACTTTGGAACTGTGGTGCTGGAGAAAACTCTTGAGAGTCCTTTGGACAGCCAGGAGATCCAACTGGTCTATCCTAAAGGAAATCAACCCTGAATATTTATTGGAAGGACTCATACTGAAGCTGAAATACTTCTGGTCATCTGATCGGAAGGACTGACTCATTGGAAATGACCTGATCCTGGGAATGATTGAAGGTGGAAGGAGTAGGGGATGACAGAGGATGAGATGGTTGGATGGCATCACTGACTTGATGGACATAGGTTTGAGCAAACACCGGGAGATGGTGAAGGACAGGGAAGCCTGGTGTCTTGCAATCCATGAGGTGGCAAAAGTTGAACATAGCTGAGCAACTGAACAGTAACAACAAATAGAATCCCAGGAAGGTGCAGAGATGTTACAGGAAGGCTCTACCTTCAATCCATCACCCACTGGTTGCATGTCGCAGCCCTGTAGTACTGGCTGGACTTGGAACGTAAATGGGTCCAGACGCAGCTGTGTATGCAGTGTCATAGGGTTTGATCTCAAGGGCTGATCCATGTAACCACCACCATGGTCAAGAGCCACAGGCGTGTTCCAGCACCACCAGGACCTCCCTTGGGCCATGTTACTGGCCCACCATCCCATCCCTGGACTGAGATATAAATGGTATCTCACCCAGGATGTGATCCTTGGGAGTGTGACTTTTTTTTTTTTTTTTCTCAAACTTCAGAAGCCCCTTGAGATCTATCCAAGCCTTTGGGTATTACCCACCTTATGAGTCACTAGGTTGTGTCTGACTCTTTGTGACCCCATGGACTGTAATAGCGGAGAAGGCAATGGCACCCCACTCCAGTACTCTTGCCTGGAAAATCCCATAGATGGAGGAGCCTGGTAGGCTTCAGTCCATGCTAAGGGTCAGACACAACTGAACGACTTCACTTTCACTTTTCACTTTCATGCATTGGAGCAGAAAATGGCAACCCACTCCAGTGTTCTTGCCTGGAGAATCTCAGGGACGGGGGAGCCTGGTGGGCTGCTGTCTCTGGGGTCACAGAGAGTCGGACACGACTGAAGTGACTTAGCAGGACTGTAATAGCACACCAGGCTCCTCTGTCCACAGGATTCTTCATGCAGGAACACTGGTTGCCATTTCCTTCTCCAGGGGATTCTTCCTGACCCAGGGATCAAACCTGGGTCTCCTACATTGCATGCAGATTTTTTAGCATCTGAGCCACTTTTAGGTCCTGTCTGAGCCACAATTTGACCCTCGTGGCTCAGGCAGTATTATCAACAGTCTATCAAAAAAAAATTTTTTTAAGTCTATTGATAATCTATTCCTTCTTATGTCTGAGTGGCAGAACACTGTAGAAAAAATTCAGCTCTTTAGTTTTGACTCTTTGGGACCCCATGGACTGTAGTCCACCAGGCTCTTCTGTCTGCAGAATTCTCCAGGTAAGAATAGTGAAGCGGGTTGGCATGCCCTCCTCCAGGGGACCTTCCCGACCCAGGGATTGAACCTGGGTCTCCTGTATCACAAACAGATTATTTACTGTCTGAGCCACCAGGGAAGCTCCTGCACTTGTTTTTAACCTGTTTTTTCTCATTGCTGAGCTGAGCGGTGGAACACTGTTAAGCTCTGAGGCCTAACACTTTCTGCTGACCAAGGGCACTCCCACCAGGCCTTCATGGGGAACACCTCCAGAGAGGCAAGGCAACTGTTGATTATTAACATATCACATGCTGAGGGACAGTTGTCCCTGCAGCTTGAAAATAGCACGCTCCCTTGTCTTCCATCTTGGACAGTGTCTACCACACAACTTCACAGTATAGAGAAAGAGCAAATAACACCCAGAGCCAATCCAGCAACTGGATATGGGTCGACCCCGTGGCCAGCAACACCACAGGTGAGAAGCTCCCTGAGGGCAGAAGAGACATGTGGTCCATGGGACAGAAAGCCTGGGACCTTGGGAATACTCTGGGGAAAATTTACATCCTGCTGAAAGACTCAATACAAGAGTCCTCAGGAAGAAAACTGGTACAGGAAACTTATGGGCATATTCCCTTTTGAAAAAATCAGAAGCCAGAGCTGTCTGTGTTACAGACATCTCCCCTATCAAGTGAGCACAGTGGTGCTCAGCGCGAAGAATCAGAACTCTGGCAGGGTTCTGCCCCATCACTGAGTCCCTTCCCTACAACAAAGCTCGAGATGGTCTTATCCTCTGTAATGAGGCTGCAATTCCAAAGGGGGCTCACGCCAAACGCGACAGAAATCCAGCAGGCTCACCTGCCACGGTCTGCTCTGTCCATGGCACACACGGCCAGCTCAGAGGAGGTGACACGCATGGATCAAATCATGGAGACCGGGTTGTCAGGGGCTGGGAGAGGGGCACTAGAGAGCACGTTCTTAACAAGTAAGGGGTATCCTTCTGGAGTGACAGGAATGTTCTGGAGCTAGACAGCGGTGAATGCTCTGCACATTCTGCCCACTGGAAACATACACATGGACACAGACACACAAACCTACACACAGAGGCACGCACAGAGACACACGGACCACCCCCCCCCACAAGAGACACAGACCCCACAAACAGAGACACCACACCTACAAACACACACGCACCCACACAGACATGCCCCTTCAGAGAGATACCCACACCCACAGACCCCCCAAAGATACATCCCTTCCCACACACAGAAACACATCCACACACAAACCCCTTCCACAAAGAGAGACACACACCCACACCCACACACACACACACAGACCCCTTCCACAGAGAAAGACACACCCACACACAGACACACACCCACATACAGACCGCTTCCACAAAGAGACACACACTCAAACACAGACACACACCCACACACAGACCCCTTCCACAAAGAGACACACACCCACACAGACACACACCCACACACACACCCCTTCCACACACAGACACACACCCAAACACAGACACACACCCACACACACACCCCTTCCACACACAGACACACACCCAAACACAGACACACACCCACACACAGACCCCTTCCACAAAGAGACACACATCCACACACAGACACATAGACACACACACAGAGACCCGTTCCACAATGAGACACACACCCACACACAGACACAACCCATAAACAGACCCCTTCCACAAAGAGACCACACACAGACACACACTCACACACAGACGCCTTTCACAAAGAGCCACACACCCACACACAGACACATACCCACACACAGACCCCTTCCACACACCTACACACAGAGACACACCCACACACAGACCCCTTCACAAAGAAAGACACACACTGGCACACATACCCCTTCCACAAAGAGACACACACCCACACACAGACCCCTTCCACATAGACACCCACCCAAACACAGAGACACACTCACACACAGACCCCTTCCACAGAGACAGACACACACCCACACACAGACACACATTCACACACAGACCCCTTTCACAAAGAGACATACACCCACACACAGACACACACTCACACACAGACCCCTTTCACACAGAGAGACACACACCTACACACAGAGACACACCCACACACAGACCCCCTTCACAAAAAGAGACACACACGGACACACATACTCCTTCCACAAGAGACACACATCCACACACAGACACACATCCACACACGGACTGCTTCCACAGAGACACACATTCACAGACAGAAACACACACACACACAGATCCCTTCCAAAAGAGAGACACACATGCACACACAGACCCGTTCCACACAAACACACACACATCCACACAGAGACCCCTTCAAAAACTAGAGACACACTCACACACAGACACAAACCCACAGAGACCACTTCCACAAAGAGACACGCACCACACACAGACACACACAGACCCCTTCAACAGAGAGAGAGAGAGACACACACACACATACGCACAGATCCCTTTGACAAAGAGAGACACAAACCCATACAGAGAACTTCCACACAGACAGACACACACCCACTAAACCACCCCACACTCAGACCCTTCCCAGAAAGAGAGATACACACCCACATTAGAGACACACCCACACATAGATCCTTTCCACCAAGAAGACACACTCTCATACACAGACACACAACCACGAAGACCCCTTCTACAAACAGACACAAAACCAAACACAGAAACACACCCACAAACAGACCCCTTACACACACAGACACAAACCCACACACAAAGACACACACAGACGCCTTCCACAGTGAAACACATACACCCACACAAGAGACAAATGCACACACAGACTCCTTCCACACAGAGAGACACACATGCGCACACACACACCCTACACACAGACCCCTACCACAAAGACACACACCCACACACAGACCCCTTCTACAAGGACACACACCCAACACAGAGGCATACCCACATACAGATCCTTCCACAAACAGACACACACACACACACACACATTCACACACAGACCCCTTTCACACAGAGACACACACACCCCGCACACGAACGGTTCCCCAGACGAGGGCCCTGTTCCCTCACCGCCCATGAAGACGGACCCACTCGCGGGCAGCACACGCTCAACTGGGCACGGAGGGGTCCCGAGGCCGCAGTACTCCACCCTGGGAAAGATTGAGGTCAGGAGGAGAAGGGGACGACAGACGATGAGATGGTTGGTTGGCATCACCCACTCCATGGACATGAGTTTGAGCAAACTCCGGGAGTTGGTGATGAAAAGGAGGCCTGGCAGGTACTGCGATTCATGGGGTCGCAAAGAGTCGGACACGACTGAGCGACTGAACGGAACTGAACGGCAATGACATACAAAGTCCACATGGTGGCATTCTAACATAAGAAATGGAAAAAAAAAAAAAAAGGATCTCTTTTTACCGTGCCTCATCTCTCCCAGTGGGAACACTGAGCGGAATGATAGAGCACACTCTCCCAACTAGGATGTGAACATTGCGACCATCCACCACGTGCCTGTATTTAGTTCTGTGCACTTGAATGGACCCGCCACAGCCAAAGTCCACCACAGCCTGCTTCTCACAGGCGCCGTCCTGGAGACTCCTTTTACAAAGGAGAAGTCGTTTCATACTTCTACCCGGGGGACCTGCGGTCACTGAAGCTTGGAGTCCTTTATGGGGCGGTCCCCCTGTCCACTTGTCCAGGCCGTCTTTCCCCAGTGGTCGGCGTAAGATGCCACAGAACCGGAGAATACAAAACCCGCTCGTGACTCCTAAAGACACTGGCACTCCTACTGTGATGCAGGTCCTGGCACGTCCTCCTCTGGGACCTGCCAGGCCCTCTGACTCCCTGTCCTGTCTGTGCTCTCCCGGATTGACCTTGCTACCTTTTTCCTGCACAACACTTGGCTGAAGCTCCTTGGCGAGGATCAGGTATTCACCAGCGCCCAGCTGCAGAACAGTCGTATACCAGCTGACGTCCTCGTCGTACACTTGTGCCAAAGCAACAGCAGGGTTTGAGCGCAAAGACTCGCTGAGCGATAACTACAGTAGCGCCAACAGAGGCCATTCCGCCTTTGGGCTGCGCGCCGCACTGGGCAATCTGAGGGTGTACGGGCAGTCCCCGTGGAAGACCAAGACCCCTTCTCCTACCGCCCGATTTCCGAGCACCCCCTGACGGCCAGCGCTTTGGCCACGCCGCGGGGGCGCGCGCAGAGGGCTCCCGGGACCCGGCATGCCGGGCCCGCTGCTAGGAACACAGGGGAATGGCGGGTGGGCCCGGGACCGCTGCGGGGACTCCTGGGCGCTTCCGGCGTCACCTGCGCGCTCGCCGGCCTCCAGGGTTCCACGCGAACAACGTCTGCGGCGCCGGCCGACCCCGGCTGCCAACACCACGGCTCCCGCCGCCTCACCAGCCGAGCCTGTTGCCCAGGGGCGCAGGGAACGGCTGGGCCTCGAGCCGCCGCCCCGACCGGACCTCTGGCCCCACGGAGAGCGCCACTCAGCCCCGCGCCCCTCCAGGTCACCGGGAGCCGCGCGCAAGCTGCAGCCGTAGCCCGCAGCTCCCTACTCCCCATGGGCGGCGGGAGGTCCCTAGCGCACCTCTCCCCGCCCCTCGCACCTCCTGACTGACAACTCGCAGCAGCCAAAGCGCGTCCGCCCCCTCACCCGGAGGTGGAAGGGAGCCCAAGCCGCGCGCGCGCGGCGCGTGCCCCCCGTTCCTCTGCGGGCGGGGTGAGGCCCCACCCCTCTCCTGTGAGCGAAGGGTCCAGCGGCACGTGCGGCGCGAGATCCCCATTCCTGCCCACACTGCAGGGCGCGAGCTCTGCCTTCGTGTGCGCGCTGGCCCCTCCCCACCCACCGCCACCTGCGGTGCGTGGCCCCACATCCTGCGCGTGGCACGGCGGGGCGCGAGACCCGGGTTCCTGCACGCCGGGGGTCAGCCCTCCACCCCCCGCAAGCACGCGCGGCGCGAAACCCCGCTTCCTGCCCAGGCGACGCAAGCACCCCACCCCCGTTCTTGTGCGGCGGCGGGGCGCCAAAACCCTCTTTCCTGCGCATACGGGCCACCCTCCCTAGGCACGCGCGGCGCGAGGTCCTCCCTTTTCTGCCCAGCTGTAGGGAGCGAGCTCTCCCTTCTTGCGCGCGCGGGGCCCCACCGCCCAGGCAACACGAGCCCCTCTTCCTGGGCCCATGGTATCGGCCCTGTCCTCTGAGCGTGTGGCGCGACGCGAGCCGCCACTTCTTGAGTGCGCGGGGCCTCCTGGCACGGGCGGTGCAGAACCCCACTTTCTGTGCGCGCGGAGGGGCACTGGGCATGGAAGGGTTCCCACCTGCAGGCCGTGAGCTCTCACCGCGCATGGAGTGGTCCCCACTCGCGGGCAGCACGCCCTCAACTGGGCACGGACGATTCTGACCCGCGGTACTCGATCCTGGGAAGGATTGTGGGTAGGAGGAGAAGGGGACCACACAGGATGAGATTGTTAATTGGCATCACCCACTCCATTGACATGAGTTTGAGCAAGCTCCGGGAGCTGGTGATGAACAGGAGGCCTGGCAGATGCTGAGATTCGTGGGGTGCGCCCTCAACTCCCACGAAGGGCGTCCCCACGGGACGATGGCGCGTCACGGGATGCGCGCTCTCAACTGGGCACAGAGAGGTCCCCACTTGCGGGTCATGGGCCTTCAACTGGGCATGGAGGGGTCCGCATCCGCGGTGCGTGCGCCCTAGAAAACGCACACACGAGTCCCTGTTTGCTGGCCACGCGTCCTCATCCTCACATGGAGGGGTCCCGACCATTGAGACGCGCATCCAGAACCGCGCACTCTGTGGTCCCCACCTACGACGGGCCGTGCGCCCCCAACTCCCACGAAGGGGTCCCCACTGGCGGGCCGCAACCCGTCAACTTCCCACGGAGGACCACCTAAGCGCGCCCTAAAAAAAGGCACAGACGCGTCCCTACATAGGGGCCCAAAGTCTTCACCCACAGAGGAAGCCCTACTCTCGGGCCGCGCGCGTTCAACTGCGCGCGGAAGGGTCCCCACACGCACAGTACGCGCGGGCTCTGAACCACGCACGAAGGGGTCCCTGGCCGTGCGCCTTGACGTCCCAAGAACGGGTCCCCACGCGTGGGCCGGCCCTCCCCACTCGCACACCGACGGGTCCCCACCCGCCCTCACGAGTAGCGCGCTCATCCAGGCAGCCGAGCAGAACGCAAGCGGTGGCGGCACGCATGATGCGCACGGAGGCGGGGCCGCGGGCCGAGATCACGGCTGAGGCCGCGGCGACCCAGGGCCGCGAGCCTGCTCCCGGGCGGCAGCTGCAGGAGGCCGAGCGCCAGGCGGAGCGCGGCTGCCCAAGCACAGCGCGTGGTAGGCCAGCGGATGGAATCCCAGCGCGAGCTGTGTGGCGGCCTCCAGCGTGGGGCAGCAGAAGGTGCCCAGTCTCAGAGAGAGCATGGGTCGTGCTGGGGACGCGCGCGGCTGGGGTCTGCCAGGACTCTGCGGACCGGCCGGCCGGCCTGAGTCACGTGCTGGGCGCGGGGGCCGCGGGGAGGGGGCGTCATATGCCCTGGGCCTCCCCGCTGCCCTCGCTCGATCCCCGCCCCGCGCTAGCAGAAGAGGCGCCAGGCTCTGAGGGCAGTGCGGAACGCCATGAGGCCTCAGGAGGGTGATGCTTGGTAGCCAGGAGTAGGAGTGGGGGCAGAGAGCTCAGAGTCGGGGAAGTCCGCTCTTGCCCTTGAGCATGCCTTTCCTGGGTGGGAGTGGTTAATTCTCCAGAACCCGGAGACCTCAACAGTGCTGTCTCATCTTAACTCATCTCCCCCAGAAAACAAGCGCTCTTGCCAGGTCTGAGCAGTCTGAGTCTCTGACATCCTTCATTTTGATCCGTTGCGAGTTCATAAACAGTGACCCTGCCGTGATTAGCATGAAAATACTGCTTTTCTGTGGCCCCCCTCCGCCAGGGAAATCACCCCACAGAGCTAGGACTTTGGCTTGGAATCAACAAACCTTTGAAGAAAGGGGAAACTCTTTTGCCAAACTGGACATACACACACACACACACACACGTTTTATACCTTCAGGTCCGTTCCATTTATACTCATCTCAACAATGTAGGGTTAGATTTTTCACACTGTATGTTAGCTTTCAAGAGTAACTCTGTTTAGAAAAAAAAAACCCAATGTTCGTTTATTCAGATTTTCTTAAAGTGCGTTAGTCGCTCATTCGTGTTCGAGTCTTTGCAACCTCGTGGACTGTAGCCCGCCAGGTTCCTCTGTCCGTGGGATTCTCCAGGCAAAAATACTGGAGTGGGTTGCCATGCCCTCCTCCAGGGGATCTTCCAGACACAGGGATTGAACCCAGGTCTCCTTCATTGCAGGTGGATTCTTTACCATGTTAGCCACCAGGAAAGCTCAACTGCTTTGCATTAGACATTGAAAATCATGCTGAATTCTATATGCATAAAAGTTTCAAAATTATACTAGTACTATTGGTAATATACTGAGTGGACTTTAAAAAAAAAACAACTCTTCAAGCTTGAAAATATAAGAGCCTCATCTAAGTTATGGCTTTACTAAAAGTGAAAGTGAAAGTTGCTCAGTTGTGTTCGACTCTTTTCGACCTCTTGGACTATACCATCCATAGAATTCTCTAGGCCAGAATACTGGAGTGGGTAGCCTTTCTCTTCTCCAGGGGATCTTCCCAGCCCAGCGATTGGACCAAGATCTCCCACATTGCAGGCAGATTGTTCACTAATAAAAATTTGAAAAAAAGAAAGAAAGAAAGAAAAACACCAGCTCCATCATACTTATCATCAGGAAATTTAACAGGTCCATTTGCATCCAGGAGCAGACAGTCTTGGACCTCCTCCCTGCCTCCCAGATGGTAGTAAGCATGCCGTCTCAGAATTTTCCCAACCAGAGGTAAGGCATCCCTATGCTTTTCCTCCATCTTCTCCAAGGCCAGGGGCTCGTCTCCATTTCCACCACCAGCTTTGCAGTTTTAAGTAAGACAGAGTTTGGCCTCAGCTCCTCAGCCTTCCTCCTGGAAAACCACAGGACTGGGCTTCTGTTGGGGCGGAAGGCAGAGGGGAGGTCACTGCGAGAGCTGCAAACACTACCACTTCAGAAAGATCCAGGCTGGCTTGTCTGGAAGCAAGGGCAGCTGCTCTAACAGAAGTCTGAATACAGACTGATGATATTGAAACCTTAACCACCCTTGGAGAGTTCGCACTTGCTTGTAAACACAGGACAAACCATCGTAGGACTACTCCCGAGACCCTGATTGCTTCAGAGAGCAGAGATCTCAATACCTGTTTGGAACAGTTGATCTTCTATTTCCTTGGCTCCTGGAAAGCAGAACATTCTTTTGGAAGATCGTGTGTGGAACGTGCCTTAAAAGATGAAAATGCCGCGTTTGTCCATTTGCCCTGATGCCAAAGATTTGGGGGGTGGATCCGTGCAACAGCGTCACTGCATTTCGGCCTCTGTTTCTGCCCAGTGTCTCCAGAACGGACAAAACTGCTCAAGGTTGCCTACAGAGCTTTAAGCAGATAAAAAAGTGTTGCTGTGGGTTACAGCTTGGCATGCAACTCCTTTTCTGCCCCCTCCTCCCCTCCCCGGGGAGAATTCAGTAGATCTGTAAATATTGCACACAGTGGGTGGGTTTTGAACCTGGGCTTAGTGGCTCAGAAAGTAAAGAATCTGCCTGCAATGTGGAAGACCAGGGTTCCATCAGAGGTAAGGACGATCCCCTGGAGAAGGGAACAGCAGCTAGCCACTCTAGGATTCTTGCCTGGAGAATTGCGTGGACAGAGGAGCTGGCAGGCTACAGGCCATGGGGTCACAAAGAGTCAGACTATGAGTGAGCTATTGAGATTTATAAGCCAAAGAGTCTGACTTGTGGTTTTTATGGGGAATTAACCTCACCTGACTTGGCTTCCTGAAGGAAACCCAGTCTTTGTTCTGAAGAGATAGCAGAAATGGATGGCTTGAGAAATAGTGCCTAAGAGAGCAGTCAGCAGAACATTCAATGCTGGAGCCATCTGACTAAGTCTTGAGCTCCATTTCTCAGCCTCCAAAGAGACAAGCCCAGGCTGGAAAGGACAGAGTGGGGTTTGTGTCAGAGACAAAGAAGGAACCCAAGCTAACGCGAGTATCCTTATCCGACTGCCTTCCAGTGCAGTGTTGGCTGCACTGGATAACTTCAAGTCTGGCTTAACTGGCACCCCCTATCCTGGTGGCTCACCTTTCTATCTCTAGTTTCTGTCCAAGGCAGCAGAAGACAAGTGATGTGTCCAAGCTCACAGAGGTCGTAGAGCTGAGACTTCAATCCAGGCAGGTCACTCCCTAAGCTCCAGCAGGGAACACACGCACTGTCAGTGTGAGTGTCTGCAAAGGGCTCAGACGGACCGAAGCGCTCTCTGTGACTCAGCATCTCGAAGCAAGAAGAAGTCCACTTTTGAGAGGCTGGAGGCAGGTCGCAGGTGGTCTCAGATGTGATGGCATCTGAATGTCACGGCACTTTGAAGGAAGTGTGTTTTGGGGGAGTGTTGTGGTCTGTGCACCGGTTGGAAAAGTTTCCAGAGATGAGGCAGAATGAGAGGAGAAAAGAGTGTATCAGAGTGCAGTATGGGATATGCTGTTAGAACAGAGGGCTGGCTCAAGGGAGAGCCGACCCCTTTGATGGGCTAGCAGCCCATTTTTATAGTCTCAAGACAGAAAATTCCTACTAGAATGATGGCATTAGCTGATTAGTTAGGATGCTATGTGTGGTAAGTTGCTTCACTTGTGTCTGACTCTTTCTGTGATCCTATGGGCTGTAGCCTGCCAGGCTCCTGTGTCCCTGGGATTCTCCAGGCAAGAATACTGGAGTGGGTTGCCATGCCCTCCTCCAAGGGATCTTCCCAAACCAGGGATTGAACCCGAGTCTCTTATGTCTCATGCATTGGCAAGCAGTTTGTTTACCTCAAGTGCCACTTGAGAACCCCCTAGGATGCTATTGGGTGGATAACAGAGTGGGTATTTTAGCTCATATGGGGTCAGGAAAGTGGCCAGTTTAGATCTGGAGGCTCAGGGCAATAGTTGCTATAGGACATGATCAGTTCCAGAGATTTTTATCCTGTGACCTTGGTCCAAGGGCTCCATGTCTGTGACCTTGGTATAGGGCTCAACAGGGAGGTCTATAGGATGGACACATGTATCAGTTCAGTTCAGTTGCTCAGTCGTGTCCAACTCTTTGCTACCCCATGGACTGCAGCATGCCAGGCCTCCCTGTCCATCACCAACTGCTGGAGTTTAGTCAAACTCATGTGTCCATTGACACATATACACACATTACGTATTTCAACCTTCATTTAAATGTTATGTTTCTTTCTGCGGCATAGTATGCTAATGCTAAGTCGCTTCAGTTGTGTCCGACTCTGTGCGACCCCATAGACGGCAGCCCACCAGGGTCCTCCATCCACAGGATTCTCCAGGCAAGAACACTGGAGTGGGTTGCCATTTCCTTTTCCTTGCTGCACAGTATAGTAACATAGTAAAGTGAGATGACTGTTTCTGGGCAGCCACGTGCTCTGACGTCAGAGCTCAGATATCTAACAAAAAGGCAGTCTGCTCACTAACAACAGACTCTAACTTCGAAATGACTGCTATAGTGCTTATGGAAGCAGCCAAGAGCAGGCAATAGGAAATCCACATGAACTTCAAAGGCTTGGCTTGTGGCAAGAACTCGTGTTTGCAGATGACACAGATTTATATGCCGCTGGTTGCACAGTCGGCGGAAACGTGTGTCTGATACACAGACCAGAGCAACAGCTCTGTCTCAGAGGGACCAAAATGCACTCATAGAGAAAGTGTGGGTCAGTCCGCCCCTTGAGGGGGCCCATGAGTTGAACATGGTGGCGCTTCCCTCCCGGTCTTTGGGTCTCATTGTGATGCCCTTGGTTGAACATCCACAGTGAACCATGTACGTAACCCCAGTCTCTCAAACCAGTGACAGCACTTGAGTCTATTAAGGGGTCAGAGAACTTTATTCTGAAGAGAAAAATGAAAGTGAAAGTTGCTCAAAAATGCAAGTGAAAGTCACTCAGTCATGTCTGACTATTTGCAACCCTGTGGACTATACAGTCCATGGAATTCTCCAGGCCACAATACTGGAGTGGGTAGCCTTTCCCTTCTCCAGGGGATCTTCCCAACCTAGGGATCAAACCCAGGTCTCCCGCTTTGCGGGTGGATTCTTTACCAGCTGAGCCACCAAGGAAGCCCAGGAACACTGGAGTGGGTAGCCTTTCCCTTCTCCAGGGGATCTTCCTAACTCAGGGATTGAACCCATGTCTCCTGCATTGCAGGCAGATTCTTTACCAACTGAGCCACCAGGGAAGCCCTGTTCTGAGGAGGCCAGACAGTACATATTTTAGCCTTTGCAAGCTGCATGGTGTCTGTGGCAGTTACCCACCACTGCCCTGGGAGCCCCAGAGTAGCCACTGGCAGAAGGTAAGTGAATGGATGAGGCATGGTACCAATAAAGCTTTATTTAGAAAAGGAGACAGCCACACGCCACAGGACAGTAGGAGCTTAGTTTCCTGGAGATCTTACATTCTCTGCCAGGGAATCCAGGCCCCCTGCAGTAGACGCACAGAGTCTGAACCACTGGACCACCAGGTGAGTCCCAATCTAAGATTATTCTGAAATGTAAGCAACTGTATTGTTTTAAAAGCCAATCACACAGTAGTTCCTGCAGGCTTTCTACAAGTCTAATTGTGCAGAGGTAAGGAATGACAACCCATCTGACTTTTAGAAACATGCTATGTGTGCCAGAAGAAGTCTCTCCGTTGCAGTAAAAACTCCACCACCTTTCAGACAGCAGTCCTCCGTCACTCCCTGTTATTTCTACTGCTAGTGAAATACTTCTACATTCCTTGAAGGGGTCATATAGACTCAGTTGAAAGAAATGTTTTGGCCAGTGGCCAGTGAGGAATTTCCAGCACCCAAAGCAGTAGCCCTCAAACACCAAAGAAGCAGAGGCTTCCTTTTCAGCGTCCTGCTTCCTGTGAAGCCCTTGAATTATCAGCTTTAAGGATACACAGATGACCAGTCCCTTTTGCCGTGTGTGTGTGTGTGTGTGTGTGTGTGGCTGTGACTGTACTGGGAGTGAGAAGGAGAAACTTTGTGTGTCTGTGCTAAGTCGGGATTCTTTGTGACCCCATGGACCGTAGCCCGCCAGGCTCCTCTGTCCATGGGATTCTCCAGGCAGGAATACTGGAGTGGGTTGCCATGAGCTTGAGTTCCCCTGAGCAGTGATCAAAGCTGTGCCGCCTGCATTGGCAGCATGGAGTCTTAACAACTGGACCACCAGGGAAGTCCCATCTAAGAATCTCCTACAAGTATCTCTATTGGATTTTTTGGCTTCCCAGGTAGCCCAGGGGTAAAGAATCTGTCTGCAGGAGAAACAGTTTCAATCCCTGGGTCGGTAAGATTGCTTAGACAAGAAAATGGCAACCCACTCCAGTATTCTTGCCTGGAGAATCTCATGGACAGAGGAGCCTGGTGGGCTACAGTCCATAAGGTCGCAAAGAGTGGGACACAACTTACTGAATGAACATGCACTCACTATTTTTGTTTTTCCCCTTAAAATGTGCCATATGAAGCTAGAAAGGCATTTATTGCATAATCACCCAAGTGATACCATAGCGAAGAAGCAGAAATTTCATTCTGCCTTTGGGCAAAGCAGTACATTTGAGGTTATCTTGCTGAAATCTCACATGTGGAATCTTTTTTTGCAGCTTCAAAATCTCTTGCCTTGGTTTCCACTTGACCCGCCTTGATGATCCCGGTGTAGCATTTTCATCCTGCAATTTCATTGGCAGAACTATCCCCAAGTTACAAGTAGGTTGGGTCTCAGAAGGCGTTCAAGATTTGAAAAAGACGTTCCCAAATATAATACTAAGGATGAAGGTAAGGGTGCCAGGTGGGTGTCAGAGCTCCTGTGCTCTCAGGAGCCTCAAGCCTGCCCCTTGGCCAATGCTGTGATCTCCAGACCCTGACCTCAGCTGAGGGTCACGCATAGGGTGGTGACTGTGGCCCAGGCTGGGGGCTACTTCACACATCTTCTTTATCCATTCATCTGCTGATGGGCATCTAGGTTGCTTCCATGTCCTGGCTATTCTAAATAGTGCTGCTATGAACTTTGGTCCATTATCTTTTTGAATCATGTTCTTCTCTGGATATATGCCCAGGAATGGGATTGCTGGATCATATGGTAACTCTGTATTCATTTTTTTTTTTTTTCTGTATTCAGTTTTTAAAGGAACCTCCATACTGTTCTCCATAGTAACTGCATCAACTTACATTCCCACCAACAGTGTAGGAGGTTCCGTTTTCCCCCACCCCTCCTCTGGCACTTATTATCTGCAGACTTTTTAATACCATTCTGACTGGTGTGACGCAATACCCCATGGTGGTTTCGATTTGCATTTCCTTTTATTGGTGATGTTGAGCATTTTTCCATGTGGCCTGTTGGCCATCTGTATGTCTTCTTTGCAGAAATGTCTATCTAGGTCTTCTGCTGGTAGGTATCCCAGATCTTGGAGAAGGAAACGGCAAGCCACTCCAGTGTTCTTGCCTGGAGAATTCCCTGGACAGAGGAGCCTGGTGGGCCACAGCCCATGGGGTGGCAAAGAGTCGCACACGACTGAGCGACTGAGACATGCCAAATCTTTATGTGAGGGCCTCCCTGGGGGGTAGTCCTCCCTTGGCAGAAGGCTGGGGACTAGGCTTCTGCAAGTACCACCTGAGGTCAGTGGATTGTTAGCCTGACTCCTGTTCCTCACGAAGGGGAGCTGTGGAAATCAGCTGTGGGGCTTTAGCCAGGCTTCTTCCAAACTAAGTGGCAAAGTCCCCTTCATTTTCCAGGACACCTATGAGTGGTTTCCATTTCTCCAGTAAGCTGACTAAATGTCTCCCAAAGGTGACAGGTCTGAATCCTGGAAAACCCGTCAACTTTACCTTATTTGGAAAAAAAAAGAAAAAGTTCTTTGCAGATGTGATTACAATAAGGATTTTGAGATGCAGAAGTGATAGTTGATTCTTCAGGTGGGACTTTAGGGCAATCACAAGAAGCACCTATAGCCATCTGAAGGTGGGAGGTGGGAGAAGCAGAGTCTTTGCTAGCGCCTCCAGACATGTTATGGCCCCACTGACACCTTTTTAAAAAATGTATGTGTGTGTGCTCACTAAGTCGTGTCCGACTCTTTGCCACACTGTGGACTGCAGCCCACCAGGCTCCTCTGTCCATGGGATTTCCCAGGCAAGAATCCCGGATTGGGTTATTCTTCATTGGGCTGCGCCAGATCTTAGCTGTGGCTTGTGGGATCTTGGTTCCCTGACCAGGGATCGAACCTGGGCCCCCTGCACTGGGGGTGCAGACTGTTAGCCGCTGGACCGCCAGGGAAGTCCTTCTGCTGACACCCTGATTCCAGACTTAAGACCTCCCGAAGGGAAAGAATAGCTCTTCACTAGCGATGTTACATTATTACTATAGCCCTCAGAAAGGTAAGACAGTATCAGGAAAGCATCTCAGATTCCACCCACCCAAATGAAACTCATAATTGCCTCCCTTCAAGTATGCGTCTGCCTGAAATTCCTTTCAGGAGCCCCTTAACTCAGCTAACTTCAGCCAAAAACCCAGGAAGTTGTTTTTGAAGGCCTCCAACCCCGGAGAAGGAAATGGCAACCCACTCCAGTATTCTTGCCTGGAGAATCCCAGGGACAGGGGAGCCTGGTGGGCTGCCATCTATGGGGTTGCACAGAATCGGACACAACTGAAGTGAGTTAGTAGTAGCAGCAACCCCCGAGATATACACCAGCCCTAGGGGAGGTGGGGTACGGAGACTCGGGACAGATTCAAAATGAACTCTGAGCTCATGAGCTAGGCTGCCACCAAGTCCTGATGCTCGCAACTTCTCCACAGAGAACAATCCTTTCTTTGCCCCTGGGGTCCCCACCTGAACCATCACCCCACCTCCTCTCAGCCAGCAGCATACTAGCTCAGTCATTCCTTCCAGGATGTGTTTTCAAAGCCTTCAGAGGGGGAAGAAAAAGTGGATGAGAAGGAAACACAGAGGTCTATTTATTTCTTTTTTCTTTTCTTCTCTACTTGGATTTCTCTGATGCAAATGAACCTTTTGCAGGGAAAAGCCATTTTGCACATTAATTGTGCCCTCATTGTTTCATGGAAGCCAACGACATTTTCTTTATGGCCAGAGTGAATGTTTCATATTTTTTGCATCCTTTACATTCCTTCACAAGTCCTCCCTGGTGCTGGACAAGTCAAAAGTCCTCAAAAATACATTGGCTACCTAACTAAACGAAGAAAAAAAAAATTGAAAAATAACCAATAGCTTTCTAAAAAATGTACTTTAAAATACAAAAATGTGTGGGACTTCCCTGCCAGTCCATTGGCTATGATTTGGCGCTAGGTCAGGGAGCTATGATCCCAGGAGCCACAGCGCCCAGTCAAAAAAAGAAATCAATGAAAACTTTTGCAATAGTAATTTCATCTAAGTACTCTTGTATTTTTTAAGGACTATTGATCTGCATAGTTAGGTATTGCTTTATATACCTGTGTGTGTATATTTTTTAACCATCATGTATTCGCTGTGTGTGCTAAGTCACTCAGTGGTGTCTGACTCTTTGCGACCCCCATGGACTGTAACCCACCAGGCGCCTCTGTCCACGGGGATTCTCCAGGGCAGAATACTGTAGTGGGTTGCCATGCCTTCCTCCAGGGGATCTTCCTGACCCAGGGATGGAACCCTCATCTCTTACATCTCCTGCATTGGCAGGTGGGTTCTTCACCACTGGCACCACCTGGGAAACTCACGGAGCTCTCTGGGGTCTCCTTTTAAAGTCCTAATCCCATTCATGAGGCTCATGACCGGATCACCTCCTACAGACCCCACCCCTTCTTTCTATTTCATGTGAGTCAGGACCCCACATATGAATTTGAGGGGCGGGCACAGGCATTCTCTCTGTTGCCCTGAATGCCTGACTTAACTATACAGAGAATAAAGCAAAGGGGCCTGTGGCATAATTTAAAAAAAAAAAAAAAAACTGAACTGAGGAACACGATTATTCCACACTTGTCATTTCTCATTCAGGAACAAAATCTCTCAGAGGTATCCGCAGCTTAATTAAGTATTTGGTGTGAAGGTAAAAAGAAAGATGACCTTTAAAACTGAATTGGCATTGCCTAAGTCATAGACAAATCACTTTTCACAGTCTTGTTACAGTTATATCTGTGGGAGAAGATCTGATGTTTTTTTTCCCCATAACTGCAGGCTGTGGAATTATACAGATGCCCCCAAGATCCCCACCCCCCTGGTCTGTGCATCCCATAGAATTCCTGCTTTTCAACATCACTCTTGTCCTTGCATCACATGGATGTCAGTCCAGGGATGAGGTTGCAGAGATGAGCTTCCCTGGTGGCTCAGTGGTAAAGAATCCAATGGCCAATGCAGGAGACTTAGGTTTAGTCCCTGGTCCGGGAAGATCCTGGAGGAGGAAATGGCAACCCACTCCAGTATTCTGGCCTGGAGAATCCCATGGACAGAGGAGCCTGGCAGGCTACAGTCCATGGGGTTGCCAAGAGTCAGACATGACTGAGTGACTGAGCACACAGCAACATATAGCAGATGTGAAGGGTTTTTAGGAATGATGATACTTTTTACTGCAGGACTAGTGTTACCTAATGAAAGTAAAAGAGAAGAGTGAAAAAATTGGCTTAAAATTGAACACTCAGAAAACTAATATCATGGCATCCGGTCCCATCATTTCATGGCAAATAGATGGGGAAACAGTGGCTGACTTTATTCTTTTGGGCTATAATATCACTGCAGATGGTGACTGCAGCAATGAAATTAAAAGAAGCTTACTCTTTGGAAGGAAAGTTATGACCAACCTAGATAGCATATTAAAAAGCAGAGACATTACTTTGCCAACAAAAGTCCGTCTCGTCAAAGCTGTGGTTTTCCCAGTAGTCATGAATGGATGTGAGAGTTGGATCATGAAAAAAGTTGAGTGCAGAAGAATTGATGCTTTTGAACTGTGGTGTTGGAGAAGACTCTTGAGAGTTCCTTGGATTGCAAGGAGATTAAACTAGTCTATCCTAAAGTAAATCAGTCCTGAATGTCCACTGGAAGGACCAATGCTGAAGCTGAAGCTCTAATACTGAGCTGAACCCACCTCATGCAAAGAACTTAAACATTGGAAAAGACCCTGATGCTAGGAAAGATTGAGGGCAGGAGGAGAAGGGGATGACAGAGAATGAGATGGTTGGATGGCATCACTGACTCAATAGACATGAGTTTGAGCAAGCTCCAGGAGTTGGACAGAGAGGCCTGGCATGCTGCAGTCCATAGGGTTGCAAAGAGTCAGACATAACTGAATGACTGAACTGCTTGAATGAAGCTGGAAGGAATGCCTTATGTGAAGATTGAAACACAAAAGCTCAGCAGCATGATGTTTAGTGAGGATGTAGGTAAAATTACACCTGAATTCAAGGAATGACAGTATAACCCCTCTGAGTGGCAGATGGGTGATCAGACAAGGATTACACAGTGAATGAAGTGAATGAAAATGTGATAGACCACTGCTGCTGTGATTTATGGAGACAAGGATTTCATGCTTTAGTGGACTGAGTGGTCTGAATTTCAGCCCTAGGTAAGATATAAGGTTTAAATTGAGATTTTTTAGTCAACACCAGTTTTTGGGCTGGGGGCGACCAGTGGGAGGGTGAGGGGAGCAGCACTGTGTTGTGAAAGTGAAAGTTGGATTCTTTGTGACCCCATGGACTGTAGAGTCCATTGGATTCTCCAGGCCAGAATACTGGAGTAGGTAGCCTTTCCCTTCTCCAGGGCATATTCCCAACCCACGGATGGAACCCAGGTCTCCCCCATTGCCCAGTTCTTTACCAGCTGAGCCACAAGGGAGGCCCGGTGTTGGGACAGGGCACATCCAAAAACTGTAGATGCATTTATATGGTCTTTCATCTTTTGGTTGATCGTGTGCTCAATCGCACAACCTGTCCGACTCTTTGCGACCCCATGGACTGTAGCCCACCAGGCTCCTCTGTCCAAGGGATTCTTCAGGCAAGAATACTGGACCGGGTTTCCATGCCCTCCTCCAGGGTGTCTTTCCCATCTAGGGATGAAACCTAGTGTCCGCGGTGTCTCCTGCCTGTTGTCCGGGCGCGAAAAGGGTTGGGCCTCGAGCCGCCGCCCCAGACCTCTGGCCCGACAGTGAGCGCCACTACCCTCCGCGCCCCGCCTCCCCTCCCCCTTCACTTACCCGCCCCCTCCCCCGCCCCGCCCCGCCCCCGCCATGTCACCGTGAGCCCAGAGCTGCAGCCAAGCCCGCAGCTTCCTACCTCCCGTGGGCGGGAGGAAGTCCCAAGCCCGCCTCCACCCAAGGGCCCCTCACCACCGTGCGCCGGCCTCTACCCGTTCCTCACACCCTCTGGGCACCTCACGGCAGCCCCAGAGCGTCCCGCCCCTTGACCTACAGAGGCTCGAGTCCCCAACCCTCGACGCGCGGGATCAGCTCTTCCCCCATTGTGGACGACCCCCTTTTCTGTGCGCCGCCCCTCGCCCCGCCACCCGGCACGAGTCCCCCGTTTCCAGCGCGCGCGGGGACCCCCGGCACGCGCGGCCCCAGCCCCCACTTCCTGCGCGCGCGGGGCCAGCCCTTTCCCCCGCGCGAGCTGGACCTTTCCTACGCACATGGCGCGAGCCTACTTTTCCTGTGCGCGCTGGGTCCCCCGGCATTCGCGGCGCAGGCCCTCACTTCTTGCGCGTTCAGGGGCCCCTGCGACCCGCGGCTCGAGCCCCCTTCCTGGATGCGTGGCCGGAGCCGCCCTTTCTTGCGCGCGTGGGGCCCCCCAGCACGCGCGGCGCGAGCCCTTCCTCCTGCTCACGCTGCGCGGCGCGAGCCCCCGCTTCGTGGGGGCGCGGCGCGAGCCCCCACTTCTTGCGTGGGCGGGGCCTCCTGGGACGGGTGTCCTTCCCTGCACACGAAGAGTTCCCTAGCTGAAGGCCGTGTTCCCTCAACTCCCAAGAAGCAGGTCGCCACTCGCGGGCCCCGCGCCCTCAACTGGGCATGGAGGGGTTCCCATCCGCGGGCCGTGTACCCTCAACCGCGTAAGGAGAGGTCCCCACTCGCCGGCCGCGGGGCGCAACTGGGCATACAGGGGTCCCGACCCGTGCTGCGCACTCCCAGGAAAACACACAGACGGATCCCAGCTCGCGGGCCTGTCATCCTCACCGGCACATACAGGGGTCCCCACCCACGCGTCGTGTGCCCTTAACTGTGTGTGCAGTGGTCCCCTCCACTGGGCTGTGCGCTCTCAACAGCACACTGAGGGGGTCTGCACCTGCCTGCCGTTCGCCCTTAACCAAGCACAGAGGCATCCCCACGCTCATGCAGTGCGCCTTTAAGCACACACGGAGGGCTTCTCACCCGCGGGCGTGTGCCTTCCACTGCGCATGCAGTGAGTGAGTGGTCCCCACCACAAGGCTGTGCACCCTCAACCGCTCACGCAGTGGTTTCCACTCGCAGGCCACGCACCATCGACAGCGCACGATTGGGTCCTCAAGGCTGTACCCGCGCCCTCAACTGCACACCACCCGTGGACTCTGCACACTCAACCGTGCACGGAGTTGTCTTCACCACAAGGCTGTGCGCCCTCCAAGCCCATGAAGGGCGTCCCCACTGGGCCCTCAACAGCTCACGGAGGGGTCCCCACTCGCGGGCAGCGCGCCCTCAACTGGGCACGGAAGGGTCCTCACCCGCGGGATCCGATCTCTGAAAAATGCACAGATGGGTCCCTACTGGTGAGTCTGGCATCCTAATCCACACATGGAGAGGACCCTACTCGTGGGTCGTGCACCCTCAACCGCGCACTGAGGGGTCCCCACTCGCAGGCAGCTGGCTCTCAACTGGGCACAGAGGGGTCCAGACCCGTGGGTCGCACAGGGAAGGGTCCCCACGGCGTTACCCGCATCCTGAAAACGCATAGATCGGTCCCCACTCGCGGGCAACGAGCCCTCAACTGGCCACGGCAAGGTCCCCACCGAGGTATGGGAGCCCTGCAAAACGCACAGACGGGTCCCTAACTCGAGGGCCAGGCGTCCTCACTCTCACACGGAGGGGTCCCCACCGTTGAGCCTCGCGTTCTCAACCGCGCCCAGTGGTCCCCACCTTCGACCGGCCGTGCGCACACAACTCCTACGAAGGGGACCCCACTCGCGGGCCGCATCCCATCAACCTCGCACGAAGCCCCACGGGCTCTCAACCGCGCAGGTAGACGCGCCCTGAAAAAACGCAGACAGATCCCTACTTGGGGACCGGATGTCCTCACCCACAGAGGAAGCCCTATTCGGGGGCCGCCCGCCCTCAACTGGGCACGGAGCGGTCCCCACCCGCGAGCCGTGCGCACCCTCACCTACCACGAAGGGGGTCCCCACCCGCGGGGCATGGGCCCTCAACTACTAATAGTCGGGTCCCCACCCGCGGGCCCCGCGCCCTGAACCACGCACGCTCGAGTCCCCACCCACGGCCCGGGCGTTCTCTCTCACACACCGACAGGTCGCCACCCGCCAGCGCGGGTCGCGCGCTCACCCAGGCAGCCGAACACGTCGCAAGTGGTGGCGGCGCGCATGATGCCCAAGGAGGCGGGGCCGCGGGCCGTGGTTGGTGGCGAGACCCAGGCGACCCCGGGGCCCGCGGGCCAGCGCTCCGGCAGCAGCTGCAGAAGGCCGAGCGCCAGCCGGAGCGCTGCCCAGGCACAACGCGTGGAAGGCCCGCGACTGGAAGCCCAGCACCAGCTGCGTGGCGGCGTCCCTCGTGGGGCAGCAGAAGGCGACGAGGCGCGGGGAGGCCACGGGTCGTGCTGGGGACGCGCGCGGCTCGGGTCTGCCGACCGACCTGGGTTATATGCTGGACGCGGAGACCGCGGAAGGGGGCGTCATGTGCCCTGGGCCTCCCCGCGGCCCCCGCCGGATTCCCCCCGCGCTGGCAGAAAAGGCACCAGGCTCGGTGACGGCACCGCGGAACGCCACGAGGCCTCACGAGGGTGATGCTTTGCAGCGAGGAGGGGTGAGGTGCGGAGAGCTCAGGGTCGGGGAAGTCCGCTCTCTGCTCGTCAGCAGCCCTTCCCAGCTGCTGCTGCTGCTGCTAAGTCACTCAGTCGTGTCCGACTCTGTGTTACCCCATAGATGGCAGCCCACCAGGCTCCGCCGTCCCTGGGATCCTCCAGGCAAGAATACTGGAGTGGGTTACCATTTCCTTCCCACGTGCATGAAAGTGAAAAGTGAAAGGGAAGTCGCTCAGTCGTGTCCAACTCTTTGCGACCCCATTGACTGCAGCCTACCAGGCTCCTCCATCCTTGGGATTTGCCAGGCAAGAGTACTGGAGTGGGGTGCCATCGCCTTCTTCGGGCCTTCCTAGGGGGCGGGTTAATTCTCCAGAACCTGGAGCCCTCAACAGTGTTGTCTCATCTTAATCCATCTGCCCCAGAAACCACGCGCTCTTGCCAGGTCTGACCGGTCTGGGTCTCTGACATCCTTCATTTTGATCCATTGCCAGTTCATAAAATGTGACTGAGCCATGATTTGCATTAAAATACTGCTTCTCTATGGCCCCTCTCCGCCTGGGAAATCTCTCCCAGAGAGCTAGGACTTTTGCTTGAAATCAGCAAATCTTTGAAGAAAGGGGAGACTACTTGGCCAGACTGGACACACACACACACACACACACACCCTTTCCACACACACACACCCTTTCCACACACACACACCCTTTCCACACACACAGCCTTTCCCCACACCCACACACCCTTCCACACACATACACACACCCTTTCCACACACACACACACACCCTTTCCACACACACACACACACACCCTTTCCACACACACACACACCCTTTCCACACACACACACACACCCTTTCCACACACACACAAACACACCCTTTCTACACACACACACAGAGTTCCCCCCCCCACCCTTTCCACACACACACCCTTTCCACACACACACATCCTTTCCACAAACACACACACCCTTTCCACACACACACATCCTTTCCACACACACACACGACCCTTTCCTGCGCGCGGCGCGGCGCGAGCACCCTCGTTCCTGCGCGCGCGGGCCAACCCTTCCTTACCCCAGCGCGCGCGGTGCCAGCCCCACCGTTCCTACCCACGCGGCGAAGTGCGAGCCTCCCCTCTTGCGCGCACGACTTGCTCCCCACCGGCGGCGCTAGTTGCCCCTTCCTACGTGCCCGAAGCCACATGCGGCATGGGCAGCGCGAGACCCCGCTTCTTGGGCGCGCGCCGCGGCGGGGTCAGCCCTCCCCCGGGAGCACGCGGAGCTAGCCCCGCCCCTTCCTGCGCACGCGGAGCGACTCGAGCCCCCTCTTCTTGCGCGCGCGGAGCTTCCCGTCTCGAGAGGCGCAAGTACCCCCGTTCCTAAGCGCGCGGGGCCAGCCCTCCCCGCGGTGCGCGCGGCGCGCGCAGCACGAGAACGTCCCCCGTTCCTCCGCCAGCGTGAGCGCCCCGGTTCTTGCACGCGCGGGGCCAGCCCTCTCCCGGGAGCGCGCGGCGCGAGCCCACCCTTCCTGCGCGCGCGGCGCGAGAAATCCCCCACTTCCTGCGCGCGCGGCTCGACTCCTCAGTTTCTGGGCGCTTGCCGCGGCGTGAGTCCCCCCGTTTCTGAGTGCGGCTAGCCAGCCCTCCCCCCGGCACGCGCGGCGCCAGACCCCGGTTCCTGCGCCCGGGGGTCTAGGTCTCCGCGCGGCGCGACGAGAGTCCCACTTCCTGCGAGCGCGGCGCAAGCCCCCCATTCTTTCGCGCGCGGCGCGAGCCAAACCCCGCCTCACGCGGCCCGCTCCCTTCCCAAGAGCGCGCGCCTGGCCCCGCAGCTCCCAGCCGGCCCTCCCACTTCCCACGTTTCCCCGCCTCCTCCCCGCTCCCTCCCCGCCTCCTCCCTCTGGGTCCGCCCCCTCCGGGGCCCGCCTTCCCCAGTGCGCAGCGTAGCGCTGCGCGATCTCAGTGTTCCCTCCCGCCCCGGACCGGCACTTTCCTTGCAAGTTGCCGTGCAAGTTTGCCTGCGGCAGACGACTGGGGCACCGAGAGCCTCTTCGCCCTCGGCCAGCTGGGTTTCTCCGTTACGTATGGGTCGGGCTCCCCGGGGACCTGAGAGGCAGCGCCGCCTCTGCGCCCCGCGCCATGGAGGGCGCCGAGCCCGGCGCGTGGCCGGAGCGACTGGCAGCGGCCGAGGCACGGGCGGCCGATGGCGGGCGCCTGGTGGAGGTGCAGCTGAGCGGCGGCGCCCCTTGGGGCTTCACCCTGAAGGGCGGCCGCGAGCACGGCGAGCCGCTGGTCATCACCAAGGTGAGGGGGAGCGCGGGACTTGCACGGTGATAGCCGGGAGGTGGCCTCGGGGGCGGGGGATTCGTCGAGGTCAGGAGCTCCGGGGTGGGGTGGGGGTGGGGGGTTCGGGTGGCGCCCCGGGCCCGGGACTCGCATTTGCCTGGGTCCCCTGCGAGAACATGGGGCGCTAGGACCCGCCTTAGGTGTGTGATCCGGGCGCCACCTGGGCTGCCCTGCCTGGTTTCCCAGTCCTTTTTGGCTTCCGGCGCCGCGGATAGTTTCAGTGGCTCCAGTTTCGGATCTCTCCCCTCCCCCTCTTGGAAGGGGCCCGGCCAGGTCCCCTGTCACTCCTGGCCTCCCTAGTGGCGGCCTGTACCTGTGGACCAGCCCAGAGGTCTGGGGGGAATGTTCCCACGTGCGCCGGGTGGACAGAGCCTGCTCCTCCTGTGTTAGCCTGTCTGGATGCTTGTTTCTGTATCTCGCCTTGGACCCGCACCCCTTATCTCTAGGACGTGTGGGCGAGCAGCTGCCTACAGGCCTCCTTCTGCATTTCCAAGAGCCCATCATTTACTGATATTTGGCTTCCAGCCCTAGATCCGCGGCGCCCTGGATACTTGTAAAAAAACAAAAAACAAAAACCTGAAGGTTTTCAAAGTCCTTTATAGAAGTGGGATTTGATAATAAATGCTAGTGTGTGTGTCCATGGGGTCGCAAAGAGTCTGACACGACTGAGCGACTGAACTGAGTGTGTGTGTGTGTGTGTGTATGTGTGTGTGTGTGTGTGTATATGTGTGTGTGTGTGTATGTGTGTGTGTGTGTGTGTGTGTGTGTGTATGTGTGTGTGTGTGTAGGGTTTACTTTAGAACTTTGAATTTTTTTTGCCTTGAAATAGAAAACCCATATTGAGACTTAGCAGCCGAGCCTGTATAAACCCGTAAAAACACACACAAACCAGTCGTTTGGTTTTCCCAAGGTTAAAACTGTCTGTTGGTCAGTTTCTCTTGGAATGTCTGGGCTGTGCCATTCCTGGGAACAAAGTTCTCTTTAAAATGCAAAAAAATTCTTGGCTCTCAGAAGGGTTTAAAGGTTACAATTTTTTTCTCTGCTTTCCTGCTTCACCGTGGCTGGAAGCACTGAACTGACTTCTAACCTGCCCCACCGGATTGAATTTAGGAGGTGGTGTGGGTTTGTTACCTAGATAACAAATGAGACACTGAACTAATCTTTTTATTTTCTCTTATTTTTTTTATGGTTATAAACTAGAGACTCTGAGGGGAAACCTGCACTGAATTTTTGTTTAACTGGGGGTTGAGGCTGTCTTTGTTGTAAATTTCACCCAGGTGCAACCTATTAATACACTGAATTATTTGAAAAGTGGGAGGCAGCTTAGTGGGCAGATCTTGTACAGGTCTGATGCTCCCTGCATATCTTACAGCATAGTAGCTTGAGCCTTTTAAATGAGTTTTACCAGACATTTTGGATGGTAAAGGTTAAAAAGATACCAGGTGAATCCCCCAAACCTTTAGAACTTCAGGTGTTTCTTTTAAAAAACACACGCAGATCCAATTCAAGCTGTCTTCCTGGGATCTGTTGTTAGAGCAGATCTAATAAGTGATACAACATTGTTTAAGGTAGCATCTTGCTTTGGGGGCTTCCACTGGGTAAGAAACTGGCCTAAAAATTCAGTTGTTTTATTGGAAGCTGGGGAAAAGGATTTCGGAGTACCTCCTCCTTTCTCTGTACCCCAAGTCGTAACACCCCCACCCCCGAGTTCTTGTTGGCGTTACATCTTCCTGTGCAAGAGGGCCCCCTCTACAAACCGAAGGAGCAGTGCGGTAGAGCCTGTGGACACAAACCAGGGCCTGTGCAGACCACTGGGGGCTGTTGGCTCCGGATTTAGCCCCTGATGGGCTCTCCTGCGTCTGGAGAAGGCAATGGCACCCCACTCCAGCACTCTTGCCTGGAAAATCCCATGGATGGAGGAGGCTGGTAGGCTGTAGTCCATGGGATCGCTGAGTTGGACACGACTGAGCGACTCCCTTTCACTTTTCACTTTAATGCATTGGAGAAGGAAATGGCAACCCGCTCCAGTGTTCTTGCCTGGAGAATCCCAAGGACAGGGGAGCCTGGTGGGCTTTCATCTCTGGGGTCGCACAGAGTTGGACACGACTGAAGCGACTTAGCAGCAGCAGCAGCAGGGCTCTCCAGGTAGTTGCTATGGTTTGGGTGTATGGGTGTGTGTGTGTCTGGTGTGGGATTGTGTGTGTGCCTTGGGGGGGGTGTGTGTTTGTGTCTGTGTGGCTAGACTGGTAGCATTGTACACACTCTGCGTGTGTATGTGTGTGTCTGTGTCGCTAGACAGGTAGCAGTGTACACACTGTGTCTGTGTGTGTGTCTGTGTGTGGCTAGACTGATAGCAGTGTCACACTCTGCATGTGTGTGTGTTTCTGTGTGTGTGTCTTTGTGTGGCTAGACTGGTGGCAGTGTACGCACTCTGCCTTTCCAGATCGTGCTTCAGGGTTTTGCAGAAATAAAGCTGCCTGTGATTTTAACCTGACATGCTCCTATGTCCCTCCCTTAAACTGCTGCTTGGTTTTTATAGGTGTTATACTGTGACTGGAGATAATGTGGTTTGCTTAGGATGGAGAAGATTCAGGACAGTTTGGGACGCTTGTGCTAAATTTTCACACACACTTGTGTATATACATGCACACGTGTATGCTGACACATGTGCATGTGTGTTTCTTAACCACATGTTGTATCGTGTGGTATTGGCAATGTTTCACCCGCTTGCATTTTCTCCTGGGTTAAGTCATCAGTGATGTTTGCTCATGATCCAACAGCTGGTTGTTAACAACTAATTAACTGTCACTTTATTGGGAAAGGACGGAGAAAAGTGTGCCCATTATAATATCTTAAGAAATGAAAGTAGGTGGTTGTGATAGAGACTGAGGAAACATGTTCCACCACCAGAATTTGGATTAATCCAAGGTTTGAATCTTTTCTTTCCCAGTAGCTACTGAAACATCTCTAGGGTTCATTAAATAATGGGTCTTCTACTAGTTTTATTTGCATTTAAGAAATTACATGGTTACAAATTAGAGCACTGAGGTATTTTACAGCTCATTTCTAACAGAATCTGACTTGGAAGAAGCCTGATCCCGTGTAAGATGTATGATGATGAGTGTCTTGATTGAAAGCCTCCTGGGAGTGTACAACTTCGAGCTGGTGGTGATACCAAGAACAAAGCCAGCTCAGTCCCTGATTTCCTGACGGAGTTTTATTAGCCCATTTTATAGATGGAACAGCCCTGAGGTCACATCTTGAGAAGGGCCCTGAGGGTCATATCTTGGTCCTGCATATCTCTGCTTCTTCTCCAGTTGGAGACATGAGTTCTATCCCTGGGTGGGGAAGATCTCCCTGGAGAAGGAAATGGCAACCCACTCCAGGATTCTTGCCTGGAGATTTCCAGGGACAGAAGAGCCTAGTGGGGCTACAAGCCACAGGGTCGAAAAGAGTCGGACACGACTGAGAGGTGAAATCAACACCACCACCACCACCACCACAGGGGCTTTTCAGCCTTGGTATGTCTGATGTTCTGGGCTGGATCCTTTTTTGCTGAGTGGGATGTGGGGTGGTCCTTTTCTGTGTATTGTAGGGTGCCTAGCAGCAACTCTGGCCTGTACCCATTGGCAGTGTTAACCCCCTTTCCCATGTGTGACAACTGAAAGTGTCTTGTACTGCCGCATGCCCCCTGGCACAAAATAGTCCTCAACAGAGCATTGGAGAAGGAAATGGCAACCCACTCCAGTGTTCTTGCCTGGAGAGTCCCAGGGATGGGGGAGCCTGGTAGGCTTCCGTCTGTGGGGTTGCACAGAGTCAGATACACTGAAGCAACTTAGCAGCAGCAGCAGCAGATGAACTGCACTCCACTTTTGCTTTGAAAGGATTTTAGCTTGGAAAGCTGTGCTTTATTCTTTCTGAAGGTGCTCGGGAGGCCACTAGCCTAGCCAACCTGCGTGGGGAAGGCTGTTTTCTTTCTTGGCGCTGGCCCTGATAATAGGCTTTATTTACATAGTAAAACTCAAACAAATACTTGCTTCATCTGCATTTTTTGAGGCTGGAAAAAAGGAAATGGGAGCAGGAACTCCTGAGAGCTGTGTTTCATGGGCACTCGGTGGTGGGGGCTGCTGGCCGAGGAACTGCCTTTTCTCTGGGTTGGAGTTGAGGTTAAAGGGACCCTGACTCCCACAGAGTGGCATTGTTGGAATCTCAAGTGCATGCGTAGTGAGCGAAGTGAAAGCCGCTTGGTCGTGTCTGAGTCTTTGTGACCCCCTGGACTAAACAGTCCACGGGACTCTCCAGGCCAGAATACTGGGGTGGGTTAGCCGTTCCCTTCCCCAGGGGATCTTCTCAACCCAGGGATCGAAGCCAGGTCTCCCACATTGCAGGTGGATATTTTTACCAGCTGAGCCACATGGAGTCAGTCCCCTAGAAAAGCACTCAGCAAGATTTGTAACCGTTCAACACCTTGACACTGACTTGTAAGCTTGAAGTTTACCAGAGCTGGAAAAAAAAAAACACAAAAGGCCATTTTTTGTGTGTGTGCAGCAGAAATAACATTCCTGCCCTAAGGAACTCCAGAGACCTTGATGTGTCTGCGTCTCCAAGGCTGTGCTTTGATGCAGGCCCTCTCAGGACCGTTGTCTGTAGGTTGAGTGCTGCAGTTGGTGGGAGTTCCTCTCTCCTTCAGCTCAGCAAGTGGGAAGACTTGGGTGTGGCAGGGCGGTGGGGGGAGGTTGGGGAAGGGCCTGACTTCTGAAATGTCTGCAGAGGAGCTCGGATTCCAGAAGGGCCACCCGGGGGATTCACTGGGAAGCCGGAAGCGCACCAGCTGGGTGTCCTGCGGCCTCAGGAATGTTTGTGAACCTCGGGAAGGCATGAAGCCTTGCTTCTCCTTCTCATCGCGTCTTAGATTCCCCTCCTTCCCCTTTTCCCTCCAACCGAGAACGCCGGAACCTTTCCGTGAGCGCCCCCAGAAGAAAGGCAGTCATCCGGGCCTTCCCCGGTCCCAGGGGCGGCTCCCTTGGGACCTTGATGAGTTTCAGGTTGCCTCTTGGGGACCAGGACCTCCTGGGGAGGTGCCAGGGCAGGGAGCCAGCCAGTGTGATTCCTCTCCTAGGTCTCCAGACCCTTAAACCCCTCGCTGGACGCAAGGCTACATCTTTAAATGTCCTTCCCGGTTTGCAAGCCGAAGGCAGGCTGCTGGGCGGGAATCAGGACACACACTGGGGGATCGAGGTGGGTGCAGTTGGCCCACACACCCAGGTGAATGATGTCCCAGTTCAGAGGTCTTTCTGATACTGAAGGTTCAGAGCCATTGGTGGGTCACCTTGTGTCTGAAAGGGGCTTCGTTTTTTATGGGTTGTGCTGAGTCATGCTGATCAATGGCCCCGTAACCTCTGGGTTACCAGACAAGCTGTTGTCACTGATGCCCCCATATTTGCCCCACCAAAAGCCAAGCTCTTTGTCAATGACCTTTGAAGGTTTTGAAAACTGGGCAGCTGTAGACGTGAGCTGTGAATTTTTTTTTCATTAAAAAAATTATTTTAATTGGATGCTAATTACTATATTGTGGTGGTTTTTGAAACATGTATATTAGCATATGTGAAATAGATGACCAGTCCAAGTTTGATGCGTGAAATGGCACGCAAAACCGGTGCCCTGGGACAACCCAGAGGGTTGGGATGGGGTGGGAGGTAGGAGGAGGGGATTCAGGATGGTGGACACATGCACACCCATGGCTGATTCATTCATGTCAGTGAGCTGTGAATTTTTGTTTAGTCACAAGTTCTGTCTGACTGTCTGCGACCCCACGTACCGCCAGGCTCCTCTGTCCGTGGGATTCTGCAGGCTAGAATCCTGGAGTGGGTTGCCATTTCCTCTTCCAGGGGATCTTCCTGACCCTTGGGATTGAATTTGCAGCTGCTGCATTGGCAGGTGAGAAATTCTTTATCTCTGAGCCCACCTGGGAAGCCCCGAGCTATGGATTGGGAGCTGATTTATCTCAGCCTCTGCGTTTTGCTTGATATATGTGTTGAAGCAGAATCCCACAGCCACTTTACCAGGGCTCCATAGACAGAAAAGGTGGGTGGATGAAGGCTGGACACCCCTACTTTAGCTAGCTCAGGTACTCTGGTAGCCAGGGCAACTCCTGGGCATGGTGAGGTCCTGGCCACTTTGAGGCCAGCTGCAGTTTGCGTCTGTTTGGAAGAAGAGTGGAGTTCCAAACACACGTTTGTATTGAAAAATTCACTGTGTGGTTTAAAAAAAAAGCGGGGAAGGGGGTGAGGTTCCCCCCACCCCCGACCACCACCATTGTGCTGAAATACGTTTGCAGTTGGTAGACCTGCCTGCCAACTGGCCTTCAGGTGTGTCTTTCTCCCCCTGTGCCAGCCTCTTCCTCTCTGGGTCCTGCAAGTTCTCACCTCTGGTCCTCAGGACGTGTTTTCCATGAGGTGATGGGAAGTTGGGCAAAAAACCTTTGGTCCCATCCCCAGCTCTGGTGCTGGAGCTTGAGGTGCAGAGGATGGAGGAGGAGGGTGTGTGTTTTCTTCCTCTCCAAGAAATTAACTCAGCTTGTTATGTGTTAGTCATTTAGTATGTCCGACTCTTTACAGCCCCATGGACTGTAGCCCGCCAGGCTCCTCTGTCCGTGGGATTCTCCAGGCAAGAATACTGGGGTGGGTTACCCATTTGCGTTGCCAGGGGATCTTCCTGACCCAAGGATCGAACCTGCATCTCTTAAGTCTCCTGCATTGGTGGTCGGTCCTTTAACATATTAGCGCCACCTCGGAATTCCCAACTCATCTTGACTCACCCATAAACCCAGAGGCTTCTAAGCGTGAAAAGCTGTAAACTTTAGGTTTGCATCACGCTTCCCCACCGGGAAGGATTTTGCCCTTCCTGGTCCAGTTATGAGTAGTTTGGAACATGTCCTAACGTTCACCCTTTGGAAAAAAAAAAAAAGAAAGCTAAATGTAGAAAGGAAAAGGAGAATGAAAGACTTAAAAAAATTAGTGGTTCTCACCTTGTCCTAACAAGCTGAGATTTCTTCACCCACCTTTCTATTTTGCAGCTGAAGAAACTGGGCTCCCAGCTTGGAGACGGCTGGTTTTTCTATTTGGTGAAAGCATTTTGGAGCAGTCCTCTTGCAAAAGCTGTTTTGTGTCAGCGTGCAAATAAACTTGGGTCTGTGGATTTCTTTGGGGCCCTGGGGAGCTTTGCTCCTTGTACACTGGGCACAGTGTAAACAGCCAACAAAATTATTTCAGGATTTGAAGGCTGAACAGACTTTTTATTCAGTCTCATTACCTCTTTTATTTTTCACACACCGAAGTCAGGCCATCCTTTGAGGAGACATTTCTGCAAGCTGAGCTCTCCCAGGCTGAACCTTCCACCCACACGAAGGACTTTGAAAGTGCTCAGGTTTGCATGGTTCTTTTTTGGTCTTTTTTAAAAAAAAAACTTGCCAGTGTCCCAGAGAGGGAGGGTGTAACTTGTGGAACAATTGTTTTCCTGTTACCTGGGTGGATCGGATATCTGCATGGCTCTGTGATACACAGAACCTCTTGCATCGACCAGTAGGGATGTTAATTAAGGCCCCTCTTTGGGGGAACTTGTCTAAGTACAAGCACACTAGGTTATCACTGAAAAAATAATTGGACTCATTTGATGAGGGTGAAAGATGAGAGTGAGAAAGCTGGCTTAACACTCAACATTCAAAAAAACTAAGATCATGGCAACCGGTCCCATCAGTTTATGGCAAATAGATGGGGGGAAAAGTGGAAATGGTGGCAGATTTTATTTTCTTGGGCCCCCAAATGACTGCAGACAGTGACTACGGCCATGAAATTAAAAGGCACTTACTCCTTGGAAGGAAAGCTATAACAAACCTAGACAGTGTATTAAAAAGCAGAGGGACTTCCCTGGTGGCCCAGTGGCTAAGACTCTGCAGTCCCAATGCAGGGGGCCTGGGTTCAATCCCCCATGGGGAACTACATGCCATGACTAAGACCTGGCACAGCCAAATAAATAAATAAATCTCATTTAAAAAAAAAAAAAAGAGAGAGATATCACTTTGCTGTCAAACGTCTGTATAGTCAAAGCTATGGTTTTTCCAGTAGTCATGTTTGGACATAAGAGTTGGACCATAAAGAAGGCTTAATCGCTGAAGAATTGATGCTTTAAAACTGTGGTGCTGGAGAAGACTCTCGAAAGTCCCCAGGACAGCAAGGAGATCAAACCAGTTCATCTTAAAGGAAATCAGCCTTGAATATTCATTGGAAGGACTGATGCTGAAGCTACAGTCCTTTGGCCATCTGATGCAAAGAGCTGACTCATTGGAAAAGACCCTGATGCTGGGAAAGGTTGAAGGCAGGAGGAGAAGGAGGTGATTGAAGATGAGATAGATAACATCATCGACACAAGAGACATTAGTTTGAGCAAGCTCTGGGAGCTGATGAAGGACAGGGAAGCCTGGCATGCTACAGTCCAAGGGGTCACAAAGAGTTGGACATGGCTTACTGAACAACAACTTTATTTCAGGTTTGAACAAATCAGATTGTTGTGAAAAACCAGGATGTTCTGAATTGCACAGTCACATTTTAATCTCCTGTCTATAAAATTGGTTGGAGGCAGTATCTACCACCTTGGTTGGATGAATTGGAAAGAGTTGGGGTAGCATCAAAGGTGACCAAGACTTTCAGATCACAGGCGAATTGTGAAGGTCAAAGAGAACCCAGGCAGGGTAGATTACAGTGAGGGCTTTAAAGTCAACATTTTTACTTCTTCAAATGAGGAAGGGGAAGCAGTTGTTAGTGTACTTTTTAGTTTTGTTTTTATTTTTTATCAAAGTGACTCTTGCACAGCTTAAATAATCAAATAGTTCTTCGGGGCTTGTTGTTAAACCCAGCAGTTCCCCACTTGCCGTTTCCTCTTCCTTTAGAGAAGCTGTTGAAACTTTTCAGCTGATTTCTTTGGGCATTTGCTTACATTCTGTTTTGCTGCTGCTTTTGTTTGTTCTGTATGTGGTATCTTCCACGCACCTCCTTCCCACCAACTACACAGACACATATCTTGGGGCCCCGAATTTCCCAGATACCTACGATCATAATTTTGGACAGAAGAGGGATTTTTTTCAGCCTTAGCACTGTTGACCTTTGGGGCCACATAATTTTTTTGTGGTGGGCACTGTCCTGTGCAGTGTGGGCTGGTGAATAACACCTCTGACATCGCCCATGGGACGCCCACACACACATCTCCATCTCCTGTAGTTGAGATGATCAAAAAAGCCTCGCCGGGTATCCCCTGCCAGGGGGACAAAAAGTTCCCACTTTGAGAAGCACCAGGTTAGCAGTTTTCACTGGGTATGGTTTTTGAATGCCAGTGCCAACACTGCTGAACCTATGGTGGAAACTCTGAATATTTTTTTTCCCTGCACAAAGTTTTCATTATCACTGAGGTTAATGATAGGTTTTGTTTCTTTGCCTAATTTCCTGAGTGCTTTATCATTAATTTATTCTCCTCATCTTCCTGAATTGCGAAAAATCATTTTCTATATTCAGACACACAGGGGTGGGGGAGCGTTTTTTGAGACCTTCTTTGTTTGAAAATGTCATTAACGTACCTTGACAGTAATGGGATTGTTCGGTGTAGAGGCCTGAGCTGGAGACAGCTTTCCCTCTGCACTTTCTTTGCAGCTGGTGTTCTCATCTCTGCTGGTGTGCAGTAATATTGGGAAGACAACAAGCCCTTCTGTCTCTTCATCCTTTGGGCTGGCTCTGATTTTTTTTGTCTTATTTTTCTCTTCTCTCTACTTCTTTTTTTTTTTTTTTATAGTGAAAACTTTTATATTTGGAATTAGCCAGCTGGACTCAGTTTAGATGATGCCAGTTTTGTTGGCAACATCCAAAGCATCATAGTCAGGAGCCAGTCGAACATATGCCTTCTTCTCTCCATCAGGCCTGATCAGAGTATTGACCTTAGCCACGTCAATGTCATAGAGCTTCTTCACAGCCTGTTTAATTTGGTGCTTGTTGGCCTTGACGTCCACAGTGAATACCAGTGTGTTGTTGTCTTCTATTTTCTTCATGGCTGACTCGGTGGTGAGGGGGAATTTGATGATGGCATAGTGGTCAAGTTTGTTTCTCCTAGGGGCGCTCTTCCGAGGGTATTTGGGCTGCCTCCTGAGCCGCAGTGTTTTGGGCCGCCGGAAGGTGGGCGACGTCCGGATCTTCTTTTTTTTGTGGCTGTGGACACCTTTCAACACTGCTTTCTTGGCCTTCAAAGCCTTTGCTTTGGCTTCAGCTTTAGGAGGAGCAGGGGCTTCCTTCTTCGCCTTTGGCGCCATCTTCATGAAAAGCTCTTCTCTCTACTTCTATTCATCTGGGGAGATGGCATGCAACTGTGTCTTCCAAACCACTGAGTTTTTCTCAAGTATTTTTTCTTTCTTTTTCAAAAATTTCATTTATTTTTGGCTGTGCTGGGTCTTTGATGCAGCGTTGGGTTTTCTCTAGTTGTGATGTGTGGGCTTCTCATTGCGATGATTTGTTGCTGAGCACAGGCTCAGTAGCTGTGGCTCACGGGCTTAGTTGCTCAGACGCCGAGTGGGATCTTCCCATATCAGGGGTTGAACCTGTGACTCCCACATCAAAAGGCAGATTCTTTACCACTGAGCCATCAGGGAAGCCCCTTGAATAAGTTTTAAATGTGTGCTTTTAAAAGAGTGTGGGCTTGAGAGCATACGCTTAGTAGCTGTGGTGCCTGGGCTTAGTTGCTCCACCACCTGTGGGTTCTGCCCAGCCCAGGGATTGCACCGTGTCTCCTGCATTTGCAGTCGGAGTCTTTACCGCTGAGCCACCAGGGGAAGCCCTGTGTTATTGCTCTCGAATGTTCCTTTTTGATACCATACTGATCCTGTTTCACGGTTCTTTCACATCTGTGAGTATATTAAACTGGCTTTTAAAAATGTCTTCTGCGTAGATTCCATTTCTGAGCTCTGCTGCTGTGTGTGTGTGGCTTCTGTCTGCCCTGTTGGAGGCTCAGTCTGAATGTCTAGTGGAGGGACCTTGCTGTCTGCCCGCGTGTAAGAGAGGGTGACCACCTGGTTCAGGGTGAGTCACCCACACCCAGGTGAGTGATCTAGCCAGGCTGCTTCCCGGGGCTCTCTTTTAAGGCCACTGCTTTGATTGTTTCTTTGGGGCCAGGCACATCCCTGTCAGATACTATTTTCCTCCATTGAGAACAGCTTTCTGGTGTAGGGCAGGTTCGAAAGTCGACCTGAGGTTTGCCAGTTTAGAGGAACCCTGCCCTGCCTGGTGAGGTCAGAGTGGTCGTCGCTGGCCTGGCCACGGTGGTTCCAGTTGGGAGGGAACGTCTTACAGGCATAGCTAGATCTTACTGTTCATCCTGAACCTTTGTTGATCCTTAATTGTTCTGGCCATCAAACTAGAATCACTCCCACTTAAGTATATTATTAACATGGGGATGAAATGAGGCAGTAAGGAAAGCTAGTTGTGGTAGATTTAAATTCCATCTCTCCTCCTTCTTCTTCCCTTCTCCCCACCTCTTTCTGCTTTATTCAGAATTTGGAAAACTGTGGGATGGACATGGATGGACACACTGCTGTATTTAACATGGATAACCAAGAAGGACCTACTGTACAGCAGTCCCACTCTGCTCAGTATTCTAATAACTTTCTGGTTCCCAGGGGGTAGGATGGGGGAAGGGATAGTTAGGTAGTTTGGGATGGACATGGACACACTGCTGTATTTAACATGAAGAACCAACAAGGACCTGCTGTACAGCACAGGGAACTCTGCTCAGTATTATGTGAAGCCTGAATAGGAGGGGTGTTGGGGGGACAGTGGATTCGTGTGTATGTATAGCTGAGTCCCTTTGCTGTTCACCTGAAACCATCACAGCTTTGTTTGTTAATTAGCTATACTCCAATACAAAATAAAACATTAAAAAAAAAAGAATTTGGAAAGCTATGGAAAGTAGTGTTAATGTATTGAACTGGTAATTTACCATGGAAAGACTTTAACCTGGATTTTGTGTGGCAGCATTTTAGTAGGTCTCCTAGAGATTTTGTTACTGATTTTGACCATTTAGTATTGGATTTGTAGAAAAGCATTTAATTCAGAAACTCATCTAATGCCCAACACCAATACATTAGTTACTTACAGCTTGCTGCAAGTGATTATTCCCTCTTCTCCACCAAAACTTGTTCAGAAAAATAGATTTTTTTTCTTTCTGTAATATTCTTGAAAGGTAGCTCTTTCAGACCAATATGATATTCAATACCAGTGAGATTTTTTAAATTTATTTTTATATTTTATTTTAATTGGAGGCTAACTACTTTACCGTATTGTGGTGGTTTTTGCAATACATTCACATGAATCAACCATGGGTGTACATCCTGAACTTCCCTCCCATAAAAATGGGATTTTAAAAAAGTGGTTTGGGAAGGGAAAATAGGAAAGATGAAGTTTAACTATTCCCATGACAGCAAACTCCATTTCTTTTTTTTTTTTTTTTTAAAGGCTTAAAATGTATTTTAATAAGTTCATGTTGCATTATTCATTTCTCAGAAAAACTTCAAAGGTATTAGGGACAAATCAAACATGGTACACCAATAAAAAATGCACAGCGTAACTACCTAAGATAGGCAAAGCTAAGAGCTACCGTCTGACATTCAGCATACAGCAACCCTGTTCTCAAGATTGTACTAGGCCTATCAAGAAAGCTGTGAATGGCAACATCACAGACACAAAAGGGCCATTTCTGGGTTGTCCTTACCCAAGAAAAAGATGGAGGCAAGTTTAACACAAGATTTTTTTAAAGATACACTAAATGAAAATCTCTAAGAGAAAATGTCTTCCTTGGGACATGAAAGGGTAATATATGGGACATAACAGAACCGTATGTATGTTGTCTGTGACCTCTGTGGACATGTGCCTGAATTCCCACCTGGGAGTGATTGGAACAGTGGGGCCAAGGTCATTGGGGGATGTTTGGTTTTTGTGGTATATGTGGCAGGATCTCTGGGGTGAGACAGTGCACTAAGTCGTGTCCGACTCTTGTGACCCCATGGACTGTAGCCTGCCAGGCTCCTCTGTCTATGGGATTCTCCAGGCAAGAATACTGGAGTGGGTTGCCATTTCCTTCTCCACAAACTCCATTTCTTTACTTGCTTGGGTTTCTGGTAGTAGAAGATGTTTGACGGCATGGAGTTGGACCTACAGGTTTGGTAGTGATGCTATCAACTCATTGAAGACAGAGTCTCCTCTTCCCTCTGAATGTGCTGCTGGACTACACTTCCCAGCCTCCCTTGAGGGCTATGAGGCCATGTGACAATTCTACCCAATCAGATGCAAGTAGATGCAAGTAGAAGTGATGCAGGCAGGACTGTTTCCAACCTGTACTGTTTTCCCCTTTCCTAGTTGTCTGGGATGCACATGATTCCGGAGCAGAGCCTCATGGGCACAGGTCCCTGAACACCTGGGGAGGAAGCTGGCTGTCCACAGCGCCCCTTGCCCTCCCAGTAGTACTAGGACGTGAGTGAGGAATAAGCCTCTGTTGTGTTTGGACCATTGCATGTTTCTTCAGTTACTTGCTATAAGAGTTAGACTGTTCCAACAAAGGAAATCTGGAGAGAAACTGGAAGTTTTCCTTTTGACTTTTTACTGGTGTGCAGTTGGTTTACAATATTGTGTTGGTTTCAGGTGTACAGCAGAGTGAATCATTTATGCTTATACTAATATATCCACTGTTTTTGAGATTTGTTTCCAAATAGACCGTCACAGAGTATTGACTAGAGTTACCTGTGCTATATAGGAGGTCTTTATTAGTTATCTGGTTTATATGTATTAATACGTGTGTATGTGTCAATCCCAGTCTCCTAATTTATCCTGCCCCTGCCCCTCCTTGCCCCCTGGTAACCATAAATTGTTTCCAAAAGTTTTCCTTTTTTGTTTTTAAATTTTTTTTTAATTTGGCTGTTAGTTGGGTCTTAGTTGCAGCATGTGGAATCTAGTTACCTGACCAGGGATGGAACCTGGGTCCCCTGCATTGGGGTCTTCACCACTGGACCATCAGGGAAATCCCTAGATGTGTTCTTTATAACGAATGCACCTAGCCTTAAGAAACTAAGTAAATAAGGCCTAATTTGGTGGTGGTGGTTTAGTTGCTAAGTCGTGTCTGACTCTTGCGACCCCATGGACTGTAGCCTGCTAGGCTCCTCCAAGGATACTGGAGTGGGTTGCCACTTCCCTCTCCAAATGCCTAATTTACACCCTTGGCAAAAGGGAATGACCACTTACCTTGTCCTAGGGGTCACCGTGGGTGTCCAGTTAGCACGTAGCTTATTTCCTGCACATTTATGAATGTAAAAATGAGACGTGCACATTCTAAGATTCAGCTTCTTTCCACCTTAGCTTTTCCCTCCACCAATAATTTAATTTTCACCAGGTTGCTTCTTGCACATGGTTGCTTGGGAACTGTTCGGGGGGATGGTGGTGGGTCAGAGCAGAGAGAATCCCTGGTTCAGCTACTTAGCTCTCAGGGAGGGCTGGCCAGAGGAGAGGAGGGTGGCTGCCATGATGTTAGGGAGCTCACCTTCTACCTGGCTGAGTTGTCCTTTACTAAATTGCTTTGGTTCAAGTGCACGTGGCACGTCTAGCCATTGTAGGAGATAGATATGGGTTTGATCCCTGAATCAGGAAGATCCCCAGGAGGAGGGCATGGCAACCTACTCCAATATCCTGGCCTGGAGAATCCCCATGGAGAGAGGAGCCCAGCGGGCTACAGTCCATGGGGTTGCAAAGAGTCAGATATGACGGAATGACTAACACAGACACAGACACACATCAATCCAATGGACAGAGGAGCCTGGCAGGCTACAATCCATGGGTTTGCAAAGATTCAGATACCATTGTCTGACTGACTCACACACACACACACACACACACACACACACAGAATTCCCATTGAACTCTGACAGGCTCAGAGCAATATGTGTCCACTGGTCCCTGTTAGGGCTTCCCTGGTGGCTCAGCTGGTAAAGAATCTGCCTGCAATGCAAGATACCCGGGTTCGATCCTGGGTTGAGAAGATCTGGAGAAGGGCATGGCAACCCACTCCGGTATCCTTGCCTGGAGGGAGAATCCCCATGAACAGAGGAGCCTGGTGGGCTACAGTCTATATGATCACAGAGTTGGACACGACTGAAATGACTTAGCAGGCACGTAGGTTCCAGGGCAGACGGTGTTGCCTGGGGAGGACTGTGCATTTCAATCCTCATTAACCGGGCTACCTCTATCAGATTAATTAATGATGATCTTGACGGGCAGCTTGTTTTTTTTCCCAGGGAATGGAATGTAGATGCCAAGTAGACTGTCAAGGAAAGGGAGATAACGACTAGTGCAGAGTAAAGCGGGTGCCCAGAGGAAGGTGGCATTGGGGTGGGCACCTTAAGGGTTAGGGGCAGGCGGTGATGAGGGGAGAGAGCAAGGGAGAGCCTCTTCTGTTGACATGCTTAAGGGAAGCCTGGGAAGGTGAAGGAAGGTGGACACGTGAATATGTCATTGAACCCCTGAAGGTTAGAAGGATGGGAAGAAGAGGGGACTCATAAAAAAAAGAGCCAAGGAGAAGATGGTAGATGTGTTAAAAAGTCATAACCCTGAGAGAGGATCTAGGCTGACCAGAACCTTAGGGTCCAGTTTGAAAACTCAAGGATGATGGACTCGGGATGAGTTAGTAACCATCACCAAGGCGTTTGGGGGTGTGGTCAGTGTATCATTGCTAATGAAGAAAATAACAGCTCAGGGGCCTCAAGGTCCTAGAGTTTCAGAGGAGGTGAAGAGGTTCTTTGCTTGTGGCTTGTAAATGCCGAGGCTGATGAGACAATGCTGCCAGCTGACGAGACGATGCTGCCGGGGCGACTCTGCTTCTGTCTCTGTGAACTGTGCCAGGTTTGTAAAAGTGTACACACAGTCGATGGCATCACCCGCTCGATGGATGTGAGTTTGAGCAAGCTCCGGGAGTTGGTGATGGACAGGGAGGCCTGGCATGCTGCAGTCCACGGGATTGCAAAGAGTCGGACACAACCGAGCGATTGAACTGAAACACAGTGATATTTATGTGTGCTAACTGTCCCTGTGCTTATCAATTACTAGCATAGCGAAACTTTTTTTCTTGTTGCAAAAACAGTCAAACCATCTTGAAAAAACTGAAAGTAAAGGAAAAGATTGTCAGCAGCCCAAAGCACATAATAATGTTGTTTTTGGTTGGAAAGCTACATTGAATCCGCTCCCCCTTCCCCAGTCTGGAATTCTTTGCTTTGTACCATTATAGAGCTAATTACGTTGTTTGAGGGTAATTCTCTTAAGAGTTACTCAGTAGTCTCTAGAGACCCAAATGGGAAGGAAACCTGAAAAAGAGGAGATATAGGTATATGTGTAACTGATTTCCTTTGCTGTACAGAAGAAAGTAACACAACATTATAAAGCAACTATGAAGTGAGATGAAAGTTTGCTCAGTTGTGTCAGACTCTTTGTGACCCCATGGACTGTAGTCCGCCAGGCTCCTCTGTCCCTGGGATTCTCTAGGCAAGAATACTGGAGTGGGTTGCTGTGCCCTCCTCCAGGGGATCTTCCCAAGCCAGGGATCGAACCCAGGTCTCCTGCACTGCAGGCAGATTCTTCACAGCTGAGCCACCAAGGAGAATTAAAAAAAAAAAAAGAAAGTTCCCTGGTGGTCCGGTGACTAAGACTTCTTCCTCCCAATGCAGGTGGCCCAGGTTCCATCCTTAATCAGGGAAATGGATCCCACGTGATTAAACTGAAAGATCCCTTATGCTGAAAGGAAGACCTGGTGTAGCCAAAATATTTTAAAAAAGAGTTACATTGTCAACAGTCTTTGGACTCAGATACAAGCGTAAGAGGAAGCTTAGCTTTGTGTATGCCACTTGGAATTTTAAAAAAGATATGTTTTGTTAATTGTGGCATGTACTGAGTTTTATCATTTAGCTTTTTTTAGACAGGCATATAACAAAGAAGAAAACCTTAACTTCTGCAGAACTGTGAAGTGAGTGAAAGTCTCAGTTGTGTGTTTGCGACCCTATGGACTACACAGTTGTTGGAATTCTCCAGGCCAAAACACTGGAATGGTTGCCGTTCCCTTCTCCAGGGTGTCTTCCCAACCGAGGAATCAAACCCAGGCCTGTTGCAATTAATTGCAGGCAGATTCTTTACTAGCTGGGCTACCAGGGAAGCCTTGGAAAATGAATAATTAATATTTAATAATTAACTCGTATTAATCAAATAGGTCGGTCTTTAAAACAGCTGTGTGGGTTTTTTGATACGTGCAGCTTTGCTCTTGATTGTCATTCATGTTTAGATGCCCTGAATCTCGAATCAAAGTTTGGAAAGGAAGCATCTGGACTTGAAAAGATAGGCCTGTTGCTGCTTGACTTGTATTTATTCTATGGTGATTTCAACATGGGGATCACACAGAACCTAGGCCGCTGCAACTTTGCAAGCTGAGGTGGGGGAAGTCTTCCCTCTCTCACTCCCCATTTTTAGGGGCCTGGGGTTTTGTTTTGTTTTTGTCCATTTATTTTTGCCTGTACTGTGTCTTTGTTGCTGCATGGACTTTTCTCCAGTTGCAGTGAGTGCAGGCTAGCCTTTATTTCAGGTATGTGGGCTTCTCATTGCACTGGCTTCTCTTGCTGCCAAGCCGTCCATCCTAAAGATCAGTCCTGAATATTCATTGGAAGGACTGATGCTAAAGCTCAAACTCCAATCCTTTGGCCACCTAAGGTGATGAACTGACTTATTGGAAAAGACCCTGATGCTGGGAAAGATTGAAGGCAAGAGGAGAAGGGGACAACAAAGGATGACATGGGTGGATGGCATCACCGGATCAATGGACATGAGTTTGAGCATACTCCAGGAGTTGGTGCTGGACAGGGAGGCCTGGCGTGCTACAGTTCATGTCGTCGCAAAGAGTTGGACACGTCTGTGGACACGACTGATCGACTGAACTGATCGACTGAACTGATCGACTGAACTGAACAGGCTCTAGGGCGTATAGGCTGAGTAGGTGCTTCTTGGGCTATAGGGGTCGAGAGAGTTTGGTAGTTGTTGGAGCACAGGCTTAGTTGACTCCTTGGCATATGGGACTCTCAAGAGTCTTCTCCAGCACCATAGTTCAAAAGCATCAATTCTTTGGCTTTCAGCCTTCTTTATGTGGGATCTTCCCTGACCAGGAATCAAACCCATGTCTCCTGCATTCATTGCAAGGCCAATTCTTAACCACTGGACTACTAGGGAGGTCCACTAGGGAAGCTGGTATTTTGCAGAAAAGTAATTAGAACCTCGTACCATTGCGTATGTGGTGAAATTTTTACTCCCAAAGGTGAAATTTACATTCTCTGCTGGTCAGTAAGGACACTTCTTCATATGCTCCTGGCAGGGACTGGGTTTGCTTTTACAGAGTGTAGTTCTTTTTTTTTTTTTAATTTGGCCGAGCTTGCTGACTTGCAGACTTTAATTCCCCCTGACGAGAGATCGAACCCGTGTCCGCTGCAGTTGGAAGTCCCAAGTCCTGACCACTGGACCACAGGGAACTAATTCCCAGAGTATAATTCTTCGGTTACCTGTGCGGTGATGGGCCATCTACGTAGACGTCCCTCTCACACAGCAATGCTTTCTCTTTCTTGGCGACCCTAAGGGAAGTGTCCAGTCCTGGCCCTTTCTCCTGGCCCTCACCTGCAGTGTTGGTTTCTGCTACAGACTCCTCCTCTCTCCTCTAGGTGGTCTCCAGTGCTTGCTTGATGCTCTCAGGTTTCCGCTGCCTTCCCAGCTTCCAGACCCGCCCAGTGGATGCTTCCCTGAGCCCTTTCCCACTCAGCCTGATATGGATGGACATCTTCCATAAACTTCCCTAATTCTCCTGCACTTCCGGGGCTGGCCCAACTGGTTTCTCCCCAAATCCAGGATGCTTGCCTGCCTCTCCTTGAACTTGTGTGGCTGACCGATCACCTAGTCCCTGGAGCCTACACGTCCCGTGTCTTTAGCTTCCCTCTTAACCCCGTGGTGTCACACAGCCTCCTCGTGGCCTCACACCATTATTTAAGGAACCCAGGCTGCAGGAGAAGCCCTCAGTGAACTGCACTTTTCCTGGGGCTGGAGGTACCTTGATGTATCTGCATGCCACATAGTGTAGTTTATCAAGTTTCTGTTGAGTCTTTTCTCTTCCTGTGTGTTGTGTAGCAAGGCTGCTGGGAGGCTTGACCATGGGCAGTTGCATTTATAGCCGGGGCCTTTGAGGACAGTTGTGTATGAGCGCCTGCCCAGGACAGTCACAGGACCTGTCATTTCCTTGCATGACCTCTGGACTTGCCACATACCAGCCTCCACAGCACCCCAAGCCATGGTGAACCTCTTGTCTTGGAAGACCTCGTCTTTCCTTTGTGGCACTCTGCTGATTCAATTCTTCTGTCGAGGCTGCCCTGTGCCTGTCTGGGGTAGGGTGCGACGGCGGGGAGACATGGGGTGCAGACGCAGAGCCAGGGTCTCTCTGTAGCCAACCTTCCCCTCGACCAGCCCTTTGACAAATGAGCTTCTCTGTTTCCCTTTTCTCCTCTCTTCACAGGCAACCCAACTGCGAATGAAAAAAATGAAAACCTCCAGGTCTCAAACCATGATCATTATTTGAATTTTTAAACTCTTTTTTAGTTAATTTTTGGCCGCGATGAGTCTTCTTGCTGCCCAGGAGGTTTCTTTGGTTGGTGAGAGCGGGTTCTCCTCTCTAGTTGCGGTGCGGAGGCTTCTGATTATGGGCGGCTTCTCCTGTTGTGGCTCCCGGGCTCCAGTGCATGTGGGTTTGGGTCATAGGCCTAGTTGCTCGGTGTGGGCTTGTGGCCTCCTCCCAGACCAGGAACCAAACCCGTGTCCCCAGCTTTGGCAGGCAGATTCTTAACCCTTGCCCCGGCAGGAAAGCCCCTCAAAAACCATTATTGAAGGAACCCAGACTGCAGGAGAATCCGTCATGAACTTAACTCTGCCGGGGCTGGGAGTGCCTTGATGTATCTGCATGCCTCATGGTGGAGTTTATCAAGTTTTCTGTTGAGTCTTTTCTCTTCCTCTTTGTTGTATAACAAGCCTGCTGGGAGGCTTGACCAGGGTCATTTGCGTTTATAGCCAGGGCCTTTGAGGCAGACGTGTATTAAAGCTCCTTAAAAAAAAAACAAAAAACTTTGGAAACTTTTGTTGGAGGGTAGTTGATTGACAATATTGTGTTAGTTTCAGTGGTACAGGAAACTGAATCTACAGAAAAGTGAGTCAGTTATATAGGTATCTACTACTTTTTGGATTTTCTGAATTCTTTTGCCGTGTAGACCATTACAGAGTTTTGAGTACAGTTCCCTGTGCTGTACAGTAGGTCCTTGTTAGTTATCTAACTTATATATGCATTTACACTTTAGCGGGTGAATTTTACAGTATGTGGTCTGACTCTGTGTGACCCCATGGACTGTAGCCTGCCAGGCTCCTCTGTCTATGGGATTCTCCAGGTCAGAATCCTGGAGTGGGTTGCCATGTCATTCTCCAGGGGATCATCCCAACCCAGGGATTGAACCCAGGTCTCCTGCATTGTGGACTCTTTTGTGTCTGAGCCACCAGAGAATCCCTGACTACCAACCAGTCTTTAGAGAGGGTGAATTTTTATGGTATGTGGCTCATAGCTCAATAAAGTAATAATTTAACATAAGGAAATGGATCGAGGTTCCGCCTTATCCTGGAGTCGCCCAGACGCAGCTGGGAGGAGGCTGATGACAAGGCCTTTCTAGGTTCGTCTTCCGGGTGGGATGCCTTGCTGTCACAGGTCTTTCTCTGCTGCAACTGGCTGGGCCTACTGGCGGAAGTCAGCCTGGGGAAGAGAGTCAGTGTTCCCTGTCCAGGGAGAGTCTGGAGTGGGGGTACCCAGCTACCCCAGGAGGGGGCCACAGTGGGTGCAGTGGTCCCCTGTGAGCCAAGGGAGAGTTGTGAAGCAGGAGTTGGCAGCAGGTGTCTCTCTGCAGTGAAGGCACATGGTTGCAGGAGTTTCTGGAGCCATCTGGAAGCTCCTGGGGCTGATGCCAACAGAGAAAAGGCAAGGGGTCTGGGTGGTACCCCAAGGCATGGCAGGGTCCTCTCTCCCCCATCCCAGCGCTTGGCTGGAGGATGCAGGAGATGTGGCTGCAGGTACCAGCTGCCTCTTCCCCTCCCACTTGGCGGGGGCCCAGGGCTGGGCAGGGATGGGAGACCCAGCTCCCACATGCGCGTGGCCCCTTCCAGAAAGCCCCAGGGGTGGGAGCAGCTGCTTCCAGGGCAGACCCGGCAGCTCCTCCTCGCCCAGGTGTGGTTGGGGGTGATGGGAAGGTGTTCCACTCACCCCTGGGGGCCACGTGGAACAGGTGTGCTCAGGGCACGGCCCTCCCGAGTCTCTGTCTCTTCCAGAGGGCTCCCTGCAGACACTTGACTTGCTTTTTGCTGCTTTATTTTCCTTGCTCGGTCCTAGCTGTGTGTAAGGGAATCAGTTGGGGTGGTGGGGGGAACCTCCCTTTGAGTGATAAGACGTCCCTGGTGGCTCAGATGGTAAAGCATCTACCTGCAATGCGGGAGACCTGGGTTCAATCCCTGGGTCGGGAAAATCCCCTGGAGAACAGTATGGCAGCCCACTCCAGTATTCTTGCCTGGAGAATCCCATGGACGGAGGAACCTGGTGGGCTACAGTCCATGGGGTTGCAGAGTCGGACATGACTGAGTGACCTCACTTTCTTTTCTTTCTTGAGTGATGACTGTTGAAATGTAGTTATCTAGTTCAACCACATGAGTCACTTAGAGTCAACTTTTCTCCTTATGAAACATTGCCCAAAGTAATCCTGTCACAACAGAGGCTCCTTATTGGTTGGGCTTCTTGGGAAGGGAAGAATAGACGTTTTCCTTTTTTTTTTTTCTTGATGTGGACCATTTTTGAATTTTTTTCTTAAAGATTTTTTTCTTTTTGATGTGGACTATTTCTTTTAAGTATTTATTGACTTTGTTCCGGTATTATGTCTATTTTATATTTTGGTTTTTTGACACGTGCAATCTTAGCTGCCTGACCAGGTATGAACCCACACACTCTGCGTTGGAAGGCAAAGTCTTAACCAGTGGACGGCCAGGGAAGTCCCCCATTTTTAAAGTCTTTATTGAATTTGTTATATTACTGCTGCTGTTTTATGTTCTGTTTTTCCTTTGGCCTCAAAGCACGTGTGATCTTAGCTCCTTGACCAGGGATGGAACCCGCACTTCCTGCATTGAGAAGTGAAGTCTTAACCACTGGACTGCCAAGGAAGTCCTTTCCTTTTATTTTTTTAAATGACAAGCAGCCAGTGATTCCTTGTTGTTGTTTAGTCGAGCAGTTGTGTCCAGTTCTTTGAAATCCCATGAACTGCATCACGCCAGGCTTCCCTGTCCATCACCAACTCCCAGAGCTTGCTCAGACTCATGTCCATTGAGTCGGTGATGCCATCCAACCATCTTGTTCTCTGTTGTCCCCTTCTTCTCTTGCTCTCAATGTTTCCCAGCATCAGGATCTTTTCCAATGAGTCAGCTCTTCACATCAGGTGGCCAGAGTATTGGAGCTTCAGCTTCAGCATCAATCCTTCCAATGAATATTCAGGGTTGATTTCCTTTAGGATGGACTGGTTTGATCTTGCTGTCCAAGGGACTCTCAAGAGTCTTCTTCAACACCATAGTTTGAAAATATCAGTGATTCCTAGTGAAGATTCAATGTCATAATGATTAATTTCAGTAACTCTAGAAATGACTAACCTAGACAGCATATTAAAAAGCAGAGACATGTTGCCAACAGAGGTCTGTCTAGGCAAAGCTATGATTTTCCCAGTGGTCATGTATGGATATGAGAGTTAGACCATAAAGAAAGCTGAGCGCTGAAGAACTGATGCTTTTGAACTGTGATGTTGGAGAAGACTCTTGAGAGTCCCTTGGGCAGCAAGGAGATCCAACCAGTCTATCCTAAAGGAGATCAGTCCTGAGTGTTCATTGGAAGGTCTGATGTTGAAGCTGAAACTCCAATACTCTGGCCACCTGATGTGAAGAACTGACTCATTGGAAAAGACCCTGATTCTGGGAAAGTTTGAAGGTGGGAGGAAAAGGGGATGACAGAGGATGAGATGGTTCGATGGCATCACCAACTCGATGGGCATGAGTTTGAGTAAACTTGGGAGTTGGTGATGGACAGGGAACCTGGTGTGCTGCAGTCAATGGGGTTGCGAAGAGTGGACACAACTGAGCGACTGAACTGAACTGAGAAGTGACAGGTAGCCCGAAAGGTGAGATGTCCCTGTCATTAAAGAGTTAGGACGAATGTCTCTATGTGGACGTGTGTTCTGCATTGAGGGGCTTACAGACTGTGTGTAGAAATCACCTTTGTGTGGAATAGAAAAGAATGTAACTTAAAAGTTCAGTAAATATCAAACAGCACTGGATTGAGTGGCCTGTACTTTGGGGACCCAGTTCCAGTAGCAGTGTTGAAGACCACACCTTCCTGGTAATTGAGCCCCAAGCTGCAGTCCAGTATAAATAATATTAATCACCACAGAACTGTCACTCATCAAGTCGATTGCCTAATTATGCACAGTTTATCAGCCACTCTGGTTATGTAATTCCTGGGCTTCCCTGATGGCTCAGACTGTAAAGGATCCACCTGCAATGCGGGAGACCTGGGTTTGATCCCCGGGTTGGGAATATCCCTTGGAGAAGGGAATGACAACACACTCCAGTATTCTTGCCTGGAGAATCCCATGGACAGAGGAGCCTGGTGGGCTACCGTCCATGGGGTCCCACAGAGTCAGACACAACTGAGCGGATAACCACAGCACATGTTACTACTGCCAAACTGATTGCACTCTAGGATAAAAATCAACACTATATCAAATAAATCTTTCCCACACTTTGTTCTTTTACCTTTCTTGTTATTCTTTGTTTCTTCTTTTTTAAAAAATGTTTGTTTATTTAATTAATTTATTTGATTGCACTGATTCTTAGCTGTGGCATGTGGAATCTAGTTCCTTGAACAGGGATCAGACCCAGGCCCCCTGCATTGGGAGTGCGGAGTCTTAGCCACTGGACCACCAGGGAAGTCCTTCTTGTTATATATCAGTTGTAGATTGTGATTGAACGGTCACTGTTATAGTTTTGTAGTTATGCCTTCCATTCATGTAAAATTAGGTGACGTGGCGTGAAAACGTAATCAGGTATTTTCTAAGAAAAGGAAAGGATCTGTATAAAGTTTTTTGGGGGTTTTTTGCTTTGCATTCTTGGTAGTAATGGCCCTTCCCTGGTGGCTCAGACAGTAAGAAATCTGCCTGCAATGCAGAAGACGGGGCTTCGATCCCTCAGTTGGGAAGATCCCCTGGAAGTGGGCATGACAGCCCACTCCAGTGTTCTTGCCTGGAGAATCCCCATGGACAAAGGAGCCTGGTGGGGAACAGTCCACAGGGTTGCAAGGAGTCAGACACGACTTAGTGACTAACACTTGATAGGAATCAGAAAACCAAGTTTCAGCTGCAAAGGGAGAGACAACATTTAGGTTTTAGGTGAATGCGGTAAGTGCATTCTGGATTCTTCCCTCCACTCTTTCCAGTTTAATTGTTTTAAGCAGTTTTGAAAAAAAAAGCAAAAAACATTTATTTCTACAGAGAGGAGGAAAAAACACTGTAAGTTCAGATGCAGAAAACTTAGACGGCTTCCTCCGATTCTCCATCCATCCCAGTAATGACAGGTGTAATGGCTGAGGTAATGGCCGTAAACCCTTGTTAGTCCCAGGAGTCGGAGCCTCTGAGTCCAGGGAACAATGCTGGGAAGCAGAGTTGGATTCTGTGGACAGGAATGTGCGCCAGCAGATCAATAGCCCCGCTGTGCTTCTGTGATCCCAGCACACAAGAATTCTGCCCTTTTGAACCCAGCAGGGTCTGGCTAGGTCCTGCCGGCCAGTTCATTTGGGCTGTTTTTTCCCCCTCATCCCTGGACGCTGTACCAGGCTTCAGAACCTGGGCAGGGTCGGAGGTGTGGGGAAGATGCTCCAAGCCAAACATTCCCAGACATCCCAGATGGGGTACAGGGGGAAGGTGGGGTGCAAGGGAGCAACACCTCCCTGCCCCGGGACAGCTAGCATCTCCGCTGCTGGAGATGGTGCCCTGAAAGCAGTGAGGCAATTTATCACTTCTGGATCGTTTTCAGATGTGATGGACTTAAAAGCAGGAGAGATTTCTCCTGTAGGAAAGGTCGCCGTTCTTAACACCAGGAGTTTTCTAAAAATTACCCCTCGTTATCAAAATGCAGAGTTTATGGAAGACTGTGTGCTTGGAATGGCCCTTTAAAAGGGCTCGATCTAGAAACTTTCAGGTTTTAAAAAATTTCTCTCTGAAGCTCTGTATAAAAAAAAAGGCAGACTGCTCTTGAACAGAATAAAAGGAATTTTCAAGGAATGTAAAGTTTTAAAAAATTTCTCTCTTCACTCTGTGTTAAAGAAAAAAAAAGCAGACTGCTCTTGAACAGAGTAAAAGGAATTTTCCAGGAATGTCTTTAAAGCATGCCTCATTCACTGGGGGTAATTACCCCATGACTCTTTCTCCTGAGTAGCGAGCTTATGCATTATGTATTAGGTTTTGCTTCAAGAATATCATCTGTACACATATGATCCTGGTAGCATGACATTTTAGTTTTTATAGTTATGAGGGGTTCTCAGTAAGGGATGAGAATTTGGTATTTTCTTCCCATAGTCCACTTGGTTATCCCTGGGTCGGGAAGAATACCCACTCCAGTATTCTTGCCTGGAGAATCCCATGGACGGAGGAACCTGGTGGCCTACAGTCCACGGGGTTGCAAAGAGTCAGACATGACTGAATGAGAAAACTCATGGGCTGGCACTTTGGGAAGACTTAGAACGGGCTTCCCTGATGACTCAGAGGGTGAAGAATCTGCCTGCAATGTAGGAGATGTGGGTTTGATCCCTGGGCTCAGAAATAGTCCTGTTGTTGCAGGAGATGCAGAAGACTCAAGTTCGATCCCAAGGTGGGGGAGATCTCCTGGAATGGGGGATGGCAACCCACTCCAGTATTCTTGCCTGGAGGATCCCCGGGACAGAGGAGCTTGGCAGGACTACAGTCTGTGGGGGTCGGACATGACTGAGTGACTCAGCTTGTGATATCTCACAGTTTCTTGTCTTCCTGTGATTATATCCACCTGGATAACGATGCATCCCAGCTCATCGTTCAGGCGTCGCGTGCTGGGGACTGTCTGCACAGTCTTGGAGAAGCGGATGTTCCTTAGCTGCTTTTGTTGCACCCCTGGATGCTCAGGCTGTGTTCAGCAGATCAAGTAAGGCTCTGTTCCCACTGGGAGGAACCCGAAGGTGTGTTTGAAGCTCTCCAGGTGCGTCCTCCTTGGTGGCCTCCTGCAGCTCTCGGCCCTAGCATCTCCAGGGCCTGGCTTGTGGGGAGCGTTCCCCTGGGTCAGCATCTCCGCCTCACCCACTGCCCTGCGCCTGAGGATGCTTTAGCGACTTGGGGAGTATGGAATGCATTGGTCTTTGTCCAGGTCGGGAGCATAGTCTCTCTGTGCCTTTCTCCTTGCACGTTGGGTGTGGCAACGTGTCTTTTTTAAAAAATAATTTTATTTACTTACGACTGTGCTGGGTCTTTGTTGCTGTGCGTGCTTTTCTCTAGTTGTGGTGAGAGGGTGCTATTTTCTCATTGTGGTGGGCGGGTGTCTCATTGTGGCTGCTTCTCTTGTGGAATACAGGCTCTAGAGTGTTTGGGCTTCAGTAGTTGTGGCTCGTGGGCTCCGTAATTGCAGAGCAAGGGCTTCAGAGGAAAGGCTCAGTAGTTGTGCACAGGCTTTGTTGCCCTGTGGGATCTTCCTGGACCAGGAATCGAACCCATATTGTCCTGCATTGGCAGATAGTTTCTTATCCATTGTACCAGCAGGGGAGCTCTTGCCAAGCAGCTCTGTGGTCATCCACACCGAGCTTTTTGTGGATAACCTAACCATGTGCTTCCTTGGTAGTTCAGTTGGTAAACAATCCTCCTGCAATGCAGGAGACCCTAGTTCTATTCCTGGGTTGGAAATATCCACTGGAGAAGGGATAGGCTACCCACTCCAGGATTCTGGCCTGGAGAATTCCATGGACTGTATAGTCCATGGTGTCGCCAAGAGTCGGACTCTGACTGAGCGACTTTCACTTGCACTTTTGTGCATCACTGCTGGGCTCAGGTGACAGAAGAGACTGAATGGCTTTGTGAACAATGTAAAGTAATCAGTTGTAACATCTAACGTTTATTCCAAATGACTTCTCTTTCTTTGATGGCTATCAGTTTCCTTGCTTCAGATCTTTATTTCTAAGAATAACTGTATTTCCAGCTCTTACTGAATCATTTAAACACCATAACAATAATAAAATCACTGCATAGATTCCCGTTTTTCACAAGATGAGGAAGTTTTTGGTAATCAAGCAAAGGCACCAATGCATTTGACAGACGGACAGAGAGGTAACTCCAAGAAAGGGAGGATAAATGTGTACGGAGAGCTAATTCAGGACTTCTCTGGTGGCTCAGTGGAAAACAATCCACCTCTAATCCATGCAACAGACACGGTTCGATCCCTGGGTCAGGAAGATTCCCCTGGAGGAGGGCATGGCAACCCACTCCAGTATTCTTGCCTGGAGAATCCCATGGGCAGAGGAGCCTGGTGGGCTATACACTCCATTGGGCCGAAAAGATTCAGACATGACTGAGTAACTCAGCACAGCACCAAGAGCTCTCTGCAAAACTCAGAAATAAAATTCAGTCAATCAAGCAAGAGGGTCCCTGGGTACCCTGACAGGTGTGATTTTCAGAGCCCAAAAGGAGGCATGTTTTCAGCCAGGGCAGGGAGATGAAGTCCAGGTTTGGTTGGGCTCTGGAGGCCACGGGGTCCTGGGAAGGGAAGGGGCAGCCTCTGTGCTGAGGCCACAGTCGAGGGAACTTCAGACAGAGAGATGGGGCTGTGAGCTGTGTTTTGGGGTACTAACTTAGCAGTTGCAGACCTGGGAGGTGCTGGGGCAAATGCTTTCCAGGGGGCATTCTCCAGGTTGGGGGAAGGGATCTCTGAACCAGCAGTGATTTCCTCTCCAGGGAGCTTGTCAGAAATGCAGAGTATCAGGCCTGCTCATCCCCCTGCTGCCGCAGACACTTGGGAGGCCCTGGGGGGAGCTCCGAGAGGTGCCCTTAAGTCCCCTCCAGAGGCTCATGTTGGTGGTTCAAGTCGGGAACCTCAGCCATATATTCTGTCTTTGATTTGTTCCTCACGCCTGCTCTGTAGAAGCCCTTTTTACTTTTCAACCTGTTAAAGCTAAGGCAATCTTGCTTTTCCCGGTCCTTGCTGATGGAAATGGAGGCTTGGGCATCCGTTGGTAGCCGTGTTAGTGGATGGTGGAGCAGGAGTCGGCGGGGTGCCCTGAGGCTCAGCATTCAAGCTCCAGGACTTGGGGAGCCCTATTGTGAAGTTGGTGAACCCCAAGTCTCTCAACCTCTGCCACCTCTCCTTCCTGAGCTTACAGGATGAAACAAAAGGTGAGTATGAAAGCGTGCAGTTGGTGTTCATAGGTGTCAGTTCAGTTCAGCTGCTCAGTCGTGTCCGACTCTTTTCGACCCCCACGGACCACAGCACACCAGGCCTCCCTGTCCATCATCAACTCCCGGAGCTTGCTCAAACTCATGTCCGTTGAGTCGGTGATGCCATCCAACCATCTCATCCTCTGTCATCCCCTTCTCCTCCTGCCTTCAGTCTTTCCCAGCATCAGGGTCTTTTCCAGTGAGTTGACTCTTTGCATCAGGTGGCCAAAGTAGGTGTCAGCTTTTAAGTAACACTTACCCGAGCGCTGGTGGGTAGGACTTACTTTCTGCTTTATGCCCGACTGTAGCACTTGGGGCTTTTTAAACAAAACCGTGGCCTGTGTATACACATACACAGGTCTGTGTGCAGAGGGTAAAGCAATTGGTTATTTCCATTTCAACAGGCAAATAGGAGACCTCAGCAGGGGTAGGATAAAGAAGGTAGAATTCTGTCTGAGTTAGGAAGTGGACCCCAACCCCTCCTTGTGCATTGGGCTGGGTCGTTCAGTTTCTCAATCGTGTCTGACTCTGTGACCCCCACGGACTGTATAACCCACCAGGCTCCTCTGTCCATGGGATCCTCCAGGTAAGAATACTGGAGTGGGTTACTGTTTACTCCTCCAGGGGATCTTCCCCACCCAGGGATTGAACCCAGGTCTCCTGTATTGCAGGCAGATTCTTTACCATTTGAACCACCAGGGGAGCCTGAGTTTGTTATAATGTTGCTTCTCTTTTATGTTTTGGTTTTTTTGGCCAGAAGGCCTCTTGGGATCTTAGCTTGCTCCGGGAGCATGGAATCAGCATTCCCTGCATTGGAAGGTGAAGTTCTTCACCACTGGACCATCAGGGAAGTCTCCAGATTTTTTTTTTCTAATATGGAAACTGAAACAGAGAACTTCAGGGTTGAGAAGCTGCTTTTGTCTGAAGATGAATCACAAAAGAGGGTCTTTTCTGAAATTAACAGCTAAGTCAGGAAATCTGAGTCCAGTTGGAAAAAATCTGAAAGTTGTGAGTGCATGTAGAGTTCTCCAGACAGGGTGAGATCGCGCAGCGTTTACTGCTGGGCTCAGGGCTTAGGTGTTTGAGGACATATTTGAGGGATCAGGCAAGGGTGATAGTTCTTTTTAAAAAAATGTTAATTATACTTGGCTGTGCTGAGTCGTTGCTGTGTGTGAGCTTTTCTCCAGTCGCGGTGAACAGAGGCTGCTCTCATTGTGTGCAGGTTTCTCATTGCGGTGGATTCTCTTGTTGCAGGTCACGGTCTCTAGGCTCGAGAGCATCCGTAGTTGCATCTCACAGGCCCCAGAAGGCAGGCTCAGGGGTCGTGGCACATGGCTTAGTTGCTTCTTGGCATGTGGCATCTTCCTGGGGTAGGGATCGAACCCGTGGCTCCTGCATTGGCAGGCGGATTCTTCACCACTGGACAACCAAGGAAGCCCTGATTGTTGAGTTCCGAAAAGTCAGCTGATGGTGCTCATCAGTACCCTCCCCGGTCTCCTTACTTGTCACTTCCTTTGTCAGCTATTTTCTACACCCACTTTTTTCCCGCTGCCCGGTAGGTATCATTTCTTAGTTAACTCTCTCCCTTTCTTCATGTATCATCTGCAGACCCTGGTGATATCTTCGAAGCAAGAAGGGACTTGGGGATACCCACTCTGCTGGGACGGAAGAAACACCCAAGTCCAGAGAAGTAAAGACTGCTCCCCAAGGTCCCACCATTGGTTTGGGGCAGGATAATGTCTTACATGAACAGAAGGAGGCTGAAAAGGTTTGGTTGGGGGCTGTTTCTTTAAAAAAATATATAGTATGAATGACACAGAGTTATATAGTTACTTCTAAAGAGTTATAAAAACATTGGTGGTGGATATTGATTAAATATTCAGCCTGAGATTTCAGGGAGTTGTGCAAAATAGATGCACACTTACCTGCTCTGAGTCTCTTTATTATGTGGCATCTTTTTTTCCAGTTAAAATTTTGTGGGATGTTAGTTCCCTGGTTAGGGGTTGAATCTGGGCCCTCGTGAGTGAAACTACCAAGTGCTAACCACTGGACACCAGGGAATTCCTGGGTGTTTTTTTTTTTTTCCCCTGGGTGTTTTTTTAAGACTTTTGTTATCGTTCTTTAGTTGCTCAGTCATGTCCAACTCTTTGCGCCCCATGGATTGCAGCACGCCAGGCCTCCCTGTCCGTCACCAACTCCCAGAGTTGACTCAAACTCATGTCCATCAAGTCGGTCATGCCATCCAACCATCTCATCCTCAGTCGTCCCCTTCTCCTCCTGCTCTCAATCATTCCCAGCATCAGGATCTTTTCCAATGAGTCAGTTCTACGCATCAGGTGGCCAAAGTATTGGAGTTTCAGCTTCAGCATCAATCTTTCCAATGAATATTCAGGGTTGATCTCCTTTAAGATGCACTGGTTGGATCTCCTTGCAGTCCAAGGGACTGTCAAGAGTCTTTTCCAACACCACAGTTAAAAAACATCCATTCTTCAGCACTCAGCTTCCTTTATAGTTCAACTCTCACATCCATACATGACCACTGGAAAAACCATAGCTTTGACTAGACTGACCTTTGTCGGTGAAATAATGTCTCTGCATTTCAATATGTTGTGTAGGTTTGTCATAGCTTTTCTTCTAAGGAATAAGTGTCTTTTAATTTCATGTCTGCAGCCACCATCTGCAGTGATTTTGGAGCCCAAGAAAATGAAGTCTTAGTCTTTCCATTGTTTCCCCATCTATTATTTTTTCCCTTCTTGTGGAGAGCTTGTTGTTATGGAAAGCTGGTTGGATCCCTTCAGCCTTGGAAATAGCTCACTGATGGAAACAGGACAATCCCAATATTTACTGTAAATATGGTGACCTACAGTGGTTTCTACTAGGCCCAAACTGGGGAATGGGAGAGCTTTAAGTGCAGCTCGTTTTTTAATCCCTGGCAGGTGACCTCGGTAACACATCTCACGTGCACTTTGTGGCTGATTGGAGGACCTGGAGTCCGTAGGAAGGAGGGTGGATCATACTGTCCTGTGTAGTTGTGCAGCTGGCAGATGCCTGGGCACCAGTCTGTCTGTCTCCCCACTTCCAGCCCTCTCCTCTTCCTGGGTTCTGGTGCCTTCATCCCACCCCCCCCCTTTTTTTTTCTTGACAGGTGAACTCAGGTAAAATAGCTCACCACTTGCCTCGGTTTATGCGTGCGTGCTCTGTCATGTCTGACTCTTTGCAACCCATGGGACTGTAGCCTGCCTGGGCTCCTCTGTCCATGGGATGTCCCCAGACAAGAATCCTGGAGTGGGTTGCCATTTCCTATCCCAGGAGCTCTTCCCGACCCTGGGGTTGAACTTGCGTCTCCTGTGTTGACAGCCAGATTCTTGACCACTGAGCCACCTTGGAGAGTCCTCAGTTTGCTCATCTGTAAAATGGGTGGAAAACCCTCCCTTGGCCTTGTTTCCGGGACCCACAGGGCCGCCTGATGTGTTTGCCTTACACACAGGCAGTGCTCAGGGGATCGGAGCCTGAAACCATGAGGCATGGGGGCCGTCTCTGATCCTCATTTGTGTGTCTGTCTTCCCTCGGTGCTGGCTCCTTCCTTGCTTACCTCTGTTTTCCTTTCCCTCCTCCTCTTCCTCTCTGTTCCTCCTCCTCCCAACTTTCTTCTGCAGGTTTCAGTAGGTGTGTGTCATCTCCACGCTAGATAATGGCCTGTTTCAAGTGTCTGGTGCAGTGACTTTTGGTAAAGTCAGACTTGTGCGTCCATTCCGACAATCCAGTGATTCAGAACACTCACCTGAAAAAGATACTTTGTGCCCATTCAGGTGGTGCTAGTGCTAAAGAACACGCCTGCCAGTGCAGGAGATGCAAGAGACGTGGGTTCGAACCCTGGGTTGAGAAGATTCCCCTGGAGAAGAGATAGGCTACCCACTCCAGTATTCTTGGGCTTCCCTTCTGGCTCAGATGGTTAAGAATCCACCTGCAATGCCAGAGACCTTGGTTTGATCCCTGGGTCGGGAAGATTCCCTGGAGAAGGAAATGTCAGCCCACTCCAGTATTCCTGCCTGGAGAATCCCATGGACAGAGGAGCCTGGCGGGCTGCAGTCCACGGAGTTGCAAACAGTTGGATGCAACTGAAGCTACAGAGCACACGTGAGCATGCACACCCATGCATTTATTCATTCACACCTCCATTCATTCCACAGTCCCACCCCAGCCGCAGGCAACCAGGGCTCTCCTCTCCGTCTCTCTGGATTCGCCCATTCTGGACACTTGATATAAACGGGTTCTGTGGGAATCAAATAAAAGGTACAGTCTGTGGCCTTTTGCGTATGGCTCCATTCCTTCCAGCTGATGTTGTGAAGGTTTACCGGTGTAGTAGCCTGTGTCAGTCATTCATTGCCTTTTCTTGTTAAACAGGAGCCCATGGTGTGGACAGACTGCATTTGTTCATTCATTGATTCATCAGCTGGTGGACATTCTCTCGGTTCCCTGTGTGTGCCCCACCATCTCTCCGAGTTGGCGTGTCCCCACCTCCTGCTGCGGAAACCTGGAGGCGTGGTCAGGCTCTGTGGGCGGGGCAGCGCGGGGTTGGATTGCGGGGCAGGCAGCTCGGTTCTTTCCTCCGACTGCCTGTCAGTTCTGTTACTTGGGAGCAGGCCTTCTAGAAAATGTCACAAACGCGTTGGGAAAAATTTAATAGACCAAATATTTGAAAAATGCGTTCCGTGTTGTGTCTGCCTGACCCTCAGGAAGCACCTCTGAATTCCTGTAACATGGAGGAAAAATCCCTGGCTCCGTTAAGCTGACAGCTCAGTGGAGACGGGCTTTGGGAGGCATTGTTGGTGGATCGTTCTTCTTGGGATAAAGCGCGCAGCACGCGTGTCTGGTCCTGTCTGTGCGAGTGTGGAATGTGTGCGGCTTGTGGAGGCGGGTCTCGGAGTGTCTGGAGGGTGGGAGGGTGCCTGCAGACTGAATGTCTCCTGCTCTCCTGCTGTGCCTTCTCTGCCGCGAGGAGCGGGGCTCGTAGTGGTCAGGAACACTGTGTCCCCAGTCCTGCTCCTCCGCAATAAGGGGCCTCGAGCAAGTCCCTAGCCCAGGTCGGTGTGTTACAATTGTCTCCGGGCTGTCAATCAGGCCACCCGGAGATGGTGGGCACGATTCATTAATAGATGCATGGGAACTGGGTGGTCCCGGAGGCTTGCCAGGGGACCAGGGGTGCAAAGTGGGGTTGGAGTGAAGTGGGGGGCTGCCTGGAGTTGACTCGTACTCATCACAGCTGGAAACTGCTTTTATTCCGATCGGTTGAGACTCGAGGGCTTTCCAGGTAGCTCCAGTGGTAAAGAACCCGCCTGCCAATGCAGGAGATGTAAGAGAGGTGGGTTAGATCCCTGGGTCAGGAGGATTCCTTTGGAGAAGGGCATGGCCCACCCACTCCAGTATTCTTGCCTGGAGAGTTCCAAGGACAGAGGAGCCTGATGGGCTACAGTCGCAGAGTTGGACATGACTGGGTCGACTTAGGCTGCACGTGTGCCTTGAGGGGGCCTGTGGGTGTCCAAAGCCTGCAGCATAAATCTAGTCTTGACCACTGGGGAAGGGCATAGAGTCATTTGAATGTTTGCAAGTTTCCACACGAGCCGGCAGCTCATTCTGGAACATTTTCTGTTACTTCTGAAAACTTTTTTTTTTTAAGTGTATTTAATTAATCTATTTGACTGCTCTGGGTCTTAGTTGCAGCATGTGGCATCTAGTTCCCTGACCAGGGATTGAACCCCGGGGGCTTCTGCCCTGGGAGTGCAAAGTCTTAGCCACTGAACCCCCAGGGGAGCCCCTCTTCAGAAAACTGTCACGTCGAGTCCAGTGCAAACCTAAGCCTGCAAGAGTGAAACAAACAAGCCAAACAAACAAACAAAAAAACAAGCAAGCCGGAAGGAAGCAAAACTTTAGAGAATGTTAAAATGTCTTCCACATCCTTCCTCAGTGTAGTTTGGAGAACGTCCATGTGGGATGGTCAGAGAGGGCTCTCTGTGCTTTGTCCTGGAGCTGTCTGGGTCCTGGGACCTCAGGGGAGCAGTTGGCCCCTGAGATGCAACATGAGTCTTCTGTGGAGGAGAAACAGAAGACATAGCTGAGGGCTGGATGCGTGGAAGGCTGGATGCGTGGAACGGGCAGCCTTTTTGAGACTGAAATTTCACCAGATGGCTCCTGGTGTTGAGATCGCTGAACAGAGAGCGCGGTGTCAGGTTCCACCCGAAGAGTGATGCTTTCTTGTCATTTCCCTAGGTGTGCCTGAGGCTGGCAGCCTTTCCCACCTCCTGGGCTCAAGGATGCTGGGTTTCCATAGCAACATCCGGGCTAGGGGTGGGGGAGGGTTTTCTGCTGCAGATTGGGTTGCAGCGTGTTCAAGCGATGAGTTTCTTGGCTGTGGTCTGGAATCTGGCCAGAAAGGAAACCTTGTGTGTTCATCTGAGGTTTGGGAGCTTCCCCCCACTCAATCCCCGCAGAAAACAAGTGACTGAGGGTCAGTCTTTGAAAACCACAGCTGGCATTCCTAGGGCCTTCTGTGCTTCCTAATGGCTTTGCAACCCAACCACCAGGCCTTGTAGATGCCCTTGGAGAGGAATTCTCTCCCCACCCTTAACCAGGTCCCTCATACTCACCCTGCCTCGCTGCAAGTTCTTGACCAGGGATCGGACCCGTACTCCCTTCATTAGAAATGCAGGGGTCTTAACCAGTGGACCACCGGGGAAGTCCCAAGTGGAATTCTTCTGAAAGGCTTTAATGGACCTTGTTATGACTCAAGATCCTACCGTACAGCACAGGGAAGCAGATTCCGTATCCTGTGAAAACCATAATGGAAAAGAATATAGAAAAAAAAAACCCAAAGCACATATATATGTATAACTGAGTCACTTTGGTCTACACAGAGATTAGCACAACATTGCAATCACCTATACGTCAATAAAAAAAAAAAAAAAAAGATTTATTTCAAGACTTTAAGGGAAATTCCCCATTGATGTAGTGGTTAGGATTCTAAATGGTCACAGCCCTGGTCTGGGTTCAGTCCCTGGTTCGGGAACTGAGATTCTGTAACATAAGTGGTTCAGTTCATTTCAGTTCAGTCTCTCAGTCATGTCTGACTCTTTGCAATAAGATAAGGGGTACAGCCAAACAATAAGATAAAAGGCTTGAAGGAATAGAATTCAGTTGAATGAGTCAATGGAGGTTTCATTTTTTGTTTGTTTTGGTATCATATGGGAAAGTTTGAGGGCAGGAGGAGAAGGGGACGACAGAGAATGTGATAGTTGGATGGCATCTTGGACTCAATGGACATGAGTTTGGGTAGACTCTGGGAGTTGGTGATGGACAGGGAGGCCTGTGGTTCATGCTGTAGACAGTGCAGTTCATGGGGTCGCAAAGAGTCGGACACGACTGAGCGACTGAACTGAACTGAGCTGATATATACATATATGAAAGTGTTAATCAGGCTCCTCTTTCCATGGGATTCTCCAGGCAAGAATGCTAGAGTGGGTTGTCATTTCCTCCTCCAGGGGATCTTCCAAACCCAGGGATCAAACCCAGGTCTCCTCCATTGCAGGTGGATTCTTTACCATCTAAGCCACCAGGGAAGCCCAAGAATATACTGGATTGGGTTGCCATTCCCTTTCCAGGGGAATCTTCCCAACCCAGGGATAGAATCCGCATCTCCTGCATTGGTAGGTGGATTCTTGACCATCTGAGCCATCAGGGAATTGCTTTTATATACATATATATAAATATATATATATATCTCTCTCCATATATATATTTATATATATATATATATCCATGCATGTATTTCGGTACATGAATGTATGTAAACAGAATGCCCACATAAACATTTTTGAAACAATCAGCTTCAAAATGCTGAGTAGCAGCCACCTCCAGAAAGTGTCGTCTCACTGTATCTTCCCAGTTTCCTCCTCCAGCCTCATCCCCCAGCCCCGAAGCTGGCCCACTTTCTGCCCCTTTGGGTGAGTGTGTATCTTCTGGAATCTCATATAAATGGACTTTTTGGTTGGTACTTGAGAGCCTGGCTGCTCTCACTGAATAATTAGTAGACATTTTTTTCCTCCCATGTTGATGATTATACCGGTAGTTCATTTGTCTTTTTGGCTGAGTGGTTCCTGCACTGCAAGTTGTAGGTTACATGGCGGTGGAAATGTATATATATTTTAATATTAGAGGATGATCTTTAGAAATGGTTGAAAGAACTGTTGAGAACAGAGCCGACTTGACGTGTGTGTGAAGACTTGCCGCTCTTGATGGAAGGCGAGAAGGGTATCTCTGCCTCATCCAATTCCCTGGTTTATTTACAATGCTTTACTCAAAATTTACTCATGTCCATCGAGTCAGTGATGCCATCCAACCATGTCATCCTCTGTTGTCCCCTTCTCCTCCTGCCCTCAATCTTTCCCAGCATCAGGGTCTTTCCAGTGAGTCGGCTCTTCTCATCAGGTGGCGGAAGTATTGGAGCTTCAGACTCGGGATCAAAGCTCGAAGCTCCATATTGGGAGTTTGTAGCCACTGGACCACCAGGAAGTCCCCCGTGGAAGGTTGCTAGGTGACCCTTAAAGGGCGTGATGCTGGTTTGGGAGGAGAATATGGTTCTTCACAGAGCCTTGCACACCCATTGCAGGTACCATTCCCAAGCCCTGCTGCTATGCTAGTTTCTGTTTTAAAAAATTAAAAGAATGTCTGTAGATCCACTTAAAGGCAGTCTTTCATACAGAAAATACTCTCAGTTGAACTCATGGGAATAGTTGATTCCTATCTTAAATTCCTGTGACTATGTATTAGAAAACAAAAATTTGTGAACCTCGGGGTTAAAATCTGCTGTTTGCAGGGTTGTTGAGTGAAAACACATTCAGAAATCTTTGCAAATATTCAGCCCGTGGAGTAGTCTGCAGCAGTTCACAGCTATGAAGAGTTTATAGGAGGACAGGTGGTTATAACTGAGTGTAAAATTCCATGTGCAACGTAGACCCTGATGCTGGGGAAGATTGAGGAGGAGAAGGGGGCAACAGAGGGTGAGATGGCTGGATGGCATCACCGACTCAATGCACATGAGTCTGAACAAACTCCAGGAGATGGTGAAGGACAGGGAAGCCTGGTGTGCAGCAGTCCATGGGGTCACAAAGAGTCAGACACAACTCAGCGACTGCACAACAATGTAGGAAGAAAAAAAAAGTACAGCAAGATGTTACGTGTTTGTCTTTCGATTGCATAATATTGGTGAATTCTCCGCTCTCCCTATTTCTTTATATATTTATATTTAAATACATGTATTTATGTATTTAAAACTTTTCTGTAGTGAATAATTTTTTAAAAAATACTTATTTTGGAACCGTGCTGGGTCTTAACTACAGCATATGGAATCTAGTTCCCTGAGCAGGGATTGAACCTTTACTGTCTGCATTGGGAGCTTAGAGTCTTAGCCACTGGACCACCAAGGAAGTTCCCTGGATACTAATTTTTAAGAAAGCAAAGATGTGTTATACACAGCCTGCTTGGCACAACTGGGCCTTTCCAACTAAGAGTTCCTTGCAGATGGACACCTTAAAAGTGATTATAATTAAAATGTGTATGCAAGGATTTTTTTTTTTATGATGCAGTAAATAACTGAAGTATAAATTATCATACACGCCTTTGATGTGTTTGCTGCCTTCTCCCTTTGGCTAATGTCATAAATGACGAAAACCCCGTGGCGTTTCCAGCTGCAGCCAGGGTGCATTCCTAGGGAGGGAAAGGGGAGTCCATGAGAGACAAGAAGCAGGGAGAGAGGGTGGAATGATGGCGTCTTCCTCTTTCTCTGGTCTTCTGTGTACCAGACGCAGGAGGCTCTCTGCACCATCCTGCGCCCCCCAAAGTCAGTACTCCCCTTTGACCCAAGGTCACCCAGCTGGGCAGGGCGCTGGCAGTAGATTCTGAGTTGCCCCAGTGTTTGCTGGAGACATTGCTGGGCACGACTAAGTAATCAAGCCCCATGAGTTATGTGCACAAAACACCAGAGCCTTTTCAATAACGGACCATAGTCATTGAATCCGATATCCGGATGCTGTGTGTGTGTGTGTGTGTGTGTGTGTGTGTGTGTGTGTGTGTGTGTGTGTTTCTGCATGGAATTGAAACTTGGCTTTTTTTTTTTTTTTTCTGAAATCTATCTGTCCAGTGGTGTGTAGGATGTTAGTTCCCCGACCAAGCATTGAACTCCCATGTCCCAAGCATCAGAAGCGTGGGGTCTTAGCCACCGGACTGCCAGGGAAGTCCTGGCAACTTCTTTTGTAAACATTCTGTGCTGTAAAATGTCAATTATTTATGACTTCCTGAGATTTTTTCAGCTCTTCTTAAAGCAGCATATATTTAGGGAGTTTGGACCTTTCTTCGTCTTGACCTAGTGTTCCACTTGATGACTGATTACACGTTTAAAGGAATTCCTGAAGGGTCCCCGTGGAATTCTGAGCGGTTTGTGAAATTCTCCTCATATTTGTCCTTGGAATGAGGGCAGCCAGATGCCTGTCCTGGGGTCTTCTGTAGAGAATAGTTGCTCCTGGGGCGGGGTGGTGGGGGCGGGTTGGGATATGACTTTTAGTCCTAAACTCTTAAGCATGGTGGGCCCTTAACAGGGCAGAAGGAGGCCCCCTTCTGGCTGAGTCTGAAGGCTGTGTGTCATATCATGGCGCTCACCACACCCTTTGGTTCATTCCAGGCTTCCAAGGGTTCCCATCATGAGGAAGTCTATGGAAGCTGGCAGGATTCTCTCTGGCCCTGAGGTTTCTGGTCCTTCAGTTCAGTTGCTCAGTGGTGTCCACCTCTTTGTGACCCCATGGACTGTAGCATGCCAGGCCTCCCTGTCCATCACCAACTCCCAGAGTTTACCCAAGTTCACGTCCATTGAGTTGGTGATGCCCTCCAATCATCTCATCCTCTGTCGTCCCCTTCTCCTCCCCTCTTCAATCTTTCCCAGCATCAGGGTCTTTTCCAATGAATCGGCTCTTGGCATCAGGTAGCCAGAGGATTGGAGCTTCAGCCTCAGCATCACCGTCTGTTTTTTTTTTTAATGTATATGGTTTTGGTAATGTTACTTGTATTCAGAAAAGTGACCTTGAAATGATAAACAGCTGGGTAGATTTTCATGGGATCAGCCCCCGTGTGACCTACTGTCTAGATCAAGAAGTGGAACATTCCTGTCTCTGTTCTAGAAATGTCCTAGTCTTCCAGAGGTCCCCCTGCGTCTCCCATCGAAGGTACCACTGTCTTCACTGTTTCGTTCCCCAGATCAGCCGCTCTTGAACCTTTATGTAAATGGAATAATAGGACACTCATTTGCGTCTGGCGTCTTTTACTCTCAGTCTTTGGTGAGATCCGCTCTTGATCTTGCCGTTGGCAGTCCTGGCCCGTTGTCCTCTGTTGAACTTTAGTGTTTGTCTTTCTAAGGGTGCTGGTGGAAATTCTTAGTGGCTTTGACCTTGTGGTCCTTTATATCCTTCCCTGTAGACGAGCCGTCTTGCACAAAGACTGGTCATCTATGTCCCCTTAGACCCTGTGCCTGGCTGCTCTTGCGGTTGGTGTCTGCCTTCCAGAAGACTCATTGTTGTCCACAGCCGCGCAGTGACAGTCCCACTAGAGCCTTCTGAGTTAAAGCGAGCTGCTGCTGTGTGAAGGTTTGGAGGTCGTGGGCCCTCAGAAATGAAGACTGCTCTCCAGTACACATTACCTTCCCACTCCAGCTATCAGAAGATGGCCTTGGACCTGTGGGATGTCCTCACTTGGATTTCTGAAGGCTGTTTACCGTGTTTATGGTTTTTCCAGTGGTCATCTATGGATGTGAGAGTTGTACCATAGAGAAGGCGGAGCATGGAATAATTGATGCTTTTGAACTGTGGTGTTGGAGAAGACTCTTGAGAGTCCCTTGGACTGCATGGAGATCCAACCAGTCCATCCTAAAGGAAATTAACTGGGAATATTCTTTGGAAGGACTGATGCTGAAGCTGAAGTTCCAGTACTTTGGCCACATGATGTGAAGAGCTGACTCATTGGGAAAGACCCTAATGCTAGGAAAGATTGATGGCGGGAGGAGAAGGGGATGACAGAGGATGAGATGGTTGGATGGCATCACTGACTGAATGGACATGAGTTTGAGCAAGCTCCGGGAGTTGGTGATGGACAGGGAGGCGTGGTGTGCTGCAGTCCATGGGTCGCAGAGAGTCAGGCAAGATTTAGCGACTGAGCAACTGTGTTAATGGTTCTGTGCTTCCCTCGACTTCAGATCAGTGTTGTTGAACCAGACAATCTCGTAGAGTAAGCCCAGCACGCCAGAATGATAGCATTGCAGGCCAAGGGCAAGGAATGGGGCCTTGAAATTGTACATGCATCTCTGGGCCCGTCACTGGTCAGGACTTTGGTTTGATCACGAGATAGTGCTTGGCGTGTGATGGTCATGTTGGAGGGCTTTGGGGCTGCCTCCTGGTCTTCTGGGTGAGAAGTCTTATTTCCTAAGCCATGGTGTTGTAAGAAGCAGCATGCACCAAAGGACTGTAGGAATTTTAGGAAGAGAAGTCACAGTAACCGTGTGAACCCAGACGTGGCGGGAACATAGCAGCGTATTGCCAAGGGGCTCAGGACAGATGGACGTGAGAGACGCAGTGTCCCGGGGGCGTCTGCATACCGAGGAGTTGGGGAAAGTGATATGAGCGGGCTGCAGGAAGCATCTGGTGAAAGATTCACCTGGAGAACACCTTCCCTGCTGGTCCAGTGGCTAGGACTCCGTGCTGTCAGTACAAGGGGACACAGGTTCAGTTCCGGGTCAGGGAACTTAGATCCCACATGTCACAGCTAAGACCCAGTGCAGCCAAATAAATAAGTAAACATTTCTTTTAAAATAACCAAACAAGTTTTGTTGTGAGAAAAACTGATCCAGTATCCAGTTCTATAAAAGACGCTATTCCTAAGAAGTCCGTGGGGTGAGGCGTGGCCAGTCCCAAAATGAGTGTTCTCTGGGGGTTGTTCTCATAGGTGTTCTTGTCCTCAGAAAGTGATTAGGGGACCTGCTTGTGTTAACTTCGGTGTGCAGACTGCTGTAGCAAAGTCCACGTTTCCATTTTCAGTGTTGCCTTGTTTGGGTCTTTTTTTTTCCCCCCTCTTGCAGACAGCACAAGAGTTGCCCTTTTTTTTTTAATCCATTCTGACAAACTCTGCTTTTTATTTTTATTTACTTTTGGCCACTGTGAGCCCCCATGCAAGATCTTAGTTCCACGACTGGGATGGAACCCACGTTCCTGCCTTGGGAGCACAGAGACTTCATTTTTATTTATTTATTTTTGGGCTGTTTTCAGTCTTTGTTCCTGCTCAGGCTTTTTTTTTGGCCTGTAACTGGGGCAGGTGGTGACTACCCTCTCGTTGCGGAACACGGGCTTCCCATTGCGGTGGCTTCTCCTGTTGCAGAGCCTGCACTCTGGGGCACACGGGCTTCAGTACTTTCAGCTCCCAGGCTTTGTTGCTCCAAGGCATGTGGGATCTTCCTGGACCAAGGGATCAAATCCCCGTCCCGTGCTTCGACAGGCGGATTCTTTACCACTGAGCCACCAGGGAAGCCTGGGAGCAAAGGAGTCTTAAGCCAGCGGATCACCATGGAAGTTCCCACCTTGTTCTTTCTAAAGATTTCTTGCATTCGACTTATTTGAGTCCCTGTGATTTGATCAGTTTAAAAACACTTCTCTTTAATCTCTGTCATCTGTGGCCTGTGTTTCTCCTGAGTGCAGGGAAGGACTGGAAGCAGGAGTATATTGTGGTGTTGAAGGACTTCTGTTCTAAGGAGGTTAACCCCACTCAGGCCTTTGCAGCACATGTCTTCAGGGTTCCAGATGAGTCCACGTTTGGTGAGCTGAACTCAAGATAGCTTTGCGTGACCTTGCCTTTGTCTCCAACCCTGACTGCGGAAATGTGGTTGTTCTGATTCTCGAACTTGGCCTTTACACTGAACCTTTTCAAGAGGCTTGTTGTCAAAATGCTCCACACAAAGACTTGCTTGTGGGTTCTGAGTATGGTGGGGGTGACCCCTCAGTCATACACCGTTTGAGGTCTTTGTTCAGAAAATAGGTGGGCCCTTTCTATAAGCTGGGCTGCCAGGTGGCGCTAGTGGTAAAGAACCACTGCCCATTGGTGGACTCCTGCCCACCAGTGCAGGAGATGTAAGAGACACGAGTTCAGTCCCTGGGTTAGGAAGATCTCCTGGAGAACGGAATGGCAACCCACTCCTGGGAAATTCCATAGACAGAGGAGCCTGGTGGGCTACAGTCCATGGGGTCGCAAAGAGTCAGACACAATGGAGTGACTAACACTTTCCTATAACCCAGGTTCAGTGCTGGAAGGTTTGAGGAGACTTCTAGGAAGAGGGCTTGGTTCTGATGTGAATGAAAGTCACTCAGTCGTATCCGACTCTTTGTGACCCCATGGACTATACAGTCCATGGAATTCTCCAGGCCAGAATACTGGAGTGGGTAGCCTTTCCCTTCTCCAGGGGATCTTCCCAACCCAGGGATGGAACCCAGGTCTCCCACATTGCAGGCGGATTCTTTACCAGCTGAACCACAAGGGAAAGCCCAGGAATACTGGAGTGGGTAGCCTTTCCCTTCTCCAGGGGATCTTCCCAACCCAGGGATGGAACCCAGGTCTCCCACATTGCAGGCGGATTCTTTACCAGCTGAGCACAAGGGAAAGCCCAGGAATACTGAAGTGGGTAGCCTTTCCCTTCTCCAGGGTATCTTCCCAACCCAGGGATGGAACCCAGGTCTTCTGCATTGCAGGCGGATTCTTTACCCACTGAGCCACAAGGGAAGCCCTCTCATGTGGGTATGTCATCACAAAGCAGCCTCACTTTGAAATTTGTGTCCTGACCTCGGCGGTCGGCTGTTATTTCAGAGCTGACCATCAGGATGTTTGTTTTAGTAGTCAACCCAAAGGAAGCCAGGACAAACCTGATTTTCTTTCATTGATCTCAAGGGCCTGTTCATTTAAAAACTGTGCATTAAATTATGTGCTCAAATGAGTGTATAGTTGCCAGTTTCATACCATATAGATACCGTATGGTTCTGTTAAGTGCAGAAGGACACTGCATCTTATTCCCAGGGTTTTGTTTAAGTGAATTAGATGAATTCACATCAGTGAAGTGTAAGTGATGTCAGTGTCTAGCCGTCTGTCAAGATGGAAGATATACTTGCTTGTAATAGATGCTGAGTGCCTTTAATGACACAGATTTAAACCCAAGTTCTCTGTCTGCCTAGGATGGCTGTAGACAGGAAGGCACTGTGTTCCACATGCTTACAGTTCCCGTCTGTTTTCAATTTTCTTCTTTTATAAAGACTTTTTTTTAATATGGGGCGTTTTTAACATTCTTTATTGAATTTGTTGCAGTATTACTTCTGTTTTATGTTTTGTTTTTTCCTTCTGGCCATGAAGCATATAGGATCCTAGCTCCCTGACCAGGGATCGAACCTGCAACCCCTGTGTTGGAAGCTGAAGTCTTAACCACCGCACCACTCTGTTGCTTTTGATCTCTGTAAGTGCCAGTTTTCTTCCTTGGGCTGAGTTGCTGACCGTCTGCTACTGAGTGGAAGCACTGAGCAGGCTGCAGCAATAGAACTTGGGGTAGTGGTTTTTCTCAGACTTGTTAAAAGTGGCTTCAGATCATAAAGTGAGTGGCCTGCTGATGGCTGTAGGGTGAGAGTTCATGTCCCTAGATGAGTGGACATTGGCATTTGAGTTCCAGACTCCCATTGCCCTTCCTTGGAGCACCCTGATTTATTTATGGAAATTGCTTCCCTGTTGTTAAGTCTTAGCTTGGGGGGCCCTACCAGTCCCCATAGCCTTCAAGGATCAGCCAGCCAGATTCCTTCACTTCGGCCCCTGGGGCAACATGGGTGGCCATATAAGCCTGTCTCTGCGTGTTTTTTTTTGTTTGTTTTATTTTAGCTAAATAAAACAGGTGGCACTAGTGGTAAAGAACTTGCCTGTCACTGGAGGTGACATAAGAGATACAAGTTCAGTCCCTGGATTGGGAAGATAGCCTGGAGAAGGGAATGGCAACCAACTCCAGTATTCTGGGCTACAGTCCAAGGGGTTGCAGAGATTCAGACACAGAGTTAGTAACACACACAGACACACATACATATATCATATATATGGCTTCCCAGGTGGCACTAGTGGTAAAGAACCTGCCTGCCAATGCAAGAGACTTAAGAGACACACGTTCGATCCCTGGGTCAGGAATCCTAGAGGAGGGCATGACAACCCACCCCAGTATTCTTGCCTGGAGAATCCCATGGACAGAGGAGCCTGGTGGGCTATACTCCATGGGGTTGCAAAGAGTCAGACATGACTGAGATCTCAGGCATGTGTGTAGTTGGATTTATTGCCAAGTCGTATTCCATGCTGATCACTCCCCTCCCCGAGTGACCTTGGGCCAGTTTCTCATCTCTCAAATCCTAGGACTTTTTTGTCCTTTCATGAGGAATTAAGGGGAGGGGTTGGGACTCAGGCCAGCAGGTGCCTCCAGCTCCTTGGCTGGTTTCTGCCCCCGGGCTGTTGCTGGCTTTCCTGGTCCTTGCCGGCTCTGGAACCTGCTGGGGCAGTTCTCGGTCCTGTGGTTTCCACCTCCCTGTCATATATTCCATTTCCTGTTGAAGAACCAGGAGTCTCTCCATCAATACTTGCAAGGATCCAGAACCCAGTAATTACGTGATCATACATGCCCCACCTTGAGCCAGGTGGCCGTTTGGGAGACTGGACCTCAGAGAAAACTCTGCAGGCTGCCTGCCAAGTCAGATCTTTGCTGTTCCTCCGAGGGTCCTGCAGTCTTTCTCTCTGGAGTCTCTGTGTGCAGACAGTGCTGCTGTCTCAGGCGTGGAAAACAGAAAAGTACCAAGGAACAGACTCATTTTTTCCTTCTGCTCTGTCAGTACACTGCCTCCTGCCCTTTCTTCTGACTCTGTGCTCTTTCAGCGTCTGCTCTGATGAAGATGAAAAGCCACCTCGATAATGCTCCGAACCTTATCCTGCAGTAAAACTTTTGGCAGTCATCGATGGACCGTCTCACCTGGGATTTAATGTAGAGCCTGGGATGTTTCCCAGGTGATGAGCATCTTGTTTTTGACCCTTCAGTTTCTGGTTTGTTTTATTAAAAAAAGAAAGAAAAAGATCGATTTTTATTTTTGGCTCTGGTGGGCTGCTGTGTGGTCTTTTGTCTAGTTGTGGCGAGCTGGAGCTCCTGTCTAGTTGATGGCACAAGGGCATCTCACTGCAGTGACTTGTCTTTTCTTGGACCCTGGGCTCTAGGGCGCGAGGGCTTCAGTTAGTAGAGGCTCGTGGGCTCTAGTTCTGAGCTCAGTAGTTCTGGTGCCCTGTCTTTAGTTGCTCCAGGCCGTGTGCGATCCTCCCAGACTAGTAGAGATGGAACCTGTGTCCCCTGCATTAGCAGGTGGATTCTTCCCCACTGGACCCACCAGGGAAGCCCTCGTATATATTTATTTATTTATTTTTATTTTGTTTAGCTGTACCAGGTACTCAGTTGCGGCACTCGGGATCTGCAATCTTCATTGTAGCATGTAGGATCTTTTTAATTTGTATCTCCCTAACCAGGGATCGAACTGCGGGCCCCCTGCATTGGGAGTGCTGGAGTCCTAGCCAAACTGTGCCACCAGGCAAGTCCCTGAGGCTTCATTCTTAATGCCCTGCTGTCTTGAATTGGTATTTGAACTGAGTACGGCAAAGACTTTCTTTTCTGTTAGGCCTAGTGTCCCCTGGGACACACGTCATACCTTACTAAGTACACAGATCTCTATGAATTGCAGTTTTAAGGAGTGTTGAATTAGACCCACAGCATAAATGATTGTACACCTGCAGTTGCAAAAAAATTTAAATATGTGAATAATCGAGGCTAAAATTACTTGTAGGTATGCATTTCCTGCATCATTTCCTAATAATCCCCTGCAGCATTTCCTAATAACTTCAGTTGGAAAATGGAAAATTCTGTTCTCTTTGCAAGAAGTTGCATAAAAACTGCATGCTGCTACTGCTAAGTCGCTTCAGTCGTGTCCGACTCTGTGCAACCCCATAGATGGCAGCTCACCAGGCTCCCCCGTCCCTGGGATTCTGCAGGCAAGAACACTGGAGTGGGTTGCCATTTCCTTTTCCAATGCATGAAAGTGAAAAGTGAAAGTGAAGTCGCTCAGTTGTGTCCTACCCTCAGTGGCCCCATGGACTGCAGCCTACCAGGCTCCCCCGTCCATGGGATTTTCCAGGCAAGAGTAGTGGAGTGGGGTGCCATAAGAAGTTCTTACGCAATTGTCATAAGAATTGGGGGCAAATGGTATTTTCTGCTGCTGTGTATGTGTATATTTAGAATATAAGTGTCATCTTTTTATTTTTATTGGAATGGTAGTTATTCATCTTTTTCAGATTCTTTTTGCATATAAGTTACTACAGAATATTGACTAGACTTCCCTGTGCTGTCCAGCAGGTCCTTGTTGGTTCTCTATGTTAAACACAGCCATGTGTCCACATCCATGCCTGGTAATCATAAGGTTGTTATGGAGTACTGAGCAGAGTTCCCTGGGCTGTCCAGCAGGCCCTCGTTGCTTCTCCATTGTTAATATGTGTTTATTTCTTTGGCTGTGCCAGGTCTCCCTTGTAGCATGTAGGATCAAGTTCCCTGACCAGGGATTGAACCTGGGCCTCCTGCCTTGGGGTCTTAGGCACTGGACCACCAGGGAAGTCCCCATTTTCCTTGCGGAATTTACTCGGCATTTAAATGTTCTTTTGATGAATTTGTTGGGGAGAAAGTGTTCTCCCCATCCTACTCCTCTGCCATCTTTATTATTTAGTTTCCCCATTTTCTGTATAACAGCTTGCATCTGCTAAGGTCAAACTCCCAGTCCTTCTCTCCCCACCCCAGTCCCCACCCTGGGCAGCCACAAGCCTGTGTGTCTGGGAGTCTGTCTCATCGGTCAGTTCATGTGTGTCATGTTTTGGATCCCACGTATCAGTGACGCCATGTGGTATTCTGGATAGAAGCATGTCTTGATAGCCTGCCATGGGACATAACTGTCTCCTTCCTTTTTTGAGCATATTGATAAAAATTCCCTGTGGTTGCACATCATTCCTAGCAGATAAATGTATGAAAGTGAAAGTTGCTCAGTCGTGTCCAACTCTCTGCGACCCCAGGGACTAGCCCATCAGGCTCCTCTGTCGGAGGAATTCTCCTGGCAGGAATACTGGAGTGGGTTGCCATGCCCTTCTCTAGGAGATCTTCCCAACCCAGAGATTGAACCCTTGTCTCCTGCATTGGCAGTCAGGTGTCTTTATCACTGGGCCACTTGTAGAGCCCAGTGTAAACTGGCTTATGATTAACTGATTTCACTTAACTGGTGAATATTATAGTCTACCTGGGGAAGAATTAGAAGTGGGCAACTAAGCAAGTTCTGACACCCTGATGAAAGGTTGCTTACCTTTCTTCCCGAGGAACACAACCAAAAACCTCTCTTTTTTTTAGAAAAAAGTAAGTTTTTTTTTATTTTTGGCTATGCTGGGTCTTTGTTGCTTCGAGGACTTTTCTGTACCTGTGGTGAGTGGGGGTTCCTATCTAGTTGTGGTCTGGCTTCTCATTGCACTAGCTTTTCTTGATGCAAAGCACAGACTCTAGGATACGGGCTTAGTTGCTCTGTGACATGTGGGATCCTCCCGTATCAGTGATTCAACCAGTGTCTCCTGCATTGGCAGGCAGATTCTTTACCACTGAGCCAACCAGGGAACCCACCCCGCCCTGCCCTGGAAAATCTCTTGATGTGTTCTGTCTTGGCTGAAACCCGGCTGGGTCATAAGAGTTAAGTTATTTTAATTTGAGTCTTTTTTTTTTTTTTTTTAACTTAAGAGTATGTTCCCCATGGATATTCAGTTCAGTTCAGTCACTCAGTCGTGTCCGACTCTTTGTGACCCCATGAATTGCAGCATACTAGGCCTCCCTGTCCATCACCAACACCCAGAGTTCACTCAGACTCACGTCCATCGAGTCGATGATGCCATCCAGCCATCTCATCCTCTGCGTCCCCTTCTCCTCCTTCCCCCAATCCCTCCCAGCATCAGTCTTTTCCAATGAGTCAGCTGTTCACATGAGGTGGCCAAAGTACTGAAGTTTCAGCATTAGCATCATTCCTTCCAAAGAATACCCAGGACTGATCTCCTTTAGAATGGACTGGTTGGATCTCCTTGCAGTCCAAGGGACTCTCAAGAGTCTTCTCCAATACTACAGTTCAAAAGCATCAATTCTTCGGTGCTCAGCTTTCTTCACAGTCCAACTCTCACATCCAAACATGGCTATTGGAAAAACCATAGCCTTGACTAGATGGACCTTTGTTGGCAAAGTAATGTCTCTGCTTTTGAATATGCTGTCTAGGTTGGTCATAACTTTCATTCCAAGGAGTAAACGTTTTTTAATTTCATGGCTGCAGTCACCATCTGCAGTGATTCTGGAGCCCCCAGAGATAAAGTCTGACACTGTTTCCACATCTTGTTTCCCATGAAGCAATGGGACCAGATGCCATCCATGATCTTCGTTTTCTGAATGTTGAGTTTTAAGCCAACTTTTTCACTCTCCTCTTTCACTTTCATCAAGAGGCTTTTTAGTTCCTCTTCACTTTCTGCCATGAGGGTGGTGTCATCTGCATATCTGAGGTTATTGATATTTCTCCCAGCAATCTTGATTCTAGCTTGTGCTTCTTCCAGCCCAGCGTTTCTCATGATGTACTCTGCGTAGAAGTTAAATAAGCAGGATGACAATATACAGCCTTGACGTACTCCTTTTCCTATTTGGAACCAGTCTGTTGTTCCATGTCCAGTTGTAACTGTTGTTTCCTGACCTGCATATAGGTTTCTGAAGAGGCAGATCAGGTGGTCTGGTATTCCCATCTCTTTCAGAATTTTCCACAGTTTATTGTGATCCATGCAGTCCAAGGCTTTGGCATAGCCAATAAAGCAGAAATGAATGTTTTTCTGGAACTCTCTTGCTTTTTCAATGATCCAGCGGATATGTGAAATAGATGGGCAGTCCAGGTTCGATGCATAAGACAGGGTGCTCAGGGCTGGTGCAATGGGATGACCCTGAGGGATGGGATGGGGAAGGAGGTGGGAAGGGGCTTCAGGATGGGGAACACATGTACACCGATGGCTGATTTATGTGAATGTATGGCAAAAAACACGACAATATTGTAAAGTAATTAGCTCCAATTAAAATTAATAAATTTTTAAACATAAATACATAGGCATTAAAAAAAGGAATATTCTCATTCCTCTCACCTCCAAAGCTTTGAATGAACCTGGGAGAAATAAACATAATGTTAAGGAATGAGAGTTTCGCCTGTGAAAGTTGGCTGCTGAAAAGGCAGCAAAAAGTTGCTTGTTTTTTTTGGGGGGGTGCTATTTCATCATAATTGGAATAGCTTAAATTTTTTTTTTTTTTCTGAGCTAAAGTTGATTTACAGTGGTGGGTTCACTTCTGCTGTACAGCAAGGTGAATTAGTTGTACATATGTATATACATTGTTTTTTATGTTCTTTTCCATTACGCTTTATCAGAGGATATTGAATATAGTTCCCCATGCTCTACAGCAGGGCCTTGTTGTTTATCATCCTATATTTAGTAATTTACGTCTGCTAACCCCAGACTTCCAGTCCGCCCCTCCCCACCCCTTCTCCCCCTTGGCAGCCAGTCGGTTCTCTGTGCCTGTGAGTTGGCTTCTGTTTTGTAGATGAGTTCATTCGTGCTGTATTTTAGATCGCACATGCTAAGTGATATCATATGATGTTTGACTTAATGCGATAGTCTCTAGATCGTTTATGTTGCTGCAAATGGCATCATTTCAATCTTTTTTATGGCTGAGTAGTATTCCACCGTATGTGTACCACATCTTCTTTATCCACCACTCTGTTGATGGACATTTAGGCTGTTTCTCTGTCTTGGCTAATTGTGTACAGCATTGCTTTGATTATCTTGGTGCATGGAGTAGTTAAAAAGTTTTCTATTTCTATTTTTAGATGGCAGAGGAAGATTGCTAGTTAGATGCATAATAATTTAACAATTTTGCTTTGATTCTAAACTTTAATTCAGTGTGGAGAAATAGTATTACTGTGGAGGTGTGGAGTATGTTTGGTGAAAAATCTCTGTTCATGTGGTCTCATTGATTTAGACTATCTAGATTTTACAAGTATCAGTCCTCACTCCCCTGTGTGCCTGCCTGCTAAGTTGCTTCAGTCGTGTCCAACTCTGTGTGACCCCATGGACTGTAGCACCCCCAGGCTCTTCTGTCCATAGGGATTCTCCAGGCAAGAATCCTGGAGTGGGTTGCCATTCTCTTTTCCAGGGGATCTTCCTGACCCATGGATCAAACCTGGGTCTGTTAGGTTTCCTGCATTGGCAGTAGGGTTCATTACCACTAGTGCTACCTGGGAATGCCTTACTCTCCTCCTCCAAGACATATATGTATGTGTGTGTATATATATATATATATTTTTTTTTTTTATAAAATTTATTTGTTAATTTGGCTGTACTGAGTCTTAGTTGTGCCATGTAGAATCTTTGATCTGAGTTGCAGCATGCAGGGTCTAATTACCTGACTGGGGATTGAACCTGTGCCCTGTGCATTAGGAACATAGAGTCTTAGCCACTGGACCTCCACGGATGTCCCCCTCCCTCCCATGATATATTTTTCAAATGCATTATACTCCTCTGTCAGCAGTATGGGGATTAGATGAGGAAAAATGTAATGACTTGAAGCTGATAGATTTCTAGAGTACATGCAGTATGTCTTGAAAGAAGTGAAAGTGTTAGTCGCTCAGTCCTGTCGGACTCTTAGGGACCCCATGGACGGTAGCCCTCCACGCTCCTCTGTTCATGGGATTCCCCAGGCAAGAACACTGGAGTGGGTAGCCATTCCCTTCTCCAGGGAATCTTCCCGACCCAGAGACCCAACCCAGGTCTCCCGTGTTGCAGGCTGATCCTTTACCATCTGAGCCACAGGAGAAGCCACAGTATGTCTTGGTTGTAAATAAAAGCATGAGCATAGCAAGACATTATAGGCTTTTGTAGCCTGTTTCTCAGACATGAAAATAAATGGTACCCCATTAATACTTTTTGAATAAGAAAGCTCAACCAAGTTTTATTGTTTTAAACTATTTTTCCATGTTGGGATGTTAAAAAAATTTTTTTTTACCTTATAAACATTAAAAGGAGAAATGATTTGGGTTTATAAAGAGTTCAGGCTCGTTCTGAAGTACGCCGTCTTCTGGATGAATGGGTACGGTGTTCTAAGGGCCCCGAGACCCTCAGGGTCTCTGCAGCCCCACGGCTGCACGCCAGCTGCCGCATCCACAGCAAGGGTCTTTGTTCAGTGCCCCAAGAAAGGGTGAGACCGGATGTTTCTGCCCCTTTGATGCAGAGACAAAGGCTTTCCCCAGAGGCATCTAGCTGACGTCTGCTTCAGTCCACTTCGGCCAGCTCCCATCTCTGGTTAGGACCAGCCTGGCCCCCACACACTCGCTGGTCAGAGATCGTGTTCTGCCCCCGTGCCCATATGGATGGTGGCTGGAGCACAGCAGGGCTGTTAGCCATAGCAGACGGCCTGATCCTGGCAGTAACAGAGGGTGCCCCCCCTCAAAAAAAAACATACAATCCCAAGGAATCTGGGCAGAAGCAGGTCCCTGAAGGTCAGTCAGGCAGAGTAGGGGAGGGACAGAGAGGAACTGGAGGCTGGGTGCTGAGGGGGTCGCCTTGGTGTGCAGGGCACTTCACTGACAGGGGGTTCTACCTGCAGAGACAAGGCGGGTATAATGGGAACGACCCAAGCCACAGGCTGCCCACTGAGGGCTACATGGATGTGACTTTTCCCTGCAACTTTTTTCTGAGGGGTGGGGGAAGAGTCTCACGGAGTTTTGTTGTGTTTTTTGGTAACATTTATATACTTATTTGGCTGCATCAAGGCTTCCCTGATGGCTCTGATGGCAAAGAATATGCCTGCAATGTGGGAGACCTGGGTTCAGGGTCAGGAAGATTCCCCTGGAGCAGGGAATGGCAACCCACTCCAGTATTCTTGCCTGGAGAATCCCCGTGGACCCTGGCAGGCTACAGTCCATGGGGTTGAAGAGTTGGACACAAGTGAGTGACTGACACACGCACACACACATACACACACTTACTTGGCTGCACTGGGTCTTAGTTGTGGCACGCGGGATCTTTCGTAGCGGTGCCTGGGTTCTCTGGTTGTGCCCCAAGGGCTCAGTAGTTGCCGTGTGCCTGCTTACTTGCTCTGTGGCGTGTGGGGTCTTATTTCCCAGGCCAGATATCAAACCCACATCCCCTGCCTTGCAAGGTGGATGCTTAATGACTGGACCTCCACAAGTCTTGAAATATAAAGCATGCCAACAATTTGAGGACACAGGGATACTCCCCATAAAAAATCCACATGTCCAGCCTCTTCAAGAACAGTAACAACAACTAGAGGATCTGCCCACTTTGGGCCTGTGTAGACAAACCTATGGTTTTTCCAGTAGTCACATGTGAATGTGAGAGTTGGACCATAAAGAAAGCTGAGTGCCGAAGAACTGATACTTTTGAGCTGTGATGTTGAAGAAGACTCTTGAGTCCCCCTTGGACAGCAAGGAGATCCAACCAGTCCATCCTAAAGGATATCAGTCCTGAATATGCATTAGAAGGACTGATGCTGAAGCTCTAGTACTTTGGCCACCTGATTCGAAGAACTGACTTATTGGAAAAGACCCTGATGCTGGGAAAGATTGAAGGCAAGAGGAGAAGGGAACAGCACAGGATGAGATGGTGGGATGGCATTACCGACTCAGTGGACGTGAGTTTGAGCAAGCTCCAGGAGTTGGTGATGGACAGGGAGGCCTGTCGTGCTGACATTCATGGTCTCAAAGATCCGGACACAACTGAGCGACTGAACTGACCTGAACCAGAGGCCTGGCCCGGATAGCACTGTGCTTTCAGTGACGAGCACCCTGCCCCGTCCCCAGGGCCCCTCTGGAGGGCTGGTGTCTTTGTACCCTGGACCCTTCCCTACGCTCTGAGCACTAGCATGTAGAAATCATGAAACTTCTGTGTTCGCCACAGTGCTTAGCTAGGCTCTCTGAGCTGCACCTTTGACGTCTGTCTTTGTCCAATTTGTTGTTGTTGTTCAGCTGCTCAGTCCTGTTCGACTGTTTGCTACCCCATGGACTGCAGCATGCCAGGCTCCCCTGTCCATCACCATCTCCCAGAGTTTGCTCAACTCATGTCATTTGAGTTGGTGGTAACATTTAGGCTGTGATTGGGGGAAAAAAAAAAAAAAACACCTGTAAACAACAAACATTTTACTTTTCATGGTCTGGAGTCTGGAAGTCCATGTGGTTGCTGGCAGATTCAGTGTGTGGTGAGGACCTGTTTCATAGGCGGTATCTGCTGGTGGCCGTACATGGTGGAAGGCGTCAGGAAGGTCTTGGGAATGTTTGGTGCAATAAAACAGCCCCGATTTCTCTGAAGGTTCCACCCTCATGGGCTTCCCTTGTGACTCGTTGGTAAAGAATCCTCCTACAGAGTGGGAGACCCAGGTTCGATTTCCTGGGTTGGGAAGATCCATTGTACAAAGCAACGGAAGTAATGTTTGATTACTTAAAGCAATTAAACAGCCCTACTTTTGGGCTTCCCTGATTGCTCAGTTGGTCAAGAATTCGCCTGCAATGCAAGAGACCTGGATTTGATCCCTGGGTTGGGAAGATCCTCTGGAGAAGGAAAAGGCTACCCAGTCCAGTATTCTGGCCTGGAGAATTCCACAGACTGTATAGCCCATGGGGTCACAAAGAGTCAGGTACCACTGAGCGACTTTCACTTTCCACCCTTATGGCCCAGTCTCCTCCCAACAATCCCTAGCCCCTTCGACCATCACACTGGAGGGGTTGGGTTTCTTTTTCTCGTTTCCTTTTTGGCCTCATCATATGGGATCTTAGTTCCCTGACCAGGGATGAAACCCATGCACCCCTCTGCACTGCATGCACGGGAGTCTTAACCCCTGGACCACCAGGGAACTGCCTTGGGGCAGTGCAGTTGGGGTTCAGGAGGACATTTTTCCTGGGGCAATATCCATGAAAGGACTTGTTCCAGAAGCACAGCCCTTGTGATGGGTGAGATCATGTGTTTACCTGATAAAAAGATGAAGGCTTGCAAGGAGCTCTGACTTCATCGCAAGGGAAGGTGAGGTGGCCTCCTCTGCTGGATCCCGCCCCTGATCAGTATCCGTCGTGCCACAGAGAGGCAGCCTTATCTGAACAAGTGCCCTGGGTTCTTTGAAGCGGCCCCGAGGCTGGGGCCAGTCCGTCCATCCGTTGCAGAGGAAACAGCCACCCGTCTCCCAAGCCGGGGGCACTTTTGTTCTTGTGTCCAGCAGTTCCTCTTCCTGCCTCTTGATGGCCTATCAGCTCCTGCAGGCTGCATTTCCGCTTTGAAAACTGAATGATTAAGTGGTTCCAGTCATTCCGGTGCTTGAACATCCCCACTACTCGTTTCCTTCAGGTGTCTGAGAACAGAGTTGCAATTGAGGGCAGAACTGTGTTCCCAGACGGCTGGGGAGCCTGCTTGCGTTCACCCTGACTTGATAAGGCGTGAAACCAACCCCGAAAGGGGGTGCAGGCCATGCTGTGTTCCTCCCATGGTATGGGATGAAAGCAGGCTTTGGACAAGGGACCCTGCTGTCCCCTGCTGACGTCTTTTCTTCCCCTCCTCCTCTCAGTTCGTCCTTGCCAGAAGCGTTGCCTGTCATGTTGTGAGACAGAGTTTGGTATCGGAGGGGAAGTAACAGAGATAACCATTGGGCTTTGGCCTTCAGGAGACTAGAGTCTTGGACTGGGGCTGGTAGCTTAAGCAGAGAGCCGTCAGCAGGGTTCAGGGGACTTGCCAAGGCAGTCTCCTGGTTCAGACTCCGAGCTCCCACTGCAGAAAGCATGAGTTTGAAGCCTGGTCAGGGAACTAAGGTCCTGCATGCCACCTGGGGGTGGGGTGTGGGGAGCAGAGAGTTTGGAGCCCCGAGTGGTAATGTAGCAGGGTATTCGGGAGGCTGGGAGGTGGCCGTTGGTTCCAGAGTGGATGTGGTATTGGGGGCCCAGGAGGGTTAGTGGAAGTGAGCCAGACACGGGGTGCAGGTGTGAGTAGAAGGGACCCCAGCCCAACACAGCCGGGAGGCAAGAAAGGACCATTTCTCTGGGGAGAAATGACAGATGCTTCTTTGTCTCCGGCCTTTGATGTTCAGGCAAAAGCTCATAATGTGCAGAGGCTTGCCAGGTGGCTCAGTGGTAAAGAATTCACCTGCCAATGCAGGAAATGGGGGTTCAATCCCTGGGTCGGGAAGACCCTGCTCTGGAGAAGGAAACGGCAACCCATTCCAGTGTTCTTGGCTGGAGAATCCCAGGGACTGGGGAGCCTGGTGGGCTGCCGTCTGTGGTGTCACGCAGAGTCGGACACGACTGAAGCAACTTAGCAGCAGTGACTTAGCACTGCATGCACGGTGTCCAGAGCAAGGTGACAGTGGTTAGTTTTCCTGGTCAATGGTGGGACTGGACTGAATGCAGGGCCTCCACTCGGCCTGATCAGCCAGCCTCTCTCTCATTGCTGGTGGGAGATCTTTGATTTTGGGGGCCAAGTTGCATGGCAGTGGCGTGACCTGTGGGGTCTGGTTCTCTGACCAGGGGTCGAACCCATGCCTTTTGCATCGGAAACACGGGGCCTTCACCGCTGGACTGCCAGGGGAATTCTCGCAAGACATTCTGTGGGAGGCAGGAGGCTGCTGGCATCCTGCCGTGGTGGATGCGTCTTCACAGGGCAGGAGGTCGGAAGGGCGTTTCACAGCTGTCCCGTCTCCTGTTGCTGTGTTCCACCAAGGGTTGTCATGAGTGTGGCAGGCACTTTATCCTTTTTCAAGCGGAGGTTCCCAGTTGGGAATGATAGCTTTTGTCCCTCATAGTATATACTGCACAGTATCTGGGGACATTCCAGATGTTATTGGGGCAGTGGTGGGGGTGGGGGATGCTGCTGACATCCAGTGGGCAGAGACTAGGAATGGCGATCGTAGACATCCTCCAGGTAGGGGACAGCCCCGTCACAGAGGAATATCCAGCCCTGAACATCACTGGTACCCAGAGAAGAAATGTTCTGAGGTATCCCAGTGTTCAGCTAGCTCATCCATATTTTATTTTATTATTTTTTAGAAAAATGTTTATCTATTTGGCTGTACCTGGGTCTTAGTTGCAGGGCACACAGGATCTTGGATCTTAGTTGTGAGATGTGGGACCTTGTTCCCTGACCGGGGATCAAACCCCTAGCCCCCTGCATTGAGAGCTCAGAATCTTTGTCACTGGGCCACCAGGGAAGTCTGTATCCCATGGTTTTTTTTTTTTTTGGCTGGACATTTGGCTTCTTTCTGTGTTTTAGCTGGTATGGGTGGTGCTGGTGTGGTCATTCTTAAACAGGTCTTTTGGTGGACACTCAGGAGACTTGAAGGTTTTTCCACCTGTTTTCCCAACTGGTCATAGCAATTTTTGCATCCGCCCCATGGACTAAGGAGCCTGGCGGGCTGCGGTCCATGGGGGTGGCAAAGAGTCAGATATGACTGAGAGACTAACAGAACAATAATAAACTGTGTATGAGAGTTGCCGGTGTTTGAAGCAGCCCAGGTTTCCATCGGCAGGTGAAAGGATAAAGGGAAGGTGGTGTATACATACGGTAGAATATTAGTGTTAGATAACGGGTGCTCCACGCGGCCTTTGATCATGTGCGTTAACCTCCAGGGCTACAACCAGACCCAGAGGACAGTCCCGTGGGACTTCACTTACACATGGCATCCACAGGAGTCAGGTTCTGGAAACAGAAAGGCAGAATGGCTCTTGCCAAGGACTGGGAGAAACGCTTGATGGACCCGGTGTTGGTTTTGCAAGGTGAATTCCTAGGGCTCACTTACTGCTAAGTCACTTCAGTCGTGTCTGATTCTGTGCGATCCCATAGACGGCAGCCCACCAGGCTCCCCCGTCCCTGGGATTCTCCAGGCGAGAACACTGGAGTGAGTTGCCATTTCCTTCTCCAGTGCATGAAAGTGAAAGTGAAGTCATTCAGTCGTGTCCGACTCTTAGTGACCCCATGCACTGCAGCCTACCAGGCTCCTCTACCCATGGGATTTTCCAGGCAAGAGTACTGGAGTGGGGTGCCATTGCCTTCTCCGAGGGCTCACTTAGACATCATGTAATTATAAAGAATGCTGCTGAACAGTACGCTTAAAAATGGGTGACGCATCTTATTAAATAACAGCGTCAGCAATTCCGTATATGACTGTGGCATGCCCTGTCGGCTATTTAGATAACTTCTTCCAAAGCAATGTTCTGTAGTTTTCAGGATTCAAGTTTTGCCCTCCTCTTTTTAATCAAATTTGGGCTTCCTTTGTGGCTCAGCTGGTAAAGAATCCGCCTGCAAGGTGGGAGACCTGGGTTGGGAAGATTCCCCTGGAGAAGGGAAAGGCTACCCACTCCAGTATTCTGGCCTGGAGAATTTTCCACAGAGTCTATAGTCCATGGGGTCGCAAAAAGTCGGACACGACCGAGCGACATTCACTCTAATCAAATTTATCCCTAGAATGTCTATGCCTCTTCAGACTACTGTAAATGAAATTGTTTTCTTCATTTTATTTTTGGGTTGTTTGTTCATAGCGTATAGAAAGTAAATAAGTTTCTGTATATTGAAAAAAATGGTGACAATAAGTTTTGTGTGGGGTGGGTTAAAGCACAGTTTAAAAAAACTTGTTCACTTGCTAAGTTGTGTCCAACTCTTTTCGACCCCACAGACAAGGACAGAAGTTGAAAGTGATGCAGAAGTGCCCAGTGGCCTCCAGTTTCTCTTTACCGCGCTGCACCCGCGCCGCCCCTCCCCCCCACCTCCCCACCCATCACTGTTTATCTTCAGGAGAGGCCCAGCTTCCCTGTCCTTCACCATCTCCCGGAGCTTGCTCAAACTCAGGTCCATGGAGTCAGTGATGCCATCCAACCATCTCATCCTCTGTCATCCCTTCTCCTCCCGCCTTCAATCTTTCCCAGCATCAGGGTTCTTTTCCAGTGAGTCGGCTCTTCACATCGGGTGATGCTTTCAAACTGTGGTGTTGGAGAAGATTCTTGAGAGTCCCTTGGACTGCAAGGAGATCCATCCAGTCCATCATAAAGGAAATCAGCTTGCTTAAACTCATGTCCATAGAATCAATGGTGCCATCCAACCATCTCATCCTCTGTCGTCCCCTTCTCCTCCTGCCTTCAGTCTTTCCTAGCATCAGGGTCTTTTCCAATGAGTCAGCTCATTACATCAGATGGCCAAAGGATTGGAGTTTCAGCTTCATCATCAGTCCTTCCAATGCATATTCAGGACTGATCTCCTTTAGGATGGACTGGTTGGATCTCCTTGCAGTCCAAGGGACTCTCAGGTGTCTTCTCCAACACCACACTTCAAAAGCATCAATTCTTCGGCGCTCAGCTTTATGGTTCAACTCTCACATCCATGCATGACTGCTGGGAAAACCATAGCTTCCGCCTTCTATCCTTGGACAAAGTTTCCTTTGTATCCAACCTAATGAACTATATGGAAATAGAGTTTCTAGAAAACATAGTCCCCATTCTAACCAAGAGGACCCAGAGCTATGCCCAAGTTAGGAACACCTGACCTGTGCATATAGCACATATATCAGAGAGCCAACTGTGGAGAAGGCATATTTGCTTTTTTTCCCTTTCCTTGATTGCAAAAACCACAGACTGTAAACCATAACATCTTTTCCCTTTAATTAGTGGATAACTGCACCACAATGTTGTGTGGTGCATACAGCAACTTGAGTCAGCCATGCATGCGTGCGTGCTAAAGTCACTTCAGTCGTGTGTGACTGTCTGATCCCATGGACTATAGCCCACCAGGCTCCTCTGTTCATGGGATTCTCCAGGCAGGAATACTGGAGTGGGCTGCCCTGCCCTTCTCCAGGGGATCTTGTCCACCCAGGGACTGAACCCGTCTCTTATGTTTCCTTCGTTCTTTAGCGCCAGTAAAGAACTAGGCAGGGTCTGTACCACCAGTGCCACCTGGGAAGCCCGATCAGCCGTGAGCATACACATATAAACGATGACATTTTGTAGAGATGCATTTGTGTCTTAGCTGGAGAACTTAAATTGCGTTTGTGTGTGTGTGTGTTTCAAATGGGGGACGTGTGGTTTAGTTTCCACATAACCCATTTAGGTGAAACTTTTGTAAGATACCCCTCCTTTGTGAATGGCAATAAACTGTATTTTAGAAGTTTTCTGTAAAGCTGTATAGTAGCTCATCACGGGTAAAAGAAACTGTAGGTTGAGAATAAACAGTAAGAGCTTCTAGGATAACTGAACTTTGGGGTTTACTCTCCCCCCAAACACTGTGGTATGCAAGACCTTAGAAACCAGTTTATCCAAATAGCTTTGGGGTGTTTGTAAACAGAGCAATCTCTCTTTGCCACTTAAGCATCTCCTTTCCTCGTGTTATTAATTAGGAGTGGGGACCATTTGTTACTGAACTTGAAAGTCCAGGATCCTCCCCTGGGTTGCAGTCCTGATTGGAATGCCAGCAAATTCTAAATAACCTGTTTTGTAAATAATACTTGCATAAGACTCTGAATTTGCAACATATTTTCATAATTTGTCTCCCTTTTATTCTTCTCATGGTCCTGGGTTGTCAGGCCCACCCCCCTCCCCCAGCACAACTGTTGTCCGAATTGTTTTGAGTGGAAAACTGAGAACGAGAACAATAAAGTGGGCTTCATTCTCCAGTTCTCTCCAGTCGGGCTTCCCTGCTGGACTCAGATGGTGAAGAATCTGCCTGTGATATTGAAGACCTGGATTCGATCCCTGAGTCGGGAAGATCCCCCTGGGGGAGGAGGGCATGGCAACCCACTCCAGTATTCTTGCCTGGAGAATCCCCATGGACAGAGGAGCCTGGTGGGCTACCGTCCATACAGTTGCAAAGAGTCGGACACAGATGAGTCACGAATGTTTTCAGTTCTCCAACTTGCAGTGAAGTGGTAGGGCTCAGTCTGAAGTCCTAGCTCCTTCCCCCTCATCTCTGTGAAAACATCCCTGATCGTCAGCCCCTCCTGGAATCCTCTGGTCTGACTGCTCCCTGCTCTGTGATTCTGGGGCCCATGAATGCGTCCATCCCTGTGCTTGTCACATGGAATTGTCTATCCCTCAGGGTCTCCAGTGTTCTTGCCTGGAGAATCCCAGGGATGGGGAAGACTGGTGGGCTGCCATCTATGGGGTCGCACAGAGTCGGACGTGACTGAAGTGACTTAGCAGCTGCAGCAGCAGCAGGGTCTCATTGGGAAGCAGAAAGCACGAAGTAATTGGAACCGGGGCTGCTTAATAGAAGGCAGGCTTCCGGGCACTGGCCACATTCCAACACACCCCTTACGGCTCCTCTGTCAGGCGGGTTTGTGCCATTGCCATGGAGACCAGAAGACCGCGGGGGGCCCCCCCACTCCGCCTTAAATACTTACCATATGGCTGTCTCGGTGCAGAAGTTTGCCACCCCGGGTGTAAAGAATTACTGTCAGCAGACGATTCCTTATCATTAACTTAGTGAAGAATGATTAACTAGGTGCTCCTTGGGGTAAAGAGAGCTCTGAAGAGGACGGCAGCTGGAAGGAACAGTGACACCACTTCTGGACTCAAGGCCGGTGACCTCTCTGATGCTGGGAAAGATTGAAGGCGGGATGGGGAAGGGGACGACAGAGGATGAAGATGGCATCACCGACGCGGCGGACGCGAGTTTGAGCAAGCTCTGGGAGCTGGCGGTGGATAGGGAGGCCTGGCCCACTGCAGTCCATTGGTTTGAAAAGAGGCAAGACACGACTGAGCAACAAAACTGCAAGGAGATCCAACCAGTCCATCGTAAATGACGTGAGTCCTGAATATTCTTTGTAAGGACTGATGCTGAAGCTGAAACTCCAATACTCTGGCCACCTGATGCAGGAAACTGACTTCTTGGAAAAGACCCTGATGCTGGGAAAGATTGAAGGTGGGAGGAGAAGGGGACAACAGAGGATGAGATGGTTGGATGGCATCACTGAGTCAATGGACATGAGTTTGAGCAAGCTCCAGGTGTTGGACAGGGAAGCCTGGCGTGCTGCAGTCCTTTGGTATGAAAAGAGTCAAGACGCTGCCTTGTCTCTGGAGCAGGGCTGGCTTCAGAGGGAAGCCCTGTCCCCCAGTGTCCCTCTGGTGCCCTCTGCTGACAACACTTCCTGAGGCACAGCCTGCCGCCCCCCGCCGCCAAAGGTCCCCACGTCCAGCCCCAGTATCACCACTCAGCTGGTGACTGGTGATTTGCACTTAAGACGCACTATATTGCTACCTGGCATGGTACTGAAAAGGGTGTCCTCTGTGCACCTTTTTCCTGGATTGTGACTTCCCCTCGCCAGGCAGGGGTGTTCCAGAAATGCCCCTGAGTGTTGCCCTGCAGACAGTGTCCCCTCCACGGGTTGGCCTGTGTTCTCCGAAGTGCTGTGCTGTCCCTGAGAGTCAGGACTCCACAGAGCCCTGAGGCCCTGGACGTTCACCCCTCCTGGAGAGCAGCCATGTACCTTGGGCTTCGTCTTCCGCTGAGGAGGCTGTGGGCTCTGGGCTCAGAGTTGAACAGTCCTATTGGGTTCCCTGTCAAGTCTGGATTGAGTTCTCAATTGCTACCTCTGACCCCCTGATGCAAATTTCCTTCCCTTTGCATTTCTTTTTTAAAAATTGCACTGTTTTATTTATGTATTTGATGCTTTTGAACTGTGCTATTGAAGAAGACTCTTAAGAGTCCCTGGAACTGCAAGGAACTCCAACAAGTCCATCCTAAAGGAGATCAGTCCTGAATATTCATTGGAAGGACTGATGCTGAAGCTGAAGCTCTCTTAATCCTTTGGCCACCTGACAGGAAGAGCTGACTCATTAGAAAAGACCCTGATGCTGGGAAAGATTGTGAGGGCAGAAGGAGAAGGGGACAACAGAGGATGAGATGGTTGGATGGTATCATCCACTTAGTGGATATGAATTTGAGCAAACACCGGGAGATGGTGAAGGACAGGGAAGCCTGGCGTGCTGCATTCCATGAGGTCGCAGAGTTGGACAGGAGTGAGCGACTGAACAATTAATGTATTTGTTTTTGGCTGTGCTGGGTCTTCCTTGTTGCACAAGGGCTTTCTCTAGTCGCAGCAGGTAAGGGCTACCCAGTAGTTGAGGTGGGCTTCCCTAGTGGCTCAAACGGTAAAGAATCTGCTTGCAATTACGGAGACCCAAATTCCATCTCTGGGTGGGGAAGATCCCCTGGAGGAGGGCGTGGCAACCCAATCCCATGGACAGAGGAGCCTGGTGGGCTACAGTCCACGGGGTCTCAGAGAGTCAAGAGATGACTGAGCAACTAACATTGTCACTTTCCATTTTTCTTGCACAGGCTTCTCACTGTGATGGCTTCTCTTGTTGCAGAGCATGGGCTCTAGGGCACTAGGGCTTCCATACTTGCAGCATGTGGGCTCAGTGGATGTGGCTCCCAGGCTCTAGACCACAGTCTCAATAGTTGTGGCCCATGGAACTAGTTACTCTGCAATGTGTGGGATTTTCCCAGACCAGGGATTGAACCTGCCTCCCCTCCATTGGCAAGCAAGTCCTATCCACTAGACCACAACGGCACTCCACTCCAGTATTCTTGCCTGGAAAATCCCATGGACAGAGGAGCCTGCAGTCCATGGGGTCGCAAAGAGTCGGACACGACTGCGTGACTTCCCTTTCCCTTTTCACTTTCATGCACTTGGGAAGGAAATGGCAACCCACTCCAGTGTTCTTGCCTGCAGAATCCCAGGGACAGGGGAGCCTGGTGGGCTGCCATCTATGGGGTCGCACAGAGTCGGACACGACTGAAGCGACTTAGCAGCAGCAGCAGACCACCAGGGAAGGACCCCCCCCCTCCGCCCCGCCTTCCCCGCTCTGTTTTTCAAAAGGTGTCTTTGAGCAGTCAGCATCTTTCCTGTTTCTCTGTGGACTTCTGGTTGCTGACTGCAGCCTCTGATCCCTCCAGGTCTTTCAGACTTCTCCTTGGCCTGCTCTGTCCATCAGCCTGGCTCTGTCCATTTCTCTGGGCCACGTCTGCCTTTCTTGATATTGGGGCCCCATGTGATGTAGCCCTTACCTTGGCAATGAGTGGAGGAAGTGTGTTAGAATCTTCAGGGTGCATCCATATGTTCTTATGTGTGGGACTAAATGCAGATTTGTTCATCTGAATCTGAAATGTATGAGGTGGGTTTGGGGGTTTCTTCTTAGGCTTTTTTTTTTTTTTTTTTTGCACGTGGAGGTGGTTACCACTTTTCTTGTTTTTTGAGATAACATTTTGTCAAGCACAAGGAAAGTAATTTTCCTCTCTAATTGAAGTGTGGCTGTTTTGAGGATTTGTACACAGTTCAGTGTGTACACCCTTTTTTAAAAAAATTAATTTATTTAAATTGGAGCCTAATTACTTTACAATATTGTAGTGGTTTTTGCCATACGTTGACAGCCATGGGTATACCTGTGTCCCCCATCCCGAACCCCCCTTCCACTTCCCTCCCCATCCCATCCCTCAGGGTCATCCCAGTGCACCAGCCCTGAGCACCATGTCTCATGCATCGAACCTGGACTGGCAATCTGTTTCACATATGATAATATACATATTTTAATGTTATTCTCTCAAATCATCCCACGCTCGCCTTCTCCCACAGAGTCCAAAGGTCTGTTCTTTACATCTGTGTCTCTTTAGCTGTCTCGCAAATAGGGTCGTCGTTACCATCTTTCTAAATTCCATATATATGCGTTAGTATACTATATTGGTGTTTTTCTTTCTGAGTTACTTCACTCTGTATAACAGGCTCCAGTTTCATCCATCTCATTAGAACTGATTCAAATGCATTCTTTTTCATAGTTGAGTAATACTCCATTGTGTATACGTACCACAGCCTTCTTACCCATTCGTCTGCCATTGGACATCTAGGTTGCTTCTGTGTCCTGGCTATTGTAAACAGTGTACACCCTTCTTAATATATGTACTAAAGATCTTAAAAACCACATAGTTTCTAAATAGATATTCCAGTTACTTTTCTAGCCTAAAATGTGTAAGCTACTTTTCCTTAAGAGAATAGCAAATACTGATAGGCTGTGCCATCATATAGGTCCCATTAACTCATTGCTTAATATCATAAGCACTGCATGCTCAATTTGCAATTTTTCATGGCATGTTCATGGCACATTATTGGAAGCTGGAATGTCATGATGAGGGACAAGAAAGAGCCAGGATCAAGAAATACTTTTCTTTGGGAAGTGGGTCTTCTAAAACACCTGGGAGTCAAAGTCATTTTAAATGTTCAAGACATATTTTGTGCACAGTTGTGACACCAGATTGCCATTGAGTATGTTTTGTGTTAAAAAAAATTACCCCCAGTGAAATAGTCAGCTGACGCTCAGGACATGTGTGCTGTGCTAAGTCGCTTCAGTTGTGTCCAACTCTGCAACCCTGTGGACCATAGCCCGCTAGGCTCTTCTGTCCATGGGATTCTCCACTCAACTACTTTGTAAACAAAGTCAATTACTTTGCCAAAAAAGGCCTGTCTAGTCAAAGCTATGGTTTTTCCAGTGGTCAGGTACAGATGTGAGAGTTGGACTATAAAGAAAGCTGAGTGTCGAAGAATTGATGCTTTTGAACTGCAGTGTTGGAGAAGATTCTTGAGAGTCCCTTGGACTGCAAGGAGATCCAACCAGTCCATCCTGAAGGAAATCAGTCCTGAATATTCACTGGAAGGACTGATGCTAAAGGTGAAGCTCCAGTCCTTTGGCCACCTGATGCAAAGAACTGACTCATTGGAAAAGACCCTGATGCTGGAAAAGATTGAAGGCAGGAGGAGAAGGGGATGACAGAGGATGAAATGGTTGGATGGCATCACCCACTCAGTGGACATTAGTTTGAGCAAGCTCCGGGAGCTGGTGATGGACAGGGAAGCCTGGCATGCTGCAGTCAATGGGAACTGAACTGAGAGTTCCTGGGAAGCTTGAATGCCACAGATCGCTGATAAGATACTCCAGGAGATTGTCCAAGGAGACAGAGACCAGTGATGAGAGTATGTGCAAGTTTGGATACATTTCAATGGATGTTTTTTATTTTTTTCCCCCCACCACGGGCTTCTTTGTTACCAAAGATGTGCTCTCCGATTGCTTCGCAATTAGATCCTCTTCCTGGATGACTCAACTCTCTTCAGAGACAAGGGAACTCAGGAGGGTGACCGGGGAGGTGACATCAGTGATTGTCGTAGCTCGTAGAAGCCAGTGATGTCTTACACTGTCCCCTGGATGGCTTTCTAGTCATAGCTGATAAGTCGTGGGTATGATTCATGGCCTTTGAAATCTGATCCCAGACCTAAACGTTTCTCCCATTTCCATTCTGATCTCCAGTGGTTGCGATTTTCCCAGTCCATCTAAGCTCCATATCTGAGCTCTACTGCACATGGCACCCCACTCCAGTACTCTTGCCTGGAAAATCCCAAGGACAGAGGAGCCTGGTAGGCTGTAGTCCATGGGGTCCCGAAGAGTCAGACACGACTGAGCGACTTCACTTTCACTTTTCAGTTTCATGCGTTGGAGAAGGAAATGGCAACCCATTCCAGTGTTCTTGCCTGGAGAATCCCAGGGACGGGGGAGCCTGGTGGGCTGCTGTCTGTGGGGTTGCATAGAGTCGAACATGACTGACGCGACTTAGCAGCAGCAGCAACAGCACACCCCTTTCCTGCAGTGGCCCTTGATGTCCATCAATGAATATGTCCCTTGACCTGCCTTCCCAGCTGCCAGAGTCCTTGCTTATGTTCGTGTTCCCTGCCCTGTCTTGGTTTGAGCATGTGTGGCTGCTGATCTGTGATGTGTTCTGGGCAGTAGAGATGCTTTTTCCTCTCTACCTAGAGGATGAAGTTGCTAGACGCATTTGCTCACTTGATACAGAGTCACTCCCCTGCTTCCCTGCCGGGCCTTCTGGGACTCCCTCCCCCAACCTGCCCCACCACTGCCTCCAGGATATCATTCAGGCTTATGAAACTAAAGGTCAAATTCCTCATCTTCCTCCTTCTGGCCTTATCTTCAGAGGCTCCCCTTGCCAGGGTGCTACAACTTTTCAGGCTGACATTCTTCAGACAGGCCCGGGTCCTGACCCCTTCCCATGGAATGTCCACCCCCATCTCTGCTGGCCCTTTCAAGTTGCTGTCTGGGGGTGAAGGTCTTTCATCTCCAGCCCTGAGCCCCTCCCCTGTCACCCCCACTGCCCTGACTCTGCCGTGACACTGTCCCTTCCTGAATGAGTCCCAGCTCCCACAAAAATCAGGGTTCCCCTCCGCCCTTGGTGGGTGTCATCTTCAATCATCAGTAACAACATCCGTTGGATGAAATATGAAAGCTTGCTTCCAAAAAGAGTTCCATGGACTAGTTTTTGTTCTGTTTTTTTCCCTTCCCTCCCTCTTGCTGTTTCCAGAGTAAATGTTTCCATCAGGACAGCAAGGCAGTCTGCTCATTTTTGGACACTTCTAAGCCCTAAAAACTCAACAGGAGTTTGCCAAACAGAATTCCAGTGCATAATCCAAACCGGAATATTCGGCCTGGCGAGTGAGCTTGGGGCTTTCCTTCTGACCGGGGTACACGGACTGGCATCGTGGGTGGGCGTGGATTCCTTTGTCCTTGCCTGCCTGCCTTTTTGTAAAGGGAGTTTTCTTTTTTTTTGCCCCTGAGCAAGGAACACTGAGAACTTTGCCCGGTGGTTGTAGAACAGGACTGCCCTGTTTGTGGCTCCTGCAGACAGTGCCCTCTGTGACTGGCAATGCCCAGCACTATCATGACTGTTAAACAGAGGATGGCAATAAAAGGAGCCTGCATGTGTACAATGCACGATGCATTCGAGGCGTGACTCATCACGTGTAATGCACGATAGACCATACACAGCTGATGGGCAGAGCCGTATTCCTGGGACCCTAGGGCCAGCTTCAGGTCTGGGCTTCACTAGGTTCAAGCCTGATGAAGTCTTCCTTAGGGAAGACTTAGGAGAAGCTTGATGGGGTCAAGAGTACAGACCTGAGGTCTTCAAAGCTGCCTTGTTTGCAACTCTCTTCTCCATGAGCATGAAAAATGTCGGACAAACGCTTTGTCTTGGCGAGGAAGCCTGGATAGGCAGAGATCACCGGCTACTCTGTCTCCCAAACCTGGAGCAGTTTTTTTTGCTGGGAGTGTAGGTGGAGTGTGGTTTGGACGAGGCAGACGGGCTGCCTTGGAATGTGGTCTTTGTGGCTGGAGCAGGAGCTGGGAAGTCTTTGCAGATGAAGGGAAGCAACACAATGTGATTTGGGCTTTGGGGTGAAGCCAGACCTTTGTTCAAAAATTTTTTATTTTATTTGGCTGAGCCAGATCTTCATTGAAGATCTTCCATCTTCATTGCAGTGTTCAGAATCTTTAGTAGTGGCACATGGAATCTCGTTCCCTGACCAGGGATCGAACCTTGGGCACCCTGCATTTGGAAGCTCAGATTCTTAGCCAGTGGACCTCCAGGCGAGTCCCTTAGCCAGACATTAATGACAGCGCTTTGAGAGAATCTCACATGCAAGGGTTCACGGGGATGAGATGGAAAAGCTCACCAGGTCATGGCCGAGTCGTTAACAGGTGATGAGTTGCCTGTAAGAAGGGCTACCTTCAGAACCTGTCATAAGACCCTGCAGGTTCCTCCATCATCATGGTTTCACCTAAAGGCTTTCTAAAAACGTGATGCTCAGATTCACCAGCTCTGTGCATGTCTGGTTGTTGTCTCTTTGGGGACATCCATCCCTTCTTTCTCCTCCGTCTCCTGCTCTTTCATCCTCTTCTGCCAGGCAGCCCAAGGGTTCTTCTGCTGTTCCTAGGTCTGTTTTCTGTGTGGACAGCCTCCATTCCTGCCTCTCCAGTCTTTTAAGTTCCTTCCCCTGCTGTTCACTCCATCTTTTCCTCCAAGAACTCCCGCCTCCCGCCCACCCCAGCTAACTGCCCACCAACCCTCTGATTGGACATAGCCCTTGGCCACCCCCAGCTGGGGCATGTCAAAACCTAAACTCTCCACCACATATCCTTCACCTTGGCTGTTTCTGGCTGAGTGTGTAATCTTGGCTGGGTTGAAGCGTTGAAACGTAATGGGATCTGTCATTACGTTGGGATTAAAAATAGTCTAGACTTGGAAACCAGTTGTTAGCCGAACGAATTGCTTCATAGTTCTGTTTGGAATGGTCATTTTGTTCATTATGTTTTGTTTATGGTGTCAACTTGCAATAAAGAATTACTCTGTTACCCTAAGGAGGAGTTGAGTTGTCCTCGGGTGCAGGCAGAGAGACGGGTCCAAGTACGGTGTGGTTTCATCCTTGAGCCTGTCAGTGGCTTCATTTCCAGCTCTGCAACTGCCAGAGGAGGAATGTTTCTTTGCTTTAGTGCCTGGTGAGGTTTGGAACTGATTTTCAGGTCAGCCCTGGCATATAGTGGGAGCACAGTGAACTTCCAAAATTGTACCCTGGCAATGGCACCCCACTCCAGTACTCTTGCCTGGAAAATCCCATGGATGGGGGAGCCTGGTGGGCTGCAGTCCATGGGTCATGAAGAGTCGGACACGACTGAGCAACTTCACTTTCACTTTTCACTTTCCTGCACTGGAGAAGGAAATGGCAACCCACTCCAGTGTTCTTGCCTGGAGAATCCCAGGGACAGGGGAGCCTGGTGGGCTGCCGTCTGTGGGGTCGCACAGAGTCGGACATGACTGAAGTGACTTAGTCGCAGCAGTAGCAGCATGCCCATAAACAGTCATCTTTTTCACTAGTTTTCCTAGCAGTTTATAAAAAGAATGGCTTTTTGGTGTAGAAAAGCGGTTGGCAGCTTTTTTTTTTTAAGTAACAAGCCAAGTAGTAAATATTTTTGGCTTTATGGGCCCCAAACTATTCCATTCTCTCCTGTAGCAGTGTATAAACAAATGGGTGTGGTTGTATTCCAATAAAATTTTATTTACCCCAAACAAAAAAAAGACAGCTGGCTGGATTTTTTGCAGGGAGGGTGAGGGGAGGGCATACCACCTAGCATGTGGGATCTTCCCTGACCAGGGATGGGACCCAGGCCTCCTGCATTGGGAGCACGGAGTCTTAACCACTGGACCACCAGGGAAGTCCTAGCTGGGTGGGTTTGATTCATGGGTCATAGGGCTTTCCGGGTAGCTCAGCTGGTAAAGAATCCGCCTGCAGTACAGGAGACCCTGGTTCGATTCCTGGGTGATCCGCTGGAGAAGGGACAGGCTACCCACTCCAGTATTCTTGGGCTTCCCTCATGGCTCAGCCTACAATGCAGAAAACCTGGGTTCCATCCATGGGTTGGGAAGATACCCTGGAGAAGGGAAAGGCTACCTACTCCAGTATTCTTGGGCTTCCCTGGTGGTGCAGACTGTAAAGAATCTGCCTGAAGTGCAGGAGATCTGGGCTTAATCCTTAGGTTGGGAAGATCTCCTGGAAGATCCCCTGGAGGATGGCATGGCAACCCACTCCAGTATTCTGGCCTGGAGAATCCCATGGACAGGGGAACCTGGTGGGTTGCAGTACATGGAGTAAGTAGCAAAGAGCTGGAAACAACTGAGAGGGTAAACATGGCACATGGTAGGAAAAATAGGGTGGTTAATTGATGGCTTACTCGATGCTTAGTTGGATTATTACTATATGAGAAAAGCTGGGTTAAGGATTTATAGATTGAAAATTTTCAGGATAAAAGTTGTAAAATTCTTTTAAGGAGTCAGTCAGTCCACTTGTGTACATACTGTGTCTAACTCTGAGTAGGGAGTGTTTATACACACGGGTTTGATCCTATGGTCAGGAACAGCTGAGACCTGTGGTCTTGCCACAGCTAAGATCCCATGGAGACGGAAGATGGCACGTGTTGCAACTAAGACCCAGCACAGCGAAACAGATAAATATTTTTTTTTTAAAGCAGTCTACCAGGTCCTCAAAATGTTTACCCTAGTTACCGTATGACCCCAGCATTCTACTCCTAGTTGTACACCCAAGGGAAATGAGGATGCATATTCACACACAAACATGTGTATACAAGTGTTCATGGGGCGCTGACAGCCAAATGTATGGATGTGAGAGTTGGACTCTAAAAAAAGCTGAGCGCTGAAGAATTGATGCTTTTGACCTGTGGTGTTGGAGGAGACTCTTGAGAGTCTCTTGGACTGTGAGGAGATCCAACCAGTCCATCCTAAAGGAGATCAGTCCTGGATGTTCATTTGAATGACTGATGGTGAAACTCCAGTACTTTGGCCACCTAATGTGAAGAACTGATTCATTGGAAAAGACCCTGATTCTGGGAAAGACTGAAGGGGAGAGAAGACGGGGACTACAGAGGGTGAGATGGTTGGATGGCATCACCGACTCAATGGACATGAGTTTGAGTTAACTCCGGGAGTGGGTGATGGACAGGGAGGCCTGATGTCCTGTAGTCTGTGGGGTGGCAAAGAGTCAGACACAACTGAACTACTGAGCTGAACTGACTGAATAGCCCAATCAGTAGAAACAAAGTAAATATATCCATCCCTGATGAACAGATACATTGAATGTGGTCGATTGGTACGATGGAGTATCACTCAGCCCTAAAAAGGAACGGAGTTCCAACACAGGGGTCAACACGGACACACCTGTAAAACACATCATGAGTGAAAGAAGCCTGACACAAAAGCCCACCTGTTGTATGACTGTGTGTACCAAGTGTCCACAGTACGACGTGTACATGTACATGGTCTCCGGGGAGGGCTGGAGAGTGACTGCTGACAGGTACGAGGTTTCTTCTGGCTTAGGAAGCCTGTTCTCAGCTGGGTGGGTGGTGATGGTTGGACGAGTCTGAATACAACTAACAGTCCATTCATTCATGTGTACGTGGGTGGATTGGCTTGTATTCGTCTTATAGCTAAATAGAGCTGTTACAGAAATTAAAAAAAAAAACAACAACAACATTGAAAGAAACCTGTTACAGAAAAAGTCCTAGGTGCAGGACTTTAAAAAAATATTTTTTTTTTTTTGGCTCTGGTGGGTCTTTTGTTGGTGCACGTGGGCTTTCTCCAGTTGTGGTGAGCAGGCGCCCCTGTCCACTTGCAGCCTGTGGACGTCTCATTGCGCTGGCTTCTCTTGTTGCAGAACACGGGCTCTTGGGCGCACGGGCTTCAGTAGTTGTGGCCCCCCGGGCTCTGGAGCCCAGGCTCAGCGGTTGTCGTACACGAGCTTTCTTGCACTGTGGGAAATGGACTCTTCCCTGAACAGGGCTCTGACCCATGTCTCCTGCGTTGGCAGGCAGATTTTTTAACCACGGGACCCCCAGGGAAGCTCTAGGTGCAGGATTGATGGGTGAGACATAACTTGTGAATGATTTTAAAACACCCATCTTGTGTTTTTTTGGAGGAAGGAAATCCAGAAAGCAAAGGGGTCCGTCTGGACCTCTGGTTTCCGGTGTGTTTTTTAGTGTCTGTACTCTGCTGCCCCTTCTGTAAACGGTAGGCTTTGCAGATGCTGACCAGATGAGGAGTACAGACCAGGAGAGGGGTGGATCCCTGGTCTCCCACAGGGAATTGGGGCCCAAGCTGGATCCTTTCACTCCTAGGTCGTCCTAAAGCCAGTCCAAGAACTGGTGGGTAGCACGGAGCTACACGTCCTCCTTGTCAAGTCCTGAGGACTGGTTTGCTCATTTGGTGGGGGGAGCTCATGGACCCTCTTTCTGCGTTGCAGGTTGAAGAAGGCAGCAAAGCCGCGGCTGTGGACAAACTGCTGGCCGGAGACGAGATCGTGGGCATCAATGACATCGGTCTGTCTGGGTTTAGACAGGAGGCCATCTGCTTGGTGAAGGGGTCTCATAAGACCCTGAAGCTGGTGGTGAAAAGGTAAGACCTAGGCGTCAAGCCTTGTTTATGGACAGAGATGAGCAGGTCAGCAAAGCTTGGAGTCTATTGGCTGCCCTGTGTCAACTGTGACAGTCCTAATGTGGACGTGTGTGTGTGTGTGTGTGTGCATACATATTTGAGCGTGTACACTTAGGAAGTATATGAGTGATTCATCTCTTGGCCAAGGATGAATCCAACTTCACAAATTTGAAAGATTTCCTTCTCTTTTTCTATTTTTTTAATTTAGTTTTATGTTGGAGCATAGTTAACTTAGCTAAAGCTCCAATACTTTCGCCATGTGATGCAAATGGCGGACTCTTTGGAAAAGACAGCAAATTGAATCAGTTATACATACATACATATATATATATATATATATATATATATATATATGCAAACACACACACTCTTTTTTTGATTGTTTTCCTGTGCTTGTCACAGAGTATTGAGTAGAGTTCCTGGTAACAGTCAGTTCTTACAAGATTCCTTCTTTCATTACTGCTGAGTGTTAATTTTTGACTTGTGAAGTGATTTTGATTCCTTAAATCTTATCCCTGGCAATAGCTGATTCTCTAAATGAAGCAAAGTGTCATGGCCCAGTTTTAACACAAGGCGGCAGGCTACTGGATTTTCGGATCTCATGCTAACGTGGAGTGATGTACACAGATATCCAGGTGTTTCTAGCACTGTGCTGAGCTCTGGGGCAGGCAAGCATACTAGCCTAGAAAGCAAATTGTTAATAGGAGTTGGGATAATTTGAGGGGGTCAGGGAGCGAAATTGTGGACCTGATGCTTTTACAGGCAGGAACTAGAACAGTACAGATGGGCAACTCAGAGGTATTGGTGATTGTTTTGGGCCACGCTGGCTGCAAAGCTTGCCGGCTTCCCTGGTGGCTCAGCTGGTAAAGAATCTGCCTGAAGTGCAGCAGACCATGGTTCGATTCCTGGGTTGGGAAGATCCCCTGAAGAAAGGATAGGCTACCCACTCCAGTATTCTTGAACTTCCGTGGTGGCTCAGCTTGGAAAGAATCTGCCTGCAATGTGGGTTCGATCCCTGGGTTGGGAAGAGCCCCTGGAGAATGGAATGGCTACCCACTCCAGTATTCTTGCCTAGAGCATTCCATGGAATTCTTGCAAGATCTTAGTTCCCTGACCAGAGATCAGACTCAGGGCCCCAAAGTGATGGCACCAGAGTCTTAACCACTGCACAGCCAAGAAATTCCTGTGACTGCTTTTATATAGAGAAATAATCCTCCACTTGGTATTTCACAGTTAGCTCATTCACAGTACAGTGTTGACCTGCCTTTTTTAAACAGAATTAGTCCAGTCTTTTCCAAGATTGGCTGTAAATTTTAAAAAGTAAAATGACCTGCCCTTGCACTTCAGTTTTTAGTACAGACTTGAAGACATATCCCAAAGGATTTTTTTGGGGGGGAAGCAAAATAGCATCCATGGAGGAGGTTCAGAAAGTGAAGAAGGAGAAAGTTTTCTTTGCCGCATTAACGGAGCAGCCTCATTGCTCCGTGGAATAGGCGATTGTCCTTGTACATCAGAAAACTAGTGTCCCGGCATGGCTGTTTCTGAGCCCTTTGGGGTGGAGGGGACAAGAGAGATGCTGTCGTGGTGTAGCGTTTCTTTGGGGTCACCTCATCGACCTCTGCACTTTTAAAGAGGAGAAGCTTTTAGGGTTCGGTGTGGTGTGTTCCCAGGGTCAGCAGCAGCTTGGTCCCTCAAGAGCGGTCAGCTGCAGTGACCCCAAAGGGTTCTATGCAGTGCCCTCAAAGGGTTTGCTCACTGCGCAGTGGTCAAAACAAGCACTCTTCAGGGGTGGCTGCTGGAATACCAGCTACAGTTTTCTCCAAGTGTGATTTTTTATTCTGCATTTATCAGTACTGAGAGTGACGTGGATGTGGGAAACCATTTCACTTTTCATGTCGTCGTTAAGTATTTATTTTTATTTATTTGGGTGTGCTGGGTCTTAGTTGTGGCACCTGGGATCTAGTTCCCTGACCGGGGCTGGAACCCCTGGCGCCCTGCATTCAGAGCGCAGTTTCTTAGCCACTGGACCACCAGGCAAGTCCCAATATTCACTTTCAAAAGGGAATTGCATGGAGTCCATCAGCCTTTCTCCCACCCAACTGCATCCCCTCGTTTTGCCTCTCCGGAGAGCGGCCGTGTCAGTACTACGCTCTTAGGTTTCCTTGGAGAAACAGGCGCTTGTGTGTTTACACATGAAAGTGGAGTTTGTTGAGCGCCCTGAGGTCTGACTCATGACTTGTCCTAATGACCCCACGATGCTCCGAGGTCTGGATGGTCCACTGTGTGGGTAACAGATCCTCTCTGTATGGATGTTTATGGTGCTTCCAGAGTATTCATGCAGCAGACACTGCTGTGCTGTGGCGCCTTTGCACAAAAAGTCCGTGTGTGTGTAAGTCATCGTGGTCCATTCCTCATGTGAGAGGTTTTAAGTCAGAAAGTACATGCCTTGTGAAGTTTGTTTTCGCTGCCTTTGTGGATGGGATAGATGACAGATGCTTTTATTGCTTGAAATAGGCATTTCTGTCCATGGGAGTGAGGTGGAACACCCTTCCATGTGTTCAGAAGCTTGTTCTGAATTCAAGGAACATATGTAAGGGTCTTAAAACAAGACGATCTGAGTTCTGTTTGGAGCACAAGCCATGAGAACTGGTTGTGAGAGGAGGTAGAAGAGGCCTAGGGGCCTGCTTGCTGGTGGGGACAAGTGGGTATTCAAAGAACGGTGGGAACACAGTCAGATTTGGACTCCGAAGGGTGGAGGGGAGCCCCCAGTATAGACTGTCACTTTTGCATTCTGCATACCCGGGTTCTCTTTAAGTGACAGGTGTGCAGAATGATTATCTAGTTCGGAATGGCTTAGTAATCTAAGTAATGTGGAGAAAGAAATGGCAACCCACACCAGTATTCTGGCCTGGAGAGTCCCATGGACAGAGGAGCCTGATGGGCTACAGTCCATGGGGTCAAAAAGACTGAGAGACAACTGAGTGACTGAACTTAGGAATCTAAGTAACATAACACATGTAACACGTTATAAAACCGAAACAAGTGGTTGATTCAGATGCTTTTTTTTTTTAAATACACTTTAAATGACAAGCTTAGATATTTTTGAAAATTTTAAGTTATTTTATATTAAATTTTAATGCTGTGTGTAGGTATTATTTGGGCATCCCATGTGGCTGAGTGGTAAAGAATCACCTGCCAATGCAGCAGACATAGGTTCGATCCCTGGGTTGAAAAGATCCCCTGGAGGAGAAAATGGCAACCCATTCCAGTATTCTTGCCTGGAGAATCCCATGGACAGAGGAGCCTGGTGGGCTACAGTCCACGGGGTTGCAAAGAGTTGGACACGACAGAGTGACAGAGCACACACACAGGGAGGTATTATTTTGCCTATTGGAAAACTCTGAAATAGATTTTTCCTAGACATATGCATAAAATTTTATAAACGGGTGAATTTCACAAACCAGGGAGTTAGTTAATATTAGAATCTGTTACCGTCACCTGACACATGGTGAATTCCTGCTTTAAATCCTGACGATGCACATAGTTCAGTTCAGTTCTGTTCAGTCGCTTAGTCGTGTCCGACTCTTTGCAACCCCATGAATAGCAGCTCGCCAGGCCTCCCTGTCCATCACCAACTCCTGGAGTTCACTCAGACTCACGTCCATCAAGTCAGTGATGCCATCCAGCCATCTCATCCTCGTCATCCCCTTCTCCTCCTGCCCTCAATCCCTCCAAACATCAGGGTCTTTTCCAGTGAGTCAACTCTTTGCATGAGGTGGCCAAAGTATTGGATTTTCAGCTTCAGCATCAGTCCTTCCAGTGAACACCCAGGACTGATCTCCTTTAGGGTGGACTGATTGGACCTCCTTGCAGTCCAATCAGGGACTCTCAAGAGTCTTCTCCAACACCATAGTTCAAAAGCCTCAATTCTTCAGTGCTCAGATTTCTTCACAGTCCAACTCTCACATCCATACATGACCACTGGAAAAACCATAGCCTTGACTAGATGGATCTTTGTTGGCAAAGTAATGTCTCTGCTTTTGAATATGCTATCTAGGTTGGTCATAACTTTCCTTCCAAGGAGTAAGCATCTTTTAATTTCATGGCTGCCATCATTATCTGCAGTGATTTTGGAGCCCCCAAAAATAAAGTCTGACAGTGTTTCCACTGTTTCCCCATCTATTTCCCATGAAGTGATGTGACTGGATGCCAGATCTTAGTTTTCTGAACATTGAGCTTTAAGCCAACTTTTTCACTCTCCTCTTTTACTTTCATGAAGAGGCTCTTTAGTTCTTCTTCACTTTCTTCCATAAGGGTGGTGTCATCTGCATATCTGAGGTTATTGATATTTCTCCCAGCAGTCTTGATTCCAGCTTGTGCTTCTTCCAGCCCAGCGTTTCTCATGATGTACTCTGCATATAAGTTAAATAAGCAGGGTGATGATATACAGCCTTGATGTATTCCTTTTCCTATTTGGAACCAGTCTGTTGTTCCATGTCCAGTTCTAACTGTTGTTTCCTGACCTGCATACAGGTTTCTCAAGAGGCAGGTCAGGTGGTCTGGTATTCCCATCTCTTTCAGAATTTTCCACAGTTTATTGTGATCGACACAAAGGCTTTGGCATAGTCAATAAAGCAGAAATAGATGTTTTTCCGGAACTCCCTTGCTTTTTCAATGATCCAGCAGATGTTGGCAATTTGGTCTCTGGTTCCTCTGCCTTTTCCAAAACCAGCTTGAACATCTGGAAGTACATGGTTCACGTTTTGCTGAAGCCTGGCTTGGAGAATTTTGAGCATTACTTTACTAGCGTGTGAGATGGTGCACACAGTAAGGACTTTTAAAACTCCATTCTAAGTTATATTTTTTAATTAAATTATTATTTGTTTGGCTGTGCCAGGTGTTAGTCTCGGCATGTGGGATCTAGTCCTCTGACCAGGAATTGAACCTGGGCCCCCTGCATTGGGAACATGGAGTCTTAACCACTAGGTATACCCAGGAAGTCCTGTGAGTGCTTTTAAAATTGAGTTATTAAGTCAATAACATATATCCTTCTCTGCTTGGTCACTCAGTCATGTCTGACTCTTTGCACCCCATGGACCGTAGCCCGCCAGGCTCCTCTGTCCATGGGATTCAGTAGGCGAGAATACCGCAGTGGGTTGCTGTTCCTTTCTCCAGGGGATCTTCTCAACCCAGGGATTGAACCCCAGTGTCTTGCGTCTCCTGCATTGGCAGGTAGATTCTTTCCCACTGCACCACCTAGGAAGCCCGTATCCTTCTTTGTCTAATCTCCCCATTCTCATCTGTCTCCATCCCTAGGCAATCACTACTTTGACTTGTATGTCTGAGAAGAGCAGTTTTCTAGTGTTTTATGCCTTGGGCTTCCCTGGTGCTTCAGTCAGGTAAAGAGACCGCCTGCAATGCAGGAGACCCAGATTCCATGTAGAACTCCACAATAGATCACATACTTGTTTTTTGTTTTTTAAGTGATTATAAAGGCACTCTACAGTGAATTCATTGACTGAGCCACCAACACACAAGTAATCCAATGTTGGAGGTTGACCAGATGGCAGAGGCGCTTCGTTAACCCTTAAGTATCTAACCACCCCAGGCACCTTAAGAAAAAGGTGGCTTTTCTGATAAAGACTGAGGACAGCTTAGGGTCCTGATGGTGAGAGTGGCCAGTGCAGCTTGGGTTGTTCTGGGAGGATCTGCGGAAAGGCATGTATGCACCTCAAGGTGAAACAGGCTTTGTGAACAACGTGCGCAGTTTTTTCTGGTTGGTTGGTTGGGTCTTTTTGTTTTTTTGTTTTCTTTTGAGAGGAGGGGTCTATGCTAGGTCTGTTGTTGCACAGGCTTGTCTCTAGTTGTGGGGAGCTGGGGGGCGGTGGTCTACTCTGTTTGCGGTGCGTGGGCTTCTCATTGCAGTGGCTCCTGTTGTTTTGGAGCATGGGCTCAGTAGTTGTCACACGTGGGCTTGGTTGCTCCTAGGCCTGGGGGATCTTCCTGGACCAGGGATTGAACGCGTGTCCCCTACATCGGCAGGCGGATGATCCTTCACCACTGGACCACCAGGGCAGTCCCAAAATGGGAATTGTGGTTGACATACTTCCCTCCCGCTGGTGACGTCTGCTGGCTGTGTTTGTCTTTCTCCTCCTTGCCGAGAGTCACAAAGTGGAGACATCTGGTTTCTCGGGCCCTGCAAATCTTGTCATCATTTAGAAGCCAGAGCCCAGAGGGCAATGCCTTAGGGGACCGGAACCCTGATCACTGTCTGTCTGCAGCCAAGCTTCTTTCCCAGATGGATGAGTGCTGACACTGACTCCCTCCCAGGGTCGTGTTGTCAGGGAACAAAGAAGGGTCACAGGATCTGATGGGCAGGTGTGGGAGGTATATGGGCAGCAGTATTTCCTTGAGGGCTGCACCGAGCCAGCATCATATCTGGCCTCCCATCTGCCTCTGGCTCCTCGGAGCCGTCCTGAGCAGGCAGCTGTCCTGAGCAGGCGGCTCTGTGCGTGGCCCCAGCAGTGATCAGCGGAGAGATGCTCCTGAAGCTTCAAGAGGAGCTTGAGGAGTGGCTAGGACTGGGCAGGTTGTTTCTCCCCCTCCCCATCCCTCCTCCCCAACTCCCCTTTCTCCCCTCCCCCTTCTCCCCTCTCCCCTCACTTCTTCCCAGCCCCTCTCCCCTCCTTGAGAGCTCTTCTTGGTTCAGAAACTCTGTGTGTTCAGGGGGATGTGTATCTTACTGGAGATGTTTCCCTCTTTCTCACCCTCCCCCTTCTTTCACTCTCCCCCCTCCCCCTTCTCCCCCCTCCCCCTTCTCCCCCCTCCCCCTTCTCCCCCCTCCCCTTCTCCCCCCTCCCCCTTCTCCTCCTCCCTCTTTTCCCCTCCCCTGACCCTTCTCCTGTTCCTCTCCCTTATCCCCCTCCCCTCCCTTCTTCCCAGCCCCTTTTCCCACTTGAGAGCTCTTCCTGGGACAGAAACTTTGTTTGTTCAGGGGTATGTGTATCTTACTGGAGATGCTACCCTCTTTCTCCCCCTCCCCCTTCTTCCCTCCCCTCCCCTTCTTTCTCTCCCCCTCCCATCTCGCCCCTTCTCCCCTCCCCTCCTCCGCTCCCCCGTTCTCCCTCTCCTCTTGGTTCTCTCCCTCCCCCCTCCCCCTGTACTTCCTCTCCCCTTCTCCCTCTCTTCTCCTCTCTCTTCCTGTTGCATCTACCTTCTCCCCTCCCTTCCCCTCTCGCTTCCCCCTCTCTTCTCCCACTCCCCTCCCTTCTCCCCCTCCCCTCATCTCCCCTTTCCCTTCTGGAGAGCTCTTCCAGGGGCGGAAACTCTGTGTGTTCGGGGTGTCTGTCTTACCCAGGATGCTTATGCAGAGTGGTCTGAGAGACATCATTCACATTTTAGTGGAAAAGTTTCTGTTTTGAGCGTTTGGGGGCTTTATGGCCATTAGCCACTATGCTTGCTTGCTTGTTAAAATAGAGTAGACCCACAGGTTTGTATTGCACAGATGTTGAATTGCTTGGGCTGTTTTCTGTCATTTTTATTACATAAAACCAGGAGGGTTAAAAAAGAAAAACACCCCAAAGATCAGACTTGTTTTTATTAAATAAAATGGGGGGCAGGGAACTCACACAGAACTGAATTGCTTTATTTGGGGAAAGGTTGCTTCTTTTCAGATGTAGATTTAGTGTATGGCTTAAGCAAGTGAATCAGGTGAATTATGTGAGATGTTTCCTACTCGGAACCAAGAAGAGAGTGGTAAACAGTTAAGATTTGTGTTTCGTTGAAAGGCATGCAAGTGATGTTGATGAAATGTGTGGAAAAGGTGATGGTTTCTAATATATTAAGGCAGGCAGAGAATGTTGTACATATTTTTGTTTGTACACCCTTAAGACTCACCAACTTTGTTGCTTATATTTAGTTATGTTAATTTTATTTATAGTTAGTTATGTTAATGGTTGCACTTTTTTTTCCTTATAGTTAGTTATGTTAATGGTTGCAGCTTTGAGTGTCTGTGGTATCTTGACTAAAATATCCATTGTAGGGTTGAAAAGTAGCCAAGAAAGTTGTGTTGGTACCTTTATAAAAACATCGAGTTGAACGAAACCATGTGTTCAACAACTGGGGATATGCACTATGATTTGTGGTGGTTTGGACAAAGCATTTTTAGCGTTGCTGGTTCTGGGTTGGGCTTCGCTGGTGGCTCAGTGGGTAAAGAATCTGCCTGCCAATCCAGGGTTCCATCCCTATGGATCGGGAAGATCTCCTGGAGATGGAAATGCAGTCCACTCCAGTATTCTTGCCTGGAGAATTCCATAAACAGAGGAGCCTGGTGGGCTACAGCCCCTGGGGTTGCAAAAGAGTGGGACACAACTAATCCAGTAAACAATGGCAGCAACAACGGTGCTGGGTGTTAACAGAAGTTAACAGAAAGACAGCCCAGTCGTCTGGGTCTGTCCCCATTCTGCCTGTGTTCACTGTGTCACGTGTCTGTGTGGTCTTCCCTGTGCATACATCTGGGGAACACGAGTGGCCGAGACAAGTATGCGCTTGTCCTGGCTAGGGGACAGGTAAGAGGTGCCCCAGTCTAGTGGAACCCTGAAGCTTTGATCCCATGCGGACACTCCTCGGCCACGGCATTTGCCTAAAATGCTGCTTTGATGTCTGGCGTCACTTTCAGCCATTGAGGTCGCTTGGGATTTTTATCTTCGCTTCTTTTCTCCTTCTGTATAAAGGCAGGAAATACTGGCCTCTTAGTCACCTTTCATCAAGAATGATGTCCACAGCTCCACAGCATCCACAGCTCCGTGTTGTCAGGTCACTGCTTGCGGAGGGGTGGGGGGTGGGGGGAAACAGTCCATCACTCAACAGATGCCCTGACATGTGTTTTTTATTCATTCACATATGTCGGAAGTGCTCCAGCCAGGTGGCCAACGTCATCCATTTGGTTCCTGCCCTCCTGGGGGCTGGCAGCTGAGTGGGTGATGGGCAGGGACCCGGAAAGCTCTGACAAGCGGTGATGGAAGGAAGGTGAAAGGAAGGAGGGCTAAAAGCCGACCCCACGTCGAGCTGTCCTATGAAGGCTGAGCCAGGTTGGAGACAGAGACGTGGCCCATGTCAGCAATGCCAGGACCTCCTAAAGAGGCTGGCAAAGGGGATGCTCCAGGGGTGTGTGGTTAGCCTGGGGCTAGAGCTGTGCATCTTAGACCCCAGTTTGCCTCTGAATGGCCAGAATGCCTTGTGCCAGTGCGGGCTGCCCACCCAGGGAGCACATGACAGCTCTGCGGGGCCCTGTGTCTCGCTCCCTGGCCTGTGGGAGCCGCTGAGGGTTGTGGAGCAAGGGCCTGATCTGCAGAGCTGAGTTGCAAGGACCTTAGAGCGCTTGGAGGCAGAGACAGCTCTGGAGACGGAGAGGCTTAACCGGGGCAGGAAGGCAGCTGCAGCTCAGGGTGAGGCTTCATTCAGTGTCTGTTGTTGTGTTCAGTCACTCAGTCGTGTCCAACTCTTGGTGACCCCAGGGACTGCAGCACACCAGGCTTCCCTGTCCATCTCCCAACTCCCGGAGTTTACTCAAACTCAAGTCCAACGAGTCTCTGATGCCATCCAACCATCTCTTCCTTTGTCACCCTCTTCTCCTCCCGCCTTCCATCTTTCCCAGCATCAGGGTCTTTGCCAGTGAGTTAGCTCTTCGCATCACGTGGCCAAAGTATGGGGTTTCAGATTTACCAACAGTCCTTCCAAGGACTGATTTCCTTTACGATGGAGTGGTTGTATCTCCCTACAGTGCCAGGGATTCTCAAGAGTCTTCTCCTAGTGTTTGTAGGGTGGTGCTTTTGGATGTGTTGGTTTCAAAAAACTTAATAAAAAGGATGTTTACGGTTTTGGCTTTCTTCTAGCTGGGGCGCAGCATCAGCATCACGTAGACCTCTGTCCCACTGCGACCGGAAGCTCTGGGGTCTCCCTGCCTGGAGCTCATCTTGGCCACCCCAGTACTCAGTGGGAAGCATCTGCAGGACTTTCCAGGCTCTCCTTTATCTGTCAGGCCCTTCCCACTGCTGTCCACTCCTGCTCTTGCTTTTAAGATGGCTCCGAGCGTCACTTGGGGTTTTATTCCCCCAGAAGTCTCCCCATGGCCAGTGTCACCTGCAGCCCGCACACCCTGTGGTTCCCCTGTCACGGTGTCCAGCCAAGGCCCTGCCTTCCCCTCTGGCCTCCCAGCCTGCAGACCCTGTATTCTCAGGCCCACCGTGCTTGCAGGGGCCACATGCAGGCTGTGTTTATTTTCTGAGGCAGCCGCTGATTGCTGCATTTGGAAAGGTTAGGAAAATAACCCAGCATTCACGTGATTTTTATTTATTGATTTTGTTTGAGAGAAGAATTGTCTGAGATTGTGAACATTTCACTCAAGTGAAATGTCACTCAAAAAAAGTTCCGTTTTAAAAAATGCATTTTCAAGATCTAGATCCATTCTTAATATTCAGTAGTATCCTAGCATGTTTAATATTTCTGATCTAAACCTCTTCTTTAAAAAAAAAAGAAAAAGACTACCTGCCATATAAAATTATTTTTAATATTGAAGTAAACTGGGATTCCCTTGTGGCTCAGAGGGCAAAGAGTCTGCCCACAGTGCGGGAGACCTGAGTTTAATCCCTGGGGTGGGGAAGATCCTCTGGAGAAGGAAATGGCAACCCACTCCAGTATTCTTGCCTGGAAAATCCCATGGATAGAGGAGCCGGACAGGCTACAGTTTCTTTTGCAAACTGAGATTAATTTTGGTTTGCACCTGGTAGAAAAGGTTTCAGGGAACCTTCCTTAGGATGGATAATTTGATTTGGAAACTAGACAAGCCAGTGTTTTGCTAACCAACACGGTAGCTTTTTTGCATTTACGTGGAAGGAATATTAGGCCATATTAAAAATGACACTTACAGGACTTCCTTGGTGGTGCAGTGGTTAAGACTCCACGCTTCTGATGCAGAGGGCCCAGGTTTGATCCCAAGTCAGAGAACTAGGATCCTGTATGCCACATGGCCCCCCAAAAAAGACATTTTAGAAGAGTGACAGTGACATGCAGAAATGCCCACCAAACCCAGTAGGCTGCAGAGAGAAAGGCCCCACCGGGTCTGCAGGACTCTGAACTATCTAAAACAGGGGAAGAAATGCAGAGAGATGTTACTCATGGTCATCTTTAAGTTACGGGTTATTCTACTAGTCCATGGAATTCTCTAGGCCAGAATACTGGAGAATACTTCTCCAGGGGATCTTCCCAATCCAGGGATCGAACCCAGTCTCCCACATTGCAGGCAGATTCTTGACCAGCTGAGCCATCAGGGAAGCTGTTTGTTGTCTTACCGGCCTTCTGATTTTTAAATGTGCCACATTTTCTACAATACACATATTTGTAAAAAAAATTGTCCTAGCCACAGTAGCCATTGGAGTACAAAGGATGTCTCTCCTATTTGCTGGGGTGACCAGTCACAGTATTAGTCTCCTGGTGGGCATGGCTTGGACTCAGCCCCCTTGCGTTTCCGGAACTGCTGGAGTTCAGAGCTCCCAGCACCGGGGGTGGGGGTGTGGCGTTAGCACCCCCTGCCCTGGCCGGATCTGGGCTCTTTTCTCCTGAGCATCCCTGCCTGCACAGCCTTGGGCATCTCTGGGCTGAGCTATGCCAGCCTCCTCCCTCCCGGAAAGGGGCGTCCTTGCTGGTTTCCCACAGCCAAGCTGGCTTGTGTCCGACTGGGGCCCGTGGTGGGGGAAGTGGGAGCGGTGAGGGGGGGTGTTCCTTCCATAGCACTCAGGTCCACTCCTGTTTGATGTCTTCTGGGGGTTCCCCGTCCCCAAGGGCTCAGGGCACTTTAGCTGCGGTGTGGGTCTTCCCTACCCATACACATGAGGCAGTTAACCCCGAGCAGGTATCCCTTGCTCCCTCACATTGGGGTGTCTTGTTTTGACGCATCCCGTGGCCCGTGCCTGGTGGCTCAGACGGCAAAAGCATCTGCCTGCAATGCAGGGAGACCTGGGTTCCATCCCCAGGATTGGGAGGATTCCCCCACAGAAGGGAAATGGCAAACCCACTCTAGTGCTCTTGCCTAGAGAAAATCCCATGGACAGAGTAGGGTGGTAGGCTTACAGTCCACGGGATCACAAAGAGCTGGATGCTACTGAGCAACCCCACTAGCTTACTGGTGGCCTCTGCACCCCTCATGGCCCCACGCTGGCAGGCTCCCAGTGGTTGAAAGCCACACAAGTGTTTATCTTGTGTAGGAAGAAACATAAGTCTTCTCCTCAGATGAGCATCTTATATCTGCCCCTCCTTTCTCTGTTCCACCTGGGGACTCCAGGTGGAGCCAGAGCAGCGTTTGGTCCCCTGCTCTTTGCTGCCCAGTCTGGTCCCAATGCGGAGAAGACAATGGCACCCCACTCCAGTACTCTTGCCTGGAAAATCCCATGGATAGAGGAGCCTGGTAGGCTGCAGTCCATGGGGTTACTAAGAATCGGACATGACTGAGCAACTTCACTCTCACCTTTCACTTTCATGCATTGGAGAAGGAAATGGCAACCCACTCCAGTGTTCTTGCCTGGAGAATCCCAGGGACGGGGGAGCCTGGTGGGCTGCCATCTATGGGGTCACACAGAGTTGGAAAGGAGACGGCAACCCACTCCAGTGTTCTTGCCTGGAGAATCCCAGGGACGGCAGAGCCTGGTGGGCTGCCGTCTGTGGGGTCTCACAGAGTTGGACATGACTGAAGCGACTTAGCAGCAGCAGCAGCAGCTGTTCCCAAAGACTGTGGTGCCTGAGATTAGCTCTCAGCCAGTCGCCCGCCTCTCTCTCATCCAGAAAACCTCAGGGGGCACCCCCTGGTGGTCCAGTGGTTAAAGATCTGCCCTGCAATGCAGGAGATGCCAGTTTGAGCCCTGGTTGGGGAACCAGGATCCCACATGCTGGGCAGCAAGAAAGCCCGCATGCCCCACCAGATGCAATGAAGATCCTGGTGTGCCACAATCAAGACCCAATAAATAAATATAAAAAATAAATAAATTCTTAAAAAAGAAAAAAAGGAAAAATTTTAAAAACCCTGCTGTTTTAGCCACTAGAGGGGCTGGCAAACTATCTGAAAAGAGAAAGCTATTCAGTTGTGTCCAACTCTTTGGAACCCCATGGACTATAGAGTCCATGGAAAATTCTCCAGGCCAGAATACTGGAGTGGGTAGCTTTTCGCTGCTCCAGGGTATCTTCCCAACCCAGGGTTGGAACCAGGTCTCCTGCATTGCAGGCAGGTTCTTTACCAGCTGAGCCACCAGGGAAGCCCAAGAATACTGGAGTGGGTGGGTAGTCTTTCCCTTCTTCAGGGCATCGTCCCAACCTAGGAATCGAACCCAGGTCTCCTACATTGCAGACAGATTCTTTACCAGCTGAGCCACAGGGAAGCCCAAGAATACTGGAGTGGGTAGGTAGCTAGCTAATCCCTTCTCCAGGGGATCTTCCCGAACAAGGAAATTGAACCATTCTCCTGCATTGCAGGTGGATTTTTTACCAGCTGGGCTATCAGGGAGCCTCCCTTGATTCCCAAATATGTTTACTATGCTCTAGGAAAGTCTGAAGATCTGACATAAGCAGACATATTTTAGGAAAATTTCACTGTCCCCAGTAGCCCCAGTTCCTTACTTAGAGCTTGTGGGTACCACCCTTTCCACTGTGCTTTCATTTGTTTTTAAAAGCCCTAGTTAGTACTGTGACCCTTGGCTGTGTCTTCTCAAAGTAGAAACATGTATCTGTGTATAGACATTGTTTAGTCACTCAGTCGGGTTTAACTCTTTGTGACCCCATGGACTGTAGCCCACCAGGCTCCTCTGTTCATGGGATTCTCCAGGCAAGAATCCTGGAGTGGGTTGCCATCCCATCCTCCAGGGGATCTTCCCAACCTAGGGATTGAACCTGCGTCTCCTGCGTCTCCTTGCATTGGCAGGTTGCCTCTTTATCATTGAGCCACCTGGGAAACCCGTGTGTAGACATACTTGGCTGTATTGTGCTTCACAGATCCTGGAGTTTTGTTTTTTTGTTTTTTACAAATTAAAAATTGTGGCAGCCCTCTCAAGCCATTAGTGCCATTAGTTAGCCTGTTGGTGACATTTTTCCAACAGTACTTGTTCACTTTGTCTCTTTGTGTCTCACATTTTGGTAATTCTCACAGTGTTTCGAACTTTTCTGCCATATTTGTTACGGTCTCTGTGGTCAGTGATGTTTGATTTTACTTGCATTACTACTAGGTTCTGGAGGTTCAGAGGGTGGTTGCTGTTGCTGCTGTTGCTGCTAAGTCGCTTCAGTCGTGTCCGACTCTGTGTGACCCCATAGACGGCAGCCCACCAGGGTCCTCCGTCCCTGGGATTTTCCAGGCAAGAGTACTGGAGTGGGGTGCCACAAAGGATAGTTAGCATTTTTTAATTTAAAATAAGGTCTGTACATTGTTTTCGTAAATATGCTATTGCTCCAGTGTAGTGTAAACACAATGTTTATATGCACTAGGAAACCAAAGCATTCATGTGGCTAGCTTTATCTCTCTGAGATCTGCTTATATTATCTTTTAAAATGGGATGAGAGACATTACTCCTCTCAGGGTGCAGGACTGCCCCAGTAAACCAGCTAGTTTCCCACTCTTTCCTATTATGGAGTTGCAATAATTTACCACACAGTGTGAGGCCTTTCCTTTTCCCAGCCTCTCTTTCCTTTGCCTGCAGTCTGTCTAGTTCCTCCCTTCATTAATTACCTGTGTAGGAAGATGAAAGATGTACTGGATATTATAGCACAGAAAAAGCCTTCTGAAAATGAAATTCATGTGGCCACAAGCTTCCTTACGAGGATCTTGAGAAACTGTGAGGTACAGTCTTGGTTTTTACAATCGCTTTACTCCTGAGGTGGGATGGATTCATCCATCTTATGCTTCACTTCGTAGGCAGTTGTCATCAAGTCAACACCTTCCACATTTTTGCCACCTATGGGTTTTTTTTTCCTTGTTAATTATCTGAGTCATCAGAAGGTCTGGGTTTTCATTACTATTTGTTATTGCATAAGAGTCTTTACGGTTCTTACCTGTTGGAAAGAATGTTTGACATCTGTTAGATACTTAAAGGCTCAGTTGTGCCCTTCAGCTCTGATCTGGAGTTGCCTGTGGCGAGACTGGTCCGTCCTGAATTGCAGGAGCAGGAGAGGCAAGTGTGCATCATCTCCTCATGTAGTAGCTCGCCCTGGAGGCTTTGTGACGTTCATATGGCAGCTGCATGGATTTCCGACACCTGGGCAGGTGTGGTCAAACCCTAATAAGCCCTCATGAATGATGGTGACTGTGGCGGGGGCAGAGAAGGTGCCTGTGACGTTCAGAAGCCCTGGCAGGAATGGACTGGAGCCCGCTGGTCTAGGGCATGGTGATGCCCACCATGGGGGACCTTTAGATGACTTCAGACACTCTGACAGGCTCAGGGCAATACATGTCCACTGATCCCCTTTAAGGCTTCCCTGGTGGCTCAGATGGCAAAGAATCTGCCTGCAATGCCAGAGAGCCGGGTTTGATCCCTGGGTCGGGAGGATTCCTTGGAGAAGGGAATGGCAACCCACTCCAGTATTCTTGCTAGGAGAATCCCATGGACAGAGAGGAAGCTGGTGGGCTACGTCCATGGGTTTGCAAAAAGTTGGATATGACTGAGTGACTAACACAGACACACACACACACACACCAGTCCCATGGACAGAGGAGCCTAGCACGCTATAGTCCATGGGTTTGCAAAGATTGGACACGACTGAGTGACTGACACATACATACACACACAGAGTCCCCATTGAACTCTGACAGGCTCAGAGCAATACGTGTCCACTGGTCTCTGTTAGGGCTTTCCTGGTGGCTCAGATGGTAAAGAATCTGCCTACAATGCAAGATACACGGGTTCAATCCCTGGGTCAGGAAGATCCCCTGGAGAAGGAAATGGCAACCCACTCCAGTATTCTTGCCAGGAGAATCCCATGGACAGAGGAGCCTGGCGGGCTACAGTCCATGGGGTTGCGAAGAGTTGGATACCACTGAATGACTAACACAGACACAGACACACACACACACACAAACACACACACACACACACACACACACCCCAATCCCATGGACAGGGGAACCTGGCAAGCTACAGTCCATGGGTTTGCAAAGATTCAGATACGACCGAGTGACTAACACAGACACATGCATGCACATTCCCCACTGACTACAGGACAGCCATGTTTGCCTAAGTGAGTGGGTAAATAAATGCACCCAATCCGGTAACACCCAGCCCACACCTTCTCCTCAAGGAGGCCAGGGGTGTCTGCAAAGTTGCACTGACATGGGCAAGACAAAAGATGCTGCTGTGGTTTTTGGTGGGGAGACGGAAAAGGGAAGGCAAGATGTATCTATCTTCTTACCTTGAAGAAATCTGGAGGACTTCCCTGGCAGTCAAGTGGTTACCACCCAGCAAGGGCTATGGGTTTGATCCCCAGTCAGGAAACCAGGATTCCACTATGCCAAAAAAAAAAAATTTTTTTGAAAACATGTTTAAAAAGAAACAGAATCATTTTGGCAGCCCGAGGGCCAATTCGCACCTGGAAACCAGTGATTGTCACTCTGCGCTCAGACCAGTTCTCCAGTAAGGAACCTGTATCAGGAGTGCTGGTGCCCAGATGTTAAAGGGGAAGCAACCGCGCCCAACCGCAATGCAGCCTCTCAGTCCTTCCTAGGCACGAAGCGGTCCTTGGTGTGATGTCCCTGAGTCGTCTGCATCCTTTTTTTTTTTCTACCCCCAGGAGGAATGAGCTAAGCTGGAGGCCACACTCCTGGCATGCCACCAAATTCTCCGATAGCCAGTCCGAGCCAGCTGTACCTCTGTTTCCCTGCCTCTCTCAGCCGAGCCGGTACCACACCAGGTAGGCGCACCTTCTGCCTTCTCCCCTGCCTCCCCTGGGGGGCTAGGGAGCTGCTTTCACTTTCTGCCACACTGCTGACAGCCCTGCCCTGTTGTCACCACGCATTTCTTTCTTTTCCTTTCTATTGCAGTGTAGTTCGTTTATGGTAGTCTTCATTTTTGCTTTGCAGCATAGCGAGTCCCAATTTTTCTAGCTGCTACTGCCATCTAATAGACTTCCCAGGTAGCTCAGCCGGGGAAAGGATCCGCCTAAATGCAGGAGACCCCCGTTCAATTCCTGGGTTGGAAAGTTCCCCTGAAGAAGGGATAGGCCACCCACTCCAGTGTTCTTGGAATGTAGGAGACCCTGGTTGGGTTTCCTGGGTTGGGAACATTCCCTGGAGAAGGGATAGGCTACCCACTCCAATATTCTTGGAATGCAGGAGACCCTGGTTCAATTCCTGGGTTGGGAAGTTCCCCTAGAGAAGGAATAGGCTACCCACTCCAGTGTTCTTGGAATGAAGGAGACCCCAGTTCAATTCCTGGGTCGGGAAGTTCCCGTAGAGAAGGAATAGCCTATCCACCCCAGTGTTTTTGGGCTTCCGTGGTAGCTCAGCTGGTAAAGAATCCACCTGGATTCGAGAGGATGGGAGACCTGGATTCGATCCCTAGCTTGGGAAGATCCCCTGGAGGAGGGCATGGCAACACACTCCAGTATTCTGGCCTGGAGAATCCCCGTGGACAGAGGACCCTGGCGGGCTACCATCCATGGGGTCAGAGAGAGTTGGATACAACTGAGCAACTAAGCACAGTACACACATACTCCATTGAAAGTTATTGTAAAATATTGACTATGTTCCCTGTGCCGTACAATATATCATTGTAGTGTATTTATTTTATCGTTTGTACTTTACTGCCCTACCTCTTGGAGAAGGCAGTGGCACCCCACTCCAGGACTCTTGCCTGGAAAATCCCACGGACGGCAGAGCCTGGTAGGCTGCAGTCCATGGGGTCGATAAGAGTCGGACATGACTGAGTGACTTCAATTTCACTTTTCCCATTTCACACATTGGGGAAATAAATGGCGGCCCACTCCAGTGTTCTTGCCTGGAGAATCCCAGGGACAGGGGAGCCTCGTGGGCTTCCGTCTATGGGGTCACACAGAGTCGGACACAACTGAAGCCACATAGCAGCAGCAGCAGCCCTACCTCTATCCTGCCCCTCCCCCTTCCCTCCCCTCACTGGTAATCACTAGTTCGTTCTGTATGTCTGTAAGTCTGCTTCTGTTCTCTTTGTTGTTGTTGATTCCACATATAAGTGACATTATGCAGTATTTGTTTTTCTCCACCTTAGATCATCAAACACAATGCCTTCCAGGCCCGTCCTTGTTGATACGAATGGCAAAATTTGGTTCTTTTTCTATGGCTGAGTAGTATTCCATTGTATGTGTTTGTGTGGTATATATCATATACCACATTTTCTTTAATCTATTCATCCGTTGATGGACTTTTAGGTTACTTCCGTATCTTGAGGACTGTAAATAATGCTGCTATGAACAATGGGGTGCATGTTATCTTTTTGAATTAATGTTCTCATTTGGGGGGCGGTTTATTTACCAAGGAGTGAAATTGCTGTAGCCTATGGTAGTTCTCTTTTTAGATTTCTGGGAACTTGGATGCTATTTTCCAGTAGTGAGCAAGGGTTCCCTTTTCTCCGTACCCTCACCAGCTTTTGTTATTTGTTGTCTCGTTGATGACAGACCTTCTGCCAGGTGTGAGGGTGATACTTCATTGTAATTTGGTTTGCATTTCTCTGATTACCGATGCTGAGCAACTTTTTGTGCCATCTGTATATCTTCTTTGGGAAAATGTCTATTCAGGTCTTCTAACCATTATTTATTAATGTATTTTTGGGCCATGTGAGTCATGTGGGATCTTAGTTCCTCAACTGGGGATAGAACTCTCCACCCCTGCAGGGGAAGGGAAGGGTCTTAACCACTGGACTGCCAGGGAAGTCCCTTCTGCCTATTTTTTAATCAGGTATTTATTTTTCAGATAGAGTTGGTTCTGTTTATTTTTTACACATTAACCCGTCATTGGTCGTGTCATTGGCAAATATTTTCTCCTATTCAGTAGGTTGTCTTTTCATTTTGTTGATGGTTTCCTTTCCTCCGAAAAAACCTTTCATTTTAATTAGGTTCCGTTTGTGTATTTTTGCCTTTCTTTACTTTGCCATAGGAGGCAGATCCCCCAAAATACTGTTACAATTTATGTCAAAGGGTGTTCTCCCTGTGTTTTCCTCTGGGAGTTCCATGGATTCTGGTCTTAAATTTAAATCCTTAAACCATTTCGAAATTTTTTTTTTTTTTTAATTCCATGTTAGAGAATTTTCTAGTTTCATTCTTTTGCATGTAGCTATCCAGTTTTCCCAGCATGACTTATTGGAGAGGCAGTCTTTTCCCTTATATCCTTGCCTCCTTTGTCATAGACTAGTTGATAAGTGCGTGGATTTATTTCAGGGCTCTCTATTCTGTTTCCTGACCTACGTGTCTGTTTTTGTGCCACTACCATGCTATTTTGATGACCATAGCTTTGTAGTGTAGTCTGATACCTCCATCTCTCTTCTTTCTCAAGATTGTTTTGGCTCTTCAGGGTCTTTGAGGTTACTATGCAAATTTTAAAATTGATTTATTCTATTTTGTGAAACATGCTGTTGGTATTTTGATAGGGATAGCTTTGAATCTGTACATTGCTTTGAGCAGTATGGTGATTTTAACAATATTCTTCCAGTCCATGGTATATATTTCCATTCTGTGTATGGCATTTTCAGTTTCTTTCATCAGTGTCTTACAGTTTTCTGACTATTTCTTTTACCTCCTTGGTTAGATTTTTCCTAGGTATGTATATACGTGTGTTATTATTGTTATTTTTGTCTACACTGGGGGGGCACGTGGGATCTTGGTTTCTCAACCAGGGATCAAACCCATACCCCCCACAGTGAAAGGTAGGACTCTTAAGCTCTGGACCACCATAGAAGTCCCCGTACTTAATTCTTTTTACTGCAGTTGTAAATGAATTGTTTCCTCAGTTTCTCTGATGGTTCATTGCTAGTATGCAACACATTTCTTTATGTTAATTTCATATCCTGCAACTTGACCAAATTCATTGATGTGTTGTAGGAGATTTTTGGTGACATCTTTAGGATTTTCTATGTATAATAATATCATGTCATCTGCAAACAGAAACAGTTTTACTTCTTCCTTTCCAGATTGAATTCTTTTTATTTCTTTCTCTTTGATTGCTGTGGCTAGGAGTTCCAAAACTGTTGAATGAAAGTGATGAGAGTGGGCATCCTTACCTTGTTCCTGAAATACTTTCAGCTTTTCACTGTTGAGTATAATCTTTGCTGTGGATTTTGCATATATGGCCTTCATTATGTTGAGGTACATCCCCTCTATGCCCACGTGGTGGAGTTTTTATCAAAATGGATGCTGGATTTTATCAAAAGCTTTTTATGCATCTCTCGAGATGATCATATGGTTTGTTTTACTCTTCAGTTTGTTAACATTTTGTATCACATTGGTTAATTTGCGGATACGGAAGCATCCTTGGTATATCCTGGGATAAATTCCACTTGATCATGGTGTATGATCTTTTTAATGTATTTTTTTATTCGGCTTGATAATATTTTATTAAGAACTTTTCATCTATGTTCATCAGTGATACTAGCCTGTAATTTTATTTTATGTGTGTGATGTCTCTGGTTTGGTATCACAGTGATGTTGGCCATGTAGAATGAGTTCAGAAGCATTCCTTCCTTTGCAATTTTTGCAGTAGTTTGAGATGGAAACGTGTTAACTCTTCTCTGAAGGTTTGGTAGAGTTCACCTGTGAAGCCATCTGGTCCTGGACTTTTGTTTGGGAGTTTTTTTTTTATTTTTAAATTAGGTTGAGCTTATTGTTGCTAATTAGTTTGTTCATATTTTCTACTTTCTGGTTTGATCTTGGGAAATTGTACATTTCTTGAACATTTTCCATTTCTCTAGATTGTCCATTTTATTGGCATGTAGTTCATATAAATATCTCATAAGATCCTTTGTGTTTCTGTGGTATCAGTTATCATTTCTTTCATTTCTGACTTTACTGATTTTTGGGGTCCTCTTGTTTCTTGAATCTGACTAAAGGTTTATCAATTTGGTTCATCTTTTCAAAAATCAGGTTTTAGTTTGATCTTTCTTAGTGTTTTTTAGTCCATATTTCATTTATTTCTGCTCTAATGTTCATGATTTCTTGGAGTTTGTGTGTTCCTTTTTCTAGTCGCTTTACATATAGGGTTAGAGTATTTGAGGTTATTTGTTTCCTAAGATAAACTTGCATTGCTGTAAACTTCTCTCTTAGAACTGCTTTTTCTGCATCCCGTAGGTTGTGGATTATTTTATTTTGTATGGTGCCTTTCTTGACTTTAGAATGATGTTCCTTTTCTGATGAGAAAAGTCTATAGGATGCATCATTACTGGAACGATTCTAACTTTTTTTCACTGAGTAGCAGATGTATAATACTTGAAAAGAAAACAAAACAAAAAACCAGGAGAAAGGATGGGCAAGCATGCTTTCTCATTTATGTCGTCTAATTGATAAGTCGGTTTTGGCCGAATGCCTTTGAGCCAGCTGAGTGGGATGGCTGTGCCACACCAAGGGATGGTGTGATACCACCCTTCTTTAGAGGTGTTTACGTGCAGATTAGAAGGCAGGGGTCACTTACGTGTTGAGCAGGTGTATTTTGCCAAAGCTCCCCAGGGGATTCTGTGCTACACCAGCACCCTCTCTCCCAGGTTGCTTTGTGGAGGTACAGGGGAAACCAGGGGCCTTCACAGCCCATGTGCCAGGCTTGGGACCAGCCTTGGCCTGGTGGTTTCTTGGTGACTTTGAGACAGAGGGCCTAAGAATTGTAAGTTGGTAGAAGGGGGCGGGCTGGTCCACATGGCTTACCTGGAGCCCACATTTCAGGGTCAGAAGGGCAAATGCCACCCCCAGACAGCACCATGGGGGTGTTGGCTTGGAGATGCTTCTGGCCACAGGGAGCTGACTAGGCACCTTGGTTAGTGGCCAGTGTCCTTGCTAGTCTGTTAGAAGGATAATGGTAACAGCCAGTAGTGTGCCTCTTTGGGAGTGTGTGCATAAGTGCCTGTGTGAGTGTGTACGTGTATTTGTTTGTATATGTACGTGAATGTGTGTGTGCACATCTGAGCGTATGCGTGATATGCATGACTGTGTGTGTCTGTGTGTGTATTCAGAGCTAACATAAATATCTCAAAGTCAGGTTTTGACTATTAATAAATATCTGCTCTAAAGGAAAATGTGTCTTAAATTGAATCTTCCTGGGACTTCCCAGGTGGTCCAGTGGCTATGATTCTGAGCTCCAAGGTTCCCAGGTTTGATTCCTGGTCAGGGAACTAGATCCCACATGCCCCAACTAAGTCTTGGCATGGCGCAGCTAAGGAGCCCATGGGCTGCCACTAAGACATGGCCCAGCTACATAAATAAGTACAATATTACCTATTTACAGCCGTAGAAGATGGTAGTATTTGGAGCCCGGGGTACTTTGGAAAAACCCAGATTATCATCCCAGTGGTGACACTTAAGTGAAAAAGTGGGCCGCGGAGTGCATTATGACAGTGACTTCATGTAACAGGATCTCCATGAAGCCCATTTGACTAAGACACCCATGTACCCTGCAGAAACCGTGCTGAGTTTTATTTCTGTCTGCGTCGACTTACAATCTCCCTGAAAAATCCACTCAGGAATGAGGAGACAGGATGGAAAGAAATATACTCTGTTTCTGGGAGGGGACCTGGTCTGTCCTCTGAGGACACGGTGTGGAGCCCAGTGTTCATTGCACTCCCCCTCCCGTCGCGTGACTTAGCCAGTTCACACTCTTCTGTCTTTTCCCATGTCACACATTTTTCTTTCTTATCGTTCTTCCTCTCAAACCTCAAGTAGATGTAGTGTCCCCCACCCCCACCTTGAAGCATGAATGTTCCAGCTTTGTTGAGTTTTAATGAAAGCATTTTACATGCCTGGATAAATAGTTTCACCACTGGGAGCTTAAGTGTACAATATTGTCCTATCAAAAAAAAAAAAGAAGTGCACACCTTGGTCTTAAAATACTAAAAAAAATGCTAATCATCATTTGAGCTTTCAGTGAGTGGCAGTCCTTTTGCAATAGTAACATGAACAATCACAAATCACCATGAGAAATAATAATGAAAAAATTCTGAAATACTGCAATAACTTAAAAAATGTGGCAGAGTGAATGGTGTTGAGGAAAATGGCATCTATAGGTTTGCTTGATGCAGAATTGCCCCAAATCTTCAATTTGGGGGGCAGGGACGAAGCAGTGTCAAAGAAGTGCAGTAAAATGAGGAATGCCTGTAATTTAATATTTGGGTTTTGCAAATATAATCTTATCTCTGAACTTGCCATTTTAAGTTGAAGATCCTTCTCTTTTGATGGCCCTCCTCATGATAGCAGTGCATAGCATGAATTATTTCATGCACTAAACTAGAGGCTCACTAACTTGTTCCGCAAAGGACCATATACACTTTCTAGCTGGCGGGCAGGTGTCTTTGGCAGCTGCTCAGCTCTGGGTTTGGAGCCCTGCACACAGCCATGACTGCGTTCCCCTCAAGGTCTATATTTATGAGCACTGAAATTTGAATTTCAGATCATTTTTATGGATCACGTGGTACTCTTTGAATTTTCTCTCTCCCCCAACTAGAAAACCTAAAAGCCATCCTTAGCTTTGTGGGCTGCGGTTTGCTATCCAGGATACTTCTGCATGCTGCGGACTTCTGCCCAGCCTGTGGGTGTTGTCTCCGGAAATATACTGCAACACTGAAGGCTTTCTGTTTGGGAAAAGGCATCCAGTGGGTAGGACTCTGACCCTTTCAGCCTGCTTCGGAAAAGCTGCTCTTTGAAATGTGAAAAGTTATATGCGGTGCGCTCATCTTCCCTGGGTTTCGCCCTCATGACTCAGGTGGTAAAGAATCCACCTGCAAATGCAGGAAATGCAGATTTGATCCCTGGGTCCAGAAGATCCCCCGGAGATCCTCCTGAGAAGGAAATGGCAACCCAATCTGGTATTCTTGCCTGGAAAATCCCATGAACAGAGGAGCCTGGTGGGCTACAGTCCATGGGGGTTGCAAAGACTGGGACACTGTTGCGCATACTCATATTCACTTTCCCATCCAAGGATCTCCATGGGGGAAGAGTGGTTAGTGCAGGTGATGTCTGCACAAGGGCAGCTGCACCCACATGCACCCGTCTCCTCTTACCCTTCCCTACAGATCAGATCAGTTGCTCAGTCATGTCCAACTCTTTGAGACCCCATGAATCGCAGCATGCCAGGCCTCCCTGTCCATCACCATCTCCCAGAGTTCACTCAAACTCATGTCCATCGAGTTGGTGATGCCATCCAGCCATCTCATCCTCTGTCATCCCCTTCTCCTCCTGCCCCCAATCCCTCCCAGCATCAGAGTCTTTTCCAGTGAGTCAGCTCTTCGCATGAGGTGGCCAAAGTACTGGAGTTTCAGCTTTAGCATCAATCCTTCCAAATAATACCCAGGGCTGATCTCCTTTAGAATGGACTGGCTGGATCTCCTTGCAGTCCAAGGGACTCTCAAGAGTCTTCTCCAATACCACAGTTCAAAAGCATCATTCTTCGGCACTCAGCTTTCTTCACAGTCCAACTATTGCATCCATACATGACCACTGGAAAAACCATAGCCTTGACGAGACGGACCTTTGTTGGCAAAGTAATGTCTCTGCTTTTCAATATGCTATCTAGGTTTGTCATAACTTTCCTTCCAAGGAGTAAGCGTCTTTTAATTTCATGGCTGCAGTCACCATCTGCAGTGATTTTGGAGTCCCCCAAAATAAAGTCTGATACTGTTTCCACTGTTTCCCCATCTATTTCCCATGAAGTGATGGAACCAGATGCCATGATCTTCCTTTTCTGAATGTTGAGCCTTAACCCGGCCCTAAAGCCCCCCTCTGTTGCCTGTGGTTTCTTCTTTCCTAGCTCCTCCTCCCAAGACCTGTTGGGCGGTGCCTGGGAGCCAGCAAACCTCCAGCGCCATCTCGGACCACTTCAGCTCGCTGGGGAGCGTTGACAGCCTGGACCCATCCTCCCAGCCCGACCCATCGGGGCGCCTCTCGGCAGCCAAGTCCAGCAGTAGCATCAACCACCTGGGCGGCTCCAGCAAGCGGGACTCGGCGTATAGCTCGTTCTCCACGTGCTCCAGCACCCCGGACCATACCTGCCCAAGGCGGACGCGTCCTCGGCCGAGAATATCGTCTACAAACTGGGCCTGTGGGAGGCCTCCGCTGCAGTGGACAGCCGGCCGGGCCTGACGGCTGGTGACACTTGGTGCGCCGAGGAGCCCCTGGGGTGTTTACCGCCCCGGGTACCCGAAGACGGCCCCGAGCCCAAGCTAGCTGCTTGCGGGCGGTCCAGCCCCGGGCCCATCTGGTATGCTCCAGATAAGAGACGAGCCCCTCCGTCGCCTCCCCCGCTCCGCCACGACAGCTTCCCTGCCACCAGAAGCCACGAGCAGACCCAGGGCCACGCGTTCTCAGCAGACGCAGCCCGCGTGCAGCCCCACGGTGGCGACTGGAAGATACCCGAACCTGCTGATCAGCCGTTGAGGCTGGCGCGCTTGGGCAACAGCCAGAGAGCCGGGAGCTCGGGGTGCACGCCAGGGGCGCATGTGGACTGTGGGTGGCTGGCCTGTGACAGCGCGTCCCGGGCCCTCCTGGGGGCCCCCAGCCGGCTGCAGGCTTCTCTCTCGAGCACCGACGTGCGCCGCCCGCAGCTCTCAACCATGTGCCAACACCCTCGCCGCTCGAGCGACGAGGGCTCCTTCTTTCACGAGGGCCCCAGGGCCGCCACGTGGATCAGGGTGCCCCTACCCGCTGACCGCCTCGCCGACGACCGCCCTGCTGCCGTTGTCGTCGGAGAGCCACGCGCTGCAGACCAGAGGGGCGACTGCGGCGCGCAGAGCCACTACTACTGCGTGATGTCCAGACCCGGTCCCCAGTGGGGCGCCCCAGCCCTCCAGCCCCTCTGCTACCCGTGCGGGCATGAGGGCGCCCCGGGCACACGGCAGAGAGGCAGGGAGGAACCGGTGGACAGGGCACCCGAGGACCCACCGGGGGCCGGCCTCCTGGACAAAGACAGCAGGAAGAGGGTGGCAGGCAGCTTGAACGACAGGGGCAGCGAGATCTGCCCTCTGCAGACGTCCGTGCTGCACTTGCTGAGCTGGGAAAGGGCGTGCCAGCCCGACATCGGCCATGAGGACACGGTGCCGCCTGAAGCCCTGGTGGGCAAGCCCCCCCGGAGGAGCAACTGCTTCGCCACCACCCTGAGGAACGAGATCCAGCAGCTGCAAGCTAGGCTACAGAAGAGCCGGAGTACGACCACCTTGGCCAGCTCCACGGAGGAGGAGGGGGAGGCGGAAGACGACATGGAGACTGAGGCGAGCGGCTTCCGGGCGCAGCCAGTGGGCGCCCTGGAGACCACCTTCCCCGGTGGCACCTATAAGGACCACCTGAAGGAGGCGCAGGCCCGCGTCCTGAGGGCCACGTCGTTCCGGCGCCGCGACCTGGATCTTATCCTGGCGGACCCGGAGCCGACCCCCAGCGTCTGGGAGAAGGCCCCGGGTGCCAGGCCGCCCTTGTGCGCTGCCGGTGGCAGCGGCAGCGCGCGCATCGGGAGCCGGAGGCGCTTCACTGCCGATCAGAAACTGAAGTCCTACTCGGAGCCCGAGAAGATGAACGTGGTGGGACTGACAGTGGACCAGCGCCCCGTACCCCGCCACGAGACGGTGCGCACCTTTGCCAACAGGTGCAAGTTTTTTGAGGAAACCAGCAAGCCCGTGGGTCGCCAGCCCGGGCCGAGGCCGGCACCCTGTGCCTTCCCCAGGGAGAAGCCGGAGATGCTGTGGACAGTGGGCCCTGGAAAAGACGGAAAGGCGGGGAGACCCATCCCGCCACAGCGGCTCGGCACCTTCGCTGAGTATCCAGCCTCCTGGAGGGAACAGAGGAAAGTCCCGGAAGCCAGGCGTGGCGGAGGGTACGACTCCGCCGACAACATCCTCGACGTGGGTGTGGACCAGGAGGAGAGGCCGCAGTACGTCCACGAAAAGGCCCGGCCATCGCTTTCCACGGACCTCTACAAACAGGTAAGCATCCTGCAGGGGACCAGATGCAACCCCCTGGACCCCAAGGCACAAATGGGATACCCACGGAATAGCATGGCCCGGTGTCGTGGTAACTTGTGTCCTGATGTCCAAGCGTTTCTGTGCACCAGGCTCAGCCAGTATATCAGCTCCTGCAAGTGGTACCTGGGGACCAGGTCCACACATTCATGACAATTGGAAGTGCCCTGGTTTCCCTCACATCTCGAGTTCCCAGCCTCATCTCTAGCTGAAGCTGTCTTCCCCCTTGATTATCTTGCCCTTGATAAAAAGGGAAGAAAGTGGGGGAAACAATAGAAAATGTTTAAGTTGTCTTCTGAAATGAAAAAGGATGCTTTATGTCCACCCTTAACACATGTTAGAACCCACTCCAGTGTTCTTGCCTGGAGAATCCCAGGGACAGAGGGGCCTGGTGGGCTGCCGTCTCTGGGGTTGCACAGAGTCAGACATGACTGAAGTGACTTAGCAGCAGCAGCAACACATGTTAGACACTTTTCAAATACTGATGTCAATTCATACTTTTACTGTTCTCGTTTGGTTTTTACTTTATGGGGTCAGATATTTTTAAAGATTGCTCTGGGTCAAGTGTAACTGAAAGTGCAATGCTTTAAACTATTGCACTTTCCTTAGGCATGTTGATGGGGAAAGCTGACGTTAAGCTTTCTAAAAAAATCTCCGTGCTTGTGTTCATGCTTAAGGGTTCATAGTCAGTCTCCCTCTCTCTGCCTTTTCTGCTTCTTCCTTCTGCAGGGGTGTATTTCAGAGGAAAGATTTCCTGAGGCATCTTTTGTAAACAATAGAACCAGCGATGGCTTTGTTATACACTTATGAACATGGGTGTGCGTGTTTGAAGAGAGGTGCTGGTTTCTGTGTGGCCCCCAGTACAGAAAGGCCTGTGGACACCTAGGGCATGTGTGTCCCCCGACATGGTGCCCTGTGCCACGTAACCTTCGAGAATTCCATGTTCTTGAGGTCAAGAGACCACGCTGCCAGACTCCAGGTCCCAGGGCTTGAGTTTTGACTGTGGTGAGCTGTGTGACCAGCAGCGTTTTGATTTGACTGGGTGGGGTTGGGGTCCACCATGTCACACAGTTTTCCGGCCCTCATGTCGGAGTCCTTCTTCTTGCTGGGGAGCCCAAGGGGACTGAGGTCTTCTTGAGTCATTTTGACGAGGGCTGAGCTGACCGCAGGCCATGTCACCCAGTTCAGGGGTGCTGGCTCACAGGGCGCGCACACAATAAAGGGGTTCGTGATCGCAGAGGTTCTCAGGGGGGAGGCCGCTTAATGACTGGGTGTCCTGTTGTGCCACCCTTGGCAGGACGCCTCCATGGAACCTCCATGGCAAGCGAGGGGCCTGGAGGAGCACACAGAACTTTCTTCGGTGGCACTGGCCGAGGACAGAGGCACCACCCCAAGGTAGGAGAATCTTCTACTTGGTGTCACTGAGGAGGCATCTTGGGGGCACGGAGGAGCTGCTTTATGGGGAGTGAGGACTTGGATAGTGTGGTCATGCATGTGATTTCGGCCAGACCTGAAGTGGCTGGTCACCAGTTGGGGTTGTCCAGGGCCCCTCACCACTGCCAGTGGGACCAGCAAACCCAGGGCAGGGACATTGTGAATGCCTTCCTTATGGCATTTTTTTGGTTCATCAGACAGCTGCTGTGTTTTGCATACAGTCGAGTTCTTTCTGATGACAGAGAAACCCACTGTGATGGGCTTGAATGGAGTGCTTTATGCAGATCAGCAAAATGAAGGAACCCTTTAATGACTAAGGCGCAGCTGGGTTGCCAGCCAGGGAATCCAGGTTGCCTGAAAGGATTGTTAATGAAAGGATGGGGGTTAGGCCTTCTTTAATGAGTTCATTTTGAGCTTTAAAAATAGAAATCAACTCAGTTAGCTCCCCCAGAGCAGGTCAGAGCATGAAAAAATGGTCTGGCTGCAGTGTTAACATGATTATATGCCCACATTCTAAAATGTGTCCGGAGTAGTAGTCTTCCTGCAGTGAGGGTGAAATTTAGGTGAAATACACGCCACTGTGTGGACCCTTATCCTTGAGGATTGCAGGAGAGGACATTGCAGATCACTGCAGGAGCTGGGCTTTAACCTTATTTGCAAAACGGCTGACAAAAGGGTCTTCCCTGGTGCCGTAATGGGTAGGACACGGAGCTTGCAGTATGGGGGACCTGGGCTCCCTCCCCGGTCAGAGAACTACATCCTGTGTGTCGCAGTTGAAGACGTGGCACAGCCAAGTAAATACGTATTTTAAAAAAAAAAAAAAACACTCATGGAGAAGTGGAAGCCGATTTGTGCGTGGTAGGGTCACTGAGTACAGATCTTTCTGTGCCTTGAGGGTCTCTGGGGGTTGCTCAGATTAAAACAACCTCAAAATTGAAGGTTATGTCTCAGAAACGACTGAGTTGAATATTGGCTCTTGCCAGCCTCGTGTGCTGGGGTCTTATTTCATTTGGCTCTAAAACTGGCTGCTGGCAGCATCACACAAGGGTACGGTGGCTCGGAGTGGGCATGCACAGTGGTCTGTGTGTGCTGGTGTGGGATGCAGCTGCCGTGAGGGACACACCTGCAGAAGTGAGTTGTACGGTTGGGGCTTTGTGACCCTGGGTTCTGAGCGGATCATGTGCAGAGCGCCAACTGTCATCTTGATCAGAGCGGCTCCTCGCCCTGCTGCAGTCCCAAGCATGCTGCATTGTGGAGAGGCTGGGGGCTGCTCTGGGCATCCCTGCACACATGGGAGGGCTTTGTTCCCTGCATGGCAGCACACCCAGGTGGGCTTCCCTCCTGCCCAGCGTTGGCCTCGGGCCTTTAAATTGCAGAGCTCTTGCTGCTGCACTGGTTGGACTTCAGCTCCTCTGCTGTTCAGAGTTGTAATAAATGGCTTCACTGTACATACTGTGTGTGTGTGTGTGTTACAATGGCATGGTCAACAGCGAGGGTGTGAAGAGGATGGGGGTGGGTGGGGGGAGATGGCGGTGGGAAGGAAAGAGGGAATCATGTGCTATGTGCATCAAGACTTGGCTTCTGGCAGGCTGTAACCTGCCACTCTGAAGGTAACTTCACCACTCTGAAGGATGACTTCCAGAAGCTTTCCCGCTTTTGCGCGACCAATCTAACAATTTTCAGAATCATCCTGTGGGTTTTTAAAGAGCGGCGAGACTCAAGTGAAATTCTAGAATGGGAATGTCGAAAAGGTGTGGTCAGCTGCTTTTGGAAAATGTTTTATTTTCTGAAGTAACTGGCCAAAGACAGTGACCTCGAAACATTTAAATTTGAGAATAAAATAAATGAAAATGCAGGCAAGGGACTGTCCTTTGAGATCTATAATGCAAAGATTTAAAGATGCCCAGTGTTTTACATAAATTAATATAAAACCATCTGTATAAGGGCTTCCCTGGCTCAGATGGTAAAGAATCTGCCTGCAATGCGGGAGACCCAGGTTCAAGCCCTGGGTCATGAAGATCCCCTTGCAAAGGACGTGGCTACCTGCTCCAGTATTCTTGCCTGGACAGTCCCATGGACAGAGGAGCCTGGCGGGCTGTATGGTTGCAGAGAGTCAGACAGGACTGAGCAACTAACGCCCTCTAACTGCTGATCTGTTAACCAGAACATGATAATGAAAACTGGTTTTTGTTGTATTTATTAGGGTGCCAGAAGAGTACCAAGATAATTATTCATGTAAATCAAATTGAGAACTTTTAAAAAAACTTTATCTTATATTGGAGTATAGCCAATTGGGCTTCCCTGGTGGCTCAGATGGTAAAGAGCCTGTCTGCAATGCAGGAGACCCGGATTCAATCCCTGGGTTGGGAAGATCCCCTGGAGAAAGAAATGGCAACCCACTCCAGTATTCCGGCCTGGAAAATCCCATGGACGGAGGAGCCTGGTGGGCTACAGTCCAGGGGGTCGCAAAGAGTCAGACACTACTGAGCAACTTCACTTTCACTGTAAGCAATTAACAATGTGATAGTTTCAGGTGAACAGCGAAGGGACTCAGCCCTACATATGCATGTATCCATTCTCCCCCCAACTCTCCAAATTGAGAACATTTTTCTGAGGTTCAGAATTCTGGTTCTGGATCAAATAGGACAGGTGTTCCACCTCCACAGGGACTCCTATCATAGGAGGAAAGGAAAGACACCCATGCTTACAACTGGGGGGATGACACATAATTGTCAATTTTTTTAATATTAGGTGGTCGGATAGGACTGAGTAACTAACACTCTCTAACTGCTGATCTGTTAACCAGACCATGAGTGGAGGTGGGACTCAGCTCCTTTTGGATGATTGTCCATTGGCAGAACCCCACTGCCGAACTTGTATTGACGATTTTAGTTGACCTGGCAGTACATGAAGCAGCAGGCTCTCCTTGCTTTTTGGAGTGAAGACATCAGCATGTCAAATTTGGTACCATAAACTTGTTGGCCACTAAAGAAAGAAAGAAAATGAAGTCACTCAGTCGTGTCCGACTCTTTGCCACCCCATAGACTTATAGCCCTCCAGGCTCCTCAATCCAGGGGATTCTCCAGGCAAGATTGCTGGAATGGGTTGCCATTCCCTTCTCCAGGGGATCTTCTCCACCCAGGTTTCGAACCCTGGTCTCCCGCACTGCAGGCAGACTCTTTACCATCTGAGCCACCAGGGAAGTTGGCCTCTACCATGCATCAAACCCTTGTAAGCTTTAACCATGTTGGATTCTTGCTCCTTGCACATGAGAGCCTTGTAGAGCAGGGGGTCACCAACGCCCAGGGTGGCTGCAGATCATATAGGAACCCCCACCCCTCTCCCTCAGCCACACAGCAGGAAGTGAACCAGGAGAGGGGAGGGAAGGACCAAAGCTTTATCTGTATTTACAGCCCTTCCACATTGCTCACTTTACTGCCTGAGGTAGCAAATAACGGTATCCCTGAAAGTAAGTTTGAGATAGCTTCAAATGTCTGTACGTTGTAGATTCAAGTCAAGGCGGAATATCCTGAAATTTCCGTAAAAGCACTGAAAAGCCTGCTTCCATTTGCAATATCTTTGTGAAGCAGGGTTTTCTGCAGTGTGTTGTGTGTGTGCTCAGTCGTGTCTGACTCTTTGGGACCCCATGAACTATAGCCCATCAGACTTCTCTGTCCATGGGATTCTCCAGGCATGAATACCAGAATGGGTTGCCATGCCCTCCTCCAGGGGATCTTCCCTACCCTGGGATCGAACTTGTGTGTTTCCTGCATTGGCAGGCGGATTCTTTTTACCACTGAGTCACCTACAACAACCAAAGCAAGATATATGGAGTGAGTGACTGAAAGTCACTCAGTTGTGTCTGTTTCTTTGTGACTCCATGGACTATACAGTCCATGGAATTCTCCAGGCCAGAATACTAGGTAGCCTGTCCCTCCTCCAGGGGATCTTCCCAACCCAGGGATCGAACCCAGGTCTCCTGCCTTGCAGGCGAAATCTTTACTAGCTGAGCCACCAGGGAAGCCCAAGAATACTGGAGTGGATGGCCTACCCCTTCTCCAGTGTATCTTCCCCACCCAGGAATTGAACCAGGGTCTCCTGCATTGCAGGCGGATTCTTTACCTGCTGAGCCACCTGGGAAGCTCAGTTATGGACTAGACTGGACATAAGCAGCACCCTTCAGGTGTCTGTATCTCCCATCACTCCCCCAAATAGGACCATCTAGTTGCAGAGAGACAAGCTTACAGCTCCCACTAATTGTACATTAGGGTGAGTGATACAGATATTTCCTTATTTATCACAAGGAAATTTTATGGTAGAAAAATATTTCCTTTATTTATCACATGAGATACTTACAGAAAGAAAGTGCACCATACTTGCCATCTGCTTGAATCATCCAGAAACCATCCCCAGCCCCCTACCCCCACCCCCACCTCTTGGTATGTGGAAAAACTGTAGAGGATTCTGTTCTGGGAGGTTCTGCAGAGTATTACTGTGGGGTGGAGCCTGGCGCTGTGGCCTCTGGCAGGTTCCCACCCCGATCCTCCTGGCCCCCTCCGCCCCCTCCAGGAGGAGTTGCTGCCAGCCGACCAGCTCTGAACTGCAGGCTTGTGTTTTGTTGGGACATGTGGGAGAAGGGGGGGTCGCGGTGGAGACTTTATAATGGATCCTTAAGCCCAGTAACAGCCAGAAGGTGAAATGTGTTTTACATTGGTGGAGCGTGATTTACACTCTTTAGGGAAAAGCATGTTTTCATAGTAAATCCATCAACACACTTAAATCCAGCTGAGGGTCACCTCCCTGTCCGACTTCCCCTGAGAGGTGGCTTGGTGTCCAGAGACCAGTGCCAAGTCTGACTTCTTTTTTATTAATTAGTTTTTATTGGAGTATAGTTGCTTAACAGTGTTGTGTTAGTTTCTGTTGTACAGCAAAATGAATCAGCCATGTGTATAGATGCAGATAGATATATATGCTGTCTTTGAAAAAGTTCTTCCCATTTAGATCCCCACAGAGCAGGCAGTGCCCTGTGCTATAGAATAGGTTTTTACTAGTTATATATTTTATACATACTATCAATAGAGTATGGCTTCCCTGGTGGCTCAGATGGTAAAAAATTCACCTGCAATTTGGGAGACCTGGGTTCAATCCCTGGATTGGGAAGATCCCCTGGAGAAGGGAAAGGCTACCCACTTCAGTGTTCTGGCCTAGAGAATTCCATGGACTGTCCACGGGGTCGCAAAGAGTCAGACACAACTGAGCAACTTTCACTTTTCCATCAATAGTGTATGGGCTTCCCTGGTGGCTCAGATGGTAAACAATCTGCCTGCAACTTGGGAGACATGAGTTCAATCCCTGGGTCAGGAAGATCTCCTGGAGAAGGGAATGGCAACCCACTCCAGTATTCTTGCCTGGAGAATCCCATGGACAGAGGGGCCTGGGGGCTATAGTCCATGGGGTTGCAATCAGATGCAACTGAACAGCTAACGCTTTCACTACTTTTTCCCCACTTTCTTCATCAGTGGTGTGTGTGTGTCAATCTCCCGGTTCCCCCCAGCCACCCTTTCCCCCTTGGTGTTCATACGTTCGTTCCACACACAGGACTGACCTTGTGTGCACTCACAGGCTGCTCAGGAGAAGGTTTCATAATTGGAGAGTGTTCCACCCTCATGTGCTGCTTGCTTTTTTGGGCTGAATTCAGTGAGCTAAGGTGGCAGTTGAAGTTTTCCCTTCTGAACCACCATGCCGGGTAATTAGGAAGTCACGCTGGGACGATCACAAGGTGAAGGCCAAGCTTGAACTTTCCAGGGCAGAGTCCAGGTTCCTTCGGGTGGTGCAGCATCTCCTGTGCAAGGAGCCTTGCTGACTGACTTCCAGAGATGAGAAGCAGCGGCCGTGGGAAAGTCCTGGGCTCAGCATCTGGTGCTGGTTTTAATGTCTTCATTTGTCACTACATTCTGTCCTTGTGTTTATAGCCAGGCAACTTCCAGAAATGCAGAGCCAGGCTGAGGGATGGGTAGGTTTGCCTACTGCCTGGTTTTGTCTTGTGACTCCCTGTTAATCAGAAGGGAGCATTGTAAGGGTGGTAGTCGGAGGGCTCCAGGGCTTAGTTCATCATCCATCACCACACTGCACTTCAAGAATGTTCTCATGACCCTAAAGGGATTAGTTCATCCATCACCACCATCCACTTCCAGAACATTCTTACTACCCCAAAGGCCTACTTCATCCATCACCACCATCCACTTCTAGAATAGTCTCACGACCCCAACGGGATTAGTTCATCCATCACCACCATCCAGAACGTTCTTACCACCCCAAAAGGCCTACTTCATCTGCAACCACCATCCACTTCTAGAACATTCTCACCACCCCAAAGGGATTAGTTCATCCATCACCACCATCTACTTCTAGAACATTCTCATCAACCTAGCGGGATTCATTCATCCATTACCACCATCCACTACCAGAACATTCTCATCACCCTGAAGGAATTAGTTAATCCATCACCAACATCCACTTCCAGAACATTCTCATCACCCCAAAGGGAAGGCTTGTACCCATTGAGGAATCTTAGAATTATTACCAGGATGTTCTGGACAGTGTGCACGGTCACGCCTTGTGTGTGTTTGGGTCACATTGTTGGAGGTGATGAGCTGGACGTCCCCAGCAGGGACAAAAAGTTGAGTCCAGGCTCACGCAAGAACCCAGCTGTCTCCACACACAAGGGGTGAGCCCTCAGGGTGCCCTGGTAGCAGAGCTGTAGCTCCCGTCCTTGCAGAGGGGAGCAGTGAGTCCTTACATGGCATGTGGGAAGCCATGGAAACTGCATCTCCAAGAAGTGGGGTGTCTGGGGCCACGAGAGGAACAGTTCATTTCCAGCAAAGCTGTTACATAAACATTGGCTTAATGCTCTGCTCTAATGTCACTTGCATATCTGTTTTATGTTTTATGGCTTCTCTGATGGCTCAGATAGTATAGATTCTGCCGGCAATGCAGGAGACCAAGGTTTGATCCCTGGGTCGGGAAGATCCCATGCAGAAGGGAATGGTTACCCACTCCAGTATCCTTGCCTGGACAGTCCCATGGACAGAGGATCCTGGCGGTCAGCAGTCCGTGGGGTCACAGAGAGTCAGACATGACCGAATAACTAACACTTTGTGTTTCACGTCTAAGAGCTGTAAAAACGAGGAAAACTAAAAAGCCTCTCCTTGCATGATTCTGTGTGTAGATGCTGCCCAGAACAGGCAGATCCGTGGAGACACAGGGGAGATGGGTGCAGGTTTGGAGGATGGCTGTCTGTCCCAGTGGTGTGGAGCTCCTGTGTGGGTGATGGGAACGTTTTGGAATGAGATGGTGGTCATGCTGCCCAACTCTGTGAGTTTACTAAAAGCTGCTAAACCGGACACTGCCAGAGGGTGAGTTTTTGGGTATATGAGCTTTGTCTTTTTTGGGTATATGAGCGTTTTTCAAATCACATCAATGCTGGAAATCCACAAAAAATGTTTTTGTTTTTTAATTAATATAAAATGATGCTATGTAGGAACAGATTTGTAGTTACAGAGGGGGTCGGTGTGGGAAAGGAAAGGATTAGGAGTTTGGGGTTAGAAGATGCAAACTATTCTATACAGGATGGATAAACAGGGTCCTGTGGTAGAGCACATAAAGAAAGCTGAGCACCGAAGAATTGATGCTTTTGAGCTGTGGTGCTGGAGAAGACGGCTCTTTGAGAGAGTCCCTTGGACTGCTAGGAAATCCAACCAGTCCATCTTAAAGGAGATCAGTCCTGAATGTTCACTGGAAGGACTGAGGCTGATGCTGAAGCTCCAGTCCTTTGGCCACCTGATGTGAAGAACTGACTCACTGGAAAAGACCCTGGTGTTCGGAAAGATTGAACGCATGTGGAGAAGGGGACGACAGAAGATGAGATGGTTGGATGACATCACTGACTCGATGGACATGAGTGTGAGCAAGCTCCGGGAGTTGGTGATGGACAGGGAGGCCTGGCGTGCTGCAGTCCATGGGGTTGCAAAGAGACAGACACAACTGAGTGACTGAAATGAACTGACTGTAGAGCACAAGGAACTATATTCAATATCCTGTGGTAAACCCTCATGGCAAAGAATATGAAAGAATGTATTTATATGTATAGCTGAATCACTTTGCTATACAGCAGAAATTAACACAGCATGGTAAATCAGCTGCCCTTGAATACAGTTTTAAAAGAAAGACTGCAATAAAAATGCTGCTTTTCACTCATTAAATTGTTGCACATCTAACCCAGCTGAGACTGTGTGTTCTGTGTAGATCAATAGAATTTCTACATGTTGATCGTGAGCATGTAAATTAGTTACACCCGCTTTGGTATAAAATTTCTGTTGGGAGGTTGGAAACAAAAATAAGAAACAAGGTCATGTGTGACTCCAGTCTGCGAGTCTTGGCTCTAGCTCAGAGGTCAACAAGCTTTGCAAAGGATCAGACGGGTAAACACTTGGCCCTCAGGGAACTCAGTGTTTCCGGCATGTGAACAGCTCTGCTGTTGTGACCTGGGAGCAGGTGTGGACGGTCCCTGAAGGGCTGGGTGTGCCTATGCTCCCATAAAGCCCAGGCTGAGAGGTCTTGCCAGCCCTGGGACCTGGCCAGGGGGCTAAAGGATGGGAATCAGTGAGGATGCTTCCAGGACGGGAGGTGGGGCCTGTGTGGTCGTCTATCCAGATGTTTTTGATGTTGTTCTCTGCAGTGTTGATACCCACGCCTCTCATCATTTTCATCTCACTGGTCTCTGGCTTGGTTAATGTGGCTACGGCCCATTCACAGCAAGGACGTGTAATAAGACAGCTAAAGATGCTGAGAACGGAATCTCCTTTCTGAGATTTACAGACCATAAGGGCTCCTCCGTTCACGTGGAGTGACTTGGGTACAGGTTGAGGCTTCATCAAGCTCGTCTGAGAGGCTAAGATAAGAGCAACAGTTCCTTTGGGATGTATGCGTACCAGAGTGCTTACTGTGTTCTGTTCTCTTCTTACTTGTGGACTTTTTCAAGGGCACAAATGTCTTATCAGGTAAAAACAGATGTGTGTTCCACTTATTACAGAAATTTACAACTTTGAGTCTTAATGGCATTCACCACGCGTAAGCTCTGAGCATCTTATATGCTTGATAAGTTGGCCTCATTGTAGGAAACGTGAATGTAGGAAAACCCAATGATAAACCTCAACCGGATAAAAATACTTTCTCTTTAGAAATCATTCATTGAGGCTGTCTCTTAAAAATGGATTTCCTAGTACAGAAGCAGCTGCCAGGTTCTGGTTGCTAATATGAAAGTGAAGGTGATAGTCACTCAGTCTCTTTGCGACCCCATGGACTGCAGCACACAAGGCTTCTCTGTCTATCACCATCTCCCAGAGCTTGCTCAAACTCATGTCCATTAAGTGGTGATGCCATCCAACTGTCTCATCCTCTGTCACCTGCTTCTCCTGCCCTCAGTCTTTGCCAGCATCAGGGTATTTTCAAATGAGTCAGTTCTTCACATCAGGTGGCCAACTTATTGGAGCTTCAGCTTCGGCATCAGTCCTTCCAGTGACTACTCAGGGTTGATTTTGTTAAGGATTGACTGGTTTGATCTTGCTCTCCAAGGGATTCTCAAGAGTCTTCTCCAACACAACAGTTCAAAAGCATCATTTCTTCAATGCTCAGCCTTCTTTATGGTCCAACTCTCACATCCGAAGGTGACTACTGGAAAAACCGTAGCTTTGACTAGACGGACCCTTGTTGGCAAAGTGATGTCTCTGCTTTTCCATCAAAAGATCCAGGGCTCCTTGGAGGAACAGACAAGTCTAGGGTTGGGGCTGGCAGTATACAAATGAAGTCTGCAGTGTGTTGTGCCCAAAAAGTAAGGAAGTACTCAAACAAACAGACACACACATACACAGAGAAAACCCTGTAACGAGGATTTGCCAAAGGGATACAGAAGCCAGCTTGGAGTTTCCTATGACCAAAACTGCTGTGAAATCAAGTGGAATATGAAGGAGTGTATAAAATATCCCTGGACTTTCCTGATGGTCCCGTGGTTAAGAAGCTGCCTTCCTGTGCTGGCACACTGGTTCAATCCCTGGTCCGGGAACTAAGAGCTCACATGCCATGGAGCAACTAAGCCTGTGCATCACAGCTACTGAGCTCTCAAGCCCAGGAGCCCTGGAGCCTGTGCTTGCCAATAAGAGAAGCCACTAACAGTGAAAAGTCCACGCATCATAACTTGACAGTAACCCACGCTTCCCACAACCAGAGAAAGCCCGTGCAGCAATGAAGACCCTGCACAGTCAAAAATAAGCCAAATTTTGAAATAAACATTAAAAATAATAAACAATTCCTGAGTCCACACTGATAGACAAGTGATCAAGTACATTAGAAGTGGAGGAAAGAGATCTGTACGGAAAAGTTCTGAATCTCTGTAGGTCTTCTGCCCTCGGAGGGTGGGATGAGGTATGTTGTGGGGAGTAGAGCCCTTCTGTCTTATACTTCAGGCTGCATTTGGTGAGCTCCTTCCACAGGGGCCAGGGTGAAATGGTGGGGTGAGGCTCTGTGACTGCAGAGAAGCTGGTGTAGCTAACCCTGCCAGCTCATCCGTAGAGATCATTGTATTGACAGCACAGTCCTTGTATTTGAGGATAAGAAGGGCATTTCACCTCTGTGTTCTCCAACTCCCCCAGCCCCTCAAATCCACAATTCCTGGGTCAGTCATCACAACAGAAACATCAGACAGATCCCAGCTAAGACATTCTGCAAATGCCTGCACAGTCCTTCTGGAAACTCTGGAGGGCATGGAAAACAAGGATGGTCTCAGAGGCTGTCACTTGGATGGGAGGAGCCTGTGACTGGTAAATGAAATGGGGTGTCCTGGAACGTAGAGAGAATAGTAGGTGAGAATGAAGTAAGTCTGAATATGGTATGAACACCAGTTAATGTACCAAGACGGGATTTAGGGTAAGGAGAAGGGGACGACAGAGAATGAGTTGGTTGGATGGCATCACTGACTCAGTGGACTCAGTTTGAGTAAACTCCAGGAGATAGCAGAGGACAAGGAAGCCTGGCGTGCTGCAGTTCTGGGGGGTCTCAGAGTCAAATACAACTTAGCAACTTAGTCAAACGTACTAATGGCAATTTTGGCAATTGTACTAATTGTGGCATACAGTTATGGCAAATGTACTAATGTGTTGACAGCAGGGGAAACCGGTGTAGGGAATGTTCTCTTCTTCTAATTTTTCTGTAAATCTAAAAGCATTCTGAAAGGAAGTGTTGGAGTAGCTTTCCTCACGGCATTTCGAGTTAGCTTGTAAATGTCAGGTGCGAACCTCATTTATTTGGCTGCACCAGCTCTTAACTGGAGAAGGCGATGCCACCCCACTCCAGTACTCTTGCCTGGAAAATCCCATGGATGGAGGAGCCTGCTAGGCTGAAGTCCATGGGGTCGCTAAGAGTTGGACACGACTGAGCAACGTCACTTTGATTTTCACTTTCATGCCTTGGAGAAGGAAATGCCAACCCACTCCAGTGTTCTTGCCTGAAGAATCCCAGGGATGGGGCAGCCTGCTGAGCTGCCGTCTATGGGGTTGCACAGAGTTGGACACGACTGAAGTGACTTAGCAGCAGCAGCTCTTAACTGTGGCATGTGGGATCTTTAGTGGGGCACATTCGAACTCTTAGGGATGGCATGTGGGATCTTAGTTCCCTGACCTGGGACTGAAACTAGGTCCCTTTCTTGGGAGCGTGGAGTCTTAGCCTCTGGACCACCCAGAGAAGCCCCCAGGAAAGCCACTAGGCTCTTCGTGGATGCCTGTTAATATGGACAGCCTTGGGTTCTGCCCTGAGATATGCGGCTGGCCTTGGGTGGATGGCGCCCTCGGGTAGTGATGGGTCCTGGGCTTGGTAAAATAATACACGGAGATGAAAACCAGGAGCTGCAAGTGCTGAAATTCGTGTGCCATAGAACCCATGCTCTGCAGGAAGAGAAGTCACGGCAACGAGAAGGCCACACCCCACAACTAGAGAGTAGCCTCAGATCACTGCAGCTGGAGAAAGTCTGCAGCAGTGAAAACACAGCACCACCAAAAACAAATAAATAAAATTACTTTAAAAAATAAACAAGTGTGAAGAATGTGGGCTTTGGGGGGAGAAAACAGGTTCAAATCCACTCTTTTATTTTCTTTGTGGTTGCATCAAGCCAGCTAAGCTTGCTAATAACGTCCCAATAACTAGTCTTCCCTGGAACATGGTTTCCCTAGTGAGTCAGTCCATAAAGATCCGCCTGCCAATGCAGGAGGCCCAGGTTCGATCCCTGGGTCAGGAAGATTCCCTGGAGGAGGAAATGGCAACCCACTCCAGTGTTCTTGCCTAGAAAATCCCCTGGACAGAGGAGCCTGGTGGACTACAGTCCAAGGGGGTCACAAGAGTCAGACATGACTTAGCGACTAAACAGCAACATGAAAACCCCAGAGTGCCCAGATATTAACTTTTATATTCAGCATCTGCATAGACTTACTTAACGTACTTGGTTGCCTTGTCACCATCAGAATTCTTTCATGCCCACCTGTCTTTAGTTTGCTTCCTGATATTTGTGGCTTGCCTCAGCAATTCCCAACTTACTGTGACATTAGGACATTATTTCAGTTGGTTAATTCTATTTTATTAAAATTTAATGGGGGTGAATAGCATACTTAATACATTATTTGGCTTACCTTGTGCCTCAGCTGGTAAAGAATCCACCTGCAATGCAGGAGACACTGGTTCGATCCCTGGGTTGGGAGGATCCTCTGGAGAAGGTAAAGGCTACCCACTCCAGTATTCTGGCCTCGAGAATCCCATGAACTTTATAGTTCATGGGATCACAAAGACATGACTGAGTGACTTTCACTCACTAGTATGCTGGCCTGGAGATAAACATAGCAACGACATTCCTTGCAGATTCATGTGAAAGTTTAATGTGTGTAACAGTAATGGAGCAGCACAGTGTCTAAGATCAAGCAGGTGCAAAAAGAAAGTCACCTTTAGTTAAAATAGCCACATGTGTGTGTTAGTCTCTCAGTGGTGTCTGACTTGTTACAACTGTATGGACTCTAGCCCACCAGGCTCCTCTGTCCATGGAATCTCCCCAGGCAAGAGTACTGCAATGGGTTGCCATTCCCTTCTCCGGGGGTGGGGGGATCTTCCTAACCCAGGGATTGAACTCCATCCCCTGCACTGCAGGCGATTCTTTACTGTCTGAGCCACCAGGGGAGCCAAAAATAGCCACAATTCAGGGGATATTGAAAGTGGTGTGGGTTGTTTGTTTCATTGAGCAAGAATGGAAAGTTAATTGGGGTGCATTTTGAAGAGGTTGAAGCTGGTGGTGAACCTTGGACCTGAAGGGTAAGTGCTGGGCTGGAGAGGGTCAAGGCAGTCTGTGTGGGAAGGGGCTGTTAAGGACCCTGGTGGGGGGAACTTCCTGAGTGTTTAGGGGGTGGTGAGCACCCAAGGTCTCAGGCTGTCTGGGGAGGGTGGTGCGGGGACTTTAAATACAGATCATTGTGAAGGGACGGGTTGGGTCAGGGTCAGCCTGCGACCTCTTGGTGGTCTGCACACGATGCCTTCTAGGCAGTAAAACTTCTGGAGACACTGTGTTAGTTGTTCCGATTGCATTCCTACCAAGTGTGTAATAAACCCCCAAAATACAGATAGATTCGAAATGGGCTATTGAATGTTGGCTTTGGGTTTTGTTTTTTTTTTTCAACTTTATTGTTCCATCTGACCTTAAGGTTGTGAGGAAAGGTCACAAGTTTGAGGACAGAGCTGCATAACAGGGAAGCTTTTTTGTTGTTGTTTCCTATCACTTTGAAGTGATAAAAAGAGCAAGACAGGCTTGGGAGGGCCAGGCTTTGGGGGTTTAGCCTCGGGATTTGCCAGCGAAGTCACCGAGGAGCCCAGAGGCCCCCCGGGGTTCCAATCGGAGGGAGCATGCGTGGACTTGTCCATCGCTAGGCGGCAGCGGACGCAGCCGGACAGCCAGGTGTGCTCGCGGCGGTCGGAGAGCGGGTGAACCAGCCGGGTACCCCCGCTACCTCCCATCTCCAGGCGTCTGCAGGGCAAGGCTGCCTTCCGGGCTTGCAAGCTGCTCGCGCCCCTTTTGTTCTTCTGCCTTGAAGAGCAAGTTGCCAGCTCCGGGGATTGCGGGTAGGGGGTGGATCTGAGGGAGACCGGCAGACGCTCTCCCTGCGTTTTGTTCTGCCCGGTGGTTAAACCGTGCAGACAGGGGGTGCAGAGTCCGCTGGAGCTCAGTCTGCATGCAGGCACGCTAGCCTGTACTCTGTGTGTGTGTGTGTGTGTGCGTGTGTGCACGCGAGCCTGTACTCTGTGTGTGTGTGTGTGCGCACGCACGTTGGTAGGCACATGCGCTCTTGGGGCACGCGAGCCTGTAGTGTGTGTATGTGTGTGTGTACACGTGCGCTCTTGGGACTGTGCTGCTGATGGCGAGCCGGGGTGACCGGGAGCCTTTGGCATGGCGGGGCAGGGGGCCACGAGCGCCTCAGTGGAATCTGCAGACCTGCTTCCCTTGCCCAAGGGTCCCCAGGGATCCCCCAGGAGGCTGGTGGGAGGGCGCCAGCCCTGCATGAAGACTTGCTTGCTGTGCCGTTTTTTTCCATAGCAGTAAGAACGTTTTCACAATAGGAGGCTTTGAATGTGGATGCAGAAAGGAAATGGTGAGTCAGCCATAGCAGAATGGGCAGGGAAATCAGGTGTGCATGTTGAGTCATGAAAAAAATGCTTGGTGGGTGAATTGGCTCCTAGTCTGCTGATTGCAGTGAAAAAAATAAAATGTAAATAGAGAAAAGTGCTTGAGGTTGGTTGTGAGCATTTTGCAGTGATTAGATTTGTGCTCTTTTTCGATTGTGCCCATAGAAAGACGTGCAGTCTTTACAGGGTTTTGCTGCATATATGCTGTGGGATTGGTTTTTTGGTTTCTTTTTTTTTTTTTACTTTTTTAATTGTGATAAATGAAAGATGTTACTAATTTTGGCTATATTTCTAACTGATTGAAACGGTTTTGCTTTGCTCAAATACACTTTGATGTGTGTGTCAGGAAGATGCCATTTTTACAGAGAAACTGCCGCAGTCTGGGTCTGCAGGAACTGACTCCCCTGGGTGGGAGTCTTCTCGAAAGTGGATCATGCCTGAAGTGGTGGTCATGCCTAGGTGAACCATTGAGGGGAAAGGGGTTTGGAGGAAGGTTTTCAGAAAGCTACCTGGCAACGTTCGTAACAACCTGCTGCCATATGCATTGCCTGAAGACCTACATAATGAATGAAGGAAAAATGATATGTTACCATGTCATAAAATAAATAAAAGATTGGGTCGAGTTTTGATGAATGGTATAGACATAGTTTCTTTTCCCTTGGAAACCAGAATCTTGGAGGGTGTGTATTAGAAATATATATATTTTTTATCATTACATTGGAGAAACGTATTTTCCAGATGGTAGAAATGTTGCAGGAAGGCGGACCCCTTCCAGGGCCCGAAACTGGGCTCTTGTGTAACACTTGGAAATGAATTGTATGAGGAGACACATGTGCTGACAAAGCAAGAGATTTTATTGGGAAAGGGCAGCCAATTGGAGAGCAGTAGGGTAAGGGAACCCAGGAGAACGGCTCTGCCCCGTGGCTCGCAGTCTCGGGTGCTATGGTGATGGGATTAGTTTCCTGGTGGTCTTTGGCCAATCACTCTAATTCAGTCTTTCCTGGTGGCGCACGCATCGCTTAGCCAAGATGGATGTTAGCCAGAGGGATTCTGGGAAGTGGACAGACAACTAGTGTCTCCTTTCAACTTTTCCTGAATTCTTCCAGTTGGGGTGGCTTATTATTTCCCTATTTCTTACCAGGATCTCCTGTCATAAAACAACTCATGCAGATAGTTACTATGGTGCCTAGCCAGGGTGGGCAGTTTCAGTCAGTGTGCTTCCCCTAACAGAAACTTGGATGTCTCTGTGATTCTTTCTGTCAAGCATAGTGGAGAGACATTTCATCCTTTCCGTCTTTCTCACGTACACACACACACACACACACACACACACACACACACACGAACCCAACAAACACACACAAACACGAACCCAACAAACATATACCCCTTATGGAAAAATGGGGGATATTGCAGGGATATTGTCATTCATGAATGCATGGACAAAACACAGAAAAGCCATTTATTAAAAGAATATTAGCATGTATACCGTACCATGGGTAAAATAGCTACCATATAACACAAGGAGCTCTGCTTGGTGTTCTGTGATGACCTACATGGGTGGGATGGAGGAAGTGAGGGAGATTCAAGAGGGAGGGGATGTATGTATATACTGCAAATGGCTGATTTCTCATTGTTGTCCAGCAGAAGCTAATACAATGTTGTAAAGCAATTATCCTCCAATTAAAAATAATTATATTTTTTTAAAGGAGTGTTAGAAATGACCATCCATATGGGTGTTGACCATACAGGTTGGATAAGGCTTGTCCTGCCCAGCTGGGGTCACATGTGACCCTGTCACATATGCCGACAGGTGGGTGTTTGGCATAAACTGACGGTTCTTCTAGCTGCGTGAGGTTTTGCGGGTTGGGGAAGCTACTACTCCGTGTGACCCTCAGCATGCATTTGATTAGCCCTTACTGCCTTGAATTCTCTTCCTCTTGTACGGATGAAAATTTAGCAAGGTGTAGGTGGGGAAGCACTAGAAACAAAGAGCTGGAGTTTTGTGTCCGCCAGGGTGAGCCTGCCTTTCCCCGGTCTGTGCCCAGTTGTGTTTTCTGACTTTCCTACCAGTCAGTTCCACAGACAAGTCATTTCTGGGAGGGCCTGTAGACATCCCTGGATATCTGAAAGAGAGCCTGAAGTTGACAGTTTTTCACTTTTAAAGACTCTGAGAATCCTCAGGATTTCGTTCCATAGAGGTTCACAAAGGTTTCTCACCATCTATCTTGGACCTCACAAAGTGGAGTACATGTTCACTTTGTAGGAAACAAACGGGGGCTCAAGAGAGTGGATTCACACAGCTTCTGTGTGTGTGTGTTTAACTTTTTATTTTGTACTGGAGTATAGCTGATTAACGATGCTGTGATGGTTTCAGGTGGACAGCAAAGGGACTGAGCCATCCATATACCTGTATCCATTCTCCCCTCCGCAAACCTCCTATCCAGGCTGCCACATGACCCTGAACAGAGTTCCCTGTGCTGTCCAGCAGGTCCTTGTTGGTCATCCATTGCAAATACTGCAGTGTGGATTCACACAGGCTGGACATTTGTCTGGGTGGGGGTACCTGCTGGCTCCTGGCATGTCTGGTGATGAAAGGTCTTGCACACCAGCATTGCCTGTGTGTCGACCTGTTTTGGATGCCAGACCTGCTTTCTCACTTGCTGTTATGTCTCAGGGTCAGCAGTTCAGCACACCAGCAGCGCAGTGTGGAGGAATTGTCACGTGGGTTTCCGGGGCGACGAGACAGATACAGACACCTCTTGGACAGGCTGAAAGACTGCGGACACAGGTCCCAAGCCCTCGTGGATGTGACCTTCTGTTTCTTCATCCGTGAAGTAGGGAGTTGGGGTTAAATTATTTCTAAGGACCCATACAGCCGTGATCATTTTCGATTCTCAGGGAGAGAAGCCAGGAGCTTAAATTCCCCTTGCATAACACATCCAGATTCCTGGGTTATCTTGTTGAGGTCAGTTGCTACTGATATTCATGTGAGTGAAGACTTATATCTCACACACACACACACACACACACACACACACACACACGTGTGTGTGTTTTCTTTGAGATCCAATTATAGATAAAATGGGCTCTTGTCAGCAGACCGGGCTTTTCTGTCTGCAAGAGGTGCTTGATGCATTGCAAGCGTGCTTGCCAGATACACCTACTTAGCTGTTCTGTGATCAAGTTAGCTGCTAGCAAATGAAGTTCTCTTGGGTGCAGCTTTACATGCCCCGTGTTATTTAAGGACTGTTAACAAAGTCCAGCCGGTGGGCTCTTACACATATTTGGAGGCCATTCACAATAAAATAACGATGGGGCTTCCCTGGTGGTCCAGTGGTTAGGACTTTGCCTTCCAAGGCAGGGGGTGTGGGTTCTGTCCCTGGTTCAGGCAACTGAGGTTTCACATGCCTTGTGACTCAGCCAGAATAATAATAATAATGATAAAGTGTACAATTTTTTTAAGTAGAATAACTGGAAATTCAAAGAAAGTATTTAACATGTATACATACAGATACACCTGCATCTATATGTATACACGCATGCATGTTATATATGTATTCACACAAGCGTGTAAGTATATGTACTCATGCACACATAAGTGCATATGACTGATAGACATATAGGAATAAAATAAAATTTTCATGTACAATAAATTTGAACCCTATTGAGTAAATAACATGTTTCTAAATATGGTTCAGCTGAGAAACAATCAGACAGTATTCTGAGAAATGGTATTTTCAGAAATTTGGGGTCACCTGCATTGTGCTAAAAGGGAGACACTTAAAGCAGATGGTTTTCTCTTAGTTTACAGAGATGCTAACGCTCTTCTGAAAGTGTTAGTCGCTCAGTGCTTTCTGACCCATGAACTGGAGCCCCCCACGAGGCTAGTGAATTCTCCAGGCCAGAATACTGGAGTGGGTTGCCAATCCCTTCTCCAGGGGATCTTCCCAACCCAGGGATCAAACTCAGGTGTCCCACATTGCAGATGGATTCTTTACTGTCTGAGCCACCAGGGAAACCCTATCTGTATTTTAATATGTTTTCCCACACAGTTTCCCAGAGTTCAAAAGTGGCCCATTATTTCATAAGCTTGAGGTTTGTTTTTGAGAGCCAGGATTTATATTTATCTGGGGGTTCGGTTCCCTAGGCTGTTCTGTAGTCTTTAGTAACATTTACTTCTTTAAAAAAGAAAAAAAAAATCTGTGTTACTAATATTAGAACATTTTTATTAAAAACAGAGGGACATCCCTGGCAGCCCAGTGGTTAAGACTCTCACCTTCAACTGCAGGTGGGAATAGGTTCGATCCCTAGTTGAAGAGTTAAGATCCCACATGCTAAGTTGTATGGCCCCCCAAAATTTGAATATATAAAATATAAAAACATATGGAAGGCCTGGAAGGCAGAAGGAAGACAGTGAAAATTGTCCTCAGGATCACATCCAGAGAGAGCAGTGTGTCCCCTTTGGGACATGTGATCACCTTTATATACTTGATGTAAACAGCGTTTTTTTCCTTGTACACCTGTGATGCCTGGCACTCTTAAGATCCGGCCGCCCAGTGGGAACACCGTGGACTTGTAGGGATGTGTTCCCAGTCTTTCCCAGTGGAAAGTAATACCGCAGCAGGCGTACGTGGTGAAATACTCCTGCTCTCATTCATTTCCTTAGGAGGACAGTCTGGACGTGGAATTGCCAAGCAGTCTTTTGGAAAAGATTTGGGACTCCCCTGGTGGTCCAGGGGTTAAGGAACTGCCTTGCAATGCCGGGGGACGCGGGTTCAATCCCTGGTCAGGGGACAGAGTGCCACCTGCCTCAGAGCAGCTAAACCAGAGCACAATTGGAGGGCCCATGCACAGCGCTTGAAGATCCTGCATGCCACCACAAAGACTCCAGGCAGCCAAATAAATAAATTAAAAAAAAAAAATTCTTTTTTAAATCTGTGACTTGACAGGCAAATGTGTTTCATTGTTGACCTGCATTTCCTTGGTGACTAGCAGAGTTCTTCATGTGTTATTATCTGCACGTTTGTATTTTTTCTTGTATGCATTACAGTTTGTCTTCCTGCTGACAGTGGGGCCTTTATTTTTTTTTAATTTTATATTGGAGCATAGTTGATTAATAATAATGCGTTAGTTTCATGTATACAGCAGAGTGATTCGGTATACACGTTCGTGCGTCTGTTGTTTTTTCAAATTCTTTTCTCCCATTTAGGTTGCTGTAGAATACTGAACAGTTCCCTGGGCCGTACAATAGGTCTTTGTCGGTTATCCGTTTTAAATGTAGCTGTGTGTACATGTCCATCCCTACCTCCTGGTCGGTCTGTCCCTCTCCCACCCTTTCCCCCTGATCAACCTAAGTTTGTTCTCTTAAGTCTGTGAGTCTGTTCTGTTTCGTAAATCAGTTTATTTGTACCATTTTTATTTTAGATTCCACGTGTAAGCAATATCATTTTTGAGATTTTTCTTTCTCTGTCTGACTGCAAATGGCATCATTTCATTAAACCAAATAATCTTCCATTGTATATATGTATCACATATATCCGTCAGTGGACATTCAGGGTGCTTCCATGTCTTGCCTGTTGTCAGTAGTGGGGCAATGAATATTGGGGTGTGTGTATCCTTTCAAATCATGTTTTTCTCTGGGTATATGCCCAGGAGTGGGATGACACAGTCATACACTAGCTTTTTTAGTTTTTGGAGGAACCTAAACACTGGTGGCTGGTTGTATGTGTGCATGCTCGGTTGTGTCCAAGTCTTTGCCACCCCACGGACTGTAGCCCACCAGCCTCCTCTGCCCATGGAGTTTTCCAGGCAAGAATACTGGAGTGGGTTACCCTTTCCTACCCCAGGGATGGTTGGTTAGAGTTAGATTTTTTTTTTTAATTAAAGTATAGTTGCTGATGTTCAAGCTGGTTTTACAAAAGGCAGAGGAACCAAAGATCAAATTGCCAACATCCGCTGGATCATTGAAAAAGCAAGAGAGTTCCAGAAAAACATCTATTTCTGCTTTATTGACTATGCCAAAGCCTTTGATTGTGTGGATCACAATAAACTGTGGAAAATTCTTCAAGATATGGGAATACCAGACCACCTGATTTGCCTCTTGAGAAATTTGTATGCAGGTCAGGAAGCAACAGTTAGAACTGGACATGGAACAACAGACTGGTTCCAAATAGGAAAAGGAGTTCGTCAAGGCTATATATTGTCACCCTGTTTATTTAACTTATATGCAGAGTACATCATGAGAAACACTGGACTGGAAGAAACACAAGCTGGAATCAAGATTGCCGGGAGAAATATCAATCACCTCAGATATGCAGATAACACCACCCTTATGGCAGAAAGTGAAGAGGAACTCAAAAGCCTCTTGATGAAAGTGAAAGTGGAGAGTGAAAAAGTTGGCTTAAAGCTCAACATTCAGAAAAGGAAGATCATGGCATCCGGTCCCACCACTTCATGGGAAATAGATGGGGAAACAGTGGAAACAGTGTCAGACTTTATTTTTCTGGGCTCCAAAATCACTGCAGATGGTGACTGCGGCTATGAAATTAAAAGATGCTTACTCCTTGGAAGGAAAGTTATGACCAACCTAGATAGCATATTCAAAAGCAGAGACATTACTTTGCCAACAAAGGTCCATCTAGTCAAGGCTATGGTTTTTCATGTGGTCATGTATGGATGTGAGAGTTGGACTGTGAAGAAGGCTGAGCACCGAAGACTTGATGCTTTTGAACTGTGGTGTTGGAGAAGACTCTTGAGAGTCCCTTGGACTGCAAGGAGATCGAACCAGTCCATTCTGAAGGAGATCAGCCCTGAGATTTCTTTGGAAAGAATGATGCTAAAGCTGAAACTCCAGTACTTTGGCCACCTCTTGCGAAGACTCTTTGGAAAAGACTCTTTGGAAAAGACTCTGATGCTGGGAGGGATTGGGGGCAGGAGGAGAAGGGGACGACAGAGGATGAGATGGCTGGATGGCATCACTGAGTCAATGGATGTGAGTCTCAGTGAACTCCGGGAGTTGCTGATGGACAGGGAGGCCTGGCGTGCTGCGATTCATGGGGTCTCGAAGAGTCGGACATGACTGAGCGACTGATCTGATCTGATCTGATAGTTGCTCTGCAGTGTTTCAGGTGTACAGCAGAGGGATTCAGTTATACATAGAGATTATTATAAGGTATTGAATACAGTTTCCCTGTGCTATACAGTAGGTCCTTGTTGTTTATGCTAGTGTGTATCTGTTAATCCCAAACTTCAGATTTATCCCTGCTGTGGCCTGTTGTAATCTTAATTTTGTTTTGTATGTCTGTGAGTCTGTTTCTATTTTATAAGTAAGTCTGTTTGTATCATTTTTTAAGATTCTGCATATAAGTGATATATGGTATCTGTCTTTCTCTGGCATACTTATTTCATTAATTTCCAGGTCCATCCATGTTGCTGCATATGGCATCATTTCATTCTTTTTTTTTTTCCATGGCTGAGTAATATTCCACTGTGTTTGTGTGTGTGTAGCACATCTTTGTTATCTGTTCATCTGCCAGTGGACATTTAAGTTGCCTCTATGCCTTGGCTGTTGTAAACGGTGCTACTGTTGGAGTCCATGTATCTTTTCAAATTAGAGTTTTCATCTTTTCTGGACATATCCCCAAGAGTAGGATTGTTGGATCATATGGTAGCTTTTGGTTTTTTTTGACAGTGCTATATATAACTTGCAAGATCTGAGTTTCAATTCAGCCCAGGAATTGAACCCCCAGCCATAGATTTGAGGTCTTCCCTGGTGGCTCAGCTGGTAAAGAATCCACCTGCAATTCGGGAGACCTGGGTTGGGAAGATCCACGGGAAGAGGGAAAGGCTACCCACTCCAGTATTCTGGCCTGTACAGTCCATGAGGTCACACAAAGTCAGACTTGACGGAGCGACTTTCACTTTCCACAGCAGTGAGAGCACAGAATCCTAACCCCTGGACCACCAGGGAATTTACTTTCCCCCCTGCCCCTGGGAGTGTCAGGACATTGAATGACAATCTGTTGGGGTGCACTTGGTTCACAAGTGGATGGTCACAAGGAACTATTGCTCTCGGCTAGCAGTGCAGCAGAGAGGGGCAGAAAAGTAACTAAAACTGTTGTTTTAAAACTTCCCCAGATCCTCCCCCACATGAAACCCCTCCCCTAACATTGTCCTCATTGCCTGCAGGGTGCCTCCCAAAAGGAGTGTGTTTGTATGTTGCAGAAATTAATATCTTCCTTAACTTCTGGACCAGGGCTCAGCAGACTCCAGCCCAAGGCCCTGGGCCAGGGTTCGGGAAGCCTGTCCCAGTGAAGGACTACATGTTGGTCCCTGCCAGCTTGGTACCCGGGGGTACCTCACTGTGTTTTTTACACAATGAAGATCTATCTAGCTGGGGAGAGACAACGCCACACCAAGGATGAAAACTGCAAGTAGCTTTTCATATCCTATGTGGGTAGAAAAGCAAATGAGAAGGAATTGGGGAAGGAAGGATCCATAAAGCAGAGCCTCCCAACAGAGGCATGACATCCAAATGCTTTGGGGCGTTCTCCTGGATGCCCCTACAGGCGTGCATTTTGTCCCCGGTCCACTCTGTCTGTCCGCCCAGACCTGGCTTTGTGATGGAGAAAAGTTTGAGGAGAGCTTAGATGCACGTGTCTAAAATCATCACACATGTTCCCTCAGGACACCGTTAAGAATTGGAGAAGTGGGATTCAGGAGATAGGATTGGCTCAGACGTTTGCATTTGGAAGGCTGGAATTCCTGATGGCTGTGCCATCCTTGTTTCCTGGATATGGCAGGAAATATACTAATCTCACATCCCTCTTAGAGGAGCTTTGCTCACACACGTGGAATCGCTGCCTTCTCTGGGGAGACCACAGCATGTCCTGTCTAAACGGAAAAAAACGGAAGTCGCTCAGTGGTGTCCGACTCTTCGCGACCCCATGGACTGCAGCCTACCAGGCTCCTCTGTCCATGGGATTTTCCAGGCAAGAGTACTGGAGTGGGTTGCCGTGGCCTTCTTAGACAGTGTCCTGTCTAAAGCACTTTGCACATGTGCAGTAAGTCACTTATCTCCAGCTTTTCAGTTGCGGCCAACTCTTTGCAACCCCATGGACTGTAGCCCACAGGCTCCTCTGTCTGTGGGATTCTGCTGGCAGAAATACTGCAGTGGGTTGCCGTTCACTCCTCCAGGGGAATGTTCCTGACCCAGGGATCCAACCTGCGTCTCTTGTGTTTCCTACATTGAGAAGCAGGTTCGTGGCTTCTAGCACCACCTGGGAAGCCCCAAGGCACTTTGTAAATAGAGCTCCTTTTTAATTAATCTTTAAGTGTGAATCCAGATGCACAAAGGCACTTAGATACTAGCAGTAAATTGTAGCTACTTTAATTCTCTGTTTCAGTGAGGTAGTGGATATTTATTAAATAATAGGTACCACTGGAACTTCCCTGATGGTCCAGTGGTTAAGACTTGGCCTTCCACCGTAGGGGATGTGGGTTCAATCCCTGGTCATAGAGCTAAGATCCCACATGCCTGGCCACCAAAAATACAGGACATAAATAACAGAAGCAGTATTGTAACAAATCCACATCAAAAAAACATTTTTTTAGGAAAACAAAAAAATTGGTACTGGCTGGTTTCAAGTGGGTCTTCAGATGCTAGATTTTAGGAGTTTTAGTAAGAAAATAAAAAATGTTCAAGTGTTTGCTCAGGTCTTTGGAATGAAACACTGGTGTGTGTGAGTTGCCATGAATGAAGTTTTACTGTCTTGTAAGAAATGCAATGGCTTCAACAGGAGGCAGACCCAAGGATGGCTTTTCCCTGGCCAACCAGAGGTGATAGTGGGTGACAGGACATCTGAGCCAAGAGTCACCCTTCTCTGATTGTTGTCTACAGGCTGTTCTGTCTTTTGTATGCAGATACCTGCTGGACTGTATTGTCCTCTGAACCATCCATTGCATTGTTCAAGCTGTTTGGATAACTTATTTTTAAAAATCAATGACTTTATTTTTGGCTACACTGGCTCTCCGTTGTTGCATGGGCTTTCTCTAGTTGCAGTGACATGGGGGGCTACTCTCTAGGTGTGACACTTGGCTTCTCTTGTCGAGGAACCTCCAGGCTGAGTAGTTGTGGCCTCCCGAGCTTAGTTGCCCCACGACGGCAGGTGAAATCTTCCCGGCCCCCCAGGGATTAAACCTGTGTCCCGGGCATAGGTGGGCGGATTCTTAACCCCTGGACCCAGCAGGAAAGACTTTACCTTCCAACTGCCACTTGCCCTTTGCTTTTAGTATTTAATGCTGATACACAAGGGTACTTTTCCTAGGCTGTTTGAGTTGGCAGAACATTCAAGTTAACTCTTGTTTCAGCAGACTGACTTCCCCAGACCACTCAATATGTGAACGTTTCTTTTCTCAACATAATGCCTATTTTGATTGGTTTTTCTGGCCTCCCCGTGTGCCTTGTGCCATCTTGGTTCCCCGACCATGAATGAACTGAGGCCCTCCGCAGTCAAAGCACCAAGCCCGAACCACTGAACCGCCAGGGAATACCTGGCCTCTTTTTTTTTTTCTACTTGTTCTAAACTAAATTCCCTAAGCTGGACTAATATTTTATTAATCGAGAAGTGAGGGAACTTGCTCAGTTGTGTCTGACTCTTTGTGACCCCATGGTCTGTAGCCTCCGAGGCTCCTCTGTCCATGGGATTTTCTCCAGGCAAATGTACTAGAGTGGGTTGCCATTGCCTTCTCCAGGGGAATCTTCCCCATCCAGGGATCGAACCCAGGTCTCCCACATTGCAGGCAGATTCTTTACCCATCTGAGTCACCAGGGAAGTCAATTAAGCTGGAAGTGGAGAACAAACCTGCCCATTTGTGGGGTCCCGGGGGTGACTGGTGATCTGATGTCCTCATCCAGTTACTGAACCCTTCGAGCTACTGTCTCTGGGTTCATGAGTGTGGTGGTTGCAGAGTCCGGCTCCCGCTAGATGACGGGGGACGCTGGGGAACTTGGGGGAGGAAGTCGGTGGTCTCCTGTAGATCATCCATGGAACCCAGAAGGGACCTTTTTCCGGAGGACACAGCAAGAGAAACATGCCTAGGGAACTCAGCTTTCAGCGAAGCCGCCTGGATGGGGTGGGGCCGGCTGCAATGGCAAGGTCTAGAGCAGATGCACCTCCTGGGCGCTGAGCGGGTGCTGGTTGTGTGTGCAGAAGTATCCCGTCCCGCACGTCAGGCAGTAGGTGACAGCTCCTCTTGCGCTTATGCTCTGCCTGCTGGCTGGCTGATCACTGCCATCTCTTGGAGTCTCCTCTAACAGTCCTGAGGTCGTCTCAACAGAAGACAGCTCTTCCAGTGGACGGAAGGGTCCGTCCAAGGCTCATTTGATGGCTCAGGCCAGAAGAGTGTTTCAGGACAAAGCAGCAGACGCATGGCTGGCTCATTTGTTGGGAGTTTGGTTCTTGTAACACCCACAAGCTTTAATTATGGCCTAGATACATATAAACCTGTACAATATACATCATAAAGCTTCACCTTCCCTGGTGGCTCGGATGGTGAAGCATCTGCCTGCAATGCAGGAGACCCAGGTTCTATCCCTGGGTTGGGAAGATCCCCTAGAGGGGGGAACGGCTACCAAAGCATTGATGCTTTGGAACTGTGGTGTTGAAGACTCGAGAAGTCCCTTGGACTGCAGGGAGACCCAACCAGTCCTGAAGGAAATCAGTCCTGAATATTCATTGGAAGGACTGATGCTGAAGCTTCAATACTTTGGCCACCTGATATGAAGAGCTGATTCATTAGAAAAGACCCTGATGCTGGGAAAGATTGAAGGCAGGAGGAGAAGGGGATGACAGAAGATGAGTTGGTTGGATGGCATCCCTGACTCAATGGACATGACTTTGAGCAAACTCCATGAGTTGGTGATGGACAGGGAGGCCTGGCGTGCTACAGTCCATGGGGGTCACAACGAGTCAGACACAACTGAGCAACTTCACTTTTACTTTCATATGTATGTACAAGAATGCCTGCGTGTGTTTTGCCACGGTATATGTGTGTATGTGTGTGTCTGTATGCATGTTAAGTATGTGTTAGGGAAAGCTAGAACTGGATATGGAAATGGGTGAAAAGTGAAAGGGTTCGTCACTCAGTTGTATCCGGCTCTTTGTGACTCCGTGGACTGTGTAGCCCACCAGGCTCCTCTGTCTGTGGGATTCTCCAGGCAAGAATACTGGAGTGGGTTGCCATTGCCTTCTCCAGGGGATCTTTCCAACCCAGGGATCGAACCTGGGTATCTTGCATTGCAAGCAGATTCTTTACCTGCTGGAATCTCCTTTGTCCTCTGCATTGCAGGCAGATTCTTTACCTGCTGAGCCAAATGCCTAAGAGTGTGAAAAAGATCAATGCCTTGGTGAAGCTTCCAAACAAGCAGTCTTTGTTTTTCTGATATTTAATCATAGGCTACTGGTTTAAAAGATTTTGTTAATGTATTTGCTGCTGTCTTAAAAAGTTGTATAAGTGAAAGTGAAGTCTCTCAGTTGTGTCCTACTCTTTGCAACTCCATGGACTGTAGCATACCAGGCTCCTCCTTCCATGGGATTTTCCAGGCAAGGGTACTGGAGTGAGTTGCCATTTCCTTCTCCCTCCCCAGAAAAGGTTTTATCCCTTTGTATATAACAATTTCCTGAAATAAGTCCCATAAAAATACTGTTGCAATGTGAAATGAGTATTTCTTCGTATCACCGTTTGAGTATTTTCACACCCATGTTTTGTTTAATGTTTGTGTGAATTGTATTTTGCCCCCATATGGCAGTGTGTGTGCCCATGTGTGTGCGCCGTCTGTGTACCTCCACTTCTCTGGTATGACGTGCCAGAGTACCGCCTCATGTGTGTTTGCACCTGATGTCTGCCCGTTTGCAATTGCAGCGGGGACTGGCGTGGGCAGACATGGGTGGATTTAATTCCTTAAAGTCATTGAAAGGAAGTTACGCATGCCCTTGACGGAAGGGCGCAGTCGGGTTTGGGGAGGAGAGAGTTCCCTGGAACCCTTGGCTCATTATTCTTCCTTGCTTCCCCTAGACAAGCAGATGGTCAGCGTTCGGAGGACCACCCAGGAGCCCTGCGGGACCCCCGGCAAACCTCTGAACCCCCTGGCTGCAGGGAAGGGCCCGAGGTGTCCCTGGAGGCCCACGGCCGGGCGGTCACTCTCCCTCGCGATTACCGGTACCCGGAGCCGCGCACGCCCCTAAGAGCCGCCCCGCCGGCCGGGAGACCCGCCCTACAGAGGCCACCGCCGCCCAAGCGCGAGCTCCAGCCGCCGCCAGGGGGCGCGCCCGGCCGGCCTCGCACCTCGGTGGTCTCCTCGGAGGCGATGAATATGCAGAGCGCACGTCGCGTGGATGCCGCCTGGTCCCGGCGGAAGGCGCAGCTCCCCGCCCCGTTCCGGCCCCTGCTGACCTCCGCCATTAACACCTCTCGCTCGCTGTCGCTGTCGCGCCATTAACACCTCTCGCTCGCTGTCGCTGTCGCCGCAGAAGCTGACGGACAAGACCCCGCTGCTCATGCAGGACGAGAATGCTGCCAGGTAATATCTCTCCCTACCTTCTTGCCCTGTTTAGGGCTCCCTGCAACTGCGGGAGGATCCCGTGCATCCTCCCTGGGTGTGAACATGCGTCCCCGCCTCGCCCCGCTCCCTGGCGGCTTTAACCCCGCTTCCCAGGCTGGGACCTGGGACTAACACGAGAAGACCCCCACAACCTCCTACCCACTCCAGTGGTCACATGGATTTTTAACTTGGTGTCGACTTTCCGGGCCCCCAAGGACCAGAGGGTCAGCATGAGGGTCACAGTTCAGTCGCTCAGTCGTGTCTGACTCTATGAGACCCCATGGACTGCAGCACACCAGGCCTCCCTTTGCATCACCAACTCCCGGAGTTGACTCAAACTCATGTCCATTGAGTCGGTGATGTCATCCAACCACCTCATCCTCTTTTGTCCCCTTCTCCTCCTGCCCTCAGTCTTTCCCAGCATCAGCATCTTTTCCAATGAGTCAGCTCTTTGCATCATGTGGCCAGAAAGTATTGAAGTTTCAGCTTCATCAACAGTCCTTCCAGTGCATTTTCAGGATGGATCTCCTTTAGGATGGACTGGTTGGATCTCCTTGCAGTCTAAGGGACTCTCAAGAGTCTTCTCCAACACCACAGGTCAAAAGTTAATGAAATAAAACCTGTTGCTCAGTTGCACCCTGTGGGGCTAGCCACTAGCACCCTGGACAGCACAGAGTATGGCTGTTTCCATTGTCCCAGGAAAATTCTGTTGCATGTCTCCGCTGTAGAGTCTTGACTCTACCGTTTGAGATGCTTGCCTTTATGGTGGTGCTGGGTTGTCAGGTTGACAACACTGCTGTCACGCTTGCTTTCTCTAGCAGCAGCTAGCAGGGGCTTCTCTTGTTACAGAATTCGAGCTCAGTAGTTGCCACATCCTGGCTTTATCTCTCCAAAGGATGTGTGATCTCTGTGGACCAGGGTTCGAACTCGTGTCTCCTGCATCAGCAGGTGGATTCTTTTACCACTGAGCCACTGGGGAGGTTCCTTAACTTTATTTTACCCCCAAAGACAGCGCCACATGGACGTTAACTGATAGCATCCTCAGTTTCCCCATGGGTGGAGCTACAGGTACAGCTTATCTGGGGGTCAGCATTGCCCTCAGTCATTCTGAATGCAGTTGGCACTTAGAGATCCTTTTTACTGGTCACATTGAGGAGCTCTGAAAAGGAGGAGAAATGATGCTGTGGTTTGAGTGGAAGGTGGAGTTTGTGGGAATGTTGTTGATGAGCTGACGTGGGCCTCTTGGTTCTCGGGCCCTGGTCTGGGACTTGGGCTCCTCTGAGGAACGTGGGTGAGTGCTCAGTACTCCTGACCTCTGTTGACTTTAGGAAGTTGGGAGGGGGTGTTTCATTTTTTTTCTTGCCCTGAGAGAGTGTGGATTTTCTCACTCTTGTCTTTTCCAAGAGTCTGAGAGGAGTTTCCACAAGCAGCGGCAGTACTTCTTGACAGTACCGAGTGGGGGCGTCTTGACGCATCCACTGGTCTCCTGTTTTGTATGTCATTTTTGGGGACCACAGAGGTTTTCTTGAACCAGCGTCCTTTGCTGCACTAGCCATTGTAGAAGGCTGGGTTCTGGTCAAAGGAGCACAGTGGTGGGGCAGATGGTAACCATGCCACTCAGGAGTTTCCTACCAAGAAAGGTGGCTTACCCTGTACTGAGTTCAGTGTCCCTGTCCCCAGGGCTGATGTTACAGGTTGGTGGCAGCCTGAGAGAGTGGAATGCCTTTGAGATCTACCATGAACTCTGAGCCAGGGTTCATCAATGGAGACCTGCTCCATGCCTGTCATCAACTACCAACCCGACAGGGAGTAAAACACATGGGACAGGGCCTGCGAGCTGCCTGGTGCTTGTGCAGAGCTCAGAGACGCTCAGGGCTCCCCTGGTGGCTCAGACGGTAAAGAGTCTGCCTGCAGCAGTGCGGGAGATGTGGGTTCGATCTCTGGATTGGGAAGATTCCCCCCAGAAAAGGAAATGTAACCCACTCCAGTATTCTTGCCCGGAGAATCCCATGGACAGAGAAGCCTGGCGGGCTACAGTCCACAGGGTCACAGAGAGTCGGACGCGACTGAGCGACTAACATAGACAGACACAGACACTCGTCTTTTGTCTGTGTGCCTGCTGACTGAGTGCTGCCTCATCTCCCTCCATATCCCATATCTCTCCCCTTGCAGTTACCTCTACTTGGGGAGCCAGCCAGGGCACAGAGCATCTCCATTGTCCTGAGACACGCCTGCTCGAATTCAGCAAGCGGGTCATGCAGTCTTGTTGTGTGCCAGTCCAAGGCAGGTATGCAGAGAGCAGGAAAGTGTAGCCTTCCCACCCTGGGGGGATTTTAGAGAGTAGTCACTCGCTCGGAATAAAAAAAATGCATCCACTCTGGTTCCGAAAGCGGGAAGCTTCCTTTGAAATCTTGGACATTCTGAGGTTGGTTTGTGTGTTTGCTACAAGGTGGGGACCTTGCCCAGCAGTAGGCGCGAGCCTTAGATATGACGGCACACGAAAGCATTGGCAGGAGTTTTCCTGGAGCCTGTTTGTGGGTTTGGAGTGTGTGTGTCTGTGAGGAGGGACCCAGGAGGACCACTTCAGGGTCACTGAGTCACCTTGGGCATCTCAGGCTATGAGAATCTGCCTGTGAGCAGTGTGGTTTATCAGACTTAGAGTGGCATGCCAGGGGCTTCCCTCATAGGCAGTAAAGAATCTGCCTGCAATGCGGCAGACCCAGGTTCCATCCCTGGGCCAAGAAGATCCACTGGGGGAGAGCATGGCAACGCACTCCAGTATTCTTGCCTGGAGGAATCCTAGGGACAGAGGAGCCTAGAGGGCTACAGTCCACGGGGTCACTAGAGAGAGAGTGAGACGGTGGCACGTGGGCTGAGGACTCTCTTGGGGGTGCTGCTGGGGATCAGGCCCTCTGGGCAGAACCGTCCAGACTCACTTGGATGGAACCTGGACAGTGGCCAGGGCCCAGCCCACACTGCGTCCTCCACCCCCCCGGGTCCCACTTCTCGGCAGGAATGGATGCGACCAGGTGGCTGTAAGGTCTGGTCTGCTGTGTGGTTTGTCCTCATGTAGAGGAAGCAGCTCATCAAACTTCCTGAACGTGGAAGTCTGCACAGATTTCAAGAGGAGAGGTAGTTGTGATCAGGAATGACCTGGAAGACCTGCTTTGTCAGAAAGGGTATCTACAGGCTGCAGAGAACTTGTTTATATTGCTTTGTTGTTGTTTTTTGCCCAATCAACTTTCCCCACAAAATGAGGGTTGGGGTGGAGATGTAAATACATGCTGAGTAGGGCTTCCCTGGTGGCTCAGCTGGTAAAGAATCCTCCTACAACGTGGGAGACCTGGGTTTGGGAAGATCCCCTGGAGAAGGGAAAGGCTACCCACTCCAGTGTTCCATCCTGGAGAATCCCATGGACTGTGTAGGCCAGAGGATCTCAAACAGTCGGATACGACTGAGCGACTTTCACTTTCACTCACTCCAGTATTCTTGGGCTTCCATTGTGGCTCAGATGGTAAAGAATTCACCTGCAATGTGGGAGACCCAGGTTTGATCCCTGGGTTAGGAAGATCCCCTGGAGAAGGAAAAGTCTACCCACTCTGATGTTCTGGCCTGGAGAATTCCATGGACTGTATAGCCATGGGGTCGCAAAGAGTCAGACACGACTGAGCGACTTTCACTTCACTTCACTAAGTCACTAGTAGGTGGGGAGGGTTTCTATGCGTGAAGGTAAAAGCATGCAACAAAGAGGGGTCTTGCCTGTTTTCCTGCTTGGGTGCAATGCTGGAATTTTACTTCTCAAGTTGAGCACCTTGAGGCAGAGGAAGGTCAAGAGACCCAAGTTGAGGGGCCAGGGGCAGGAACTCCTAGATCTTGTCTCCCCAATCCTGGAACCTGTGACCTGCATGGGTCCATCTTTTGAGCTGGGCTTCCCTGTCTGGAAGGCCCCCTCTCCCCCAACCATGGGACCAGCCAGTTGGCTCATCTGAGTTCTGATCATTGAGCCGTGCCTGGGGCCACGACGTGTCTCTAGAGGACGACCCTTGTCTTGGCAGAATCGAGCGGGTGATGGACAACAACACCACAGTGAAGATGGTGCCCATCAAGATAGTGCATTCGGAGAGCCAGCTGGAGAAGGAGAGCCGCCAGGCACTGGCCCACGTCCCCGAGCCACCTCCGCTGCCCCGGGGCCTCAAGCGGGATCAGATCAAGACATTCAGCACGTCCGAGCAGTCCTACTCACACTTCTGCCCCTACAGCCACCAGGGTGCCGAGCCCCAGCCCGCCACCGGCGCCCCAGGGCCACCCGCCAAGGAAAGCCAGGCCTCCCCTCCCTCGCTCAGCTACCTGAAGGCCAAAGACAGGACCGCCGACGACCTCAAGTCAGAGGAGCTGGCCCGAGAGATCGCAGGCAGGGATAAGTCGCTGGCGGACATCCTAGACCCGGGCGTGAGGATGAGAACCACCATGGACCTCATGGAGGGCATCTTCCCCAAAGACGAGCACCTCCTGGAAGGCGCACAGCAACGGAGGAAGCTGCTGCCCAAGGGGCCCTCGCCCAGGACGGCGGAGGAGAGGTGAGTACACCACCCCACCCACCTCCGCCCCTGTCCTTCCCTGAGTGCGGTTCTAACCATTCTGGGGCCCGTGACGTCAGTTGGGCAAAGAGGGAAAAGCCGTGTTTCTAGCAATGCCCATGGGGCTTTTTCTCTGCTGTCTGCCCTTGGGACACTTGGCAATGTCGGAGACGCTTCTAGTTGTCACCCCTGGGTGAGTGGAGGTCAGGGATGGTGCTCATCAACCTATGAGGCACAGGACGACCCCCCACCCCAACAAACAGCGGTCCAAGGCCAAAGGTCACTAGTGCTGAGGTGCAGAGGCTTGTTACAGAGAAGTGAAAGCTGAGGCTACGGAGGATATGTGTTTACACAAGAGGCCTTCTGTTATGTATTTAGCTGAGGGGGTGAATTTGCTGTAATTCGGTCGCACAGAGTCGGACACAACTGAAGCGACTTAGCAGCAGCAGCAGCATTCTGTATAGAGGGCTGGGGAGGAGCTTCCCTGGTGGCTTAGATGGTAAAGAATCCACTTGCAATGGGGGAGACCTGGGTTTGATCCCTGGGTTGGGAAGATCCCCTGGAGAAGGGAATGGCCACCCACTCCAGTATTCTTGGCTGGAGAATCCCATGGACAGAGGTGCCTGGCGGGCTACAGTCCGTGGGGTCGCACACAGTGGGACAGGACTGAGCTGCTTTCACTTAACATTCACATTTGGAGGCTGGAAGTCACAGATGGCAGTGACATTTCTTGCTTGTTGTTACGACCAGAGATATTATCATTTCAGACTACTCCAGGGGATCTTTGGTTGGGAAGATCCCCTGGAGAAGGGAATGGCCACCCACTCCAGTATTCTGGCCTGGAGAATCACACAGAGCAGCCTGGTGGGCCACACTCCCCGGGGGTCGCCAAGAATGGGATGCGACTGAGTGACTAAGAGTTTCACGTGTTTCGTTCTGTAAAGGACCCTCTCTAGCCTCTTGTATTCAGTCACCTGCCCACAAAGGTGCACCTGCTTACATCTGTCCTGTTGGTGCACGTGGTCTCGGTGAGCATCGCTGATCGATAGTAGGCAGGAGCACGAATGTCGTGTAGCAGACAGGGGCTCAGAGGCCGCAAATGTGGCTGCTGGTGGAAGGAAGCCCAGTCAACTTGGGGCCTGTGGCCACACTTAGAGTGGCAACAGACAGCTCCCCATAGACCTCAGGCTCCCCGAGAAAATGATCTGTGCCCTCCTCCCCCGCAGGTGGGGCTTTGGGTACCATTGGCAGGGGGTTCTAGTTCTCGGTGGCTTCCCTGGTAGCTCAGACTGTAAAGCATCTGCCTGCAATGTGTGAAACCCAGGTTCGATCCCTGGGTTGGGAAGATCCCCTGGAAAAGGAAATGGCATCCCACTCCAGTATTCTGGCCTGGAAAATCCCATGGACAGAGGAGCCTGGGGGGCTACAGTCTGTGGGGTTGCTAAGAGTCAGACATGACTGAGCAACTTTGTAGTTCTGGCCTCAGCACCTGCCCTTTCCACACTTTTGTTTGCTTGGTTGATTGATTTTTTTTGGCATACCCCCTAGCATGTGGGGTCTTTACTTCCCGACTAAGGGATCAAACTCTTGTCCCCTGCGTTGGAAGGCAGAGTCTTAGCCACTGGACCACCAGCGAAGCCCACTCTGTCCCTGCTTCTGCTGTCTCCTCTCTTCTGGCTCGTGTCCTTTCATCAGCCCCATGGTTCGCAGGTCCCAGCCCAGGTTTCAGGTGCGTCTATGGGCACATGATCGGAGCTAATGTGGATGTTCTGCTGTTTTGTTCTCTAGGAGGGAGGAGACCAGCGTGCTGGCAGCCGCACCCTTGGCCACCAACTCCACCTACTACAGCACGTCGGCTCCCAAGGCGGAGCTGCTGATAAAGATGAAGGACCTGCAGGAGCAGCAGGAGCCAGAGGAGGACTTAGGCAGTGACTTGGACCATGACCTGTCAGTCAAAAAGGTAGGGAGGCCGAAATCCGGATGAGAACGTGCTGGTGGGAGGCAGATGGTGGCCCTCGGGTCCACCCCCAGCCTGGCCCTGCACCATGCACCATTTGTGTTGGGCGCGATGCTAACATTTGGGCCTGCGTGTGAAGCCTTTTGTGGAAGAGTCTACTGTCCTAAGGAGGTCTTTCCACAGGACCTCTGTGCTGTCGCTCTGTCATAAGATCCAGTGTCAAGAGAACTTGGTGGCCACCAGGCTCTTTCATTTTAAGCTCAACTGGTAATAATGTCTCTTCTATCCCAGTTGAAACCCAAGGGGCTTAACTATATCACCTTCAGCAGGGTCCATACCGTCTCTGAGTATCAGTTTCAAATTCCTGTGATCAGGTAATAAATTCAACAGCAGGTCATAAAGGGCTGTGTTAACCAAAAAGCAGCCCTTGTTCAACTCCAGAAACTAACCAGGCCCTTGGGGATACAGCAGCAACACACAAATAGTCATTCCTTCCCTGAAGGCACTGTGTTTTTGCAGCACAAAAACAAACACACCATACACGGCCCACGGGCCACACCCGGCCCCCAACCTGCTGTTGTCAATAAAGTTTTATTTAAAGACAGCCAATTCATTCATTTACATACGGCCTCAACATATTGTATTACATATGGCCTTTACGTTTATGGTTCTATTGTATTATATATGGTATTACATTTATGATACTATAAGTGATGTTGAGTAGTGGCTGTGTGGCCTCTGAAGTCTAAAATATTCACTGTCTGGCTCTTTACAGAAAATGTTTGCACACATATAATGTAATCAGTCAGAAAAGGAAAACAGTGAAGGCATACAGAGATAATAGGAGTGTGATTGTAGAGAAGGCTCTGATGAGGTCATGATGCAGAAAAACCTGGAGGGACATGAGGGAGTGTCCGGTTCTGTCAGGGACTGGGTTGGGGCCGGGGGGCGGGGCCAGCACGTACAAAGGCCCTGGGGTAAGAGGTATGTGACATGTTGGGAAGGCAGCAGAGACCACTGGCTGGAACACTGGAAAGGAGGAGGGGTGGTTGTAGATGTAGGTCAGGGAGCCAGAGGGTGGACCAGGAGGAAGGGGGATGGGAGGTGAGGTCAGGGAGCAGTGGCTGAAGCTGTGTGCACAAGGAGGGAAGATGGAACAGGAGGTCAGGGCCTTGTGGCGGGAGCTCCATGGAGATTTGAGGGGCGAATTGGAGATAACAGTCTGGGACCTGTGGCTGCAGCTGTGTGGACAGGGGGGAAGATGATGATTGGAGAGGATGTCAGGAACTAGTGACTGGAGACGTGTGGATAAAGAAGAACAAGACTGGAGAGACGGTCAGGCTGCCTGAGCCGTAGCTTTGTAGATGAGGAGGGACGATTGGCCATAATATCGTAAGACAAGTGGCTGGACCCGTGTGAACAAGGATGCAGAGGTTTGGAGAGGAAGTCAGAGACCAGTTGGCTGGAGCCATGTGGACACGGAGCCGGAGGATTGGCTGGAGGAAGAGGATTGTAGACAATTGCAAGGGACAGGGTGCCAGAGCCCTGTAATCAAGAATGAGGATTGCAGTTCAGGTCGGTGACCACTAGATGGAGCTGTGTAGACAAAGGGGAATGAGACATAAAGTGAGTTGCTGGAGCTGTGTGGACAAGGATGATTGGAGATGTGGCCAGACCAGTGGCTGGGGCCTTGTGGACAAGGAGAAGGACCCCAGAGGAGGTCAGGGACTTGTGTCTGGAGATGTTTCAACAAGCAGGTGGAAGGATTTGTGATCAATAGTCAAGGGGGACCAGTGGCTGCTGCTGTGTGAAGGGTGAGGCGGGTTGGAGATAAAAGTCGGGACAAAGTGGCTGGACCTGGGTGCACAAGGAGCAGAAAGGCTGGAGATGAAGTCAGCAAAAATGAGGCCAGACTTGGATTAATAAGGATTGGGAGGTTTGGAGATTTTTAAGTCAGGGACCAGGGGCTGGGGCTTTGTGACAAAGAAGAGACAGAATGGAAAGGCAATCTGGGACCAGTGGCTTGAGCTACTGGACTAGAAAGAAGCTTTGGCCTGAGGTCAGGGACCAGCAACTGGACCTTTGTGGACAAGGGGGAGGAATTTTGGAGAGGAGGTCAGGAACCAGTGAGTGGAACTGTGTGTATAAGGAAGAGCAGGATGGGAGAGAGGGATCAGGGTCCCATAGCTGTCACTATATAGATGAGGAGGGAAGATAAAGTCATAGATAGGTGGCTGGACCTGTGTGAACAAGGATGAGGGGGGTTTTTAGAGGAAATCAGGGACCTGTGGCTGGGACTGTGGGAGCCAGGATGAGGAGGATCACAGTTCAGGTCAGTGACCACGTGATGGAGCCGTGTCAGCAGAATGGAAGGGGTTTGAGAGACAAGGTTAGGGACCTTGTCAGTTGCTGTAGCTTGTATAGACAGGGAGGAGGACTCTTGTAGAGAAAGTCAGGGGACAGGTGGCTGGAGTTGCATTGACCTGGAGCGGGAGGATAGGAAGAAAGGCAGGGACCAATGGCTGGAAGCCCTCTGCACAAGGCTGACAAGGAGTGGAGGGGAAGTCGGGGAGCCGTGGTTGGAGCTTTGGGGACAGAGGAGGAAGTCTGGAGATGCACTCAGGTGGCCGTGCCTGATGCTGTTTGGTCAAGGAGGAGGAAGATAGGAGATGCAGTCGGGCAATGGGTGGAGCTATGTGGACAAGGAGGAGGGAACACATAGACAATGTCAGGGACCAGTTGCTGGAGCTGTTTGGACATGGAGCAGGAGGATTGGAAAGGAAGCGGAGGCGCGGAAAGGAAACCAGTGGCTAGGTAGGCTCTCTGTCCAGGGAGACGGAGGACTGCGGATTAAGAAGGGCAGCAGTGGCTGGAGCTGTGTCTACAAAAAGGACAATTGGAGATAATGTCAGTGACAGGGGGCCACGCCTGTGTGAGCACGGATGCGGAGGTTCATCAATTAATAACTCACAGACCACTGGCTGGAACTTCACGGGTGTGAATGAGGAGGAGTGCAGTTCAGCTCAGTTCACTTCAGTCGCTCAGTCGTGTCTGACTCTTTGCGACTCCATGAACCGAAGCATGCCAGGCCTCCCTGTCCATCGCCAGCTCCTGGAGTTTACCCAAACTCATCTCTGTTGAGTCGGTGATGCCATCCAGCCATCTCATCCTCTGTCAACCCCTTCTCCTCCCACCTTCAATCTCTCCCTACATCAGGGTCTTTTCCAGTGAGTCAGTTCTTTGCATCAGTTGGCCAAAGTATTGGAGTTTCAGCTTCAGCATCAGTCATTCCAATGAACACTCAGGACTGATTTCCTTTAGGATGGACTGGTTGGATCTCCTTGCAATTCCAGGGACCCTCAAGACTCTTCTCCACCACAGTTCAAAAGCGTCCATTCTGTGGCAGTGCGAGTCAGTGACCACCAGATGAAGCTGTGCTGCTGCTGCTGCTGCTGCTAAGTCGCTTCAGTCGTGTCCGACTCTGTGCGAGCCCATAGTCGGCAGCCCACCAGGCTCCCCCGTCCCTGGGATTCTCCAGGCAAGAACAGTGGAGTGGGTTGCCATTTCCTTCTCCAGTGCGTGAAAGTGAAAATGAAAGTGAAGTCGCACAGTCATGTCTGACGCTTCGCAACCCCAACCCCATGGACTGCAGCCTACCAGGCTCCTCTGTCCATGGTATTTTCCAGGCAAGAGTACTGGAATGGGGTGCCATTGCCATCTCCGAGATGAAGCTGTGTAGACAGAGAGAAAGGGGAGTGAGAGGCAAGGTGAGGGACCAGTGGCTGGAGCTGCGTGGACAAGGAGGAGAGGGGTTGGAGAGGAGATCATTGACTTGTGGCCGAAGTATGGACAGGAAGCTGGAGAGGAGGTCAGGCAGCAGTGGCTTGGCCGGTGTTGAGAAGGCATAGGAAAGACTGAAGGACTTGTCCGGGGAGGTATGCGGAGAAGAGGACGGAGACTGGAGGGAGTCAGGGACTCGTGGCTGTATCTTTGTGGACACGGACAAAGAGGATTGCAGATGAGGTCAGGGACTGGTCACTGGAGCGGCGTGGACTTGGGGCAGGATTGTAGAGGACGTCAAGGACAGGTGGCTGGAGATGTCTGTACAGGTAGGAGGACCTCCGGTGACAAAGTCAGGGACTGGTGGCTGGAGCTGTGTGAACGAGGATGAGCAGGACTGCGGTTTAGGTCAGCAACCACTACAAGGACCTGTGTGGAAAAGACAACGTGTTGTGGGAGACGAGGTCAGAGGCAATGCGTGGAGTTACGTGCACAGGGCGGTGGGTCTGTGAGGTCGCCAGGGACCTATGGGTGTGGCTTTTGTGAATACCAGAAGGTCAGGAACCATTGGCTGGAGCTGTGTGGACAGGGTTTGATAAGATGGGAAGGAGGGCCAGGACCAGTGGCTTTGGGTTATTGGAGATGGACTAAGAATAGATTATGGGCTTCCCGTGTAGCTCAGTTGGTAAAGAATCTGCCTACAATGCAGGATATCTGGGTTCGATTCCTGGGTTGGGAAGATCCCCCTGGAGAAAGAAATGGCAACCCACTCCAGTATTCTTGCCCGGAGAATCCTCATGGACTGTGTAGCCTGCCAGGCTCGTCTGTCCATGGGATTGCAAGAGTCAGACACGACTTAGCGACTAAACCAACACCAGCAAGAATAGATTGGAGAGGTCAGAGGTATGTAGACTAGGGTGATGGAAAATTTGAGACAAGGTCAGCAACTTGTGTCTGGCTCTCTTTGCAGAGGAGGAAGAGGATGGTAGGTGAGGGCAGGGACCAGTAAGTTGGAGCTGTGTGGATTCGGCACAGGAGGCGCGCAGAGGAGGCCATGAAACATGGTTGGGGCTCAGTGTTCGGGGAGGAAATGATTCGTAGTCAAGGCAAGGACTGGTGGCTGGACCGCTGTGTGCAAGGATGAGGACAGCTGCACTTCGTGCCTTTGACCACTAGATGGCGATGTGGGGGGAAAGGGATGCCCATGAGAGATAAGGTGAGGGACCCTTGATGGGAGCTTTGTGTTCAAGGAGGAGGTTGATTTGACAGGTGGCCAGGGACCTATAGATGCAGCTGTGAAAACACAAGGAGTAGTCACGGAGCACAGTTAGGGGACCAGTGGCTGGAGCTGTGTGGACCAGCAGGAGGAAGATTGGAGAATAGGTCAGGCACTAGCCACGGAAGCTGTGTGAAGAGGGGGAAGAAAAAGCGGGGGAAAGTTAGTCACACAGTCATGTCTGACTCTTTGTGACCCCAAGGACTGTAGCCAGCCTGGCTCCTCTGTCCGTGGGATTCTCCAGGGCAAGAACACTGGAGTGGGTTGCCAGGCCCTTCCCCAGTAGATCTTCCTGACCCAGAGTTTGAACCTGCATCTCCAGCATTGCAGGCAGATTTTTTACCCACTGAGCCAGCAGGGAAGCCCAGCACAAGAGAGAAGGACTGGGTATAAAGTCTGGGAAATAAGGCCAGAGCTGTGTGAACAAAAATGTGGCATTTTGGAGATGAGGTTAGGTACCAGTGGCTGGGATTGTGAGGACAAGGATGAAGAGGAGTGCAGTTCAGGTCAGTTGAATCAGTTCACTTACACAGCCACATAGACAAAAAGGAATGGCAATGCTGGACAGTGCTGTGTAGACGAAAGGAATGGCACTGTATAGACAAGGGAGTCATGTATGGATGTCAGAGCTGGACTGTGAAGAAAGCTGGGCACCAAAGAATGGATGCTTTTGAACTGTGGTGTTGGAGAAGACTCTTGAGGGTCCCTTGGACTGCAGGGGGATCCAACAGTCCATCCTAAAGGAGATCAGTCCTAGGAACTGACTCATTACAAAACACCCTGATGTTGGGAAAGATTGAGGGCGGGAGGAGAAGGGGACGACAGAGGATGAGATGGTTGGATGGCATCACCGACTCAATGGACATGAGTTTGCGAAAGCTCCGGGAGTTGGTGATGGACAGGGAGGCCTGGCATGCTGCAGCGCATGGGGTCCTGAAGAGGCGGACATGACTGAGCAACTGAGCTGAAGGGTGAGGATGTTTGCAGTTTAGGTCAGTGACTTCAAGATGGAACTGTGTGGAAAAGAGGAAGACTGATGAGAGAGGAGATCAGGGACCCATTCCTGGCCTTGTGTGTGGAAAAGGAGGAGAGGGTATTTGTGAGTGGCCAGGGACATATGGGTGCAGCTATGTGAACACGAGCAGGAATGGATGGGGGTTCAGGGACCAGTTCCTCGAGCTGTGCTGACTTGGAAGGAGAGGACTGGAGATGAGTTCAGTGACCTGTTGCTGGAGCTGTGTGGACAAGGAGGAGGACATCTGGAGAAGAGATCGGGGACCAGCGGCTGGAGCTTTGGGAACATGAGGTGGGAGGATCAGAAAGCAAAGTCAAAGACCAAGTGGCTAGGGCTCTCTCTACCAGGAGGAAGACGATTGTATGGGAGGACAGGGACCCATGGCTAGAACTCTCTGTACAAGGAGGAGTGCAGATAAAGTCAGGTTCCGGTGGCTGGGGCAGTGTGTTCAAGTGGAAGGAAGGCTGCAGATAAAGTCAGGGAAAGGCGGCCGGATCTGCGTGAAGGAGGATGGGGAGGTTTGTAGATGAAGTCGGTCGGGGGCTGTGTGGACAAGGATCAGGAGGATAGCAGATAAGGTCAAGGATTCGTGGTTGGAGCTGTGCAGACCAGGGGCCGAGGACTTGAAGAGAAATTGCCGACCCTTGGTGAAAACTCTGTCCGAGGAAGAGGAGGCTCGCAGATAAAGTCAGCCACTGGTGGCTGCAACAGGGTGTTACAAGTAGGAGGAGGTTTTGAGATAAAGTCGGGGACAGGCAGCCCGACCTATGTGAGCAGTATGGGAAGGCTTGTTGTACATTAAGGCAGGCCCCAGTGCCTGGGACTGTGTGGACAAGGATGAGGAGGATAGTAGTTGAGGTCAGAGACCGCTAGTTTAGCTGTGTAGACAGACACCTAGTGGGGTGGGGGTGGGGGGTGGGGGGCGGGGTTCCCAGGCAGCTCATTGGTAAAGAATCCGCCTACCAATACAGGAGGCACAGGTTCAATTCCCGGGGCTAGAAGATCCCCTTAAGTAGGAAGTGGTGACCACCTCCAGTATTCTGGCTGGGGAAACCTCGTGGACAGAGGAGCCTGGCGGGCTACAGCCCATTATTCAATGGCAATGCATTGGACGTGACTGAGCACGCACACAGGCTTACAGGCAGTGAGGGATGAGGCTGGAGCTGCGTGAACACAGAAAAGGATTATCGGGGTGGACTATTCTGGGATCAGTGGTTGGACCTGTGTGGACACGAATGGGACAGGGTTGCAGAGGGCAGGGACTTGTGGCTGAACGTCAGAGGAATGACTGGAGATGAGATCGAGGGGCATGGGTTGTGTCTGGAGGTGTGTTGACAGGGAGGAAGAGGACTGCACATCAAGGCGGTGGACCAGTGCTGGAAGCTGTGTGAACAGGGAGGAGGCGGCTTGCATGTAAGGTCATTGACTACCAGATGCAGCTGCGTAAACAAAGGGAAGGGGGCTGGGAGATGTGCTCAGGGACTTGAGGTCAGGGAGCGGTGCAGACAGGACGAGGAGAGACGCTGGGAGAGGAGGAGGTCAGGGACCAGTGGCTGGGATGTGTGGACAAGGAGGGTTGGAGGCCCATCAGGGACCCGTGATGGGCATTTGTGGGGGGAAAAAAGGAGTAGGATGGCAGTGTTGAACTCCCGGTGTCATCCCGAAGATTCCTTCTGGCTTTTTCCATATCGTAATGTGTGTGTTTCCACACCACTTTCTCCATTAGTCCCACCATCCTTCCCCTTGCCCATCTGTTCTCTATATGTCTGCATCTCCACTGCTGCCCAGCAAATAGGTTCATCAGTATCATCTTTCTAGATTCTGTATATATGTTAATATATATTTGTTTTTTCTGATTTACGTCACTTAGTGTAGTAGGCTCCAGGTTCATCCACCTCATTAGCACTGACTCAGAGGTGTTCCTTTTCACAGCTGAGTAATATTCCACTGTGTATATGTACCACGGCATCTTTATCCATCCATCTAGGATCTATCCAACCGTCTAGGTTGCTTCCGTGTGCTGCTGCTGCTAAGTCGCTTCAGTAGTGTCCAACTCTGTGTGACCCCATAGACGGCAGCCCACCAGGCTCCCCCGTCCCTGGGATTCTCCAGGCAAGAACACTGGAGTGGGTTGCTGTTTCTTTTTCCAAAGCATGTGTGCATGCTAAGTCACTTTTGTCGTGTCCGACTCTGTGCGACCCCACAGACGGCAGCCTACCAGGCTCCTTTGTCCACAGGATTCTCCAGGCAAGACCACTGCAGTGGGTTGCCATTTCCTTCTCCACCCATGTGCTGCTGTTGTTGCTGCTGCTGCTGCTAAGTCGCTTCAGTCGTGTCTGACTCTGTGCGACCCCATAGACAGCAGCCCATTAGGTTCCTCTGTCCCTGGGATTCTCCAGGAAAGAATAACTGGAGTGGGTTGCCATTTCCTTCTCCAATGCATGAAAGTAAAAAGTGAAAGTGAAGTCGCTTAATAGTGTCTGACTGTTAGCGACCCCATGGACTGCAGCCTACCAGGCTCCTCCGTCCATGGATTTTCCAGGCAAGAGCACTGGAGTGGGGTGCCGTTGCCCTCTCTGACCCATGTGCTAGCTATTGTAAATAGTGCTACAGTGAACAGTGTGGTACATGTGTCTTTTTCAGTCATGCTTTCGTCCAGGGTATATGTCCAGTACTGGGATTTGCTTGATCATATGGTTGTTTTAGTCCTAGTTTTTTCTTTTTTTTTTAAATAAATCTCCATATTTTTGTCCATAATCGATGTACCAATTTACAGTCCCACTAACAGTGCAAGGGAGCTTCCCTCGTGGCTCAGCTGATAGAGAATCCGCCCACGAGGCAGGAGACCTGAATTTGATCCCTGCGTTGGGAAGATCCCCTGGAGCAGGGAAAGGCTACCCACTCCAGTGTTCTGGCCTGGAGAATCCCATCGACTGCATAGGCCGTGGGGTCCCAAAGAGTCAGACACAGCTGAGCGACTTTCAGTTTCAAACAGTGCAAGAGGGTTTCGCTTTTCTCCACAGCCTCTCCAGCATTTATTGCTTGCAGATTTTTTCGATGCTGCCTTGACATTTTTTCATGTGCAACAAGCTGCTGACGGGCCCACAGGGCAGGAGGTGCAGGCGGGTGCAGGGGGGTGCCCAGGTCAGCAGGGCCGTGACTGAGTCCCACACGCTGTACCCACAGCAGGAGCTCATTGAGAGCCTTGGCCGCAAGCTGCAGGTGCTGCAGGAGGTGCGGGAGAGCCTGCTGGAGGACATGCAGGCCAACAGCGCGCTGGGCGACGAGGTGCAGGCCCTGGTCAAGGCCGTGTGCAAGCCCAATGAGTTTGACAAGTTCCGCATGTTCATCGGGGACCTCGACAAGGTGGTGAACCTCCTGCTGTCGCTGGCCGGCCGCCTGGCCCGTGTGGAGAACGCCCTCAACAACCTGGACGACAGCACGCCTCCAGGCGATCTGGTACTCCCCCCGAGGAGGGATGGATGGATGGGGGGTAGGGCCCGCAGGGTGCGGAGTGAACGACTGGAAGCCTCACTGGGCGGGTTGTCCAGCTGGTCCCAGAAGGTCTTCTTTCTGGCTCTCTTCCTTCTTGTAGTGGGCGGTCGCCCCGAGACTCCCCACTTTGTTCAGTTACCTGGTTGGGTCCGCCTCTTTTCGACTCCATGGACCACAGCACGCCTCCCTGTCCATCACCATCTCCTGGAGTTTTACTCAAACTCACATCCATCGAGTTGGTGATGCCATCCAACCATCTCATTCTCTGTTGTCCCCTTCTCCTCCCGCCTTCAATCTTGCCCAGCATCAGGGTCTTTTCCAGTGAGTCAGTTCTTTGCATCAGGTGACCAGAACATGCTAGCATTATTTTATATATTCAGACTCAACGTCCATTTGAATCGGTGATGCCATCAACAGGCTTATTAGTTAGCATCGGGGACACTGAAGGAGTTCTCCCGGGGAACCGTGCCTGTGGACTTCCTGAGCCTTCATGATATCCCTCGAAGTTCTCCACAATAGGTCCATGCTGGGAATGCTTGATGAGCTGCACCTTCCTAGAACCAGAGGCAGCCATAGTCTACAGCCTCCTCCAAGTTCAGTGTAGGGGCTCAGACTCCACTGTGAATCCCCACTGCGTTGGGGGAAACTGTCACGCTAACAAGGGCAAAGAGGCAGCATCAGGCTGTGGGAGGCTCCCCCTGTCTTTCCAGATAGAAAGCGGGACACATGGGCCAGACGTGGACCCAGAACACCCTCCCTTCAATTGGAAGCTTGTAGTCTGCAGGGATGCCAACTGATCTCTATAAGCCTGTTCGGAGAATCAACTGAGGTCTCTTTTGTCTTTTGATTGGAATTAATCAGTTGCAATTAATCCTACTCTAATTCAAACTGCCAGGTCACGGTGTCCTTTAGCAGGGGGCAGATGGCCCTGAAAGATGGCACAGGCCAGGGATACTTCCCAGACTCCAGACCAGGGAAGCAGTTTCTGTTTTCACTGCCCTGACACCCCCACACCCCCACGCCCACCAAGCAGCAGCCCTGTGACTCTAGCCTCTCCTCGGGGCCCCTCCACCCCCGTGATGCTCCGACGGGACTGGGGGAGGCCGTCCGGGTCACCAGGTGGCAGAGGAATGGGAGACTTTGCTGGAGTCGGAAACTGGGACCGAGATTGGGGCGTTGCCTAGCGTGCGTCAGCCGCCACTTGGAGACTGTTTAATGCTGTTCCTCACTCCCTGCCTTGTTTTCACAGTAGGTTATGTACAAGAGGGCAGGGACCGTAGGTGTGCGCCCCCTATCTAGGAGTGGGGGCGTCTGTGTGCCCCAGAGTAAGGAGCCCGGGCAGCTACGCCACCCACCCGGCCCCAGTCCCCGCCCCCGCCTTTTTTCAGCCCCTTGTCCTCTTCACCCTCCGCCTCTACTAGTGCCAGAAGGGTTTAGCAATCCTGCCGTGGAGGTCTCTTATTAATGCACTGCTTTGACCCACTTTGCCCCCATCCGCCTTGTTGTCAGGGAAACGCCTTGGGCGCACAACAGGTCGTCCCCCCGCCTCCCGGACCCCGCAAATCCTTCGCTGCCTGCACGCATCTCCCAGTTTTGGACTCTTCCGGGCGTGGATGGCTCTAATGTTCGGCCAGGTGTATCTGCGTGCCTCGTGGCGAGGACGCGGGAGATGTATCTGGGTGCCTCCTGCAGGGGTATATCCAGGTGCCTCATGCAGGGGTGTATCTGGGCGCCTCGTGGCGGGGTGTATCCCGGCGCCTCGTCGGGGGGGTGTATTTGGGTGCCTCCTGCGGGAGTGTATCTGGGTACCTTGTGAGGGCGGGGGTGTATCCAGATGCCTCGGGCTGGGGTGTATCCGGGTGCCTTGCTGCGCAAGCGGTGGGGGGCGCTGGCCAGCCGCACCAATCCCCCCAACCCCACCCCGCCCCCCGCCGGGTCCCCAGCAGGCTTGTGTGTCTTCTGTCTGTCCAGCAATCCCTGCTCGAGAAGCAGCGCGTCCTGATCCAGCAGCACGAGGACGCCAGGGAGCTGAAGGAGAACCTGGACCGCCGGGAGGGCATCGTCTTCGACATCCTGGCCAGCTACCTGGGCCCCGAGAGCCTGGCGGACTACGAGCACTTCGTCAGGATGAAGTCAGCGCTCATCATCGAACAGCGCGAGCTGGAAGACAAAATACACCTGGGTGAGGAGCAGCTGAAGTGCCTCTTGGACAGCCTGCAGCCGGAGAGAGGCAAATGAGGGCGCATTCACCCCCGACCCCATCCGGCCCTCCCTGGAGGAGGAGGAGGATGCGGATGGGATTGGCGGAGTCATCAGCTCAGGTCCTGTGTTTGCAGCTGAAAACCGCAGCCTGTATTTACGCTCTGTCGATGAGGGTTGAGAGGTGGGGAGGGGGGTCCTCTAACGGCCAGGTGGCGGTCAGCAAATAATAACTTCCATGTCTGCGTTTGGGATGAGTTCTTTAATCCTTGGGTTCCCTTTTGGAATGCTGAGCAGAGCGGCTCTCGCCGCTCCTTCGCCGCGGTAGCCCAGAAGCATCCCCACTGGCGAGGGGGCTCAGGTCGCCGTGCGCGCCTGCGCACCAGGGTCACCCACGTGGCCTCTGCCCGCCGTGCCTGCGAGCACTGAACTGCATCCTCCACGCCGGAAGGAACGAGCGCGTCTCTAAGAAGGTACATGTGAGTTGAGGGGGGCGCGGTTCGCCTGGAGCACGAGCTGTCCTGTGGATCACGGTAGGTGCCAGAAGTGTTACATCGTTGGTTGTGTCTGTCCTATAAGGATGACCTCTGACCAGCATAAAAATAATGAGGATGAGCATTATTTATTAATGTGTTAGAATAGTTGTCCATGCGGTTTAAAGACCAGCTGTGCAATGAGCTCTCAGCCCTCTAGCTTCACTCACGGTGAAATCGCCACTTGCACAGTGTGCATGTTTTAAGGAGGGTGCACGCAGAAGGGACATAACGCCTTTTGTTCTTCTGGGACCTCCCGCGTGCAAATGGTATTTATCCTACAAAGTGAGATTACCTTGCTGAAAGTGTGTCTGGAAGGTATGTGCTTCCGAGGTTCTGTTTTTGTTTTTGTTTTCTTAAGGTCCCTGAGATATTTTCCTCATTTACTTTCCCCTCCTCACCCCCCCCCACCCCAAGAACATTTGTTTGGTATGTATATACCAATTATCGGGCTTATAATTGGCAGCTCCTCTCTTGTTGCTTCTCTGGATTAGTTATGGCAGTGTCAGGGCCAGGTTTCCTCTAAGAACTCGTGGTTCTGGCTTTCCAGAGGTCCTAGTGGACCACACAACTCCCAGACCTGGTCTTTCTTCGCCACAGAGTTGACCACTGTCTCTTCCCCGTTTTATCATTTGATATTGCAAGGTGATCAAGAGAGTCTGTTCACTAAAAAAAAAACACTGTCGAGCTGTTGTTTTCCAGTGCCCGAGTCATGACTAGGAGAATACAACTTGTAGATCCCGAGTGTTGCATTTGCATCCAGAACATATAAAGATCGTTCCAAGTTAACAGTATGAAAACAGACAGCTCAGTTAAACCATGAGCCAGAGACTTTTAAATAGACACTTCACCAGAGAGGCTATATGCATGTCAGTAGGCACGATAGGTGTTCACCCCCTCCTAGCTTGGTTCTCATGATCTGATTTTTAACCTGATTGTCTTTGTTCTGTCCCAGTTGGGTGAGATGCCTGCATAATGGCGGGAGAAGCCCCAAGGTAACTAACTTCATGTTGGGTTGATATTTGGAGGTCAGATCAAGTTACTCCTTGTTTCCTCTTACGCCTGTGAAAGGAGTTTTCTGACAGGTAGGGAGATAGCCCTTTGTCACCAGTGGTCGGCACCTTACCAAAGATGGAAGGACACAGTGTCTTATTAAAGGAAACTACTCCACACCTACGGAGCCAGAAGGACAAGCTGGACTGGCCACGGTGATATCTCTGCAGCCCTGGGGGGAACTGACCTGGCAAGCTTCAGTGATGCTGGCAGTAAACATTCCTTTGGCAGTCCACCCATGGCAAAGAGAAAAGCCTTTTTCTGCACTTTCTATTCTTCTAAAATTAATCTGTTCCTGACTTGAAAAACCCCTCTTCTGCCAGTGAAGCGTCATCCTCCACCCCACACGCTATGGTCACTTGCTGTGATAATGGGTCATGGCAGAAAAGATAAAGTGGCTGTCCATGGACTGCCCCCGCTCCCTGCCACCTTCCTCCCTTGGGGAGACAACCACAGAGATGTCAGTGTGTTTTGATTTTCACAAAGCTTTCATCTGTGATTCTTGCCCTTGTCATACAGTATTGTGATCATTTTGATGATACGTTTGTAAAATGTGAAAATAAGAGTTCTTGCCTGTATCCAGCTTTTCGGTGTCTTTTGAGAACGTGGTCTTCTACACAGCAATACACAGGGCACTGGTGTCCTTTCAACAAAGCCCATAGAATCACAACGGTCCTGTCTACTTCCCCACCTGCCTCATAAATGTCTGGTGGTGGGGACATGGAGATTGCAGTGAGTCAGTGTGCACAACTTTGTGTATAGCTGTATTACAGCATACGCAAACAGTCTGGTGCTAACGTTCCTCGGCATTCCTGGGTGGAGGCTGATAGCTCACCCCGGGTCATTGCTCAGCTGAGAAGTGCTCTCTGTATCTCAAGGTTGCAGTCAGGGACCTTGCCGGAGACTGATCATGCCGCCCACCATGGAAGATGTGTACTGTTTTCATGCTCAACACTTAACACTTACCTCTCAACAGATCATCCTGCTTGACCTTAATACAGTAAATAGTGTCTTTCATGAATGGAGCGTGTCTTTCTCTTGCATCGTTTTTAAGAATTGGAACATCCTTCTTGTATGTCAGATCCTTCAGCCAGTGATAAATTGTGGGGTTGAATCTGTGTACACAGGTGTTTGACTGTTTCTGACTGTTGAGTTCAGGCCAGTCAGTCTGCAGCCGGGGAAAAACATCAGGGGCACTGGTTGTATCAGTCAGCTGTTGCCACAGCCATGCTGTGTAACAACCACTATAAAATCGCAGCAGGGTGCAGGGAGAAGTAACTCCTTTAGAGGAGGAATTGGTAGATCATTCTGCTCCACGCACCTGTCATTTGCCTCCCGGGACCAGGCCTTTGACCTGGGCACGTCCATGGCACATGACCGGAGAACAAGCCCAGTCACATCGGTGCTTGCCCCGGGTGTGGTTATGGTACACCTGCTAACCTTCCATTGCTGCACCTGCTAACCTTTCATTGCTGCAGCAAATCGCACAGCCCAACCTGGAATCCAGAAGGTGTGGCGTGTGCTCCACCCGGTGACTGCAGAGAGCTGTGAAACACTGGGGCCATTGGTGGAGCCCTGTCATCTCCCACGCTGGGTGCTGATATGGAGTAGCACCCTGCGGTCCAGGACCTGAAGCCAAGTTCCCAGAGCCAAGCCACCTCTGTCACTTGAAGATCATATGCTTGTGAGCAGGCGCTAGCCTCTGCACCCCTCAGCTTTCTCCTTCCCAGCCCTTGGGAGAGCAAGCGAACCGATAATGTCAACATGCTTAGAACCCACACCGGATCAGAGGCATGCCACATAGAGGGAGGGGCGTTCGCACCTCTGGTGCCATCACTGCAGCCTGGGTCTGGAGGAAAAGCTTTCTTTGCACCCAGACACCCCTGTTGGAACCACCAGAGGACAGATGGCAGTTCCTCTGTCGTCAGCGGACAAATGCTTCTGTTTTCGAAGCAGGTTGGTGGGACCCGGAGGTTAATCAGTTGAGAGAGAAGCAGTCTTCCTTTTTTTTTTTTTGAATAATTTTGCTTGTTGAATTTTGGCAGCTCTGGCTCTTGCTCGCTGCTCGGGGTTTTGTCTGGATGTGGTGTGCAGGCTTCTTGCACGTGGGCCTCAGTAGTTGTGGCACGTGGGCTTAGTTGCTCTGCGGCAGGTGGCGTCTTCCCAGGTCAGGAATCAAACTCTTTCCTGTATCGGTGGATTCTTTACCACTGAGCCACAGGGAAGCCTGAGAGAGTGTTCTTAGTAAGAACTACTCAAACATAGGAGGTGAATTTTTATTTGGGATAAGGGGAAAAAACGGAGAAGGCGATGGCACCCCACTCCAATACTCTTGCCTGGAAAATCCCATGGATGCAGGAGCCTGGTGGGCTGCAGTCCATGGGATCGCAAAGAGTTGGAGATGACTGAGCAACTTCACTTTCACTTTTCACTTTCATGCATTGGAGAAGGAAATGGCAACCCACTCCGGTGTTCTTGTCTGGAGAATCCCAGGGATGGGGGAGCCTGGTGGGCTACCATCTATGGGGTCGCAGAGTCGGACACAACTGAAGCGACTTAGCAGCAGTAGCAGCAAGGGGAAATAAACATTGTCACAAACTTAGGGACTTCAAGAAGTACACAAATGCTACATACATTATTATTAATTTTTTTTTTTTTTTTTGGCTTCTACAGGGCCACTCCTGGTTGTCTTGTGAGTTCTGAAAGGATGGAGGGATTTGTCCATGAGGGCGGCGGAGGTGCAGTTGTAGGCTCGAGTGGTGGGGGTGTGGCTGTGGGAGCCAGTGGTCCTCATGCTCCATGACCCGTGGACTGAGATGCTCAGACTTCTGTTTCTTCAGGGTGAGCCACCTTGGGCATGCTGAATCAGTCTCGGGGCATGGGGGCATGGGAGATGCTGTCTGCATCCTCACACCTGTTGGCTTGACCACTGCAGGGCCACCACAGCCTGCAAGCCCAGGCATTCTGGAGGAGGGGGAGAGGGGAATGTTTTCTGCATTTCCCATCAAAAGAGGAGAACCTCCCACGTTGCGTGTATACACATATAGACTGTGTGCTGAGTCACACTGAGCCAGGTAAAACATCCCACGACACCCCAACCCGTGTCATTCCCCTCTTCCACCAGATCCCCAAAATGCCTGTGATGGCTCTGGTGCCCTCCCCTTGTGTGAAACTTAGGAAATGAGGTGCAGAGGAAGGCAAAGAGGAAAGGCCCTTAAAACATTTTCATGAACTTAGGGACTTTAAGAAGTATACAAATGCTACATGCATTCTTTGGTGTTTTTTTTTTCCACTGGCAGTGAACCCTCCTTTCTCAGCAAAGCCTAGGGCAGAGGAACATCGCTGGAGGCCCCGTCTCTTACCCCCCATCTTGGAAGGGTCATGCAGGGGGAGGCCTGCCCCTTTCAGCTCAAGGTCAGCCTGTTTCTAGTTTATACTCACTTAGGAAAGTCAAGCATGAGGCCTACCTGATGGCATCGTGTAAGCAGGCCTGGACTCTGTGGGCAGGGGCCCTCCACGCACAACAGTCCTAGGAGCAAGGCCGGACACTGTCCACAGGACGTGCCAACAGAGGACACTGTCTCCCTTCAGAGCTGTCCTCTCCAAAATGCATCAGACAAACCCAAAGTGTGGGAGAGGCTTTTTATTTAAAAAAAATATAGCTGACCGGTTCCCTTCAAAGGTACTGAGGCGATGAAAGCCCACCAGAGGGGCAGCTCAAAACTGGAGGGAATGAAGATGCCTGACCACAGTGACAACGCAGAATCTGCACCACCACCATCCCCCCTCCCTGAGCTAATTAGAGAAGAGAACCCAGCAGCCTGGTGGTGGGAGAAGTCTGAAAAAGGTGTATAGATCACCATGTGGTCAATGTGAAGTTCTTTTTAATTTTACTGAAATATACTTGATTTACAATGTTGTGTTAATTTCTTCTGTACCACAAAATAACTCACTTATATATAAACACATACTTTTTTTTTCTGTATTCTTTTCCATTATGGTTTATTACAGGATACTGAGTATAGCTAGCTCCCTATGCTACATAGCAGAGCCATCTTGTTTATCCATCCTATATATATATATTTGTCAGTTCAGTTTAGTTCAGTTGCTCAACTCATGTCTGACTCTTTGTGACCCCATGGAGTGCAGCACGCCAAGCCTCCCTGTCCATCATCAGCTGCTGGAGTCCACCCAGACCTGTGTCCATTGAATCTGATGCCATCCAACCATTTCATCCTCTGTCCCCTACTCCTCCAGCTTTTAATCTTTCCCAGCATCAGGTCTTTTCTAATGAGTCAGCTCTTCCCATCAGGTGGCCAAAGTATTGGAGTTTCAGTTTCACCATCAGTCCTGCCGATGAACACCCAGGACTGATGTCCTGTAGGATGGACTGCTTGGATCTCCTTGCAGTCCAAGGAACTCTCAAGAGTCTTCTTCAACACCACAGTTCCAAAGCATCAGTTCTTCGGTGCTCAGCTTTCTTCATATTCCAACTCTCACATCAAAGCATGACTACTGCAAAAACCATAAGCCTTGACTAGATGGACCTTTGTTGGCAAAGTACTGTTTCTGCTTTTTAATATGCTGTCTCGGTTGGTCATAACTTTCCTTCCAATGAGTAAGTGTCTTTTAATTTCATGGCTGCAGTCACCATCTGTAGTGATTTTGGAGCCCAGAAAAATATAATCTGGTACTGTTTCCACTGTTTCCCCATGTATGTATATATAGGTTTATCCATCATGCTGCTACTGCTGCTAAGTCACGTCAGTCGTGTCCAACTCTGTGTGACCCCATAGACGGTAGCCCACCAGGCTCCCCCGTCCCTGGGATTCTCCAGACAAGAACACTAGAGTGGGTTGCCATTTCCTTCTCCAGTGCATGAAAGTGAAAAGTGAAAGAGAAGTCGCTCAGTCGTGTCCGACTCTTAGGGACCCCATGGACTGCAGCCCACCAGCCTGCTCCGTCCATGGGATTTTCCAGGCAAGAGTACTGGAGTGGGGTGCCATTGCCTTCTCCATATCCATCATATATATATATAAATGGTTGCTAATTTGAAACCCCAATCTTTCCCTCCCCTCCCCCTTGAGAACCACAAGTCTGATCTCTGAGTCTGTTTTCTTTCATATATAAGTTTATTTCTGTTGTATTTTTGATTCCACATCTAAGTGATATCATATGGTATTTGTCTTTCTGCCGCTGACTTGCTTTTGCTGACTTAGTATGATCAGACCCATCCATGTGGGTACAGATGGCATTTTTTAAAATTTATGGTTGAGTAATAATTTCTCTGTATATATGTGCCACATCTTCTTTATCCATTCATTTGCTGCTGAACATTTTGTTTGAGTCCATGGCTTGGCTGTTGTGAATAGTGCTATGAACATGGGTATGTATGTATCTTTTTGAATTAGTGTTGTTTGGATATATGCCCAAGGATGGTATTGCTGGATCATATGGTAGCTCTATTTTTAGTTTTTTAAGGAACCTTCATACTCTTTTCCATAATGGCTGCACCAATTTACATTCATACTAACCATGAAGGAGGGTTCCCTATTCTCCATACCTTCTCCAGCATTGTTTGTACATTTTTTAAGGATGACCATTCTAACCAGTATGGGCTGCGGGAGTCCAGCTCCAGCAGCCAGGGAATCAGCCTGAAGGGGTGAGCGGTGTCTGTGGACAAAGATGTAGCCTCTGACTCAAGGGGTGGGGCTACATGTTTATTTAAGCTTCAGGTTTTCTTTTATACTTTAAGGAAAGCATTAGGTCAGAGGTTTGACATTTTTAGTTTCCCCCACCCAGATTTATTGTCTCCAGAAATCATGGTTGCCCTACAAACAGAGTCCTGCTCCAGGACTTTATTCGGCTTTACTATCTATAATCTACTTCCTCTTATGTGTCCTATACTTAACTTGTGATTACATACATTATAACTTATGCTACATTCCTCAGTTTATTTCTTATCTTTCTAAATCCTTTTTGCCCCTAGCATCTTAAGATTACTATCTCCTAAAAAAGCTTCTAGCTATTAATATCTCTCAAATTCCTAATCTCTATAAGCTATAGTAAAATATGCTAACACTACAACATTCCTTAAACTTTAACCTTCTAACTATTCTTAATTACTCCTAAACCCTAAACTCAGCAAACTTCTTTTGCCATAAATATTTCCCTCACAAACAGGTCTCAGATAACAATCCTTCCCATGGCCTCGAGCTGCGGCCTACATGCTCAACCTGGAATATTCTTTGTAAAGGTTCTTGAACAAATGTCAACGGTTACTTTATACATTATTTTCTGGGCACAACTGCAGAAGGTTTTGTGCTTTCTCATGCTTGTCTCAAGAACAACAAGTACCTTAACATTCTTTCCAGCCAACTCAACCAAAGAAAGGAAAGAACAAGTCAGAATCACAAGACCTAACTCCTTCATCCCAGGACCCTGCCTGCGGGATGAGGGGAGGGGGTTGGGGCTGTGCCTCCATTTTGTCAGTAATGCCTAACGCGGCTAGCAACAATGGGCGATAAGTCACTTCACTGTTGGTTTGCATTTCTTTAATAATTAGTGGAGGTCAAGGTGAATTTCTTGATTCCCAGCATCATAGTGTGGTGACTGGTGTCATTTCCACTTGTTTAATCTTGGGTGAAGAATGTGCTCTTGTTGTGGCATTTAGTCACTCAGTTGTGTTGAACTCTTTTCCACCCCATGGACTGTAGACCACCAGGCTCCTCTGTCCATGGGATTTCCCAGGCAAGAATACCGGAGTGGGTTGCCATGCCATCCTTCAGGGGATTTTTCCAACCCAGGGAATCGAACCCAGGTCTCCCACATTGCTGGCGGATTCTTTACCATCTGAGCCACCAGGGAAGCCCTGTGACCGCTGGGAGTGGGTAGTCTATCTCTCCTCCAGGGGAACTTCCCAACCCAGGAATTGAACTGAGGTCTCCTGCAAGAATGTGTGGAGATGTGCTGCTTGCTACTCTCTCTCTTTTTTTTCCAGAAGCTAACAGTTTTTTCCGATGGAAAAGGTGCTCAACTGGTTGCTTTCCACAATTTCAATGGAGGATTTCCTTCTGTGGCTTCTCACTCGAGCACTTTCTTCCCGTGTGTAAGGGGAGCTTTAAAGCTGAGTTCGAAATAGTTCTTCATAACAGGAAGGCCAGAGCCGAGCTGGGAACCTTAGACCTTTTGGGTTTTCAGAAGACTCCTGCTTTAGACCGTCAGTAAGTGCTGGGGAGGGTGCTTAGCTGTGCTTGTCCAGGTAGTGGATGTTGACAGGAGGAGTGAGTGTGGGCCGCGAGCCCATGGGGGCTGGGGGAGGGGTGTGGGGTGGGGTGTTCAAAGCCATGTACGGAGAGGCAGGGCACGTGCACCAAGCTGCAAACGCCATGCTCTGGGTGCTCAGAGGGCAGATTTCAGTGCTGGGGAAAAGAAACACAGGATTGCTAGCCCCTCACGGCAGAGGTGCAGTTCCTTCACCATCCCAGTTCTATGCTGGGGGGACGAGGGGGAGGTGTCGCAGGGGACGTGCATGTCCAGGTCTGCCCTCAGGCAGGCCTGGGGGTACTACCCTCAGCCTTGAGGCGAGAAAGAGGTAAAGCTCTGACTTCGGGGGTGGCTGGTTGCGGGGCGGCAGCCTGGGAAGGGAGGCCGGCATTTCACCGTTTCAAAACCGTCCCCGTCGGGCAGCATGTGGGGAGCATGGTTCCTCCTGGAAAGCAGTAATGCGCTCGAGCTGGCACGCAAACGCCCTGCGGTCTGAGCGCAGTTCGCTTCCCAGCAAGCCTGCACCAAGGCACCAGATTTTAACCTTACGCTCGGGGTTTTCCCGAACGCATGTGCCCTTGGACTGCCACTGCACTGCCCCCCTGTGCTACCCCGCACCCTGTGATTAAACATTGAATGCCGATCAAACTCCCGCATGTCTCGAGAGGCACCGTTCCAGGGGAATTGCAACTCCGGGTGGCCATTGCTGGACTCTTTGAGTGTTGGATACAAGGCCCTCCAGGCCCCTGAGGTGTGAAGGGTGGTCCTGTGACGTCTCGGTATGGGACCCTGGTCTGGACATGTGATTTGTGTGTACATTCGGATCCAGGTATGTTTTTTTTTTTTTTTTTTTTCTGGCATGATAGAAGATAGGGGAAACACACACACGTGTACAGACTGATGCATGTGTGTGAATGGCACTAGCTGACAGTTTTACAGCAATACTGGAGCTCTGCGTGCATGCATACTTGCCGGCCTTCTCATCTGGATGAAGAACCGTCTGCCTGTACTGACAGGCCAGCTGCAGACCACTGTTCCTCTAGGGGACCGCCCCGTATCCCTTAAGGCCACTCTTCAGAGCTCTCTCCCTGTGGTTTTCCAGCCACCCCAGGAGCAGCACCAGGATCTACTCAAGCGAGCTGAGGTTCCTTTTCGCCCTTCACAGGTACTCCCTTCTCCTGTTTCTTTGCCTGAGTCCTTCCTTCCCTGTACAGGACAGGATGCCAAGACTCTCGGGATGTACCATGCCAGGTCAGGTAAGGTGTTGGCATATCCCATCTCTCCCCTCACATCTCTCCATTTTCTTTGTTGTTTTTTTTTTTTTAAGAAACAAGATTCTTAACTACATATTTTTGTCTTTTTTTTTTAAGTTGAAGTGTAGTTGCTTTAAAATGTGGTGCCCATATCTGCTGTACAGCAAACTGACTCAGTGATACACACAGACATTCTTGTTTTATAGCCTTTTACACTTTGTCACAGGATACTGAATATAGCTCCATGCATTCTGCAGTAGGACCTTGTTGTTTATCCTAAATGTAGTAGTTTGTATCTACCACACCCCTACACACAGTCCATCCTTCCACTCTCTCTCTTGGCAACCACAAGTGTGTTCTATGAGTCTTTTCTTTGTTTTACAGGTGTGATAATTTGTGCCATATTCTGGATTCCACCCCAGATAATGCAGATGACACCACCCTTACGGGAGAAAGCAAAGAGGAAGTAAAGAGCATCTTGATGGAAGTGAAAGAGTAGAGGCTTAAAATTCAACATTCAAAAAACTAAGATCATGGCATCCAGTCCCATTACTTCATGGCAAATAGTTGGGGAAACAATGGAAACAGTGAGAAACTTTATTTTCTGTGCTCCAAAATCACTGCAGATGGTGACTGCAGCCATGAAATTAAAAGACGCTTGCTCCTTCAAATAAAAGCTATCATCATCCTAGACAGGATATTAAAAAGCTGAGACATTACTTTACTGACACAGGTCCATCTAGTCAAAGCTGTGGTTTTTCCAGTAGTCATGTACAAATGTGAGAGTTGGACTATAAAGAAAGCTGAGCACCAAAGAGTTGATGCTTTTGAACTATGGAGTTGGAGAAGACTTGAGAGTCCCTTGGATTGGAAGGAGATCAAATCAGGAGATCAAGGCAGAAGGAGAAGGGCACGACAGAGGATGAGACGGTTGAATGGTGTTACCGACTCAATGAACATTAGTTTGAGCAAGCTCTGGGAGTTGGTGATGGACAAGGAAGCTTAGCATGGTGTGGTCCATCAGGTCACAAAGAGTCGGACACAACTAGTGACTGAACTTAACTGGCTTCCACAGTTCAGTGGAACTATAAGTGATAGCATATGGTATTTGTCTTTTTCTGTCTGACTTATTTCACTTAATATGATAGTCTCTTTGTTGTTGTGTAGTCACTGAGTCATGTCCAACTCTTTTGCAGCTTCATGCCCTGTAGCCCACCAGGCTTCTCTGTCCATGGGCTTTCCCAGGCAAGAATCCTGGAGTAGGTAGCCAGTCTTTTCTCCAGGGGATCTTCCCAACCCAGGGATCAAACCTGGGTCTCCTGCATTACAGGCGGATTCTTTACCACTGAGCCACCTGGGAACCCCATGATAATCTCTAGGTCCATCCACACTCATGCATTGTTTCATTCTTTTTTTTATGGCTGGGTGGTATTCCGTTTAATAGGCATCATGTCATCATTGTCCATTCACCTCTCGCTGGACTTTAGGTTGTTTCCATGTCTTGGGTCTTGTGTGTAGTGCTGCTGGAACATAGGGGTGCATGTATCTTTTTGAATTACAGTTTTGTCTGGGTATATTCCCAGGAGTGGGATGCTAGATCATATAGTAATTCTGCATTTAGCTTTTTGAGAATCCTCTTTACTGTTCTCCATAGCAGCTGCACAAATTTACATTTCCACCAAGAGGGTTGGAGGATACCCTTTTCTCCACATCCTCTCCAGCATTTTTAACTATGTCTTTTTGAAATCAGCTTTTTACTTAGCAGTACTAGGAAGTTTTTTCTTCTTTATTCTTCCCAATGTGGAATTGTTGTGTTATGTCCCATTGTAAGTTTATAAAATGGTTTACTGTACATATTCTATGCCTGGGTTTTTCTTCTCCCTATTTGTCCCCATTGTAAGTTCAGTTATAAATCTCATTGGGTATGTGTGTTTCACTGACAGGTTTGTAATTTCTCTGCTCATTTCCTTGGGATAAATTTGTTACAGAAAAGTTGTTCACAGAGGATTCCAGTGGCATTTCGACTTGTATGTGAAATGTAGTCCTCACTGCTGGCTCATTGACATGATGTCTCATTTCTTACAGAAGTCCCATCTGAAGCTCTCCCCTATCTTAGCAGCTAACTTATCTAGTCTGTACCACCATACTCCCGTGGAGCATCTGTGTTCCAAGACTCAACAGGAAGCGGGTGTTTCCCGTGAACTAAGGGTATGTTTCCTAATTTGTTTCTTGTCGTTGGTCTGTCCCGGTTCAGTCTCCCCAACATGGGCACCACTGCTGCTAACACCTGCATGTATAGTTTGCCATCTCTTTAAGAAAAAAATGTCATTAACTCTAGATGAGATGGGTTAGGTACCTTGTCTGAGAGACAAGAGAAAGGGATGAGGGGTCATCCCTGAAGCAGTCACACAGATCTTAAAAGGGCACTGTTAGGGTCTTTGGAGTAAATGTACTCCCCTCTGGCATAGGGCCAGGAGACCAGGTGAAGAGGGCATGCCAGCATCAGCAACAGAGATGCTGCAATGATGTCCATGACCCAGCAACTGAGAATGCTGGAGGTGTGTACAGTGGATACGGAATGCGGTGACTGCAAGGCCGAGGAGAAAGCCTTGGCCTTACAGGCCAGACTAACTCACAGTGGGGCCAAAAGCTGTTCTGTGCTCAGAGTGAGGAGCACAGGAGCAGAGAGCAGAGTGTGTAAGTGGGGGACATCCGCCCATAGGGAGGAGCTACCCTTTGAATTAGCCACCTTCCTCACCAAGTGCTTATTCCCTTGGAGACTGGTTAGTAGGTGCTCTGGCTTTGTTATTGTTTTGGTGTGGTAAAGTAGACAAGAGATACATATTTTTAACATCTATAAGCATACTGTTCTGTGGCATTAAGGATATTAACACTTGTGCAACCGAATTACCAGCAATCTTCAGAACTTTTTCATCTCCTCAGACTGAAACTCACCAATGAACGAGTTCCCCCCCCTTCCCTCCCCCCAGCCCTGGTCACTGCTCTTTTATTTTCTGTGTCTGTGAATTGGACTAGTCTGGCTCCTATGTAAAGTGAAATCATTCAGTATTTGTCTCTCTCTACCTGGCTTATTTCCCTCAGCATAATTAGTCCTCAAGGTTCATCCTTTTTGTAACATGTGTCTGTTGGGGATTTTCTCCCCGGAACTTGGAAGCAGTCAACCTGAAAGAATGACACTCGGACAGTCTCTTGCAAGGACTAACAAGTTTATTTCTGCAGTCAAGCTTTTTTGTAGAAGCAGGAACAAAGAGCTTAAAATACACAGCCAGCAGAGCACATACGGAGTTAACACATAATCAGTAAAAACATTTCAAGGACAGCGTGCTCTAAATGACTCATGGGCTTATCCCACAACCTGCTTTCACAAGTAACATCCCTATTTATTATTAACCCTTGGTGCCGAGCATAACCAAAGGCAGGAGATGTTTTTCTGTCCGCAATGCAAAGCCGGGTAGTTCTGGCCCTTCGCCATTTTCCCAAGGACTTTCTCCTTTTACGGCTATTTTGCACTACGCTTCCCAACATGTGTCCAAGTTTCCTTCCACTGGAAAACTGAGAAATGCCCTGTTATGTAGATTGACCGCATGTTGTCTATCCATTCATCTGTGGGTGGAGAATTGGGTCATTCAAACATCTTAGCTATTGTGAATAATGCTATTAAAACATATGAGTATACCACTATCTGAATCCTTCCTTTTACTTTGGGGTATACTGTAAAGATTGGAGGCAAAAGCAGAAGGGGGTGACAGGATAACATGGTTAGATAGCATCAACAACTCAATGCACATGAGTTTAAGTAAGCTCAGGGAGGTAGAAAATGATAGAGGAGCCTGGTAGGCTGCAGTCTGTGGAGTCCCAAGGAGTCAGACTTGACTTACTGACTGAACAACAACAAATATGTCTATCCAGAAAAGAAGTTCCTGAATCACGTAGTGAGACTTTGTTTTAAGGAATCAATGTGCTCTTTTTTTTTTTTTTAAACAGCGGTTGTACCAGCTTCTAGTCCTATCAGAAAAGCACAAAGGTTCTGGTTTCTCCACATTGTGGCCAACAGTTGCTGTTTTCTGTTTGTGTAATAGCAATTCTGTTGAGTGTGAAGAACCATTTCATGGCATGTAAGACCTTTTAAGCATGTCAAGTTAAGTAATAAGCAGGAGACTCTGATACAGATACGGAAAATAGAAAGACACACGCAGTAGTTAACATAACTAGAACTGAACTTGTAAAAAGCATCCTTTGTGTTCCTCCTGTTTGACTTTTCATTCTACAAATACTGATTAAGCAGTTTCTCTGGCTCAGGCTTGGACTTTGAGGGTGTCTCTTGTCTGTCTGCATCCTTGGGTCAGCTTGTTTGAGAAAAACAAAGAGTCCTCTAAACATTTCTGGGAGCAGACAGATTTCAAGTTCTTGATGTATTATTGGATTGAGGAGATTGTGAAGTTGTAATGATCAAAGGGAAAATATGAGGGGAGTATTTGTGTCCTGTAGATTGTGTGTGATGCATAAAGACTCCAACTTTCTGCTTGCCTACTCACCTTGTCATCCTTCAGTATTGTGGTAATAGTTGACTGATGTCTTGTGAATATGATGCGGACTCAGAGCTGAATCTATAACTGGAGATAAATCTTCCATTTCTGTAACTTTGCCACATTCCCATCATGGGACAGTCACCTTGAGAGCTGGCCTTGTTTGTCTCCCAAAAGGAGACACTCACAGCCTGATTACTACTGGTTCTGGTGGCCTTTCCTAGGATGAGCACATCCATCCTAAAGAGTGACCAGGCCATTCTCAGTTTGGCTATGCCAAACTGGCACTTTGTGGATGGCACTTTGTCACCGCATTGCACCCATTGCAAGAGTCTCAGAACATCCCTCGCTCCAGCGGAAGGCACCTGAGATCACATTTCTTTCACCGTCACTCTGTTTCTCAAAAGGTCTTTCTTTTACCTTATTCAGTAGTTCCACACCCTTGTTGCACACTGGAACCATCCTGGAGCTTTCAAGATCTCTGCCATTTTCACTTACCCTGAGCAATGGACTGAATCCATAGTTGCGAAGTGTTACCCTGATTTCATCCTCTTCCTGGATGCTTTTCCTTTTCCAGATAGCTCTTTGAACTTCCTGCCATCTTGGTCCTAAAAGGTGAGGTAGGATGATGTTCTCTGAAGGCACTTCCCATGTAACTTTAAGCAAGTTATTCAGCCTCTGTCCTGAGTGCTTCCACCTGTAAAATGAGGATAAGAATACTTAGTAGTTCTTTAGGAAGGTAAATGGAGTCAATAAATATAAACCCTACAGAAGTGAAACTTTTCAAGACTATCCAGTGTGTAGGTGGATTCCACAAGAGCAAAACTTTTTTTTTTAATACTTCACATGGTGATACTAAAACACTATGTACCTTGCTCACTCTTACTCTCTCACAAGTATACAGTGGAGTCTTTCTCATTCTTTTGTTTTTCCTCTACCTATTTGCACTGATCCCTGAGGAAGACTTTCTTATCTCTCCTTGCTATTCTTTGGAACTCTGCATTCAGATGAATGTATCTTTCCTTTTCTCCTCTTCCTTTGGCTTCTCTTCTTTTCTCTGCTATTTGTTAGGCCTTCTCAGACAGCCATTTTGCATTTCTTTTTCTTGGGAATGACCTTGATCACCACCTCCTTAATAAGAGGTTCCATGATATTTGGTGCTAAGAACAATGCTCTCTAAACTTTGTTGTGGGAAATTGTTAACTCTGTATAAAAATCCTTATGTTTACATGAGGTAGTATATTATATGAATTAATAATTTAAAATTTCTCAATTTTAATCTCTAATAAATAAAAGATTTACCCTGCCTCAACAGAATCTCGAGCTTCTCAATAATATTCTTTTCTCTTACTGTGGTAAATATACATAAGATAAAAGCTGACCATTTTAACCATTTTTAAGTGTACAGTTCAGTGGCATTAACTACCTTTTTAATATTGTGCAACCATTACAAAACTCCCTGCTCTTCCAACTTCTCATTTAATGGCTCCCTCGTCTTCTGTTCTGCCAGGAATTACTAGTTGACTGCTCAACTCAGAGACGTTGTAACTTTCTGCTGCTCTGTTTCTGTCCCTGTTTGCAATTAATTCATGGATTAACTTTGCTATAAGACTCGGAACTCAAACTGGGGTTCTGTAATAACCTAGAGGGGTGGGACTGGGCAGTAGGGGGAGGGAGATTCAAGAAGTGAACATTCAAGACGCATGTACACCCATGGTTAATTCATGTTAATTTAATTCATGTTGATGTATGACAGAAATCAAACTAATATTGTAAACCAGTCATCAGCCAATTAAGAAAAGTAATGGATGTTTTGGACAAAAAGTTAAAGTTGTGGAAAAGAAGATTTTGTGTGTGATGGGAATGTTGAAAACAGAGAGAGAAAAGTATGCACTTGTAAGGAAAGCTATTCAAAGTACCTTGCTGAAAAACACATAAGTTGCAGATGTTAGTGTAGAAATGTTCATACTTCTTTGAAAATTAAGAAAGATATTTCCCTTTATATATGTGTAAACAGAATATATATCCAAACTCCAAAGATATTTGCATAGCAAACAAAAGCCCATGACTTACCTCATTAATATTCATGTCCTTCTAAGCATTATTCTTGTGAATGTACTATGGGTGCCAAGTGGGCTTTGGTTGCCCTGGAACAGCAGTCTGAGCCAACTTCTAAGTCTATAAGCTGAGGTGGCATGCCATCTCCTTACCATACTTGAATGTTTTCTATTTAAAATTCACATCCTTCCTAGCAGCCTACCTGCTCCAGCAACCAGTAGTGAGTTAAGTGCCCCCAGCTCAGTTGTCTCAGTTCTTTGGCCATAGGTCTCATGGACAAAATACCCAGAACAGAAGCAGTATTATATTTTAAAAAGGCTTTTGAAAGCAGCACACAATCCAAAAAAAGAACAAATCTTAAGCAATTTAAATGGAACATCAGCAGAAATCAAGGGTGAGGCAGGAGCAAGGATTCAATGGAGGGCATTGAGGGGGTCCGAGGTGGGAGAGAGGCACAGGGTGAGAAATTCTGCCAGAATGATAACAGCGTTCCCATGTTTCAGGCGGAATGTTACTGGTGGATGTGCATTCATAAAGATCATTCTTTTTTTTTGGAAAATAATCATCTATACATCAAATTGAAGAAACAATTTCGAGAGTTCCCTGGTGGTCCTGTGGTTAGGACTTTGCTTTCCAGTACAGTACTGTGTGGGTGTGGGCCCCTTCATAACTCACTGAGTCCTGCATTAGATTACGTACTCCTTCCTACATGTAACTGATTCTTCACAATATGAATAGCTTTCAGAACCCCTAACCCCCCTAACTCAGTTAAAGCAACCAAGTACTCGTACATGTTACAACATGGATAAACCTTGAGAATAGTAATAAGTACAAAATATTGCCCCTCATACAAGTCTAGTCTATTCTGAATGCTGCCATATAGACCACTTGTATGGAATGTGCATAAATTACTTAACCAAGCCCTCTTGTAGCCCCTGAAGTTTTTTTCACACTTTTCAGTATTACAAAGAGGCTGTGTTGAGTATTTTTTTAACTGAATGTTTGTGATCAATCTTAAATTATATCTTTGGACAAATGCTCCGAAGTAGAACTGTCTGTCTGAAAGTTTGCACATGTTAAGCCTTTTAGTAAATATTCCCAGATGGCCCTTCAGAAAATTTGCTTGACCTGTGCTCCCCAGTGGAGAGCTTGAGGGTCAAATGTCTCTGGAGAGAAATAATAGTACTTGGATCTCAAACACAGCACTGCTTATCCACAGCAGTGTAAAAGTAGGGGAGGAGAATGGATTGAGTGGGTTGAGTGTGTTATTCTAGGCCAAAATTTCCAAACTCATGATGCCCTGTATTTGTTTGTAGTTCCCTTGGGTATACATCTACCATCCCTTGGTCATCAATAGCACCAATTGCCAAATAGGTTTTGCAGTAGCCACTATTGGATGGATCCTTGGTGCAACTGCCATGGGCTTTGTGGAGTGGTGAGTATGGTATCTAAACAATGCCTCACAATTCTCTGGTCTGGCCTTTGTGGGAATGTGGAGCGTCTGTGTCTTCCATCAAACCAACATCTTGATATCCGTGTTTCTCAAAATCTCCTACTGATGGCCAGCATTCTAGGACTCTTGGGGAAAGCCTTTGTTACTTTTCCATTAAAAATGTGTCCATGGGAATTTTTGAGAAGAATACTACCTACAAAGCTGCTGGTATCTATCTCAGTTGCTGTCATCATCACAGAAGTACCACTCTGTGATGACTGAAGAGGGTATAGTCTTCTACCATCTTTCAATATACCCTTCAAGCCACATGTTCAGCAGATTGGCATCACTCTTATAGTGGCATGTCTAGCTGCCTTTGGGCTATTGTTAAGTGGGTGGTTTTTTCTCTCTTATAAATTAACCCTGGATAGCCAGGTGCATCCTGAAGTATCAGGAATGTAGATGACTGTGTGCATTGACCTTACAAATCCAACATTACCAAAAGTTTGTGGAAAATCTTAGCACGATGCTTAATCAAATTTCCAAGGACTCAAGACCATGGCAAGAAAGGTTTTGGCAGAAAGTAGTAAACAATTTACTTCAGTTGTAATCTGTGTCTGATTTGATTCATTGACACAGTTAAGTAATTTCACTTAAAAAATATTTCCAGCCTGCCACTTTTTATTTTAGTTATTGCCTAATCACAATACTATAAATCTCGTGTATGGAAATAACAGTTTCTGAGATTCTTAAATTGCCTTCCTCAACTATTGCTAAAAACTGATTTCTTTTCTATGCTATGGTATTATACATCTGTCATGTAAAAATTTCCATTATATAGAGAAGTAGAGATGGTAAAGGACAGGGAAACTGGGCATGCTGTGATCCATGGTGTTGCAGTCAGACACAACTGAGCAACAACAACAATGAGAAAATGAGGAATTCATTCCACTGTATTACTGGAAACCAGAATTAGTGAAACTGTTCTGTGTAAAATTTATGTATCCTTTCTTTCCCCCTTTTTAATCTTTTTAAATAGTTATAAAGGAACATCTTGTCCCTTCATCCTGACAAAATGATTCCCTTGCTTAAAGAATATTAACAGTTATTCCTTGGTTATCACTGAATACTTAACAATTTTTAAATGCCTCAAAATAAATTCTTCAGATTTGTTTTTTCTATACAAAGTACTCACAATGACAAAAGTCTGAAACTAAAGCGTCTCCTACCAACCTACCCCATCTGCCCTTTAAGAAAATTTTTAGATTTGTTAAATTTGTTGTTGATGTTGTTCAGTTGCTGAGTTGCGTCCAACTTTTTGCAACCCCATGGGCTGCAACACACAAAGTTTCCCTGTCCTTCACGAACTCCAAGAGCTTGCTCAAACTCATGTCCATTGACTTGGTGATGCTATACAACTATCCTGTCCTCTGTCATCCCCTTCTCCCACTTTCAATCTTTCTCAGCATCAAGAGTCTTTTCTAATCAGTCAGCTCTTTGCATCAGGTAGCCAAATTACTGGAGCTTCACCTTTACCATCAGTCCTTCTAATGTGTATTCTAGACTGATTCCTTTAGGACTGACTGATTTGATATCCTGGCACTCCAAAAGACTCTCTCAAAGAGTCATCTCCAACACCACAGTTCAAAAGCTTCAGTTCTTTGGCATTCAGCTTTCTTTATAGTCCAACTCTCACATTAATACACTGCTACTGGAAAAAATATTCCTTTGACGAGATGCACCTTTGTCAGCAAAGTAATGTTTCTGCTTTAATATTCTGTCTAGCTTGATCATAGCTTTTCTTTCAAGGAGCAAGTGTCTTTAAATTTCATGGCTGAAGTCACCATCTGCAGTGATTTTGGAGCCCAAGAAAATAAAGTCTCTCATTGTTTCCATTGTTTCCACTTCCATATGCCATGAAGTCATGGGACCAGATGCCATAATCTTTGTTTCTCGAATATTGAGTTTTAAGCCAATTTTCCCACTCTCCTCTCTCAATTCTTCAAGAGGCTCTTTAGTTCTTCACTTTCTGCCATAAGGGTGGTGTCATCTGCATATCTGAGGTTATTGATATTTCTCCCAGCAATCTTGATTGCAGCTTGTGTTTCATCCAACTTGGCATTTTGCATGATGTACTCTGCAAATAATAAATAAGCAGGGTGATAATATAGAGCCCTGATGTACTCCTTTCCCAATTTAGAACCAGTCTGTTGTTCACATTTGGTTCTGTTGCTTCCTGACCTGCATACAGATTTCTCAGGAAGCAGGTAAGGTACTCTGATATTTCCATCTCTTTAAGAATTTTCCAGTTTGTTGTGATCCACACAGTCAAAGACTTTGGCTGTCCTATTGAAAGGCTGTTGCTGAGCCGTGAAAGACTCTGGGATTCTTGGCCTCCAGAGGAGATGAATTCAATTTGGGGCTAGTGACAAGGCTTGATCCCTCAGAGCTTTTGTGTAATAAAGTTTTATTAAAGTATAAAAGAGATAGAGAAAGCTTGTGATATAGACCTCAGAAGGGGGCAGAAAGAATACCCCTCTGCTCGACTTTAACTGGATGTTATATAGGGCTTCCCTGGTGGCTCAGAGGTTAAATCGTCTGCTTGCAATGCGGGAGACCTGGGTTTGATCCCTGAGTAGGAAGACCCCCTGGAGAAGGAAATGGCAACCCACTCCAGTATTCTTGCCTGGACAATCCCATGGACGGAGGAGCCTGGTAGGCTACAGTCCATGGAGTCGCAAAGAGTTGGCCATGACTGAGCAACTTAACTTTAACTTCACATAGTTACTCAGTCAGTTCAGTCACTCAGTTGTCTCCAACTCTACGTGAACCCATGAACTGCAGCATGCCAGGTCTCCCTGTCCATCACTAACTCCCAGAGTTGACCCAAACCCATGTCCATCGAGTCGGTGATGCCATCCAACTATCTCATCCTCTGTTGTCCCCTTCTCTTCCTGCCCTCAATCTTTCCCAGCATCAGTGTCTTTTCAAATGAGTCAACTCTTACCATCAAGTGGCCAGACTATTGGAGTTTCAGCTTCAACATCAGTCCTTCCAATGAACATCCAGGACTGGTCTCTTTTAGGATGGACTGGTTGGATCTCTTTGCATTCCAAGGGACTCTCAAGAGTCTTCTCCAACACCACAGTTCAAAAGCATCAATTCTTCAGCACTCAGCTTTCTTTATAGTCCAACTCTCACATCCATATATGACCACTAGAAAAACCATAGCCTTGACTGGACGGACCTTCCTACTCAGGGTTCTTGAACCAGTGCACCACACCAGTATCAGTCAGTCAGTTCAGTCGCTCAGTCATGTCCGACTCTTTGCGACCCCATGAATCACAGCATGCTAGTCCTCCCTGTCGATCACCATCTCCCAGAGTTCACTCAAACTTAGGTCCATCAAGTCAGTGATGCCAACCAGTAATCTCATCCTCTGTCATCCCCTCTTCCTTATACCCCCAATCCCTCCCAGCATCAGAATGTTTTCCAATAAGTCAGCTCTTCACATGTGGGGGCCAAAGTACTGGAGTTTCAGCTTTAGCATCATTCCTTCCAAAGAAATCCGAGGGCTGTTCTCCTTTAGAATGGACTGGTTGGATCTCCTTGCATTCCAAGGGACTCTCAAGAGTCTTCTCCAACACCACAGTTCAAAAGCATCAGTTCTTCGGCACTCAGCTCTCTTCACAGTCCAACTCTCACATCCATACATGACCACTGGAAAAACCATAGCCTTGACTAGACAGACCTTTGTTGGCAAAGTAATGTCTCTGCTTTTGAATATGCTATCTAGATTGGTCATAACTTTTCTCCCAAGGAGTAAGCATCTTTTAATTTCATGGCTGCAATCACCCTGCAGTGATTTTGGAGCTCAAAAAATATCTGACATTGTTTCCCCATCTATTTCCCAGGAAGTGATGAGACCGGATGCCATGATCTTCATTTTCTGAGTGTTGAGCTTTAAGCCAACTTTTTGATTCTGCACTTTCACTTTCATCAAGAGGCTTCTTAGTTCCTCTTCACTTTCTGCCATAAGGGTGGTGTCATCTGCATATCTGAGGTTATTGATATTTCTCCTGGCAGTTTTTATTCCAGCTTGTACTTCTTCCAGCCCAGCGCTTCTCATGATGTACTCTGCATAGAGGTTAAATAAGCAGGGTGACAATATACAGCCTTGACATATTCCTTTTCCTATCTGGAACCAGTCTGTTGTTACATGTCCAGTTCAAACTGTTGCTTCCTGACCTGCATACAGGTTTCTCAAGAGGCAGGTCAGGTGGTCTGGTATTCCCATCTCTTTCAGAATTTTCTACAGTTTATTGTGATCCACACAGTCAAATGCTTTGGCGTAGTCAATAAAGCAGAAATAGATGTCTTTCTGGAACTCTCTTGCTTTTTCAGTGATCCAGCAGATGTTGGCAATTTGATCTGTGGTTCCTCTGCCTTTTCTAAAACCAGTTTGAACACGACTAGACCATTCAGGTATAACCTAAATCAAATCCCTTATGATTATACAGTGGAAGTGAGAAAAAGATTTAAGGGACTAGATCTGAAAGACAGAGTGCCTGATGAACTATGGACAGAGGTTTGTGACACTGTATAGGAGACAGGGATAAAGACCATCCCCATGGAAAATAAATGCAAAAAAGCAAAATGGTTGTCTGGGGAGGCCTTACAAATAGCTGTGGAAGAAGAGAAGCAAGAAACAAAGGAGAAAAAGAAAGATATAACATCTGAATGCAGAGTTCCAAAGAATAGCAAGAGGAGATAAGAAAGCCTTCCTCAATGATCAATGCAAAGAAATAGAGGAAAACAACAAAATGGGAAAGACTAGAGATCTCGTCAAGAAAATTAGAGATACCAAGGCAACATTTCATGCAAAGATGGGCTCAATAAAGGACAGAAATGGTATGGACCTAACAGAAGCAGAAGATATTAAGAAGAGGTGGCAAGAATACACAGAAGAACTGTGCAAAAAATATCTTCACGACCCAGATAACCATGATGGTATGATCACTCACCTGGAGCCAGGCATCCTGGAATGTGAAGTCAAGTGGGCCTTAGAAAGCATCACTATGAACAAAGCTAGTGGAGGTGATGGAATTCCAGTTGAGCTATTTCAAATGCTGAAAGATGATGCTGTGAAAGTGCTGCAGTCAATATGCCAGCAAATTTGGAAAACTCCGCAGTGGCCACAGGACTGGCAAAGGTCAGTTTTTATTCCAATCCCAAAGAAAGGAAATGCCAAAGAATGCTCAAACCACTGCACACCAGTATAAGTCATAGCAAAAGAGATGGTGAAGGGCTGGCCAGTGAGGAAAGCGTGATTTTGTCCTTGAGTTATTAGGCCCAGTCCTTCCAGTTCATTCCCACAGATTCCACAAAAATAGTATCTAAGGAGTTAGACAAAACCTAGTGGAGAGCCTCCTCTGGTCCACTAAGAGCTAGTGGTACCAAAGGAAGAAGTCTGCTGTACTTCCTAAGTAACTTTCATTTGAGTGATGCTGTTGGATCTAGAGCTTCATCTTGCTTCCAAACTTTTGACTCCTAGCAAGGTTAGGCACTTCCTGACTACCAATCCAAGTTTGGGACCTAAGTAACAGTACACAGTAACAGCATTTAACAAGTCCCTTAAAAGTCTATGATCAGACACATTAGGTTAATAGTTCTATTTTCCAAGCAGTTATGAAATGGTCAAAGAGACTGTAAAGTCTGACTGAGAAAGGAGAGTTCAGTCCACATGTTTTGCCCATTTTGGTTGCTCCCCTCACAGGGAGTTCTATCTCTCTTGGCATTGGCAGGTTGATATAAACCCCTGACAAGGCTCCCCTTGAATCATTATCAGTTCAGTTCAGTCGCTCAGTCGTGTCTGGCTCTTTGTGACCCCATGAATCACAGCACGCCAGGCCTCCCTGTCCATCACCAACACCTGGAGTTCACTCAAACCCATGTCCATTGAGTCAGTGATGCCATCCAGCCAACCCATACCCTGTTGTCCCATTCTCCTCCTGCCCCCAAACCCTCCCAGCATCAGAGTGTTTTCCAATGAATCAACTCTTTGCATGTGGGGGCCAAAGTACTGGAGTTTCAGCTTTAGCATCATTCCTTCCAAAGAAATCCCAGGGCTGATCTCCTTCAGAATGGACTGGTTGGATCTCCTTGCATTCCAAGGGACTCTCAAGAGTCTTCTGCAACACCACACTTCAAAAGCATCAATTCTTCAGCTCAGCTTTCTTCACAGTCAAACTCTTACATCTGTACAGGACCACTGGAAAAACCATAGCCTTGACTAGACAGACCTTTGTTGGCAAAGTAATGTCTCTGCTTTTCAATATACTGTCTTGGTTGGTCATAACTTTTCTTCCAAGGAGTACGCGTCTTTTAATTTCATGTCTGCAGTCACCATTTGCAGTGATTTTGGAGCCCCCAAAAATAAAGTCTGACACTGTTTCTACTGTTTCCCCATCTATTTCCCATGAACTGATGGGACCAGATGCCATGATCTTCATTTTCTGAATGTTGAGCTTTAAGCCAACTTTTTCACTCTCCTCTTTCACCTTCATCAAGAGGCTTTTTAGTTCCTCTTCACTTTCTGCCATAAGGTTGGAGTCATCTGCATATCTGAGGTTATTGATATTTCTCCCAGCAATCTGATTCCAGCTTGTACTTCTTCCAGTCCAGCATTTCTCATGATGTACTCTGCATATAGGTTAAATAAGCAGGGTGACAATATACAGCCTTGACGGACTGCTTTTCCTCTTTGGAACCAGTCTGTTGTTCCATGTCCAGTTCTAACTGTTGCTTTGAAACACCTCAAAACAGCAGAGCAGGGGTCCTCACTTGCTTCATGCAGAATGTATTATTCATTCACACAAACACACTGAAGAGTACAACAGAAAACATGTTTTCTAGGAGAACAAAGAACTAGAGCTCCAAGTGTCCTTACTTTGTCCTGAAGAATCCTGGATGTGCCCCCAAGATGGAAGATTGTTGCTGAGCCATGAAAGATGCTGGGACTCTTGGCCTCTTGAGGAGAAGAATTGAATCCGGGGCCAGTGACGAGGCTAGATCATTCAGAAGTCTTGTATAATAAAGTTTTACTAAAGTATAAAAGAAAGAACAAGAGCATTTGCCATCTTCCTCTGTGGAGACTGAAGTCTGTGCTGCTGCAGCTGTTGACCTTTGACACACCTGAGGAGATTCAGTGTAGAGTTAGGCAGTCTGTGTTCCAGAGTATCTAGTGGAACATGTCTTTAGATAGCAGGATATTTTCAGGAACTAATTTCTTGGTCCCAATCCTTGCATTATGGCAAAAAGTTTTAGTTCAGTCTCTGGAAGCACCAGTTTGTAGTTAACACATCCATTACTCCTTATGTGATCAAGTTGTGCAGTCCTTGACACTGGAGCCCAGACTCACATTTTTTACATTTATTGATTTTTTATGATTAAAACACTTCATTCAAGACAGTCATAACATACTATTTATATTTATCTCATTCTTCATTTTATCAATAAAATTCATTTCATGAAAACTATTTTCCTAAACAGCAAACAGTGAGTTTTCTTGGTGGTGCACTGGTAAAAAATGTCTGCAGTGCAGGAGACTTGGGTTTGATTGCGTGATCAGGAAGACTTTGGAATGGGAAATGACAATGCACTCCAGTCTTCTTGCCTGGGAAATTCCATGGACAGCGGAGCCTGGAGGGTTGCAAAAAAAGAATGGGAATATGACATGGCATCCAGTCCCATCATTTCATGGCAAATAGAGGGGGAAATAGTGGCTGACTTTATTTTGGGGGCTCAAAAATCACTGCAGATGGTGATTAGAGCCATGGAATTAAAAGACGCTTACTCCTTGGAAGGAAAGTTATGACCAACCTAGATAGCATATTCAAAAGCAGAGACATTACTTTGCCAACAAACGTCCGTCTAGTCAAGGCTATATGGATTTTCCAGTGGTCATGTATAGATGTGGAAGTTGGACTGTGAAGAAAGTTGAGCACCGAAGCATTGATGCTTTTGAACTGTGGTATTGGAGAAGATTCTTGAGAGTCCCTTGGACTGCATCAAGATCCAACCAGTCCATCCTAACGGAAATTGGTCCTGGGTGTTCATTGGAAGAACTGATGTTAAAGATGAAACTCCAGTATTTTGGGCACCTGATGCGAAGAGTTGACTCATTTGAAAAGCCCTAATGTTGGGAAAGATTGAAGGCAGGAAGAGAAGGGGTCGACAGAGAATGAGATGGGTAGATAGCATCACTGACTCAATAGACATGAATTTTGGTAAACTCCAGGAGTTGGTGATGGACAGGAAGACCTGGGGTGCTGTGGTTCATGGGGTTGCAAAGAGTCGGACCCGATTGAGCGACTGAACTGATGACTTAGCCACGAAACAAACAGGAAAAAAGCACTTAACAACAATGTATTTAACACTATATTTAAAAACGTTAGAGAAACATTGGTATATAAATATTTATTCACTCTGTATCTACTTACCTTTTAAACAAGTGGTTCTAAAACTCATTGAAATTCTTCTCCAGAACAATCCCCCACCGCCTCTGCCACCAGCACAAACACATAAAATTTTGCCTAGGTTTACAGCTCTCTTGCGGAGAAGGCAACACACCCCACTCCAGTACTCTTGCCTGGAAAATCCCATGGATAGAGGAGCCAGGAAGGCTGGAGTCCACGGGGTCGCTGAGAGTCGGACACGACTGAGCGACTTCCCTTTAAATTTTACCTTTCATGCATTGGAGAAGGAAATGGCAACCCACTTCAGTGTTCTTGCCTGGAGAATCCAGGGATGGGGGAGCCTGGTGGGCTGCCATCTATGCGGTCACACAGAGTTGGACACGACTGAAGCAACTTAGCAGCAGCAGCAGCAACAACTGTTTTGAAGTGTATTCATGAATAAGTTAGTTTTGAATATTGATCTATTCATATTGGAAACTTCCCCTTCTAATTTTCAGCTTTTTTTTTTTTTAATTCACAAATTTAAAACTTACGTAGACTGTATTAAGTACAGATGATAGAGACCAGGTAAAGGGACAAAGTGATGACTTCCCTGGTGATACAATGGGTAAGAATTTGCCTTCCAGTGCATGAAAGGAAGGTTTAATCCCTGGTCTTAATTTACATGCCACAAAAGCAGCTAAGCCCATGAAACTCTGAGGCTCATGAGCCACAACTAGAAAAGAAGCCTGTATGGCTCTGCAAAGACCCAACCCAGCAAAATTTTAAAAATGTTTTTAAAGGGATAAAGTGGGTGCTTAATATTAATTGGGAATTAATTAGCAAATTATAAGTATAAAAAGGTATAGAAAACCCTGTAAGTCAATAATCACTCAAGAAAGCAGGTTTACTTAATCCAAACCAAGCAGTCTTAGCAACAAAACTGGTTATCTGGATCATGAAAATCTTGTTTGTACAGTTCTTTTCTGTATTATTGCCACTTATTAATATCTTCTGCTTCTGTTAGGCCCATACCAGTTCTGTCCTTTATTGTGTCCATGTTTGCACGAAATGTTCCCTTGTTATCTCTAATTTTCTTGAAAAATCTCTAGTCTCCCATTCTGTTGTTCTCCTCTATTTCTTTGGGTTAATCTCTTAGGAAAGCTTTCTTATCTCTCCTTGCTGTTCTTTGGAACTCTGCGTTCAGGTGTGTCTGTCTTTCCTTTTCTTCTTTACCTTTAGTTTTTCTTCTTCAAGCCTGTCTCAGAAAACCATTTTTTCTTTTTGCATTTCTTTTTCTTGGGCCTGGTCTTGATCACTGCCTCCTGTACAATGTCATGAACCTCCTTCCTTGGTTCTTCAGGGACTCTGTCTATCAGATCTAATCCCTTGAATCTACTTGTCACCGCCACTGAATAATTAATTGTAAGGGATTTGATTTAGGTCATACCTGAATGGTCTAGTGATTTTCCCTACTTTCTTCAATTTAAGTCTGAAATTTGACAATAAGTGGTTCATGATCCAAGCCAGTCAGCTTCCAGTCTTGTTTTTGCTGCCTGTATAGAGCTTCCCTATATGATGAGGGCTTTGTATCTCTGTCTTCCAAAATAAACTTTGCCTGTTAGTAAATTTGCAGAATTCATCCTTAGCTCCATGACCAGAACCCTGATTTCATATTTCATGTCCATGGAATTGGGTCACTGCCCATTTTCTACCTTTTATGCTTGACCTTAGACCTGTCCTAATGCCCATTAAGTCTGTCATTTAAATGCTGAATATTACAGTGTGGTATAATGAGGCTGGAGGTCACTGGAAGTCCAGTCTTCTGCCATCTTGGACCTAATCAATTCTAACCAGTTTATGTTGTGTCCTTGGGCTATGTCATTCTGTGCCTTGTCCCCTCCCTTTCTGTTTCATTTTATAATCATGTTTCTTGAAGGGAAGGAAAAATGACTTCATTAAAGATTTCTTTTTAATAAAAAAATGCCTTCTTGCTTAAACTTTAGATGTAGGAACCAGCACTCATAACTGTTCAGTATTGATACAATTACTTTAAGCAGTATTTATCTGTGAAGTTGCAAGGTGGTGCTTCACGGGGTCTGAGGGAAAAGCAGAAAAATGATCTTGGTGCAGAAAGAATTCAGCCAGAGGCAAAGTGATAGATAACAGGTGATTTAGAATGCTTACGAGGCTTCAGTTAAAGTTTAGTTGCACAGTCATGTCCCACTCTGCACACCCATGGACTGCAGCAAGCCAAGCTTCCCTGGTCATCGCCTGGTCCTGTAGCTTGTTCAAACACATGTCCATCAAGTTGGTGATGTCATCCAACCATCTCATCCTCTGTCAGCCCCTTCTCTTCCTGCTTTAAATCTTTCCCAGCATCAGAGTCTTTTCCAGTGAGTCAGTTGTTACCATCAGTAACAACTGGCCAAAGTACTGGAGCTTTAGCTTCAGCAGCAGTCCTTCCTGTGAATATTCAGGACTGATTTCATTTAGGATTGACTGATTTGACCTCCCTGCAGTCCAAGGGACTCTGAAGAATCTTGTCCAACACCATAGTTCAAAAGCATCAGTTCTTCAGTGCTGAGCTTTCTTTATGGTCTGGCTCTCACATCCATACATGACTAATGGAAAAACCATAGTCTTCACAGACCTTTGTCAGCAAAGTGTCTCTGCCATTTAACATGCTGTGTAGGTTGGTCATAGCTTTTCTTCCAAGGAGCTTTTCTTCTTTTGATTTCATGGCTGCAGTCACCATCTACAGTGATTTGGGAGCCCCAGAAAATAAAGTATGTCACTGTTTCCATTGTTTCCCCATCTATCTCCCATGAATTGATGGGACCTGATGCTATAATCTTACTTTTTGAATATTGAGTTTCAAGCCAGCTTTTCCACTCTTGTCTTTCCCTTTCATCAAGAGGCTTTTTAGTTCTTCCCTTTCTGCCATAAGAGTAGTGTCATCTGCATATTTGAGATCATTGATATTTGTCCTAGCAACCTTGATTTCAGCTTGTGCTTCATCCAGCCCAGAATTTTTAATGATGTATTCAGCATTCCAGGATGTCTGGCTCTAGGTGAGTGATCATACCATAGTGATTATCTGGGTCATGAAGATGTTTTTTATATAGTTCTTCTGTGTAGTCTTGCTACCTCATCTTAATATCTTCTGCTTCTTTTAGGTCCATACACTTTCTATCCTTTTTTGTGCCTATCTTTGCATGAAATATTCCCTTGGTATCTCTAGTTTTTTGAAGCGATCTCCAGACTTTGTTATTTCTACTTGTCCTGTTTTACAAATTTTTTGTGTTTTTTATTACAAAGTGTGTGACTGAGCTTGTGATAAAATGATAATATGTTGTTCCAAATAAGATCAATAGTGTAACTCTAGAGATGAGAAGAAACAATAACACAGAATATTTTTCTGGACCATAGAAGGCTAGTGAGGCAAGTGTTCCAGAGCCTTTAGGCACTATTAAAGAGGCAATGGCCTACCAGTGAAATCTTCCCCAGACCTGGGAATAAGCATTTTTAGCACTGTTGGAGAACATGGACATGAGGTGCCCCCAAAGCATGGTTAAATGTATTGCTGTGAAGGAGCCTTGTTATCTGGAAACTGGCACTTACCATCTACCTCTACAAAGATTAAATTATGGGCACTGCAGCTGTTGACCTTTATTATCTGCTGAGAGGAGTTCAAGGTGGATATCAGGAATGAGGCAATCTGTGCCCTAGAAAAAATTGGCAGAACAGGCCTTCAGAGAGTTAGATATTTTCAGAAGAAGATGTGAAGAATGAGTCCAATTCTTACATCTTCTCATACCTAGAGAAACACTAACCTCATTAATGGTGACATCTGCTTTGCTTATTAAAGAGAAAATTGCAATTGAATGTCAAAACGCAGTAACTATAGTTCAAACGTTTAAGGAAATGCATAGGTGACACTATGAGCTTGACTTCAAACAAGTGCTTGTATCGCTATGAACCTGAGTTTTCTGAGCTGTGTCAGAATTGGATGGCACTGGACATTCTCAAAACAATGTCTGATGGCAGCAAGTAATTGTAACCTTACTTTTAAAATGTCTCCTCCTGTAACTATTGTCATGGCAGTTGTAGCACAGGTTGGAGAAGAGTTTCCCGACACAGAGCATTTCAGAAGGGAGTGAGTTCATTAATAACAAAGTGCAGGGATACTGTGGCTCTGTAAGCGCAGTGGGTCAACCTCCTGATAGGCCAGGGAGAGCCAACAGGACACTGTTAGAATAGCAGGCTGACTCATGGGAGCCAACATATTTCATGGGTTAGTAGCCAATTTTTATAGCCTTAAGACAAAGAAAATGCCTGTTAGAAAGGTGGCATTAGCTGATTGGTTAGAGCAGTATAGGGTGAGTTCCAAAATGGGCATTTTTACCTAATATGAGGCCAAAGAGCTGACTAGTAAGGATAAGGGAGACTCCTGGCAACAGTTACTATAGGTCTGACCGTTCTAGAGAGACCTTAGTTCTGGGCTTTTTTCTGTGGCCTCAGTACAAAGCCTTGCACCTGTGACCTTTATGGCACTCCACAACTAGTACCTTTTTAGATGGAATTGCTTTAGATCATACTTTAACAAAAAGAAGAGACATACATGATGACGAATAGGACCTGCTGTCCATATGTTAATACTACATTAAATGTGAAAACCTACTTAGGTAAATCCAGACTACTGGCTACCTGGCTACATATTTCCCCAAAATGCAAGGTCTAGACTGGGTTTCCCTCTTATTCTTCTGAAAATAAGTGAGGTTTGTCTATTGAGAGTCTTAATTGTCACTCATCCGACTACACCTAATTAGGTCTGTTACACCAAAATGGCAGAACAAGGAATTGAGGTTTTAATCATACAACTCAATTCCAGGACTTGGAACTCAAATACTGCCAATTCAGTGTCTATTCTCAAAATTGAGGCAGTACTGTCTCATTTTGACTGGAAGTGGCCAGAGTTGCCCATTTCCCTAAATTAAACTGAGCAGGAACCTGTAGGGTCTTGAGGTCTTTCTGTGTCCCCTAGTTCTTCTTTGCAGGATATAGGGTTCATTCAGCCTCCTTGACTGTCCTTAATTCCAAAAGTCAGATTAAAAGAATTGCTAATCAGGGAACGGAGAGGATACAGAAACAGAGGAGGAGCAGTCAAGTGGTGGTATAGATCTGGGGCAAGGTCCTGGTTCCTACTCAGTTCAGTTCAGTTCAGTTGCTCAGTCATGTCTGACTCTTTGCAACCCCATGAATTGCAGCACGCCAGGCCTTGCTGTCCATCACCAACTCCCAGAGTTCACTGAGACTCACATCCATCGAGTCAGTGATGCCATCCAGCCATCTCATCCTCTGTTGTCCCCTTCTCCTCTTGTCCCCAATCCCTTCCAGCATCACAGTCTTTTCCAATGAGTCAACTCTTCACATGAGGTGGCCAAAGTACTGGAGTTTCAGCTTCAGCATCATTCCTTCAAAGAAATCCGAGGACTGATCTCCTTTAGAATGGACTGGTTGGATCTCCTTGCAGTCCAAGAATACACAGAAGAACTGTACAAAAAAGATCTTCACGATCCAGATAATCACAATGGTGTGATCACTCACCTAGAGGCAATCATCCTGGAATGTGAAGTCATGTGGGCATTAACAAGCATCACTATGAACAAAGCTAGTGGAGGTAATGGAATTCCAGTTGAGCTATTTCAAATCCTGAAAGATGACTCTGAACGTGCTGCACTCGATATGCCAGCACATTTGTAAAACTCAGCAGTGGCCACAGGACTGGAAAAGGTCAGTTTTCATTCCAGTCCCAAAGAAAGTCAATGCCAAAGAATGCTCAAACTACTGCACTATTGCACTCATCTCAGGCTAGTAAAGTTATGTGTAAATTTCTCCAAGCCAGGTTCCTACTCAAGGAATATGCATATCAATATCTTTGTGTTCTGCAAAATTGGGTTCTCATCCAGGTGAAAAATGATGACTTCAGGCTGAGCAGAAGATTCCTGGAGCACCACTCTGTCACCTCAGCCTCACCACCAGACAGCCAATCAGAAGAAAGTCATGCATCCTACCTACTTCATATCAAATTTTGCCTTCCTTTTCTGCACCTGGTGAACACCATCTTGTTTGGCTTCCTTGTTGGTCCCTGTCCATTTGGTTTGTGACAGGATCCAACAGTTTCAGGGCAAAGTGCTTATTATAGGTTTCAGGTTTCAGATTTGCTGTTTTCAGGCACAGAGTAACTTAACTGATGTCAGGTAGAGGGAGATTTCTGTTCAATTAGCCAGGAGTATGCCTACACCCAAGAGGAAGAGAACTCTGTCCCAGTTCCCAAGAAGTGTCTTGAGTATGAAGTCCTTCAGGGTTTAGCTGTCAGGGGATACACACTGAAACTGCCCACCCTGGCCGGGCACCATTGAATCCATTTGCATGAGTTACTTTAAAATAGGAGGTCCTTGTAAGGACCATGGAACTAATAAGCCACCACCAAGTGGAAGAATTCGGGAAAGGTCAAAAGGAGATGCCATGTGTCCTACCACCTCCCAGAATCCTCCTCACTAGACTCCATCTTGATGGGTGATGCACATACCAGTAGGAAGGACCCGGAGTCTCAGTGATTGGCCAGAGAAAACCCAGAAACTAACCCCATCACCATAAAACCCAAGATTGTATGCCACTCATTAGAGCAGTTCTCCTGGATTCCCTTACCTTGCTAAGTCATTACTGGGGTGCCTCTTATCACTAAAGCATGTTGCCTTGTCAAGACATGTGTCTCCTCAGACAACTCATAATGCAGTGTGTTACACAAGAACCCAGGCTTGAGTCCTGAAAGGGATCCCCCTTCTTGCAACAGTCACAAAACACTTGCTATAAAGAAGGCTGATTTAGCTTATACCTACAAATTGATAAAGCGATAAAGCAAATTGTTTCAACAACCTTGAATATTTCCATTTTGAAACAGAAAATCCAAAAAAGTGTTTTGTGTGGCAAATATTTTGTCTACCTAGTTTTTTGAACACTACCAGTAGGAGACCCCACCCCAGTGTTCTTGCCTGAAGAAACCCAGGGACGGTGGAGCCTGGTGGGCTGCTGTCTCTGGGATCGCACAGAGTCGGACACGACTGCAGCGACTTAGCAGCAGCAGCAGTAGGAGACCTACCAAATGTTTAACTTTTTGTCACAGAGGAATGGAAAATTGTTTTTAGGAAGGAGGTGAAAGGTATCCTGAACTCATTCAACATGTTTTCTTCCATGTAAAGGCCCTGCTGCTGCTGCTGCTGCTAAGTCACTTCAGTTGTGTCCAACTCTGTGCGACCCCAGAGACGGCAGTCCATCAGGCTTCCCTGTCCCTGGGATTCTCCAGGCAAGAACACTGGAGTGGGTTGGCATTTCCTTCTCCAATGCATGAAAGTGAAAAGTGAAAGTGAAGTCGCTCAGTCGTGTCTGACTCTTAGCAACCCCATGGACTGCAGCCCACCAGGCTCCTCCGTCCATGGGCTTTTCCAGGCAAGAGTACTGGAGTGGGGTGCCATTGCCTTCTCTGGTAAAGGCCCTATAGCGCTGCAACTTCTAGGGAACTGGAAGAGGGCTATGGCAGGACTGCATTTCTTTACATTTCACCCCCATCACAGAAGCCTGAGGTGACAGCAAGCCTAGATACAACCACTTATCTGTTCAGCAGGCTGATTTCGTGCCGCAAACAGACCTAAGTCTGCTGCCTCTCAACAGTATAGATATCAACCCCCCAGGGCCCTGTGGTTTTGGAGTAGTGCATTACTAGTTGCCACCAGACCTAGATCCAGTGAAACCTAGACCAGTAAAATAAAATACTTAGAATCTGCGCGGTGAGGCAGGTGCTAAACCAGCATCCCGAAAAGGTGCGTTATCAACAGGTCATTCAACGTATAATTGTTCAATTGTTACGTCACTGCGTGACGCGTTAACATTAGAAACTTGAAGGGTACAGTCGTTGCCAGTAAACTGGACGGGTGGCCAAACCCCCGCAGCCTGGCAGAGTCTAGACGCCAGCACGTGCTGCGGCCTCCCTGTCCGTTTTCCTCCTCTCCCCACCCCCGCTTTCCCCCAGTATCTATCCACCCTCCTTTGAGGCCATCTGCCCACCTCCTATTTTTTTCGCCTATTCATTATCGTTGACCAGTGTACGAAATGACCAACACGCTGGACACCTGCGGTCAAGTGTTCCTCAACGTTTTTGGATTCAGGGCTTTTTGATAGTTTCGACATTGTGAAGCTTCCTAAAGGTGGGCGAGGGTATTTGAAACAGAGACATTTTACAGAAATTCAGATTCGTGGAACTAAAACAGAAGGGCATCGCAGAACTTTAGAAGGAGTTGCGAAACTACGAGGGCGGGGAGGGGGTAAGGAGGATTGCGGCGTACAGGTGTTACGTTTAAATACACCCCCAAGTAGTTTAAACAGGTAGACTGCTAGTTCCGCAAAATTCCAACATCCCGGGGCGGGGCGGGGTGGGGGTGGGGAGAGGAGTTCTCGCGAGTTTTGAGACCGTGTGATGGACGGGATTGGCTAAAAGATCCCGCGAGATTATGACCTAGCTAACGTGATTTGGCCAGAAGTAACGGTAGATTTAAAGGAAGTGGGACAGGGGTTGGGGTCATTCAAGAGAGTTTGTTTCCGGTAGACCAACCTGTGAGCCGGTTCCCGCGGGAGTCGTTTCAAATACTGATACGCTAGACAAGCCATTTGAGACAGAGTTCGCGCCTTTCTTCAGGCATGAGTCATGAGGCGGTGAAAAACGTGCAGGAGGTGGATCAGCAGGTGAGTCAAGATGTTCCTATCTCGCCTTTCTCCGTGGGCATTTTTCTCAGGATTAATTTGACTTGTGGAGCAGTGTTGAATTGCCACCTTCCTCTTCCTTTTGCTGGTTCCTTTATCAGGCTATGGTTGAACAGTGAACAAAAGAGGGGAAAGACCGACTTCAGGCATTCGTGGGGGGCGGGGAGGCGCGATGGAGAAAGAAACTAGTTGGTAGCGTTCTGACTTCGTTTACCTACTGTGTCATGACCACTCACAATGGCGGATTTTGCGTTTGCGCGATCTCGGAGCGGCGTGTTTGTGCTAGTACCGACTGATTAGTGATGACTGGAGGTACGCGGTATTGGCCCACTTTTTTTCTGTTGAGATTCTTGGCTTTGGCTGTACGGCACTGATTTTAGGCACAGAGGTGTCGTTGGTACACAGGCGTACGGAACTAAGTGGGAAGGGGGTTGGGCACTGGGCCTTATTCCGGAGCAATGGCGGCGGCCTTTGTATAACCGTTGCACTGCTTTTCAGCGCTGCGCTCCTCTCACTAAACCCCTACGCTTGCGTGGTGTGTGCTTGTGGGACCCTGGGGGACGATTTTATTTTTCGAAAATAAAACGGCAGGTTTGTTCTTATTTCCTTCCCGGATTTCTTTCCGCTGTACTTTTGACTGAATACCTCAGGTGATGAGGTCCTGTTTCCGGAATGGAAAGCTTTGAGACGCGGAAGACCCGGAAGGGGAATAGGGAGAAGGGGAAGAGCAAACGGTCGCCGCTTGCTTACGTACACTAGTGGAATCGGGAAGCTGGTGGGAAGTTAGAGATTTTTGGTATTTCATTTACTTAAAAAGTTACTGAATGGCCGCTAACGAGAGGGTGTTAACTTTGGAGTCGTCGTACTGTGTCGAACGTGTCCTAAGGTTAAGCGTTTGTCTTTGAGTTTCATCTGAGAGAAAATAACTAGAAAAGAGGAGATTAGCAGGAAAACTACATGTTATTGTTTCCCTGTTCCTAACGTGGAAAACATTCAAAATGTCAGTCAAGAAGTGTTGTCAGTCTGTTGCTCTCCTTGGAGATGTTCGGAATTCGGAAGAGAATACGGTATCGAAGAAGAATGATTTTACAGACTTGTTTTGCATTTCTGAGAAATCTTATTTCATCTTCGCGTTGTTGCCTTCAGAAAAACTCCAGGGTTTTTAACTCTTAAGTGTGCAGTTTATCTGAACTTTTGTTTTGCACGTTTAGTGATGGATGGTGCTGGGAGGGAGTAGGGGCAGGAGGAGAAGGGGACGACAGAGGATGAGATGGCTGGATGGCATCACCGACTCGATGGACGTGAGTTTCAGTGAACTCCGGGAGATGGTGATGAACAGGGAGGACTGGCGTGCTGCGATTTATGGGGTCGCAAAGTGTCGGACACGACTGAGCGACTGAACTGAACTGAATGAAGGTGAAATTAAAGGTGCCTGTCTTGTATAAACTTTTAATGTCATTTGGCCAGTCTCTTTGCATTTACCATAAAACGGCAGGTAATAAATACTGCCTTCACAGTATGGTAAACATTAAATGATAACAATAATAAATGTCACATTGCACACCAAGTGATGGGTGGTGCTGCTGCTACTTATGAATTTATTTGAATTAAAAAGTTGCACACTGCTGCAATATAAAGTTTAAAACATTAAGTTGCTGTTGCTGCTTACAAATTTCTTGAATTGAAAACTTATACACCATACGCCAATATACATTTTTCTTTAGTTGTTTTTAAGTTATATAGTATTTAGTGAATAAAGAAATTAAGGAATCTTCAGCTTGCCCAGAAAACAAGTGACTTTGAGACTAACTTTTGGTGACTGAGGAGATTTTACTATGTAGAATTGCTTGGGGGAAAACTTGTTTTGGATGAATGTATTTGAACTGTCTGTACTTGCGTACTTCTTGGCATGCAACTCCTATTTTTGCCTTTGCCATAATTTGTAGACTTATACAGGGTGTTAAAAATAAAGAGCTTATAATGATAGTGTGTATGACTGGAATTTAGGACTTCTAATTTGTCTTTTATAATGCTGTCTGTGTTTGATTTTTCCTTTTTTCAGCATGTGAACTATTAATATCTCTGTTCTCCTAGTTGGCTGATCTAAACCTGAACTCTGATAATAATCAGAGTGGAGGAGGAAGTACAGCTAGCAGTAAGTAAAATTTTTGTTTATTTAGAATCTATTAATATCTCATTATACTTACTAATTTTAAATTCAAAAACCATTCTGTGACTATATAAATTTATAAAGTAATTTGGTATGTTTGGATAATAAAAGACTAGTTGGTTCTTTTCAAGTGTGAACTCTTAATCATTCCAAAGAAAGTTAATATTCACACTTTTAGAAAACCTCTTAATACTCAGAATGAATCCTTGTCAGACATGGAGGTGAGGATATGTTGATCTTCTTTTTAATTGACCTGAACTTGAACTGTTAAACCTAATAATGGGAACCTGTGCAATTGTGTGTTGTGGCTGTTGCTCATTTCCCATGAAGAAATTGAGCTTTTCTGAGGGAACCTGGCTTTACTGATTGTTACGCAGTAATTTGGAGAAGGCAATGGCAACCAACTCCAATACTCTGGCCTGGAAAACTCCGTGAACGGAGGAGCCTGGTAGGCTGCATTCCATGGGGTCCCGAAGAGTCGGACATGACTGAGTGACTTCATTTTCACTTTTCACTTTCATGCCTTGGGGAAGGAAATGGCAACCCACTCCAGTGCTCTTGCCTGGAGAATCCCAGAGACAGCAGAGCCTGCTGGTCTGCCATCTATGGGGTCGGGTCACACAGAGTCGGACATGACTGAAGGGACTTAGCAGCAGCAGGTGGTAATTAGAACTTTAAATATTAACCATGTTATTAATGAAATATTAACCATGTTATTAAAAGTTATTTGAAAAGTTAAATCTTGGGAAAAGAGTAGGGTTTCTACTATGTTTTTATTTGCTACTTGTTAAGTTAGTGTCACTGTTAAGCAGATAGGGACAGGAAGTTTGTGACAGCATGTCTCAGCTTGTACCTTAATTTCCAAGAGAGCAGTTGGTGAACTCTGAAAAGCCTCTTCAAATCTGGTTAATTTATACATTGTTTGTCACTATATGAATTTTTAAAAGATTTAATTCTATCACCAGTTTTAAAGTACTTAATCTCAATTAAAATTAGAGATTTAGTTTTAATTTGGGTTTCCTATCAGTTTCTCCTTAAAATCATCTTTCCTTTCCAGTTCTCATTGTTTAAATTGTTTAATGTTTGTTTTGCCAAAACAGAAACAGCTGAGTTGAAATTGGTTAACAGACTTAGGGCATATATACCATCTTTCCTAGTAGCGTGTTCTATTGTGTATAGTAATGGTTATATTTGTTAAATTTTACATTTCATGTGACAATTTTCTGAAAGACCAGTGTCTTTGAAAATAATTATATACTGGTAGCTGTTGAAATATGTTTAGTTTTAGAAGGTTTTTCCTTAATTAAATTCAAAGAATAGCTGTTATAAAAGTGTTTTCTAGGATGAGTTGTTTTTTGTTTGATTTGGCATGCCACAAGGCATGTGAGATCTTGGTTTCCTGACCAGGAAGCTAACCTATGTACGATCTACAGTGGGAACACAGAATCTTACTTGATCAACAGGAAAATCCCTAGGACCAGCTATGTCTGGGAAATGTGATCAATTTTTAATTTTACATTTTTTCTTATAGAAGGGCGCTATATACCACCTCACTTAAGGAATAGGGAAGCATCTAAAGGTAAGTGGTTATTCAACTTTTTCTGCTTTGAAAATTAAAGCTGCAAGAATGAGGTCACTTTGGGAATGTGTACACATTTTTCTTCTTTGCTTTCTGTTTTCAAAAATTACTAGTTCTTTAGAAACATTCATGTAATTTTATATCATGTGAATTTCTTATTCCTTTTAACCAGCTCTGAGCCCAAACTTTCACTGGCATATTTTCACAGGTATTATCTTCTCAGGGGTGGTATTCATTCAATGATTGTTGTTTTTCTGTGAGGGTTTTTTTTTTTTTTTGCTTATTGTAATTTTTTAATGGAAAAGAGGATTTAAGATAGGAAAATTCTGTTTGCTAGTGAAAACACTTCTCAATCTTCATTCTCTTTTCCAGTGTTTTGATAGTAATTTCAGTGCTCTTTGGTGTAAGTCACAAGATTGAGACAAAGGACAACTCTGTCTTTAAAAAGACAGGAAACTTGTAAAAGTCACCTTTTCTAACTCTTACCTTTTTTGGAAGGATTTTATGGTAAAGGCAGTTCAGGGTGGAGTTGTAGTAAAGAAAAGGATGCCTACAGCAGTTTTGGATCTCGAGATTCAAGAGGAAGACCCAGTTACTTCAGTGATCGAGGAAGTGGATCAAGGGGAAGGTAAATTATTGTCATCTTGTAAGTGTGTATAATATAGCATTTCAGGAATCAACTGTTAATTTGATGTGTCCTCATTGTACTTTCCATGACATTTAATTATGTTGTTTTTCATTAGCAGACTATTCTTCCATTATAGATTAGTAGGTTTCCCTCCCGTCTGTGCTTTGCCATGCTGCATATTGGGATCAAAAGCATGTCCCCTGCAGTGGAAACACAGAATCTTAATCTCTGAACCACTAGGGAGGTCATCCTATAGATTAGATTTTAAGCAAAATATTGGTTATTTGTTTTTAACTCTAAAAGGTCTTTATTGGTTTTAGTCTGTTTAACAGGAATTAAAAGTAGTAAGAGTATGCTGCTTGATATATATATATATATATATCTCTCTCTCTCTCTCTCCAAATATTTCTTGACATTAATGTTACGCCTTTTTCAATTAAATATGTATAAATTACAGATAACCACAGCTAAATTGGAAGATCTTATTTTACAAATGAGTTACCTAATATTGAGTTACTAGCATCTTTGAAGGTTACTTGTGACCAGTAATTGAATTACTAATATACAGCTATGTTTTTGGAGAGGTGATAATATGATATGGGCTAAATGACATACTCTGTAATTTGTTTGCTTGTGCTGTTTAGGTTTGATGATCGTGGGCGGAATGAGTGTGAAGGTTTTGGCAGTCGTGGTGACAGAACTGGCTTTGGCAGATTTGAGCGTAGTGGACACAGTCGTTGGTGTGACAAGTCAGATGATGATGACTGGTCAAAACCGCTTCCACCAAGTGAACGCTTGGAGCAGTAAGTTTTTGATATTTATGTTGATAGGAAACTTGCCATCTAGCATCGTACATATAACAATCATTTCATTTCAGGGAGCTCTTTTCTGGAGGAAACACTGGGATTAACTTTGAGAAATATGATGATATACCAGTAGAGGTAACCGGCAATAACTGTCCTCCGCACATTGAAAGTGTAAGTATTTCATTTGACTTTTTAACTGTTGTTTACAGTTACTGCTGAAAATTTCATTGGGTTATGAGAAAGGAGAGACTGAGACTCTCCTTTCTCTGGGTTATGAGAAAGGAGAGACTGGTGACTAATGTCACCATTTTGAGGAATCCTAAAATAGGAAACATGTCAAATATACAGAAAACCTCAGAGCTACTTTGTTGTAGATTAGACCTTCAGAAGTCTGTTTTCTTACAAATAACTGGATACTTTCACCTAAAATCCAAAGCAGCTGTACATTTAATCACCGACAGACATTTAACTAGTAATTTCCATTCTGTTAATATAAAACAAGTTGCTGCAGAACATTAAGGCATTTCTGTCTAGTTAGTATATTTATTTGATTGATCTGGTTAAATTTTATTAACAGTTCAGCGATGTTGCAATGGGAGAAATTATTATGGGAAACATTGAGCTTACTCGTTACACACGTCCTACTCCAGTGCAAAAACATGCCATTCCCATTATTAAAGAAAAAAGGGACCTGATGGCCTGTGCCCAGACAGGTAAGTTCATTAATGAAGAATACCTGGACTAGCTTTGTAAAAACACTACATTATATAGAGAGGCCTGTGTCTTATATTTAACTTGATTTATAGTTAGGTAAATATTAGCTGGGCATATCTCTTATGTCTTTCAATCTTTTGGATAAAACTAGAGTTTTTATCAGGGCATCTTAGAGAAGGCTATAGCAATATTGTCAGCCAGTTGATATTGCTGACTTTCCACTGAGTACACAGCAGGGGAAAATTATGGAGTCGGTGAAGGGAAAGTTAGCAATATAATTGGGATAGGAAATGTATAGTCAGGGAAGAACCTGTGATCTTGAGAAAGGAAAAGGTGCCTCTCATCCTTAGTGTTTTATGAGTTTGGGACTGAGAGGTCTGTAGTACTGTTTTGTCCTGTATCAGAACTTGGCATAGGTAAAAGAGTGCAGATCTTAACTTTGGTTATGTAGTGAACTTTTTGTATGGGTATGTGTTTGTAAATATTTTAAATTTAAATCATTTGTCATTTTTTATACTTTTTTTTAAGCAGTAGATCACTTCTTTTATATGTAACTGGCCTTTGGGACAAGACCAACACTTATTTATTAAAAAATGCTTTCTTGCAGCAGTTAGTACCCATGGCTTTTATTTTGCAAAGTGAGAGAATTATCTACAACGTCCTTTGTTAGTAGGGTCTTCATCTTCAGAAAGTTTGTTGATATTCTGCTAATTACAGAATAACAAAAAATTTTGAAGTAGAAGTTGATGCCAATTTAAAAGGAAAAATAGTTGGTTCTTCTGTATATTATTGCAAAGAAGTATATGTTGATCTGTTAAAGTGGATCACAAATCATCCAGCATTCTTCACTTAGTTGTATAAATGCATTTGTCACATAATTAGGCATTAAGTAAAAAAAACTCTTTCTCACTAAATGGGTATTTAGAATACTTTTTTTATTATTCAAACTTAATAAGCCATTATTTTTTTAACAGGGTCTGGGAAAACTGCAGCATTTCTTTTGCCCATCTTGAGTCAGATTTATACAGATGGTCCAGGCGAGGCTTTGAAAGCTGTGAAGGTAGGGATTCACTTATAAAACAAAAAGCTTTTGCTTAGAACAATTTTTGTAATCATCTGTTGAAACTTTTCTTTGAAATAAATACACTTTCTTTAGTCTGTTAACTCAATAAAAGTTCATTTTCAAATGTAGTTCCTAAATTACAGAGGGGATTTTGTTGTCACGAACTTTAGAAATGCATAGAAAAAGATTTGAATCTTTGAGCTTAATTATAAATTGTACTTAATTCTTAGGAAAGTGGAAGGTATGGACGCCGTAAACAGTATCCAATCTCCTTGGTTTTAGCCCCAACAAGAGAGTTGGCTGTACAGATCTATGAGGAAGCCAGGAAAGTAAGTATGCGACTTGCTGATAATTGACTTTTTAATAGATTCTAGTGTAATTTTTATGACCATCTAATAAATTATTGCTTGTAGTTTTCATACCGGTCTCGAGTTCTTCCTTGTGTGGTATACGGTGGTGCTGATATTGGTCAACAAATTCGAGACTTAGAACGTGGATGTCACTTGTTGGTGGCCACTCCAGGACGCCTGGTGGATATGATGGAAAGGGGAAAGATTGGGTTAGATTTCTGCAAGTAAGTTGACTTTTATATAATTACTTAAATGAAAAGTGAAAGTGAAGTCGCTCAGTTGTGTCCAACTCCTAGCAACCCCATGGACTGCAGCCCACCAGGCCCCTCTGTCCATGGGATTTTCCAGGCAAGAGTACTGGAGTGGGGTGCCATTGCCTTCTCCACTTTATATATTAGTAGTCATCAATTTTGTAGTATTTTGTAAAGTATAGCTAATTTGCTTGGTTCATTGTAGCAAATAACAGCTAATTTGGCTATGTGATCTGTATGTGGTTTTACATAGTGAAATTTGAAACTCAAATATTATGATGAATATATTAGTGTAATTCAGTATAGAGACAACAATAATTAAGTTTCTCATCAAATTCTAAACTATCTTTTTAATAACAGATACTTGGTGTTGGATGAAGCTGATAGGATGCTGGATATGGGATTTGAACCTCAGATACGTCGTATAATTGAACAAGACACTATGCCACCAAAGGGTGTTCGCCATACCATGATGTTTAGTGCTACTTTTCCTAAGGAAATTCAGGTAGTTCCTTTTTCTGTTAAAAAAGAACATTTGTGTAGATGTTATTTTCAGTTAATGTTAGTTAAAATAGGAAAAAATTAGACTTTCTTCCCTCTTTCAGATGCTTGCTCGTGATTTCTTGGATGAATATATCTTTCTGGCCGTAGGTAGAGTTGGCTCTACCTCTGAGAACATCACACAAAAAGTAGTTTGGGTGGAAGAGGCAGACAAACGGTCATTTCTGCTTGATCTCTTAAATGCAACAGGTAAAATTTTGAGTAATTACATTGCTAGGAATAAAGAGACTATTAAAATACCTTTAGCCTGTACCCTGTGTTTACTCACCTTTCTGACCATGGAAGTAAACCTGCTTTTTCATTATTTCCATGTGCATTCTTTATGAGTGCAAAGAGAAGTAACTAATTAATATTTAGATCAAGCAATGATGCAAAGTTACTATTAGTAAAGAAAACCTTTTATCAATAATTTTTCAGGGACAGATTCACTGACTTTAGTTTTTGTGGAGACAAAAAAGGGGGCTGATTCTTTGGAGGATTTCTTATACCATGAAGGATATGCTTGTACAAGTATCCATGGAGACCGATCACAGAGAGATAGAGAGGAAGCACTTCATCAGTTCCGCTCAGGAAAAAGCCCAATTCTAGTGGCTACTGCTGTGCGTATATTTTCTGCTCTCTTTTTTTTTGTTTGTTTGTTTTTTTGTTTTTCAATTACCCATCTTTGAATACTGCCTTATTTTAACAAAAATTACTTTTTTAGGTGGCAGCAAGAGGACTAGACATTTCAAATGTGAAACATGTCATCAATTTTGATTTGCCAGGTGATATTGAGGAATATGTACATCGGATTGGCCGTACAGGACGTGTAGGAAACCTTGGTAAAGTGGTTGCTTGATGGTTTGACACAGAATTTTAAATCCTAGAACCTGTTTTCAAGGGAAAATTGACATAGGATGTCAGACAGTTTAATATTGCATATTGTTTATATTTTTGTTTTCTGATCAATGTTCTAGACCTCATTTACTTTTTTTGAATTCTTGTAGGTCTTGCCACCTCATTTTTCAATGAAAGAAATATAAATATCTCAAAAGATTTGTTGGATCTTCTTGTTGAAGCCAAACAAGAAGTGCCATCTTGGTTAGAAAACATGGCTTATGAACACCACTATAAGAGTAGCAATCGTGGCCGTTCTAGGAGGTATGGATTGTTTTAAACCTTTGTTGTTAATATCATTTGGGAAAGGAATTTTGTCCAGGGTTAACTAAAAACACTGCCATTACTACTGTACAAGTGACATTTTCAGAAAGGATAATGTGGAGTAAATGTTAATGTGAAAGGATGATGTAAGTAAATGTTAAAGGATAATGTGGAGGAAGAAGCCACATGAAAATGAGTTGAAGTTGAGGATTGGGAAGTTTATGCATGGAAATTGTTGTTTTATTTAAATTATGTTCTTAAAAAACCATCATATCTTTTTCCTTGTAATATAGATTCAGTGGAGGCTTTGGTGCCCGTGATTATCGACAAAGTAGCAGTTCTGGCAGTTTCAGCTATAGTAGTGGTCGTGCAGGCAGCAGCCGCAGTGGTGGAGGTGCTCATGGCAGCAGCAGAGGATTTGGTGGAGGTAGTAGTAGAATTTTCCCCCTTTTATATTTTTGCAAGGGCTTCCTCCCTTTTTCAAAGCATAATTTGATAAATTTTATTTGTGAAGAACACAACCAAATAATGTTTCTTATTAGGCTTTTTTATTAGGCTTATATATATTTGGCTTTATACTAAAAAAAACCAGAAAAAGAAAATATGGCTGACCTAATTTTTTTTTTTTTTTTTAACATTTCTTGATAGGTGGCTATGGAGGCTTCTACAGTAGTGAAGGATATGGCGGAAATTACAGCTCTCAGGGGGTTGACTGGTGGGGCAACTGAATCTGCTTTCCAGCCAAGTCACTTAAAAAAAAGCTACAATGGAAACCACATGTAACTTTGCCAGATTGTTTTGTGTATAAAGGAGATCTTGTAGTGCATTACCCATAGTGATTCTCCTGAAAATTCAAGGGAGCTTAAAGCCAAAAGAAAGAAAAAGAACAACCAATAATTCCATTGGTTTGAAAACTTAATTGCTGTAGTTTGGATGAACTCCCCTCTGCTTGTTTCCACCCCAAACTGCATTTATAATTTTGTGATTGAGGATCATTTGTTTGTTAATGTACTCTGACTTTATAGACAGATTATTTGATGTCCGTTGGCTCAGTAATGCTCAAGTTTTCAGTTGTGTTCATGAAATAAGTTCACTAAATTTGGGCTAAGATCACACCTTGGCACACAGATGTGATACAACTTATTTAACAGGAATTGTTAATTTATTTATAAGTATTACAAAGTAAGAAAACTTGAGCAGTAACTTGCATTGGACTTAATGTTTGGAGATTGGGGAGAAAAATACCTTACAGCAGAATTCCCTTCTGATGTGGCAAACTGTACTAATTTAACTTTGTATTTGCTCATTCTATCTGGATAGGCATTTATAGTCTATAAATAAGCCATTCTGGTCATGATAAGATTACATGTATGAATACATCCATATATTTTCAAAGCACTCTTGAAGGTTAATGCAAGTAAATATAGCAGTTCCTCTTAATTCTAAGCTAGGCAAGTCTTGGGTATATGTTACTACGGGAAAAGTTTGAAAGTTCGATTTTAAAAAAGTGTTTAGTGGAAGTTTCATCTAATTAGATTTTTTTCGTGCCTGCCATAAGTAAAATTAAAACAGTAGAATGGCTGACCATGCCAGTGACCAGTCCTTTATGGATCTGCTTGGATTTTGGTCTTGAATGCATGCTAGTGTTAACGTTTTTTGGTCAAGAGGATATGAGCAGGAGGGATTATGCAGCAGGCTTTTATTTTATTGCAGATGTTCTTTACTCTCTTTACTCTGCACTGAAATGTTAAAATGGCTTACATTTGTGGACTTTGTTAATTGGAATAACAACAAACAGAAATCCTTGAGATTTCACGGGTTAGAAATAACGTACTAAGTTGCTCGTGGTGATCTTTCTGTACAGTACAGTTATATTTTAGTTGCATAGGTTTCCATTGTACTTTACACTTTTCTGCTAAATTTCGCCAAAGATGATTATTCACCAACTAAAGTTGTCTCCTCCACCTGGAATTGGTACTGATTCTCTGGTTGGAAAATGGTGATCTTCATAATCTTAACAATGGCATAAGAAGGCAAAAGTTTTTTACAAGTGCAATAATATATTTTCAGGTGTATTGTGCCTTGTTCTAAAACTATTAAGTGCACTTGACAGTATTGAGGTCATTTGTTACGGTGCTATTTCAATTAGGATAGGTTTAGACTCTTGAACATTTTGCTCATAAATTTTTTACAAAGTACTTATTTTATTGCACATTAGGAGAATTTTATATACATATATATGTATGTCTTGTGTGCATGTTCTTAAACTTCAAATCTTATTTTGTCTCTTGGAGATTGTTGAACACGTTTTTTTAGAACTAGATTCTAAAATTTTATTTGGGACCATAGGATGATAGTTGGGAAGAAAACTCTTTTGCACATGACAGATTTTCGATACTACTTTGCTGCTAGTGCTTGTCTGTGTAGTATTTATTGAAACATTTTGACAAATATTTATTTTTGTAAGCCTTAAAGTTATTCTTTTAAAGTTTAAAGAAACTTGACCAAAAGACAGTACAAAAACACTGGCACTTGAATGTTGAATGTCATCATATGTTACATAATAAATTGCAGGTTAGTGTGAGCTTTAATGTTAAGTCTTACTACACTTTTAGTGAAACTAAGCAGACCCAGCATTGACAATGTAGGTAGCTTTAACTTTCTAAGAAAATGTAACACAAAATTCGCAACTTGAAACTATAACATGCCAAGGTTTTGATATATTATCTTAAAACACTTAGGAAGTGTCCACATTTTCAGAAATTCTATAGAGTTCTATTTAGTTACATATGTTATTTATTTTTCAGTGTCTGGCCTACTTCTCAAACATGTGGTTATCTTTGTGTATTGCCAAAATCAGTGACTTACCTTTAAGTTTTGTCAGCCAGCAACATTTTCAGTGAATAAGAATGGATTTTAATTAGCCAAATATAGACATTGAATCTCGTCACTTTAAGTTTGGTAATTGCTTAATGTATCAGTTTTAGATTTCTAGCACTGCATGTGCTGTATTTATTCTGACTTTACTAAAATAAAGAGTTGAATACAATCTTTGCTGTCAGTTGTGGTTTAATGAGAGGTAGAAATGAATTTGTGCTCTCCCCATGAAGAGTTTGAAAGTGAGATTTCTTGGGTGTCTGCAGAACTAGTTTGTGAAAGACCTCTTTTAGTTTTAAGTATTTGAATAAATGACAGAGAAGGTCTAAGGTAGGTATATGGAGAAACAGAATTTTTATTTTAAATCACAGAAATCTAAATGACCTATATAGCATGTATTTGCTTTTATCTATTTAAGAATCAAGAATTGGAATAGGTATGGCACTGTAGCAGAAGTGCCCAGTTTCCAACTTGGTTCTTTCTGATGGCTGATAAATCAGTATTACCACTGTTAATCAGGAACTGATGCTGGCAGCTGCACCAAATAATGGATTTTTGTTAAAAGAACCAAATCAGTTTAACATGTTAACATTACAGTAGTTCTTTGACCATGGTTGTGGTTTTATTTTTAGAGTCAACTTCAGTGTCTTTGTGTCCCCTTGTTAGAATTAACCTCCCATGTTCCCTAACTTATTTTACTGTAGACTGGCTTTCATCTGTAAATCAGTTTGTGTTCTTGTACAGCTTCTTGCAGTCAGCATTCTGTATGTGAGATAAAATATTGTCTATAGTTTCAATCTAACTGCCATGTTGAATTCTGTTGTATGCTGAACTTACCTGAGTTGTTTCCAGGTTGTGGTTATATTAAATTATTTATGACACCTATTAAAGAGAAGGAAGAAAATGACTTTATTCAAGAGGGTCTATATAGGGTCTTGCAGTATGGGAGAAAGACTAGATTCAGCTGCTCTGAATGCATCATGAGCAAATGGAAATTTACAGCCAAGGAGCAAGGTGGGAAGTGGGTGTGAGTGGTTAGAAAAATAGAGGAGAAAACCAAGGTGTGGGGGGTGTATTTTGCTTAACCAATATAACAAGTCTCTTTGCTGAAGGTAGATTTAGGGTAATAGGTAGCACCTGGTGGGTGTTGGGGAACTAAGAACTCTTATTGCCATTGAGAATACTAAAATATTGAATATAGCCTAACTGACCTAGGATTCTTGTTAAAATTAGATAGTTCAAACAATGGATGTCAAAAATTCGAGTCCTAGTTGGAAAATACTCAGAGGAGCACAAGTTTGCTCCAGGATAGAACCTCAGCTTTTCTGAAAGACATGTTCATATCTAGTGGATACATTCTAAAGTAGAATTGGATTACATATTCTGTATCTTTCCATTAGACATTCCCTGTTTTCTAAAGTATTAATTTATTGTTTTACACTTCTTTCCACAATTACCCTCACCATTTTTTGACTTACTTTAAAATTTCAGATATTCAAGTACATGTATATTGAAAATCATTTTAATTGGTGTTTTGCTCTTGACTAGTGATTTATATTTGAGCCATTTTGTTGAGGTTAATATAGGAAAAAGTAACATGACCTTACCAGTTTAAGAACATGTTAACAGGAAAAATAAAATCTGGAATTTGTTTTTCCCATAAAAACAAGTTAGATTAGCAAGATGTTGATAATTATTAAGATTGGGTAATTGGAAACATAGAGGTTCAATTATACATTTGTGTTTTAATGTAAAGAGATTCTTTTTCTCATGTTAAAAATTAGTAAATAATAAACTATGGGGAGATGGGTAAAATACATAAATAGTCTTTTGTTTTTTGTGTTAAAAGTTAGTAATAAGTTGTAGAAAGATGGGTAAAATACATACATGATCTTAACCCTAACCATCACATGAATGCATACTGCAGGCCAAGGAATAAAACTCCAGGAAGCAAGCAAGAAAGCCTAATATGTTAAGAACTATGTAATAATGATTGTTGTATATGAATCATATCAGATCAGTTGCTCAGTCATGTCCAACTCTTTGCAACCCCATGAATCGCAGCACCCCAGGTCTCCCTGTCTATCACCAACTCCCAGGGTTCACTGAGACTCATGTCCATCGAGTCAGTGATGCCATCCAGCCATCTCATCCTCTGTCGTCCCCTTCTCTTGCCCCCAATCCCTCCCAGCATCAAAGTCTTTTCTAATGAGTCAACTCTTCGCCTGAGGTGGTCAGAGTACTGGAGTTTCAGCTTTAGCATCATTGCTTCCAAAGAAATCCCAGGGCTGATCTTCAGAATGGAGGAGTATATGAATAGTATATGAATTGCTATTCTCAATTTTTCACATAGGTCCAGCCAAAAAAGCAAAAATTGAAATTATTGTACACTGACACGTTTCCTAGATTTTGTCTATCAGGATGTGTATTTCATGGTGGCCCTGCTTCCTCAGTGAAAGGTGATTTAGTAAAAAGGCCAGAAAAAGGAAAAGCTGTATGTCTGACCACCTTGCAAGTAATGCAAAGGGATAAATAGCCATACTGTAAAAATTGTATAGGTTGGTATACACAGAGCTGAAGCAAAAAACATACAACACTGATCAAGAAAAACAGAACCAAAAACACCTTTGTTTCTTTTTTTAAAAATTTATTTAATTGGAGGCTAATTACAATATTGTACTGTTTTTCGCCATACATTGGTATGAATCAGTTATGGGTGTACATGTGTTCCCTATCCTGAACCCCCCTCCCACCTGCCTCCCCATCCCATCCCTCAGGTTATCTCATTGCACCAACCCTGAGCACCCTGTCTAATGCACTGAACCTGTACTGGCAATGTGTTTTCACATATGATAATATACATGTTTAAATGGTATTCTCTCAGATCATCCTACCCTAGCCTTTTCCCACAGAGTCCAATCCAATAGGCTGTTGTATACATCTGTGTCTTTTTTGCTGTCTTGGATACAGGGTTATCGTTACCATCTTTCTAAATTCCATGTGTATGCATTCGTATACTGTATTGGTGTTTTTCTTTTGGGCTTACTTTACTCTATAATAGGCTTCAGTTTTATCCACCTTATTAGAACTGATTCAAATTTATTATTTTTAATGGCTGAGTAGTATTCCATTGTGTACATGTACCACAACTTCCTTATCCATTCGTCTGCTTATGGACATCTAGGTTGCTTCCCTGTCCTGGCTATTAGAAACAGTGCTGCGATGACACTGGGGTACACAAATCTCTTTCAATTCTGGTTTCCTCGGTTTGTATGCCCAGCAGTGTGTTTGCTGGGTTGTATGGCAGTTTTATTTCCAGTTTTGTAAGGAATTGATGCCGGGAGCCCATGAGGCATTCCACTTGTGACAAAGGTCATGAGAAAGGACGCTCGGCATACGCAAAGGAGGGATCGAGCCTCAGGAGTCCCCCTGGATATTCTCGAGCATCTACCCCCCAAAACCAGAGTCTGCCTACTTTATTGCTTTGTGCTCTCACCTCTGACTTTACTGGGGGCTGTCCCCCACCACCATCTCGCTGTCTCTGACAAAGAGCTAACTTACAGCTCCAATTAATAAAGTTCCTGGGCAATTAGGAGTGTTTAAATCCAAACCCCTCAGATGGCTCTCTAAGTCACCTGACAAGTTTACCCGGACTCCTACAGCTATGTATACGATTGTTTACAGTCTCCCAGCCTCGAGAGCCACGGGAAGCTAAAGATATTCAAATAGCTTAGAGCCTCTCAGAGAGTTAGAAACTGTCAGAATAAAACCAGTAAAGGATTTCATTGATGAGCCAATGCTTGTTGCCAAGTTTTCACATCCCCTGAATTGTATCCTTGAATGTGTATTAATTAATATAGTTGGTATATAGAAATAATAAGTAGTGGCCTTGGTGTTAGTAACTTTAGACTCTTAGGGTAATAAATTCTTTGCTTTGTTGTAAACCCATTACACATCCGCCCTATAGGAATGCAATTTTATCTTCGGAAGATGGCGCCAAACCTTAAAATAATTACTCTTAGAGAAAATAAGTCTGAACTGTTGATAAGTCTTTGTCAGGAGCCATAAAATGTTAATAGGCCTTCTGGCCAGAAGACGATGTAAATCACCTAAACCATTTGTATACGATAAATTTGCAGGAAAGAGACCCTGGTTTTTGATAAGGATCAAAAAACTGCTGACTTTGCATCCCCTATTATCCTATATGTGTAACTTAGAGTATAAAAGCCCGTTAAAAATAAAGCTACGGGCCTTGCTCACCAACGCTTGGTCTCCCCATGTCATTCTTCCCTTTAACTTCAGCTGAATCTCCATCTGGAGTGCGGAACCCACCATGCTTACTAATTATGCCTGGGCTTCTAGGATCTGACCAGGGAGGCCTCAGTGTCTCCTCTCCTTCGGGAGGACAGAAGGACGCCTGCAGCCTACGTAAGTGGTGCAAACCTCTTGTCTTGAAGTTTTATTGGTCTCCCTCGTAAACCAAGCTACTCAGCCTCTTTTCTCCACTGAATTTTCCTACTGAGCTATCCTCATTCTATTACTCTTTATATCTTTAATAAATAAATAGTCGCCTAGGCCGTCTCTCCTTCGAATACCCTGGATCAGCCGGGGCTGGACCCCAGCAAATCTCCACACTGTTCTCCATAGTGGCTGTCCTAGGTTGCATTCCCACCAACAGTATAAGAAGGTTCCCTTTTCTCCACATTCTCTCCAGCATGCATTGTTTGTAGATTTTTGGATAGTAGCCATTCTGAACAACCTGAGATGGTACCTCACTGTGGTTTTGATTTGCATTTCTCTGATAATGAGTGATGTTGAGCATCTTTTCATGTGTTTCTTAGCCATTTCTATGTCTTCCTTGGAGAAATGTCTGTTTAGTTCTTTGGCCCATTTTTAGACTGGGTTGTTTATTTTTCTAGAATTGAGTTGCAGGAGTTGCTTGTTGCTTGTATATTTCTGAAATGAATTCTTTGTCAGTTGCTTCGTTTGCTATTATATTCTCCCATTCTGAAGGCTGTCTTTTCACCTTGCTTATAGTTTCCTTCATTGTCCAAAAGCTTTTAAGTTTTATTAGGTCCCATTTGTTTATTTTTGCTTTTATTTCCATTACTCTGGGAGGTGGGTCATAGAGGATCCTGCCGTGATTTACGTTGGAGAGTGTTTTGCCTGTTCTCCTTTAGGAGTATTATAGGTTCTGGTCTTAGTTTAGATCTTTAATCCATTTTGAGTTTATTTTTGTGTATACTGTTAGAAAGTGTTCAAGTTTCATTCTTTCACAAGTGGATGACCAGTTTTCCCACCACCACTTACTGAAGAGATTGTCTTTTCTCCATTGTATATTCTTGCCTTCTTTGTCAAAGATAAGGTGTCCCATAGGTGCATGGATTTACCTCTGGGCTTTCTATTTTGTTCCATTGATCTATATTTCTGTCTTTGTGCCACTACCATACTGTCTTGATGACTGTAGCTTTGTTGGATAGCCTGAAGTCAGGCAGCTTGATTCCTCCAGTTCCATTCTTCTTAAGGTTGCTTTGGCTATGAAAGGTTTTTTGTATTTCCATACAAATTGTGAAATTATTTGTCCTAGTTCTCTGAAAAACCATTGGTAGCTTGATAGGGATTGCATTGAATCTATAAATTGCTTTGGGTAGTATACTCATTTTCACTGTATTGATTCTTCCAATCCCTAAACATGATATATTTCTCCATCTATGTGTATTCTCTTTGATTTCTTTCATCAGTGTTTTATAATTTTCTATATATAGGTCTTTTGTTTCTTTAGGTAGATTTATTCCTAAATATTTTATTCTTTTTGTTGGGAATGGTGAATGGGGTTGTTTCCTTAATTTCTCTTTCAATTTTCTCATTGTTAGTGTACACTAACAATGGCATTGAATGGCACTGAAACATGTAAAATATCATGTATGAAACGAGATGCCAGTCCAGGTTTGGTGCACGATACTGGATGCTTGGGGCTAGTGCACTGGGACGACCCAGAGGGATGGTATGGGGAGGGAGGAGGGGGGAGGGTTCAGGATGGGGAACATTTGTATACCTGTGGCGGATTCATTTTGATACTTGGCAAAACTAATACAATTATGTAAAGTTTAAAAATAAAATAAAACTTTAAAAAAATAAAATTTAAAAATAAATATATTTTTTAAAAAAAGAAATGCAAGGTATTTCTGTGTGTTAATTTTATATCCTGCAACTTTACTATATTCACTGATTAGCTCTAGTAATATTCTGGTGCAATCTTAAGGTTTTTCTATGTAGAGGACCATGTCATGTGCAAACGGTGGAAGTTTTACTTCTTTTCCAAATTGGATTCCTTTTCTTGCTTTTTCTGCTCTGAAATCTGTGGCCAAAACTTACAAAACTATATTCAATAGTAGGGGTGAGAGTGGGCACCCTTGTCTTGTTCCTGACTTTAGGGGAAATTCTTTCACCTAAAAAAGTTTTTCACCATTGAGGATAATGCTTGCTGTGGGTTTGTCATACATAGCTTTTATTATGTTGAGTTATCTTCCTTCTATACCTGCTTTCTGGAGAGTTTTTATCATAAATGAATGTTGAATTTTATCAAAGGCTTTCTATGCATCTGTTGAGATAATCATATGGATTTTACCTTTCAGTTTGTTAATGTGGTGTATTATTTTGATTGATTAGTGGATATTGAAGAATCCTTGTATTCCTGGGATAAAGCCCACTTGGTCATGATGTATGATCTTTTTCATATGTTGTTGGATACTGTTTGCTAGAATTTTGTTAAGGATTTCTGCATTTATGTTCATCAATGATATTCAGTTCAGTTCATTTGCTCAGTCATGTCCAACTCTTTGCAACCGCATGAATTGCAGCATGCCAGACCTCTGTCCATCACCAACTCCTGGAGTTCATTCAGACTCATGTCCATCGAGTCAGTGATGCCATCCAGCCATCTCATCCCCTGTCATCCCCTTCTCCTTCTGCCCCCAATCCCTCCCAGCATCAGAGTCTTTTCCAATGAGTCAGCTCTTCGCATGAGGCGGTCAAAGTATTGGAGTTTCAGCTTTAGCATCATTCCTTCAAAAGAAATCCCAGGGCTAGTTCTTTAAAATGGACTGGTTGGATCTCCTTGCAGTCCAAGAGACTCTCAAGAGTCTTCTCTGACACACAGTTCAAAAGCATAAATTCTTCGGCGCTCAGCCTTCTTCACAGTCCAACTCTCACATCCGTACATGGCTACTGGAAAAACCATAGCCTTGACTAGACGGACCTTTGTTGGCAAAGTAATGTCTCCGCTTTTCAATATGCTATCTAGGTTGGTCATAACTTTCCTTCCAAGGAGTAAGCATCTTTTAATTTCATGGCTGCAGTCTCCATCTGTAGTGTTTTTGGAGCCCAGAAAAATAAAGTCTGACAGTGTTTCCACTGTTTCCCCATCTATTTCCCATGAACTGATGGGACTGGATGCCATGATGTTCGTTTTCTTATGTTGAGCTTTAAGCTTTAAGTGGAGAGCACTTTCACCTTATCAAGAGGCTTTTGAGTTCCTCTTCACTTTCTGCCATAAGGGTGGTGTCATCTGCATATCTGAGGTGATTGATATTTCTCCCGGCAATCTTGATTCCAGCTTGTGTTTCTTTCAGTCCAACGTTTCTCGTGATGTACTGTGCATAGAAGTTAAATAAGCAGGGTGACAATATACAGCCTTGATGAACTCCTTTTCCTATTTGGAACCAGTCTGTTCCATGTCCAGTTCTAACTGTTGCTTCCTGACCTGCATACAGATTTCTCAAGAGGCAGATCAGGTGGTCTGGCATTCCCATGTCTTGAAGAATTTTCCACGATTTATTGTGATCCACACAGTCAAAGGCTTTGGCATAGTCAATAAAGCAGATGCTTTTCTGGAACTCATTGCTTTTTCCATGATCCAGCAGATGTTGGCAATTTGATCTCTGGTTCCTCTGCCTTTTCTAAAACCAGCTTGAACATCAGGAAGTTCATGGTTCACATATTGCTGAAGCCTGGCTTGGAGAATTTTGAGCTTTCTTTACTAGCGTGTGAGATGAGTGCAATTGTGCGGTAGTTTGGGCATTCTTTGGCATTGCCTTTCTTTAGGATTGGAATGAAAACTGACCTTTTCCAGTCCTGTGACCACTGCTGAGTTTTCCAAATTTGCTGGCATATTGAGTGCACCACTTTCACAGCATCATCTTTCAGGATTTGGAATAGCTCAACTGGAATTCCATCACCACCACTAGCTTTGTTCGTAGTGATGCTTTGTAAGGCCCACTTCACATTCCAGGATGTCTGGCTCTAGGTGAGTCATCACACCATTGTGATTATCTGGGTCGTGAAGATCTTTTTTGTACAATTCTTCTGTGTATTCTTGCCATTTCTTAATATCTTCTGCTTCTGTTAGGACCATACCATTTCTGTCCTTTATCGAACCGATCTTTGCATGAAATGTTCCTTTGGTATCTCTGATTTTCTTGAAGAGATCCCTAGTCTTTCCCATTCTGTTGTTTTCTCTATTTCTTTGCATTGATCGCTGAAGGCTTTCTTATCTCTTCTTGTTATTCTTTGGAACTCTGCATTCAGATGCTTATGTCTTTCCTTTTCTCCTTTGCTTTTCGCTTCTCTTTTTTTCACAGCTATTTGTAAGCCTCCCCATACATACATTTTGCTTTTTTGCATTTCTTTTCCATGGGGATGTTCTTGATCCCTGTCTCCTGTACAATGTCATGAACCTCATTCCATAGTTCATCAGGCACTCTATCAGATCTAGGCCCTTAAATCTATTTCTCACTTCCACTGTGTAATCATAAGGGATTTGATTTAGGTCATACCCGAATGGTCTAGTGATTTCCCCTTCTTTCTTCAATTTAAGTCTGAATTTGGCAATAAGGAGTTCATGGTCTGAGCCACAGTCAGCTCCTGGTCTTGTTTTTGCTGACTGTATAGAGCTTCTCCATATTTGGCTGCAAAGAATATAATCAATCTGATTTCGGTGTTGACCATCTGGTGATGTCCATGCATAGAGTCTTCTCTTGTGTTGTTGGAAGAGGGTGTTTGTTATGACCAGTGCATTTTCTTGGCTAAACTCTCTTAGTCTTTGCCCTGCTTCATTCTGTATTCCAAGACCAAATTTGCCTGTTACTCCAGGTGTTTTCGTGACTTCCTACTTTTGCATTCCATTCCCCTGTAATGAAAAGGACATCTTTTTGGGGTGTTAGTTCTAAAAGGTCTTGTAGGTCTTCATAGAACCGGTCAACTTCAGCTTCCTCAGCGTCACTGGTTGGGGCATAGGCTTGGATTACTGTGATATTGAATGGTTTGCCTTGGAAATGAACAGAGATGATTCTCTCGTTTGAGATTGCATCCAAGTACTGCATTTCAGACTCTTGTTGTCCATGATGGCTACTCCGTTTCTTCTAAGGGATTCCTGCCTCCAGTAGTAGATATAATGGCCATCCGAGTTAAATTCACCCATTCCAGTCCATTTTAGTTCACTGATTCCTAGAATGTCGACATTCACTCTTGCCATCTCCTGTTTGACCAGTTCCAATTTGCCTTGATTCATAGACCTAACATTTCAGGTTCCTATGCAGTGTTGCTCTTTACAGCATTGGACCTTGCTTCTATCACCAGTTATATCCACAGCAGGGTATTGTTTTTGCTTTGGATCCATCCCTTCATTCTTTCTGGAGTTCTTTCTCCACTGATCTCCAGTAGCATATTGGGCACCTACCAACGTGGGGAGTTCCTCTTTCGGTGTCCTATCATTTTGCCTTTTCATATTGTTCATGGGGTTCTCAAGGCAAGAATACTGAAGTGGTTTGCCATTTCCAGTGAACCACGTTCTGTCAGACCTCTGTCAGACCTCTCCACCATGACCAGCCCGTCTTGGGTGGCCCCACACGGCATGACTTCGTTTCATAGGGTTAGACAAGGTTGTGGTCCTTGTGATTAGATTGACTAATTTTCTGTGATTATAGTTTCAGTGTGTCTGCCCTCTGATGCCCTCTTGCAACACCTACCGTCTTACTTGAGTTTCTCTATATTGGTCTATAGTTTTCTTTTTTTGAGGCATCTTTGTCTGGTTTTGGTATTAGGGTTATGGTGGCCTCATAGAATGAGTTTGGAAGTTTACCTTCCTCTGCAATTTTCTGGAAGAGTTTTAGTAAGGTAGGTGTTAGTGCTTCCCTGAATTTTTGGTAGAATTCAGCTGTGAAGCATCTGGTCCTGGGGTTTTGTTTGCTGAAAGATTTCTGATTACAGTTTCAATTTCCTGCTTGTGATGCATCTCTTAAGACTTTTATTTCTTCATGGTTCAGTTTTGGAAAGTTATACTTTTATAAGAATTTGTCCATTTCTTCCAAGTTGTCCATTTTATTGGCATACAGTTACTGATAGTAGTCTCTTATGATCCTTTGTATTTCTGTGTTGTCTGTTGTGATCTCTCCATTTTCATTTCTAATTTTGTTGGTTTGATTCTTCTCCCTTTGTTTCTTGATGACTCTGGCTAATGGTTTGTCAACTTTATCTTCTCAAAGAACCAGCTTTGGGCTTTGTTGATTTTTGCTATGGTCTCTTTTGTTTCTTTTACATTTACTTCTGCCTCAATTTTTAAGATTTCCTTTCTTCTACTAACCCTGGGGTTCTCCATTTCTTCCTTTTCTCGTTGCTTTAGGTGCAGAGTTAGGTTATTTATTTGACTTTTTTCTTGTTTCTTGACATAAGCCTGTATTGCTATGAACCTTCCCCTTAGCACTGTGTCCCATAGGTTTTGGTTTGCTGTGTTTTCATTTTCATTCATTTCTATACATATTTTGATTTCTTTTTTTATTTCTTCTGTGATATTTGGTTATTCAGAAGCGTGTTGTTCAGCCTCAGTATGTTGGACATTTTTAATAGTTTTTTTCCCCTGTAATTGACATCTAATCTTACTGCATTGTGGTCAGAAAAGATGCTTGGAATGATTTCAATTTTTTTGAATTTACCAAGGCTAGATTTATGGCCCAGGATGTGATTTATCCTGGAGAAGATTCCATGTGCACTTGAGAAAAAAGGTGAAATTCATTGTTTGCTGGGGTCCAGCCCCGGTTGGATCCAGGGATTCCCTCAGGATGACAGCGTTGGCGATTAAGGGATAGCAAAGGCTGAGAGATTTTTTAGATGCTCAATAATAACTGGTTTACGTGGGAAATCAATAAAATTTGTGACACCAAACTTGCTCTGACCCCGGAGGCCGCAGTTGCCCTCTCAAATAGTGGAAGGTGCCCCACCTTAGGCACCTTCCCTAGTGGGTCTTAGAAGCCCAGGCAAATGAGTGGTTGCAGAGGACCCCCGCGCTCCAAATTATTTTGCCATGAAGGAAGAACAGAAGAGAAAAGGAGGAAAAGGAAACAAGAAAGAACGACACGGGGAGACCAAGCTTCAGTGAGCAAGGCCCGTAGATTTATTTTCAACAGGAGCTTTTATACCCTAAGTTGCACATAGAGGATAATAGGGGGTGTGAAATCATGCAAAGTTAGCAGTCTTTGATCCTTATTGAGACCAGGCTTTCTTTTCTGTAAATTTATCATACACAAATAGTTTAGGTGATTTACATCATCTTCTGGCCAGAAGGCCTGTTAATATTTTATGACTCTGATAAAGGTTTGTCAACCATAAGACTTATTTTCTCTAAGAGTAATTATTTTAAAGTTTGGCGCCATCCTCGGAAGGTGTTAGATAACGATGCATTCCTCCAGAGCAGAGGTGCAATGGGTTTACAACAAAGGAAAGAATTTATTACCTTAAGGGTCTAAAGTTGTTAACACCAAGGCCACTACTTATTTTTTTCTTCATACCAAATATATTAATTAATACACTTCCAAGGATACAATACAGGGGATGTGGAAACTTGGCAGAAGCATTGACTGAACAATGAAATCTTCTACTAGTTCTATTCTAACAATTTCTAACTCTCCGAGAGGCTCTATACTATTTGAATATCTTAAGCTCCCCATGCCTCTTGCTGGCTGGGAGACTATAAACAAACGTATGCATAGCTGTAGGAGTACGGGTAAACCTTTCAGGCAAGTTAGAGAGCCATCTGAGGGGTTTGTGAACTAAAACACTCTTGTCAAGCCCAGGAACTTTATTAACTGGAGATGTAAGTTAACTCTTTCAGAGAGGGAGATGGTGGTGGGGGACAGCCCCCCATAAAGTCAGAGGTGTAGGTGAGAGCACAGGCAGACTCTGGTTTTTGGGTAGACGCTCAGGCAGGCCCAGAGGGGCACCCCTCGAGTTCTGGCTCGCCTTTCCCACCAGAACTCTCCCACATAACCTTATGGGTGGGGACTCCCGTGCTGGCTCCCAGCAATTGTTTTGGGGTGCAATGTCCTATAGATAACAATTATGTCTAACTGGTCTATTGTATAATTTAAACTTTGTGTTTCCTTGTTAATTTTCTGTTTAGTTGATCTATCCATAAGTGTGAGTGGGGTATTAAAGTCTCCCACTATTATTGTGTTGTTGTTAACTTACCCTTTCATACTTGTTAGCATTTGTCTTACCTATTGAAGTGCTCCTATGTTGGGTGCATATATATTTATAATTGTTATACCTTCTTGAATTAATCCTTTGATCATTATATAGTGCCTTCTTGTCTCTTTCCACAGCCTTTATTTTAAAATCTATTTTATCTTATATGAGTATTGCTATTCCTGCTTGCTTTTGATCTCTGTTTGCATGGAATATCTTTTTCTAGCCCTTCACTTTCAGTCTGTATGTGTCCCTTGTTTCGAGGTGGGTCTCTTGTAGACAGCATATATAGGAGTTTTGTTTTTGTATCCATTCAGCCAGTCTTTGTCTTTTGGTTGGGGCATTCAATCCATTACATTTAAGGTAATTATTGATAAGTATGATCCCATTGCCATTTACTTTGTTGTTTGGGGTTCAAGTTTATACAGCCTTTCTTTGTTTCCTGTCAAAGAAGATCCTTTAGCATTTGTTGGAGAGCTGGTTTGTTGGTGCTGAATTCTCTCAGCTTTTACTTGTCTGTAAAGCTTTTGATTTCTCCTTCATATTTGAATGACATCCTTGCTGGGTACAGTAATCTGGGTTGTAGGTTTTTTCTCTTTCATCACTTTAAGTATATTCTGCTATTCCCTTCTGGCCTGAAGAGTTTATATTGAAAGATCAGCTGTCATCCTTATGGGAATCTCCTTGTGTGTTATTTGTTGCTTTTCCCTTGCTGTTTATAATATTTGTTCTTTGTGCTTGATCTTTGTTAATTTGATTAATAAGTGTCTTGGGGTGTTTCGCCTTGGGTTTATCCTGTTTGGGACTCTCTGGGTTTCTTGGACTTGGGTGATTATTTCCATCCCCATTTTAGGGAAGTTTTCAACTATTATCTCTTCAAGTATTTTCTCATGGCCTTTCTGTTTGTCTTCTTCTGGGACTCCTGTGATTCGAATGTTGGGGCATTTAACATTGTCCCTGAGGTCCCTGAGGTTGTCCTCATTTCTTTTAATTATTTTTTCCTTTCTGCTTCATTTATGTCTACCATTCTATCTTCTACCTCACTTATCCTATCTTCTGCCTCCGTTATTCTACTGTTGGTTCCCTCCAGAGTGCTTTTGATCTCAGTTATTTCATTATGCATTATTGACTCTTTTTTCTTCTAGGTCCTTTTTAAACATTTCTCGCATCTTCTCAATCCTTGTCTGCAGGATATTTATCTGTAACTGCATTTTGTTTTCAAGATTTTGGATCATTTTTACTATCATTATTCTGAATTCTTTTTCAGGTAGACTCCCTATCTCCTCCTCTTTGGTTTGGTGGGTATTTATCATGTTCCTTTACCTGCTGAGTATTTCTCTGCTTTTTCATCTTGTTTAGATTGCTGTGTTTGGGGTGGCCTTTCTGTAGGGTGGCAGTTTGTGGTTCCTCTTTATTGTGGAGGTTCTTCCCTGCGGCTTCTCAAACTTTCTGGTTAGGGGAGCTTGCATCGTTGTTCTGGTGGGTGGAGCTGGATTTCTTCCATCTGCAGTGCAATGAAGTGTCCAGTAATGAGTTTTGAGATGTCTCTGGGTTTGGTGTGACTTTGGGCAGCCTCTATATTGAAGCTCAGGGCTATGTTCCTGCATTTTTGGAGAATTTGTGTGGTATGTCTTCCTCTAGAACTTGTTGGCTCTTGGGTGGAGCTTGGTTTCAGTATACGCATGGGTGCTTTTGGATGACCTCTTATTAATGTTTCTGGAGTCAGGAGTTCTCTGGTGTTCTCAGGTTTTGGGCTTAAGCCTCCTGCCTCTGGTTTTCAGTCTTATTCTTACAGTAGCCTCAAGACTTCTCCATCCATACATCACCACTGCTAAAACATCTAGGTTAATGGTGGTAAGATTCTCCACAGTGAGGGACACCCAGAGAGGAGAAGAGAAGAGGGAGGAGGGAGATAGTGGTGACCAGGAGGAGAAGAGGAGGAATCAAAAAGGGAGTGAGCAAGTTAGCCCTAATCAATTCTCTGTATGATCTCCACAGTCTGGATCCCTCAGAGATGTTCATGGAGTTACACAGAGAAAAGACGAGGGAGGAAGGAGACAGAAGTGAACAGGAGGAGAAAAGGAAGAATCAAAAGGAGAGAGAGATCTAGGCAATGATCAGTTCCCTAAGTGTTTTCCACAGCCCAGAACACACACAGATTCACAGAGTTGGGTAGAGAAGAGGAGGGGAGGGAGGAGATAGAGGTGACCTGGGGGAGGAAAAGGAGAGTCAAAAGGGAGAGAGAGTAATGAAGCCAGTAATCACACTCCCAAGTAAAATTGGGTACTGAAGACTGGATTCTTAAACGTACAAAATTGGTAACAAATACCAAAAAGCAAACATTAAAAATCTAGACTAGAGATTAGACTCTCAAAAATACCATATTAAAAAAAAGGTCACAAAAATTGTAAAATATATATACAAAGTTTGCTTTAAAAATAGGGTCTTTTTTGTTTGGAAGATAGTAGGTTAAAAAAAATGAAAATTAAAGTAGTAGAGGGCTTAAAATTAAAAAAAAATTTTTTTTTAATTTAAAAAATGAAGGCAGTGACTCCGTTGCACCTGCATTTTGTGCCCTTCCCAGCTCCAAGCAGCTCAGGTGACCAGGTGCTTGGCGAGTGCATTCTCCCCAGGTTGATGGGTGCATCTTATCGCCGCCTGGGTCCCAGCTGTTGTTTTCCTAGATGGCAGTGGGCACGCCGACTCAGGGCTGCCATGTGTCTCTTCTGGGGAGCTGATCTCTGGCTGTGACCCTCTTGTGGATGTCAGACATCCAAGATCCCAGGAAGTCTTGGTTAGCAACAAAGCCTGCTTGCAGTTTGGTAGAGGATGCTTCTCTGGGGCCGTGTTTGCCCCTTTCCGGCTCTGGCTGCCCACCGCCTGCTTGTCTTCAGCAGCAGATGGGCCGGTCCGCAGCCTGCTAGTTCTTCTCTGGTATTCACTCAGTCCTTTGTTCTGTGAGCAGGCCTGGCAGTGCCTTAGGTTAGGGCTTTTCCTGGGATAGTTCTGTCTCTCTCTTCCTGCCCCCCCCCCCCCCGCCCCCCTTCTCTCTGGCTATCTCCTGATTTGGGTTGCTATCTCACGTTATCTCCCTCAGATTGCCCTCAGGGCATTCGGACTGGGTCCTTACCCTAAACAATGCAGCCCATGCCTCCCTGTTCAGCCCCCGCTTGCTGGTGGCGGACGCGAGCGTCTGGGCTAGTTCTCTGCTGGGAGTTGCCATTAGGCACATAATCTGTGGGTGTTATTTTTTTTTCCTCCTTGTTATGTTGCCCTCTGAGATTCCAAAACTCCCCACAGACCTGCTAGTGAGAGGGTTTCCTGGTGTTTGGAAACTTCTCCTCTTTTAAGACTCCCTTCCCGGGACAGGTATCTGTCCCTAACTCTTTGTCTCTCTTTTTATCTTTAATATTTTGTCCTACCTCCTTTCAAAGATAATAAATGGGCTGCCTTTCTGAGTGCCTGATGTCCTCTGCCAGTGTTTAGAAGTTGTTTTGTGGAATTTGCTCAGCGTTCAAATGTTCTTTCGATGAATTTATAGGGGAGAAAGCGGTCTTCCTGTCCTATTACTCCGCCATCTTAGGACTGCCTCACATCTTTGTTTCTTGAACCTGAGCCTCTGAGTAGCAACTGTTAGCCTATAATTGTTAATATGCTGCAGAATTCTGGACAGGAATACAATTACTTGAACAGTAATACAGTTCCTAACTTTTGTTTTTAGCCTATTTTAGTGCTTTTTCTAGAACAGGGAGTTTAGAAGTTAGGAATAGTATTTCTGGGGAAAGAGGTTCTTTTTCTGTCTATAAAGATTGAGTTTTTCTGGGCAAGAAAACGAGTTTTCCTACTGTGCCTTATAATAATTTGGATTTCCTGAGCTCAGGTTTCTCAGTTTTGATGCACAACCAAGAGTAAGATTGTAGCCTCTACTTTAGCTGGGAACTGAACTGAAAGTAAGGCAAAATCTTGATAATAAGGAAACTGAAGTTTGGAGAGTTTTTATCAATGTACATCTCTGGTGGTACAGTGGGTAAAAATTCATCTTTCAATGCAGGGGACCCAGGTCCCATTCCTGGTTTGAAAACTAAGATTTCGTATCTCAGGGATACACAGTCTGTGCACCACAGCTGGAGAAGCCTGTGTGCCACCCCTAAGACCCAACAAAGCCATGTAAATAAATACTTAATAAAACCAGCGTAAGTGATGCGTCTGGACATGCTATATTAGTCATGTTCCAGGTCATAGGAATGCTGTAAATGTGCATCCTTTTTACTCAGCGTATTTTATTCCTTGATGACTAATGTGTTCCAGGTGAACTCTGCAGACCTTTAAGTTTAAGGTAGACCTACTAGATACAACACCAGTGTGCAAAAGACAAAGCATGCGTATGTAAGATACTGGGCTTCAAGACAGATAATTTAAGAAAGAAACTAACACTGTCACATAATTCTTGAGCCCTCTTGAAAACTGGTCCACTTAAGCCTTTCAAGATTGCAGGCAGAATGACATTCCGCATTGAAACTTCTGTTTTCTACCTTGCACTTTGGCTGGCTCATCTAGAGTCTACTTTTTCCATTCTTGGCCACAACAATCTAGGCACTAGAGATGAAAACATAGCAAAGGAGATATCTATTGGTATGGATTCAATTTCTGGTTTTGTCTATGGGAAAATAGGTTGATTGAGAAGAACTCCAAGGCCATTTGCCTTCAGCCTTGAAGCCCTCCTTATGAGATAACTTAACAAAGAAAACTGCATTTGCCATCAATATAACCATACCTTTCCTGTATATCACTGAACTTTACTCCTTATTTTTTTCTAACCTTAGTTTGTACACTGATGTTTATTTACCAACATGTACTTTAACCAGACTCACTGTTATACCAACAACTGCCTAGGTTTGATTAGGGTGGACCCCAAATGTGCTAGTCCTACAGTCATCAAGACGATGGACATCACTAGAAGAAACTGTTTCACAAACATTTGCTGTTGTTCTCCCCTTATTCTTGTTCTCTTAAATATAGTCATCCTGTGTAGAAATGCACTATACACACATTCTTCTAAGGCAAACAGAAATACCTTGTTCAATACCTTGCTTACGAATCTGACTTTTTTTTTTGCCACTAACAAATAACATCAGAAAAAAAATTTGTCATTATTTGTAATTTAATCTGAAGATCTGAAAAAATACTTCATTGTTTATGTTAGTTGTTTAGGTAGTGACTTGTACTGATGAAAGTCATTTTAGTCTTATGGAGACCTGAATGAAGGATCAGCTAAACTGATCATGAGATTTTGACAAAATTACAATCGCTGAAACAGGCCTAGCCATTCAGGGCAAGAGGCCACTAGTGAATGACTACAGAGCTTATTTCTAAGTTTAAGGAGGGAGCAGCAGTATTTTGTGTGTTTTCTTCACTCACTAACACTGCAGTGGTCCAGATAAAGAATGTGTCCAAATCTTAGTTTTGGGTAATTCTTTCTGAAAGTTCAAGATGGAGAGAAAATGTGAGTTCAGAATTTCTTCCCTTGCCAGAATCATATGTCACTGAGAATTTCACTCTGGAGCTACTACATTGCTCACCTCTCCTTTTGGGGGCATTTTCTACTATGCACTTCTTATTAGGGCTAGTCACAAGTTTACCCAATTACCTTTGTTAGGGGAAGCACACGATCGAAACCAACCACCCTGGCCAGGCACCATAGTAACTATTTGCATGAGTTGTTTTACGACAGGAGGTCCCGGTAAGGAACACAGAACTAATAAGCCTCCACCAACCAGAAGAGTTTGGGAAAGGTCCAAAGGAAACACCACATGTCTGACCACCTCCCAGAATCCATCTTGGCTGAACCAGGAAGGACTCTGAGTCAGAATGATTGGCTAAAGACAACCTGGAAACTAATCCCATCACCATAAAACCTGAGACTGCAAGCCACATGGCAGAGCTGTTCTTCTGGGTTCCCTTACCCTGCTGCTCTCTGCCCGGGTGCCCTTTCCCAATAAAATCTCTTGCTTGTCAGCACATGTGTATCTTTGGACGATTCATTTCTGAGTGTTAGACAAGAGCCCAGTTTTGGGCCCTGGAAGGGGACCAGTTCCTACAAAACCTTAAGAATCCAAACTTTTAAGCTCACTGCCTACTACTACTACTCTAAACCAGTCTCATTTATTTTGCTGTCTATTGGTCTCTACTGCAGTTATGAAAGAAAATAGGTAACATTTATTTACCTTATATGCTAAAAGAAATACAGAAAGGAAAACAAATTTTAAATCATTTTTATGTTTCTAAGAATATTGATATTGAAAGTTTTCAATCTCTAAAGTTCAAAAAGTAACCTATGCTAATACAAAACTCAAAAGAAATGGCTTTCACACTACAGAACTTAAGTCAATTTAGACTTAATTTCTCTGATGTAGCATGCCCTGAGGATTTTCTCTAGTGGTAAATAAAATTCTAATAGCTCCTAGGCTATAGTCTATAACAGCCAAATCTGCAGACAAGACAGTTTCAGGACTGGCACCAGGAAACTAGAAGGTACTGCTCTAGGATAAAGAAGAGGTTTTCCCTCTGCTGGCCAGCACTTTGTGAAACACTCAGGTTTTTGGTTTTGTTTTTTTTTTTAAAGAATGGTTTTAATGTCTGTTTATACTGCTTCCCTAACTTTTGGGAAGTTTACACCCAAGCTATTTGGCACTCAAGCTGAGGAAACTATTGATTTTCCATGTTTTAATCATTTTACTTATATATTTTATACAAGTTTAAATGACAGATGAATTCTATGGTTTTCCATTATGCCACATCCCATGGGTATGTATATTCTAAAAAGAATACTATAGAATAATTAATCCTATATATTATAAAATATTATAAACTTATTTTTTCCTGTTTAACACAAAAGGTAACCAATTAAGAATTTTGACTTGTAGCATTGTAGCACACAAGTTGTGCACAAAAGTAAATAGAAATATTTCATTCAATACCCTGATTACAAATCTTTTTTTTTTTTTTTTTTTGCCACTAACAAATGGTAACAGGAAAAAATTTTGCATCATTTAATAAGTAGAGGGAGAGCTTTTCAGCTTAGAATATATTGTGTATGTAGCCTGTTAAGGCACAAAATAAGTGAAGCCTCTAGTTTTACAGAAAGAAAAAATGGTGTTATCTTTTAAAGAATCATAAGTAAATGTAAGACTATCACACTTTCAGCTACAAACAAGATTTTACTGATCTGTACAGAGTTTGAGAACCTGAAGCTCTAATCTTAGGGAAGGTAAAAAGAGGGAATGAGATAATGTTTCTAAATCAACATGAAAAGATTTTTCTCCCTGTCATGAAAAGATACAAGAATTGGGTGCATAGAATCCTCTGGAAATATCTAAGTATCTGAAGACCTGTCCTGTCAGTCACCTCACCCCCACCCCCACAGCATGAATGCCTTATTTCTGATCTTCACCCTGAACTTTCAGCAAGTGTTGAAAGTCATGGATTGCAATGGGTAGTGACGCAATCGTTATAGAAACAGGTTGCCAATGACATTCTTCAGGTGTCAGCTAAAACGTTTTTTTACTGCATGGACTTTGTGCTAGTAACAAATTTTAGTTAGCAGAGCTCACTTGAAAGTATCCCTTAGATATGGACCTTAACTGCATAGGGTACACCATGAGATGCACCATGAGGGCAGCTGCAGTGGTCACTGTTTCGACGGTGAACAACATTCATTGTTTACTGGAATGACATGTAACATTTACTGGAATGGCACATAACATTCTTAAATTTGAGACTCTGGAGTTAAGAGTTTTTAGTTGCTATGTAAGAGAGACATGAATGAGGGAGCAGAAGAGGGGAGACACTGATGAAATGCTGTGGTCTAATGTTTATGTAGCCCAAAAAAGATTTTCATGACCAAGATAATCACGATGGTGTGATCACTCACCTAGAGCCAGACATCCTGGAATATAAAGTCAAGTGGGCCTTAGAAAGTATCACTACGAACAAAGCTAGTGGAGATGATGGAATTCCAGTTGAGCTATTTCAAATCCTGAAAGATTATGCTCTGAAAGTGCTGCACTCAATATGTCAGCAAATTTGGAAAACTCAGCAGTGCCCACAGGACTGGAAAAGGTCAGTTTTCATTCCAATCCCAAAGAAAGGCAATGCCAAAGAATGCTCAAACTACTGCACAATTGCACTCGTCTCAGATGCTAGTAAAGTAATGTTCAAAATTCTCCAAGCCAGGCTTCAGCAATACATGAACCATGAACTTTCAGATGTTCAAACTGCTTTTAGGAAAGGCAGAGGAACCAGAGATCAAATTGCCAACATCTGCTGGATCATGGAAAAAGCAAGAGAGTTCCAGAAAAACATCTATTTCTGTTTTATTGACTATGTCAGAGCCTTTGACTGTGTGGATCACAATAAACTGTAGAAAATTCTGAAAGAGATGGGAATACCAGACCACCTGACCTGCCTCTTGAGAAACCTATATGCAGGTCAGGAAGCAACATTTAGAACTGGACATGGAACAACAGACTGGTTCCAAATAGAAAATGAGCACGTCAAAGGCTGCATATTGTCACCCTGCTTATTTAACTTATATGCAGAGTACATCATGAAAAACGCTGGGCTGGAAGAAGCACAAGCTGGAATCAAGATTGCCAGGAGAGATATCAATAACTTCAGATATGCAGATGACACCACCCTTGTGGCAGAAGTGAAGAGGAACTAAACAGCCTCTTGATGAAAGTGAAAGAGGAGAGTGAAAAGTTGGCCTAAAGCTCACATTCAGAAAATGAAGATCATGGCATCTGGTCCCATCATTTCATGGGAAATAGATGGGGAAACAGTGGAAACAGTGTCAGACTTTATTTTTTGGGACTCCAAAATCACTGCAGATGGTGATTGCAGCCATGAAATTAAAAGACGCTTACTCCTTGGAAGGAAAGTTATGACCAACCTAGATAGCATATTCAAAAGCAGACACATTACTTTGCCAACAAAGATCTGTCTAGTCGAGGCTATGGTTTTCTCAGTCGTCATGTATGGATGTGAGAGTTGGACTGTGAAGAAAGCTGAGCACTGAAGAATTGATGCTTTTGAACTGTGGTGTTGGAGAAGACTCTTGAGAGTCCCTTGTACTGCAAGGAGATCCAACCAGTCCATTCTAAAGGAGATCAGTCCTGGGTCTTCATTGGAAGGACTGATGGTAAAGCTGAAACTCCAGTACTTTGGCCACCTCATGTGAAGAGTTGACTCACTGTAAAAGACTCTGATGCTGAGAGGGATTGGGGGCAGGAGGAGAAGGGGACAACAGAGGATGAGATGGCTGGATGGCATCACTGACTCGATAGACATGACTTTGAGTGAACTCCGGGAGTTGATAATGGACAGGGAGGCCTGGTGTTCTGCAATTCATGGGGTTGCAAAGAGTCGGACATGACTGAGCAACTGAAATGAACTGAACTGATCAGGCATGAACTGATGAATTTTGTGAGATCATTTGGACTTCAATTTCAATCAAAGAAAATTAATTATATAAAGATGATAATTATATCATCTTTATTAGCATTTTATTTATGCTGAAACTGAAAATGTATATTGAAATCTATTCCATTTGAATCTATTCCACTTGAATCCCACAAGTAATTTTTTTTTCTTTTTGTGATCAATATTGATGAAACACAGTAACTAGATAATTCACTGAGTATCGAATCATCTATAGTAGTTGTGTTGCTGAAATAGGACTGTGTCTGAAGTAGTCCAAGTAGTCAGTGTCTTAATTATCTTAAGCCTCTGTAGTCTGGTTACTGATACCTACTTTCAAGTGAAAGAAAGGACTGATTGTATGTTACTCTTTACCTAAATGTGTCAGAAGTGAGTCTTCACTAAGACAGGTATCCACTCCAAATAATACATTCAGGTAAGAGAAATGCCTGTTGTATATAAATTTTTGTCAAATTTCTTATTTTTAATTAAGTTTAACACCATCGCAATATCATTTCTGTCCAGCCTACTTTTATTGTCCCTTAGAACATTCATCAATTAGAAGAGCACATCTGACTCAAATAAAGCAAGCCCAGACAGTTTTCCTCATTTCCATTGTTTTTGCAAATGGAGTTGGATCCCCTGTAGGGGAGTGAGAGATGGGGAGTATAGTGGTGTGGAGTGGAATGGCTGGAGTACAAAGTTAAGAAACTTGGTCCCCTTCCTACAACAATCTTCACCTTTTTGGTTTATATATATATATATATATATATATATATATATATATATATATATATTTTTTTTTTTTTGCGACAGTGATTTCATCTTTTTAAAGTTCTTTCTCTTTAAGAGAGGGGTGGTAGGGGGAGCTCACCTATTGTAGAGTTGTTGTTTTTATGTAGTTTAATGGAATGATAGAGACCCCTATCTTTTGTAATAGCCTAAAATAACTTTAATGGTACCAAATTTGGTCTCCTCTCTTAAATTCTGGGTTTTGGCCATCAGGACATGGCTTTTACTTTTCTAGGATGAGAATTATTATTGGCCTTTTGCTGCTCTTTTCTAAATTATTCTACTATATTTTCTGTTTTGAAGTCTCATTTTTTAGACTGGAAACAATGTATCCATGCTTTCATTACATTATCCTGTCTTTCAGTAATATTACACCTGGGGCCAAGGGAATGGGATTATTTATTTATGGCTGCACCAAGGGACTTGTGGGATCTTAGTTCCCCAACCAGGGATTGAACTCATGCTCACAGCAATGGGGGTAAGTGACCACTGGACTGTCAGGGGAGTCCTAGCAGGGAACTCTCTCAAAATTATTTTTTGTATTATGTATTTACTTGATTGTGCCAGGTCTTAGTTTCAGCATGTGGGCTTTAGTTCCCTGACCAGGGATCGAACCTGGGCCCCTTGCACTGGAACCTCTTAGCCACTGGACCACCAAGGAAATCCTAGAGATCTTTTAAATACTGCAACAATTATGACCTGTGTCAATGCATATTTGATAATGGTTAATGATTGTCACACACTCTTTGTATTCCCAATACTTCTAGAAGAATTCTGAATTTTTCCTTTCCTTAAAGGTAAAATACACTTTTGTTTTAATTTTACAGATGTTATCATTATTCTTTCTATGAAGTTTTTGTCTCCACAAATGTGAATATTTTATTAACCTAGATATGTCTTGCCATTAGGTAGAATCACAAAATTAGTCTTGATGGATAATTCTAACAATAAATATTCCGCAGAAAGCTACTGGTCTTTTCTTTCACAGCACGTCTCAACTTTGTTTAAAAATTGAGAAGGAAATATTTTATCTCTTGGGGATGCTTGGCTGGGGCTTATGGAATTGAGTTTCAGGAATCTCAAATTAGTTTTTATTTTCAGTTTTGCTAGAAATTAGTATTCTCACAGTGTATCTCCATTGTAATCATTTAACTATTTCCCTAGGAATTGGATCTCTAAATTTAATTTTCCTCTGTTGGGAGTTCTCAGGTTAGGTTTTCAGTGGTTAGAACTGATTAGGTTCTCAGGTTATCACTGGTTAGGACTCAATGCTCTCACTGCCTAGGGCCTGGGATAAATCCCTGGTCAGGAAAATAAGATGCCAGTAACAGCTGCACTGTCCCCTGCAAAGTAAATAATTTTTTCTTTAAATTCTGTCATAGAATGCACACCCCATACTATCTGAGTCAAGGACAGTTCTATATTTGGGCTTTCCTTTGTTGCAGTGGGTAAGAATCCACCTTCCAATGCAGGAGACATGGGTTCATTCAGTTCCTAGTCCAGAAGATCCTACATGCCTCTGAGCAACAAAGCCCATGATCAACAACTATTGAACCTGTGTTGTAGAGCTCAGGAGGTGCAATTACTGAGCCCACTCACCCCTAGAGCCTGGGCTCCACAACAAAAGAACCGACTGTAATGAGAAGGCCGTGCACTACACCTAGAGAGTAGCCTCTGCTCTCAACTAGAAAAAGCCCAAGCACAGCAGCCAAGACTCAGCCCAGCCATAAAACAACAACAAAAACAACAAAAGCCAGTGGCTTAAAAGAAAAAGAACAATCTCATAATCATCTTAGTGACAACATAAATTTTTCTTATTTTTCTTAAATTTAGCCATTTCCCATGAAATGTCCACTTTACTTATTAAACAAACTGCATTTATTTTATATATTACACAAACTGCACTGGTTTTATATTAACTAACTAGTGTTCAAATGCCAAAATGATTTGCAAAACTCAAACTACAACTCTGTGTTCATGCAGAGTGTCTTGGTATGAGAAAGCTCAATCTGTCTTAATTACCACTACTTCCAGTGATCAGAGTAGCTGTGTTCAAGCTGTATGACCAATGTCAACTTTTGAAACCATCAATAACCCACTGAAACAAGGTACGAGTCAAGTCATAGATCAAATTATTATTCTGAGACCATACCAACAGGCTGATACATTCTGCATTGAAGTAAGTCATCGATTCATTGATGCAAAGCATAATTTATCCCTTATTAGAACATTCTGGGAAGGAAATGGCAGCCCACTCCAGTATTCTTGCCTGGAGAATTCCATGGACAAAGGAGCCTGGGGGGCTACAGTCACTGGGGTTGCAAAGAGTCAGACACAACTGAGCAACTAACACACACAGAACATTTTGTAGTTTTGGTTAAGAATCAGTTTCATTCGGTAGGCTACTCTGAAGGAAAACTGAGATGAACTCATTTTATGTATACCACAATAAACCAGAAACATGGCTGACTTGCTTTCTGTGTATTTTTGTTGTTCAGTTCCTTAGTCGTGTCCGATTCTTTGCAACCTGATCACTACAACACTCCAGGCTTCCCTGTCCTTCACTGTCTCCTGAAGTTTGTTCAAATTCATGTCCATTGAGTCAGTAATACCATCTAACCATCTTATCTTCCTTCTCCTGCTGACCTCAATCTTTTCCAGCATCAGGGTCTTTTCCAATCAGTTGGCTCTTTGCATCAGTATTGGAGCTCAATGTGTGGTGGCATGTATGCTCTACAGTTCAGACTCAGTATTGTGACAAATGCTTTGAAGTATGTGTGAATCTTGTAGAGATCCAGGAAGTAAACTCACAAAGTCTGAGGACTCTCTGATGTCTCAGTACTCCTGGAGCTTTTAATTTCTCACCTTGTCCACCTTCAGTCTCCAGTGATGTATCAATTACAGTTTTCCTGATTGTTTCTGTGGAGATTTCAAGTCATCAGTTTCTTTACCAGTAACTTTAAATTTTCTTTTCACCTATTCATTTCTCCAGTTTTTGAGGCTTTACTTTTCCCAGCGGCCTCACTTCTCTTGCAGGCATAAGGAGAGCTGAAGATTTTTCAGTGTGTCAGAGAAGTATATTATTGTCCTTAGAAGTCCATGTTTGCCATATGTTTCTTACTGAGGTATTCATTGCTTTTGAAAATGTTTAGAAGTAATTGACATCTGAGGACAATAATGTAGTTTTCAAAGAGGATTTCTACTTGCTTCTACTAATGAAGAACATTCTTATTCCAATTTCGGTGCTGAAGATTATTTAAAACTAAGCTATAGTCAATACATGGTGCAATCTTTTTCAGTTTATCCTTCATTGAAGAATGCAGCCTTGTGAACATACACTCAAAAGGGTTAGCATTTACTCAGTATCCCCCACCACAACTTTTATGAGATCTAGAATACAATTTATTTAACTTACATGCAGACTACATCATGAGAAATGCTGGGCTGAAAGAAGCACAAGATGGAATCAAGGTTGCTGGGAGAAATACTAATAACCTCAGATATGCAGATGACACCACCCTTATGGCAGAAAGAACTAAAGAGACTCTTGATGAAAGTGAAAGAGGAGAGTGAAAAAGTTGGCTTAAAGCTCATCATTCAGAAAACCAAGATCATGGCATCCAGTCCCATCACTTTATGGCAAATAGATGGGGAAAGAGTGGCTATTTTTTGGTGCTCCAAAATCACTGCAGATGGTGATTGCAGCCATGAAATTAAAAGACACTTACTCCTTGGAAGGAAAGTTATGACCAATATAGACAGCATATTCAAAAACAGAGACATTACTATGCCAACAAAGGTCCATCTAGTCAAGGCTGTGGTTTTTCCAGTGGTCGTGTATGGGTGTGAGAGTTGGACTATAAAGAAAGCTGAGCACTGAAGAATTGATGCTTTTGAACTGTGGTGTTGTAGAAGACTCTTGAGAGTCCTTTGGACTACAGGGAGATCCAACCAGTCCATCCTAAAGGAGATCAGTCCTAGGAGTTCATTGGAAGGACTGATGTTGAAGCTGAAACTCCAATATTTTGGCCACCCGATGCAAAGAGCTGACTCATTTGAAAAGACCCTGATGCTGGGAAAGATTGAGGGCAGGAGAAGAAGAGGATGACAGAGGATGAGAAGGTTGGATGTCATCACTGACTTGATGGACATGGGTTTGGGTGGACTCCAGGAGTTCGTGATGGACAGGGAGGCCTGGCGTGCTGCAGTTCATGGGGTCACAAAGAGTAGGACACGACTGAATGACTGAACTGAACACTCCAATTTCTGTTTGCTTGTACTCATCAGGTTATAATAAGCCATTTAAGCCTCTTACCAATCTCTTTAATAGGTAAATACTCTATTTCAGTCTTTCTCCAAATCTTGACCCTGTGATTTTGCTCTGCTTTTTTTGACTCTTTGATGCCTTCAAATAAATATATTTTTAAGTTCTAGCTATATTATTCTCTATTATTATTCTACTATTAGTAGTACTATATAGTGTTTTCAGGAAGAAGTTGGTAAATCTCATCTAATCTTTCATTACTACTAATGATAAGCACTTTCTAGTATTCAACATGAAATGATCACACATTGCTGAATAAAATTTACTAATAATTAAGGATTTTAAAAATCTACTTATGTATTAAAATTTCATTAAGATTTCTAAATTGGTAGTGGTAATTTCCTCTTCTATTCTTTGTAAGAATTTTGCATGAAACTGTAACTATGTGACCAGCTCAGACTGGCCCTGCTCTATCCACTAGAGGATATCTAGTTGTCTTGCAGATATAGCAAAGTCAAAACTGCAAGGCGTGTAAACCTGAGCATGCCCAGAAGATTTAAGCCCTCCTCAGTTAGCCCTGGGAACCCACATTTCCTTCCTACAGAACCGAGGTAACTGAAATATGACTGGAACCTGACTGTCAGAGCTCTTTCAAAACCAAGGAATCTGTTGTCTGAAAAGATGTAGGACTGAGATTGATCATTCCATAACTTTTCATTAATGGCCAAGTTTAAATCCCTCCTGTCAATACCTGCCCCACTACAAACAAGTTTGTCTTCCTTAGTTCATGTAACGTTAAGCAAACCCAACTGGGGAGGCAGATTTGAGCCCACCTACTGTCTCCTCCCTGATGGGCTGCAAATAAAGCTCTTAGTTTTCTCAAAGGTAACAGTATCAGCTTCTATGTACACTGGGCACCAAGCATTGCTCTGTAACAAGATGAAAATTAATTATTTCTTGAATATTATGCATTATTCCATGATAAAGCTCTCCAGGTATGTTGTACTTACTTGTGGGAATAGTTTCAACATGTATATTCAGTTGAGTGGAGGTTCAGCACCTCTGAGGTTGGTTATTTATTCTGAAATCAATTAATATTCTAAGAATATATCCTTTCTGACTTTTCATATTTATTGGTAGGTGTTTATAATATCCTCTTTTAATGTATCCATATAACATCTGTAGTTAATCCTGTTCTTTTGCTCCTGTTACTTGTACTTATTAAACATTTACCTTTGAGAAGTCACTTGTAAGAACTCCCTGGTGGTCCAAAGGTCAGGACTTGGGACTGGGGTTTGATTCTGGTTGGGGAACTAAGATTCTGCAATCCACGTGGGGTGTTGTTGAGGGGAGCTGATGGGAATAGTGGGATAGACAATAAGTCAATTGTTGCTTCACTAATTCTCTAAATTGAAATTAAAAATCTTTTTCCATTTTATGTCTTTTGTTCATCTTTTAAAAATTTAATGTTCGTTTTTCCAACTACTTAAAACACACATTTATTACTTGGTTCATTTTTATCTGTTTGGTCTTTCAGGAGAAACATCTTTTAAAACAATGTTTTATATGTGGTATTTTTTATTATAGTTTGTCTTCCAGGCCATAGTTTTATTTTTGGCTACTCTACATGGCATGTGGTTCCCAGGCTCTAGACCACAGACTCAATAGTTATGGCTCACAGGTTTACTTTCTCTGTGGCATGTGGGATCTTCCTGGACCAGGTATCAAACTCATGTCTTGCGCAATGACAGGCAGATTCCTTACTGCTGTGCCACTTGGGAAGCACTGAGTCAAAGTATTTACAATATATTATATAAAATTCATCTGCACCGATTTGTGTATTTTCCATACAAATGTATCTTTTAATTTATCTCTGTAACATCTATATAATAAACTGTTTAATCAATACTATTATATTTATTTTATTGCTTAAATTCTTCAAAACTCAAGCTTTGAATATTGACAGCTTTTTCTGCTGACTCCTGTGGCATAGTTTACTTTTTGCTATTACTGTGTGTTCAAGAGTCACCTCATTTTCTCATATATTTCCTGCCCTTATCTTTAATCACATAGTTTTCCAAGGAGCCCCATATCCTTTTAGTGAAAAATAACATTAGAAACCAAAATCAAGGTACTGGGTATGTAATTGCTATTAATTGTTGCTTCTAGTTATCCTCTCAGTTTAGAGCAAAGAAATAGGTGAGTAAAAATTAAGTTTTGCATGTACCAGTATTTACAAAGTATTATATCTATATTAAAATAACCTTAATTAAGCTAAAGTTCATAATTACATGTTCAGCTCTAATTCATTGTAAAACGGATTATTCAAGCCTCCTCACATTGCTTATCTATAATCTCTCACTCCAATAGTGAGAACCTTTTGCCTACTATTTTACCATCTATTTGCTTAATATTTAATTTCAGTATACCTATATAGCATTTTTGAAATTGTTAACACTTAGCCCAGTGGAAACCAGTTTTACCAACTACACTACATTGTTTCTGTACAGTTACTTTTGCCTTTACTTTTAAAGATCCCAACTCATTTCCAAAGTTCCTTGGGTAAGCAATTCTGTTTTCATTGAGGTTCTTTTCAAACTTTTGCCATACAGTTAGATTCTTCTATTGCACTTTGCATTCCACACAGGCCTCTCCTGATCACTAAATGTTTGTGTGTGTTTATGTGTGTGGGTGTCTGTGTGTAATGTGTTTGTGTATACAAACCTTAATTTTCTCTTTTGTGCTGCAAAATTCTTCAGGCTTTAACAAATGCATAGTGTCATGTGTGTACTATTATAGAATTATACAGATTAGTTTTATCTCCAAAATTATCATCACTGATTTATCTGTTCAACATTCTCCCCATTCCAAAAAACCTAGGGATCACTGTCTCTGTACTTCTGTCTTTTCCTGAATGTCATGTATTTGCAATCACACAGTACTTTCCCCTTATGTACCAGCTTATTTTACCTAGCATATGAATATATGACTCATCTATATCTGCTCTGATCTGATATATGCATTGCTACCTCATTCCTTTTTACCTGCTAAATAATATTCCACTGCATACATTTCCCATAGTTTTCTGATTCATTTACTTACTTATTAATGTGTATCTTAGTTGATTCCAGTTTTTAGTCCTCATGAATAATGCTCTTATAAACATTCCTTGCAGATTTTTTGTGTGTACTTTTGTGTGACTCGATGCACATGAGTTTGGGTGAACTCTGGGAGTTGGTGATGGACAGGGAGGCCTGGTGTGCTGCAATTCATGGGGTTGCAAAGAGTCAGACACAACTGAGTGACTGAACTGAACTGAGCTGAATGGCCTTCAGTGAACAAGTCATCCCATCTGGTCTTTAAATTGGGGAAACTTGCTAGAAGGTGAGGATTAGTCTCTGAATAGTTTGGGCTTTCCCACCAACCAGAAGTATGAGTACTTGTATTATAATACTTTGGAGCAAGACAAGTGAGTTTTCCTACTAGAACACTGAATAATGGGCCCCACTGTGCTGGACAGTTTTTGCTGATTATGGAAGTCTTTAAATGCCAGGCTCCCCTGAGTTGTTGAAGGGTCTCTGGGAATCTAATTCTTTAGCTTCCCAGGGCCATTGGTCTCCTACTAGTTCCCCCACACCCACAGCAAAAAGTAACCATTAATCTCTGGGCTATGGTCTCTGCCAGGGCTAAAAACAGACTTTTAGTTTTGGCTAGAATAGGAAGGGGACCATTTCCCATTTCTTCATAAAAAGAATGGAAGAGCCTGTGTCTGGAAACCCAGAGTGGGACAGAAATGCTCTGAAATATTGATACAGTTCCTGGGTCAAGACCTCTTCCATTAATATAGATTCCAATCTGGTGACCTTTTTCCCATCTTGAGTCTCCGGGGTTGAAGATAGTGAAATTGACTGGTTTACACAGCCCCAGCTTACATTTGGGATCAGTAGTTCTGCTTTGAAGCAGTGCTACTTTGTCCTTATTCTCCCAGGTTGCCTCTATATTTTCCCAGGTAGCCCATCTGACACAGGCCCAGGTCTAGCAGCGAAGATGAAAGGTTGTTGCTGAACCATGAATAGACGCTGGGATTCTTGGCTTCTGGAGGAGAAGAATTCAATCCGGGGCCATAGACAAGGCTTGATGACTCAAAGCTTTTGTGTAATAAAGTCTTATTAAAATATAAAGGAGATAGAGAAAGCGTCTGACATAGGCATCAGAAGGGGGCAGAAAGAGTACCCCCTTGCTAGTGTTAGCCATGGAGTTATATACTCTCTAATTAGTTATTACAGTGAATCAAAAGAATGTCTAGAGGTTGTAAAAACCTCACTAGACCTACTCCCATAATTTACACCTTAAGATAATAGGATTAGCCAGAAGGTTTTTTCCAGAGACTGTCCTCAAGCAGTATACATTATTGTTATATAATCCTAAGCAGTGTAGAGGGGGAAAAAGTTTGTCCTTTCTTCCTCCTTGAGAATTCCAGACCCCTCTCTCCTTGGGGACCCCTAGACTTCTTATCAACCTGCCTAGAAAATGACTCTCTCAAAGAAAGGGCCCTTCATAACTAATCCAATGTTTGGGGATCCTGGTTACACATGTATTTGTCATCAAACATGCATTCCTGTTCACATAAACCCCCACAATTCAAAATACAGGGGTTACTGAGGTTTTGTCAGCAGCAGCACACATATCAAAGTGCACCAATGAAAAGTTGTTGTTGAATCACGCAAAGACGCTGGGATTTTTGGTCCCCAGAGGAGAAGAATTCAATCCGGGGCCAGAGATGAGGCTTGATTGTTCAGAGCTTTTGTGTAATAAAGTTTTATTAAAGTATAAAAGAGATAGAGAAAGCTTTAAACATAGGCATAAGAAGGGGGCAGAAAGAGTACCCCGCTGTTAGTCTTCAGCTGAATGTTATATAGTCACTGCTGCTGCTAAGTCACTTCAGTCGTGTCCGACACTGTGCAACCCCATAGATGGCAGCCCAGCAGGCTCCCCCATCCCTGGGATTCTCCAGGCAAGAACACTGGAGTGGGTCACCATTTCCTTTTCCAATGCATAACAGTGAAAGTGAAGTCTCTCAGTCGTGTCTGACCCTCAGCGACCCCATGGACTGCAGCCCTCCAGGGTCCTCCGTCAATGGGATTCTCCAGGCAGAGTATGGTAGTGGGGTGCCATTGCCCAGTCTGTTAATGAAAGAAAGGAATGTCTTTGTCACGCGAGTGTATGTTCCCCGGTTCTTTGTCTCGTCACAACAAAGTTTTGGAGCGACGGACACTAAAGCCATTGGCACATCACAGCTCTCGGGTCTTGGACAAACTGTGCTACAGCTCTTAGGCAAATCAGTGTTACAGCTCTATTTTATTTAGAAGATAGCAGGAGAGTGAGAGAGAGAAAGAAAAGAGCACACCTACGCGGGAGAGAGAGTCCGAGAGAAAGCGCTTTGGCTCCTCCTTTTATGGTTTTTCCTCCACCAGCGCCTGCCCTGTGCAAATTGGGCTTAGCCAGGAGTGCTGTTTGTTCTGTTTGTTCTGCCTGAAGTCTTCACTCTGGTCCTCGGACCTTCCTTGTCTTTTAGCCACCGCCATTTTGGACTCCTTTTCCCTATTCTACCTACCTAACAGTCTTAAAACTCAGAATGGCACCAGCCCCTCACCCATAGGTGCATTTTGGGATAATCTTGGCACCAAATGGTTCATACTGGGCCATAAAATGATTAACTTGAATCTTGAAGAAGGGCAGATCACTATACAAATAGTTTCATTTACACAGATTACGGGAACAATATCTGAGTATAACATACTGGTTAGTCAAGTAGGCTCTGAGCCAAGAGGTGGAACTGACAGTCTGGGGTAAATGCATAGTACATTAGCATAGCTTAAGACAAACATTTCCATAAGAAAAAGACATTGGTTATCTCTAGGTTTGACAATAGTTAACTTTAGGTGAAACCAGGTGTCTTTATGGCAACCCAGTATTTTCAGAGAAACCTCCTTTTAAATTTGTATAGAGAAGGGGGAAATATCGCTAGTTTGTTTCCTCTTGCGGCTTAAGAGAGATAAAAATGTCTGACACTTGCAGGTTATTTCCTCCTTTTGGAGACCCCTGGCCTTCCTGCCTGTTACCCTCTCATTCCCGCCCCCCCCCCTTTTTTTTTAAGGAGAATTATGTTGTCTAGGGAAAAGGGGCATCGTTTTTGTTTTATAACTGTTTTTGAGCTGACAAGGGGCATTGTCCCTAAATTGCCCAGGCAACGTATTTTCTTAATCCTCATATTGAGAATATCTGATCCAGGGGCCCCAAATAGTAGTTGGAGGAAGTTGCAGCAGTAGCAGGAGTTTGAGCAGCCATTTGGAACTTAAAAGCTTTCATGTGGCTAGAAACAAGTGTAGTTATACAGTTATAGAAGCAGGGAGCAAATAGCAAAAACAAAACAATTGGAGTTATTGTAATTAAGATAGTTGTCCACCATGGGGAACTAGTTAACGTTTCCCAAAGTGAGGCAATTGAGGCTTCAGGAGTATCTGTGGCCCCAATCATCTTGTTCATGTGTTTAGTAAAATGAGTAACATTTGTGCTCATATCAGGTATATATGTACAGCATTGGGTATGAATAATGGCACACATTCCTCCTTGTGCAGCTGTCAGAATATCTAAAGCCAATCTGTTTTGTAAAACCACCTTTTTAATTTGTGTTTGTTTAGCATTAAGAGCTGAAATAGCCTTTGGAGAATCTTGTAATGTCTGTTGAATAAAATTAGTCAAAGCATAACACTCGTAGCATAACATCTGTAGTTCGCAAAGAAGGAACAAACACTGTAGCCAAATAATCATACCAGTGAAGTACAGACCTTGTCTACCAAGTTTTAAGGTGAGATAAATTAGCAGGCTTTTTTGGAAGCTCTGAAAATATAAAGCCATGAGTAAAGGCTAGACCAAGGGTGCATCTCCCTATCCAACCAGGGAGAAGTCATGCCCATATGTAAGAGCCACATATCCAATAAGTCCCATTTGGAGCAAGCCCATGTGACTGAGATATCCAGTCCCAATTAGTGCCTGGCCAGACAAAGGGAGGACCTGAACTGGGGTTAGAAAACACGGCAATGATTACACTGCATATTTCCTGAGGCAAAAATCCCAATTGTTTCCAATCATTGTAATTAAATTGTTGGCTAACTTTTGGGGATGGCTCTGTTTGTTTCCAGCATATAGGGGCAGTAGATATTAGACATTCTTTTTCAGGAGTTAGCCGTATAACTTCATCCCATATTTGATAAATGTCAGGTAAAAAAACATTAGATCTAGACCTATTTGTCTTATGTGTAGCAAAATAGTCATTAAAACAAGTTAAAATCAAAATTAAAAGTCATATTATGTCTATAGTTTAAGTGCAACATGTTGTACCAGACTATTTTAGGGTTATTAGATGTCATCAGATGAAGAAAAGGCATCACATGATTGTTGTTGAAGGTATTTGCATACTTGGAGAAAGTCTTTTCCTTGAAGTGGAGATGTCCACCATGGGAAGCCTTCCACTGATGAAGAGGGGAGTGTTTCACAGACCCAGCAGTTAGAGATTGTGGGATGTACTGTAGGAGTTAGCCCAGGACAGGAAGGCATTGTCTTGAGGATCAAATAGCAGACTCAGGATATTTGGAGTCAGCAGAAGTAAGTTCACATAAGTTATCAGGCCCATCTGAAAAGTACAAAGTCAGACCATAGAAAGTAAAGACATAAAATGATGTCACTTAGTTTTGGTCAGGGTGCTACCTCTTAACTCGAATGTGATGTACCCACGAATCAATTTCTGGCACTTTGACAGCTGTGGAAGAAGAAAGAATAACCTGGTAAGGGCCTTCCTAGAGGGGCTCAAGGGATAGGCCCCCAGATCTCAATGTTTTTATGAGGACCTTGGTTCCTGGCTCAAATAGAGGCTTGTTTGACTCAGAGGCTGGGTCAGGAGTCATCTCCTGGAGTTCTGTTAATGTTTGTTGAAAAGCTGAGAGCTGAGTTACATAACTAGTTAATTTTAAGGCTTCAGGGTCTATAACAATATCTGTGCATAAGAAAGGCCTTCCATAAATACATTCAAAGGGGGACAGTTCGAGCCCTCATTAAAGCTATGTGTAGGATTTTAATCTAATTGTTCTGCATCTCTTGAGTTAATTTGCATAGATGTCTTTTGATAATGTCATTAGCTTTTTTAACCTTTCCTGAGGATTGGGGTCTCCAGGAACAGTGTGATATTCTATTCCTAGAGCTTTAGATACCCCCTGAGTTACAGCAGCTTTAAAGGCAGAGCCATTGTCTCTCTGAAGGCTCCATGGCAGTCCAAACCTGGGGATAATTTCATGCACTAAAATCTTTATAACCTCTTTGGCCTGTTCACTATGACAGGGATAAGCCTCAATCTATATAGTAAAAGTATCTACTCAAACTTGTAAGCAAGACTATCCATTAGCTTTTGGCATATGAGTAAAATCAACTTCCCAGTCCTCTCCAGGATACTTCCCACTTCGTTGTAATCCTGATTTTGTTAGCTTTTTAGTCTTTGGGTTATTTTTCTGACAAACTTCACAACTTTTGATATTATTTTTTAAAGTTTTTATTACATTTTTACCTTTAAACAAACGAGAAGCCATTTGGTAAACTCTCTGTTCCCAAGTGAAAACTCTGATGTAAACCCTTAAGAATTTTTCACTGAGCATTTTCAGGAATCATTAATCGTCCGTCCTTAGACTGTAACCATCTTTTATCAGTAATGTTCATTTCTCATTTTTTATATCTTTAAAATTTTTTCTCAGTATATTGTGGTTTTTCCTGTTCCCTAGGACCTGTCTAAATCAAAGGCGTCTGTAATGAAGGGGCTTTGTAAAGTGCTGCTTTTATGGCTTGACAGTCTGCCAACTGATTACTTTTGGCTACTTTACTCCCATCTCTGTTGTGCCCTTTGCAATGCATAACAGCTACTTCTTTAGGACAATATATAGCAGTTAAAAGTCTCTCGATCTCTCTGAAATGCTTAATAGGTTCTCCTGTTGCTGTTTTAAACTGTCTTTTTTTCTATATTGTAGCATGAGCGTGTAAAGTCAAATAAGCATACTTAGAATCAGTGTATATATTTACCCACTACCCTTTGTTTAACTCTAGAGCTTGGGTCAGAGCCACAAGCTCGGCTAACTGAGCACTGGTTCCCTGGGGGAGAGATTTTGTTTCTCAAACCTGTTCAGCAGTCACCACGGCGTAACCTGCTTTACGCTTTCCATCCTGAACAAAAGAACTGCCATATATAAATATTTCCATGTCAGGATTGTCTAATGGGGTATCCATTAGATCTTCCTGAGCTGCATAGTTTAAAGTTAGGAACTCGGAACAATCGTGATCAGGTGTTTCATTTTCCTTCTCAGGAAGAAAAGTGGCAGGATTTAAATTTCCACAAACTTTAAGCTTAGTTATGGGTCTTTTTAACAACAATGACTGATATTTAAGAAGCCTACTGTCTGTCATCTAAATATTAACATTAGAATTTAAGATTCTACTCACATCATGAGACAGTACAGTAAGGTTTCATCCATTAATTATTTTTAAAGCTTCAGGTGTTAATAAAGCCGCTGTCCCAATTACTCTTAGGCAGTGGGGCCACCCACGTGAAATTATGCCTTTTTTTCTTTTTCTCATATTCCCAACCATAATAGACTGAGCCAGTTGTAACAGAGTATCTAAAGACTGATTTGGTCCATACGCCCATTTTAATAGTTTAAGGCGGATATCTGGAGCCAACTGAGTGAGACATCTATCTTTTAAGATCACTTTTCCCTTGTTCCTTAAAAAACCAGTCTAATTGTAAAACAGTATTATACTTAAGAGCCCCTGCAAGTGGCCACCGTTCGCCATCCTCCAATGGATACTGTGGCCATGTAGTATCACATAGGAAGACCAGGTGGGTCTTCTTTAAGCCCTGGGGATCAAATCTATCTCAGTTTTTCAGGATACAGTTCAAAGGAGTGAGGCTGGAATTGTTAGCTCCCATCTGTAAGAGAGAAAAAAAGCGACCAGTGCCATTTTTCTACCGAAGGCGTCTCTCTCTGCTCTAGATGGAGGTGTAGACAGACTTTACACCAAAAGCTTTTCCTTCTGGTCGGTCTTAGTCTGTTCCTTACCAAGGCGCCGTCCTCGTCCCTCTCGGTTCTACCACTGAAACGGGGTGGGCATGTACCAGGGGTAGACTTGATAGCATCCCTACCTGATGTCCAGCTCTTTTCCATTAACCTTGTTTGCCTCTGATGCCACCCAGGGTGCAATCAGAGTAACCTTCCAGAATGCCTCCCAAGTTAAGACCGCTGTGGTAAACATTCGTCACCTGAGTACCTGTGCAAGACCCTGTGTATGTTCCTGACCACAATAAGACCGATACAAACATAAAACTGAGATGTTCTTTCCAAGCATCACCACACCAGTATAAGAGCCTCCTCTGGTCCACTAAAAGCCAGCGTTACCAAAGGAAAAAATCCATTGCAGTCCCAGTCTGAGTAACCTTTAACCTCAGAGACGTTCTTGGAGCTAGAGCTCCATCTAGCTTCTGAACTTTCAATTACTAGCGAGGCTAGGCGCTTTCTTGACTACCAGTCCAAGTTTGGGACCTAAGCCACAGTACACAGTAACAGTATAAATCACAAGTTCCTTGAAAGTCTATGATCAGATAGGTTAGTACTTCTAATTCCCAAGGAGTTATGAAATGGTCAAAGAGACCGAAAAGTTTGACCAAGAAAGGAGAGTTTGGTCCACACGCTTTGCCCATTTCTGGTCGGTTCCTGAAGGAGACATTGGGTGCCTCTTGGCACTGGCAGTTCGGTATAAACCCCTGACAGGTTTCTGCCATAAGCCGTATGAGATCACTGTGGAACCGCAGAGCAGGGCTCCTTACTTGCTTCACGCAGGGCATGTCATTCATTCACACAAGCACACCGTAGAGTTAGTAAAGCACAGCAGAAAACGTGTTCGCTAAGAGAGCAAAGAACTAGAGCTCCAAGCATCCTTACCTTGTCCTGAAGGATCCCGGACGAGCCCCCAAGATGAAAGGTTGTTGTTGAATTACGCAAAGACAACAGGATTCTTGGCCCCAGGAGGAGAAGAATTCAATCTGGGGCCAGAGACGAGACTTGATCGCTCAGAGCTTTTGTGTAATAAAGTTTTATTAAAGTATAAAGGAGATAGAGAAAGCTTCTGACATAGGCATCAGAAGGGGGCAGAAAAAGTACCCCCCTGCTAGTCTTCAGCTGGATGTTTTATAGTCACTAGCAGTCTGTTAATGACAGAAAGGAATGTCTTAAAATTCAGAATGGCGCCAGGCCCCTCACCCATAAGATGCATTTTGGGATAATCTTGGCACCAAATGGTTCATCCTGGGCCATAAAATGATTAACTTGAATCTTGAAGAAGGGGAGATCACCATACAAATAGTTTCGTTTACATAGATTAGGGGAACAATATCTGAGTATAACATACTGGTTTGTCAAGTAGGTCCTGAGCCAAGGGGCGGAACTGACTTGAAGAAAGAGTTTGGGGTAAATGTATAGAACATTAGCATAGCTTAAGACAAACATTTCCATAAGAAAAAGGCATTGGTTATCTCTAGGTTTGAGAATAGTTAACTTTAGGTAAAACCAGGTGTCATTATGGCAACCCAGTATTTTAAGAGAAACCTCCTTTTAAATTTGTACGGAGAAGGAAAAAATATCACTAGTTTGTCTCCTCCTGCTGCATAAGACAGATAAAAATGTCTGACACTTGCAGGCTATTTCCTCCCTTTGGAGACCCCTGGCCTTCCTGCCTGTTACCCTCTCACCCACATGGGCCGTTCTAAATTCGTCATTTGTGTCAGGTTAATCAGGAGCTTTCCTTCTGGGCCCTGGAAGGAAGACAAACCAGTGCACTCACTCACACACATTCAGAGTTTATCACAGTCCCTCCCATCTCTGTGAAGGTCCCTAACTGGTGGTCTTACTGAAGACCACAGGAGGTGATCAAGCTGCTCTTCCTTCAGGCTATGGGACCTGACTGGTTCTGTGTCCCGAGGCCTTACGTTATACTGGTTGTTACTGGTGAGTTGATCCATCCAGAGTTACTGGTTGAGTGACTGGTGAGCTTGGCTGTGCAGTCAAAAAGCCAGTCTGAAAGAGTACCCAGAAAACCATCAGGTGGCATGCCTCCTCGTTAGTCTCAGAGTTCCTCCACAACCGGGCCAAGCCATCCATCTGGCAGCTCAAGGGGCCTGTGTAGTTGAAATCTCTGCTGGGGCCTCCAGAATGTTACAGAAAAACCAAGCACCATGCTCTAGAGAGCTGGAGAATTCAGGTTTATTACACTGGTGGGCCCACAGGAGTTAACACTTCCAGCTCTGATCCCTGAACAAGGGTTACAAACTTTTCATAGATAGTGCATGATCTCAGACTATAATGGGCAGTGCTGACTGTTAATAGGCTAGTTTAAACTAGGGGGCTGGTTAGGACACAGCAGGGGGGATGCCTGACCTGTACACAAAGAAACATGGTTAAACATGATTACAGTGGTTGGGTATTGCAAAAGTAGGACAAGGGTGAGTGAAGTAAATTTCAACTCCTAGCATTGTTTTAAGTTTGCATTTTCCTGAAACTATGTAACTTATGTTACTTTGCCAGGATCAATTTGAGTTGCAAGGAGCAAGCTGAATTTGGAAAGCAGAACCAGCATGAAGTTATTTCTAGCTGGGTGTAACTTTTAATTTTCCTCTTCAGCACTAAAAGCTTAAGGTGAACAGTGCTGCTGGATTCCTGGTCTCTGAAGGAAAATATTTAACTTTGGGACCAAAGACAATCTCAGTCACTCAGAGTTTTGAGCACATTTTTATTTAAAGTGAAGTGATAGAAAAAGCTTCTGACATAGACATCAGAAGGGGATAGGGGAGTATCTATCTCACTAGTTTAAGTAGGGCCTTATATACTTCTCAACTGGCTGCTGAGAATAGATAAAAAGAATGCCTCTCTTGTAAAGTTTCCATTAGTACTTTCCGGAGGCATACATTCTGAGTTAACTTTAGCCAGGGAGATTGGGTTTCAGGCAAGTTTTCTGGGCAAGATATACTGCTGCTGCTGCTAAGTCACTTCAGTCGTGTCTGACTTTGTGTGTCCCCATAGACGATAGCCCACCAGGCTCCCCCATCCCTTGGATTCTCCAGGCAAGAACACCAGAGTAGGTTGCCATTTCCTCCTGCAATGCATGAAAAGTGAAAAGTGAAAGTGAAGTCGCTCAGTCAAGCCTGACTCTTAGCGACCCCATAGACTGCAGCCCACCAGGCTCCTCCATCCTACTGTTGTTCAAATTCTCTGGGGTTTCTCAGTACCTTTGCTGGATCCCCAGGTTGGGAAATCTGCTGTGGGGCCTAGAACTTTTGCCACAGTGTGATAACTTCTTTGGTATAATTGTTCTCTGGTTGTGGTTCACCTGCTTGGTGGCTCTCTGGTGGGCTATTGACAGCCTCTTCCAGGAGAACCACACACCATGCTTCCCAGGATTGCTGCTGCAGAACCTTTATCCCTGTGGCCACTGCTGACCCATGCGTTTGCAGGGAACACTCAAAAACTCAAAGGTAGGTCTGAGAGTTTCTTGTGGAGGTCGCTGCTCCTTTCCCTGGGTCCTAATGCACATAAGGTTTTGTTTGTACCCTCCGAGCATCTTTGGTGGGTATGAGATTTCATTTTAAAATATGATTGCTCCTCCTCTCCTCCAGTATTGTGGTGGCTTCACTTTTGCCCTTGGACATGGGATATCTTTTTTTTTTTTTTTTGGTGGGTTCCAATATTCTCCTATTGATGGTTGCTCTAGGTGGTTCTCTGAGGAGGCCTTAGTGCTGAGAAAAGAAGAGAAGTGAAAGGCAAAGAAGAAATGAAAAGATATGCCCATCTGCTTGGCCTGCCAAAGAATAGCAAGAAGAGGAAAGAAAGCCTTTTTAAGTGAACAATACAAAAATATAGAGGAAAACAATAGAATGGGAAAGACTAAAGACCTCCTCAAGAAAATTTGAACTATCAAGGGAATGTTTCATGCAATGATGGGCACAATAAAGGCCAGAAATGGTTTGGACCTAACAGAAGAAGATTAAGAAGAGGTGGCAAGAATACACAGATCAGATCAGATCAGATCAGTCGCTCAGTCGTGTCCGACTCTTTGCGACCCCATGAACAGCAGCACGCCAGGCCTCCCTATCCATCACCAACTCCTGGAGTTCACTCAGACTTACGATCATCGAGTCAGTGATGCGATCCAGACATCTCATCCTCTGTCGTCCCCTTCTCCTCCTGCCCCCAATCCCTCCAGCATCAGAGTCTTTTCCAATGAGTCAACTCTTCACATGAGGTGGCCAAAGTACTGGAGTTTCAGCTTTAGCATCATTCCTTCCAAAGAAATCTCAGGGCTGATCTCTTTCAGAATGGACTGATTGGATCTCCTTGCAGTCCAAGGGACTCTCAAGAGTCTTCTCCAACACCACAGTTCAAAAGCATCAATTCTTTGGTGCTCAGCCTTCTTCACAGTCCAACTCTCACATCCATACATGACCACAGGAAAAACCATAACCTTGACTAGCCAGACCTTTGTTGGCAAAGTAATGTCTCCGCTTTTCGATATGCTATCTAGGTTGGTCATAACTTTCCTTCCAAGGAGTAACCATCTTTTAATTTCATGGCTGCAGTCACCATCTGTAGTGATTTTGGAGCCCAGAAAAATAAAGTCTGACACTGTTTCCACTGTTTCCCCATCTATTTCCCATGAAGTGGTGGGACCGGATGCCATGATCTTCGTTTTCTGAATGTTGAGCTTTAAGCTAACTTTTTCACTCTCCACTTTCACTTTCATCAAGAGGCTTTTTAGTTCCTCTTCACTTTCTGCCATACGGATGGTGTCATCTGCATATCTGAGATTATTGATATTTCTCCCGGCAATCTTGATTCCAGCTTGTGTTTCTTCCAGTCCAGCGTTTCTCATGATGTACTCTGCATAGAAGTTAAATAAACAGGGTGACAATATACAGCCTTGACGAACGTTTTTTCCTATTTGGAACCAGTCTGTTGTTCCATGTCCAGTTCTAACTGCTGCTTCCTGACCTGTATACAAATTTCTCAAGAGGCCGATCAGGAGGTCTGGTATTCCCATCTCTTTCAGAATTTTCCACAGTTTATTGTGATCTACACAGTCAAAGGCTTTGGCATAGTCAATAAAGCAGAAATAGATACTTTTCTGGAACTCTCTTGCTTTTCCATGATCCAGCAGATGTTGGCAATTTGATCTGTGGTGCCTCTGCCTTTTCTAAAACCAGCTTGAACATCAGGAAATTCACGGTTCACATATTGCTGAAGCCTGGCTTGGAGAATTTTGAGCATTACTTTACTAGCGTGTAAGATGAGTGCAATTGTGCGGTAGTTGGAGCGTTCTTTGGCATTGCCTTTCTTTGGGGTTGGAATGAAAACTGGCCTTTTCCAGTCCTGTGACCACTGCTGAGTTTTCCAAATTTGCTGGCATATTGAGTGCAGCACTTTCACAGCATCATCTTTCAGGATTTGAAATAGCTCAACTGGAGTTCCATCACCTCCACTAGCTTTGTTTGTAGTGATGCTTTCTAAGGCCCACTTGACTTCGCATTCCAGGATGTCTGGCCCTAGGTCAGTGATCACATCATCATGATTAACTGGGTCGTGAAGATCTTTTTTGTACAGCTATTCTGTGTATTATTGCCATCTTTTCTTAATATCTTCTGCTTCTGTTAGGTCCATACCATTTCTGTCCTTTATCAAGCTCATCTTTGCATGAAATGTTCCTTTGGTATCTCTGATTTTCTTGAAGAGATCCCTAGTCTTTCCCATTCTTTTGTTTTCCTCTATTTCTTTGTATTGATCACTGAAGAAGGCTTTCTTATCTCTTCTTGCTTTCACTTTCATCAAGAGGCTTTTGAGTTCCTCTTCACTTTCTGCCGTAAGGGTGGTGTCATCTGCATATCTGAAGTTATTCATATTTCTCCCAGCAATCTTGATTCCAGCTTGTGCTTCTTCCAGCCCAGCATTTCTCATGATGTAATCTGCATATAAGTTAAATAAGCAGGGTGACAATATACAGCCTTGACGTACTCCTTTTCCTCTTTGGAACCAGTCTATTGTTCCATGTTCAGTTCTAACTGTTGCTTCCTGACCTGTATACAGGTTTGTCAAGAGGCAGATCAGGTGGTCTGGTATTCCCATTCTCTTTCATAATTTTCCATGGTTTATTGTGATCCACACAGTCAAAGGCTTTGGCATAGTCAATGAAGCAGAAGTAGATGTTTTTCTGGAACTCTCTTGCTTTTTTAATGACCCAGTGGATGTTGGCAATTTGATCTTGGTTCCTCTGCCTTTTCTAAATCTAGCTTAAACATCTGGAAGTTCTCAGCTCACATATTGTTGAAGCCTACATCATGTGAAATACCTGGCTGGATGACTCAACAAGCTACATTCAAGATTGCTTGGAAAAATATCAACAACCTCAGATATGTAGATGATCCCATTCTACTGACAGAAATGAAGAGAAATAAACTGTCTCTTACCTGAAAGAGGAAAGTGAAAAAATTGGCTTAAAAGTCACTAATTAAAAAATGAAGATTATGGCATCCAGTAGCATCAGTTCATGTCAAGTAGAGGGGAAGAAATGGAAGCAGTGACAGATTTTTTTTTCTTGGGCTCAAAAATCACTGAAGATGGTGACTGCGGCCACAAAATTAAGACAGGTGCTCCTTTGAAGGAAAGCTATGATAAACCTAGATAGGGTGTTAAAAAGCAAAGGCATCACTTTCCCAAAACAGGTCCATGTAGTCAAAGTTTTGTTCTTTCCAGTAGTTTTGTATGAATGCAAGAGTTGGAATATAAAGAATGCTGAATGCTGAAGAACTGATGCTTTTGAATTGTGGTAGTGGAGAAGAATCTTGAGAGTCCTTTGGAGTCTAAGGAAATCAAACAAGTCCTAAAGGAAATCAACCCTGAATATTTACTGGAAGGACTGATGCTGAAGCTGAAACTCCAGTTCTTTGGCAACCTGATGGGAAGAGCTGATTCATTGGAAAACCCTGATGCTGAGAAAGAATTAAGGCAGGAGAGAAGGGGGTGGCAGAGGATGAGATAGATAACATCACTGACTCAATGAATATTTGTCACTGAATCTGAACAAATTCTGGGAGACAGTGCATTTGTCACTGAATCTGAACAAACTCTGGGAGACAGTGAAGGACAGGGAGCCTGGTGTGCTGTACCCCATGGCATTGTAGAGTCATAATGACTTAGCAACTGAAGAACAAAAACAATAATGATAAAGGTATTAAAAATTCTGAGGAATATATAATCATTCAAGTAAAGAAGAGTAAGGGAAATTCAGTAGAAATACATCAGAGAAAGTAACTAAACACCTACTGTAAACTATAGAGTTAGTATAGTCAGTACTTGTCAAATAATAACAAGTATGCATACATATGTGCAAAACAGTAGGGTTTCCAGAGTTCCTCACTAAATGTGTTATAATGTATTGATTGGGCTATCTGTAAATTGTCCTAAAGCATTAAGTCAAAAATTAAATATAAGTTGTCTCAGTTTAGTTCAGTTGCTCAGCCGTGTCTGACTCCCTGTGACCCCATGAACTGCAACACGCTAGGCCTCCCTGTCCATCACCAAATGCCGGAGTCCACCCAAACCCATGTCCATTTCATTGAATCGGTGATGCTATCCAACCGTCTCATCCTCTGTCGTTCCCTACTTCTCCTGCCCTCCATCTTTCCCAGCATCAGGGTCTTTCCAAATGAGTCAGCTCTTTGCATCAGGTGGCCAAAGTATCAGAGTTTCAGCTTCAAAATCAGTCCTTCCAAAGAACACCCAAGACTGATCTCCCTTAGGATGAATTGGTTGGATCTCCTTGCAGTCCAAGGGACTCTTAAGAGTCTTCTTCAATACCACAGTTCAAAAGCATCAATTTTGGTGCTCAGTTTTCTTTAGAGTCCAACTCTCACATCCATATATGACCACTGGGAAAACCATAGCCTTGACTAGACAGACCTTTGTTGGCAAAGTAATGTTTCTGCTTTTCAGTATGCTATGTTATGATTTTTTTTAATTATTTAATTTTGGTTGTGCTGTGTCTTCATTGCTGCATCATGCTCTCTTAAGTCACACTACTACTCTTCCTTTTGGTGCATGCGCTTCTTATTGGGTATCTTCTCTTGTTGCTGACTACAGGCTCTAGGTGCATAGGCTTCAGTAGCTGTGGCATGAATGGCACCCCACTCCAGTACTCTTGCCTGGAGAATCCCATGGACGGAGGAGCCTCGAAGGCTGCAGTCATGGGGTCGCTGGGGGTCAGACACAACTGAGCGACTTCACTTTCGCTTTTCACTTTCATGCATTGGAGAAGGAAATGGCAACCCATTCCAGTGTTCTTGCCTGGAGAATCCCAGGGACGGCGGAGCCTGGTGGGCTGCCGTCTATGGGATGGCACAGAGTCAGACACGACTGAAGTGACGCAGCAGCAGCAGCAGCAGCAGCAGCAGCAGCAGCAGCAGTAGCAGCTGTGGCATGCTATCTCAGTAGCTGTGCCTCATGGGCCAAAAGCATTTAGGCTCAATAGTTGTGACACACTGGCTTTAGTTGCTCAGAGGCCTGTGGAATTGTCCCCAACGAAGGATGGAACCATTTCCTCAGCACTGGCAGGCAGACTCATATCTTCCAGTGTGCCACAAGAGAAGCCCTAGCTTGTCTATTTTAGATCAAGAGATATTTATTACCCTAAGCAAAATCAGGTTTCTTAAAAGAGTGAAGTCGCTCACTCGTGTCTGACTCTTTGCGAACCCATGGACTGTAGCCTGCCAGGCTCCTCTGGCCATGGAATTTTCCAGACAAGAGTACTGAAGCGGGATGTCCTTTCCTTCTCCAGAGGCTCTTCCCAACCCAGGGATTGAACCCAGATTTCCTGCATTGCAGGCAGACTCTTTACCATCTGAGCCACCATGGAAACCCTAGTATTTTTCTATCATTCATGAGTGGATTCATGCACATTCATGAGTGGATTCATGCACATTCATGAGTGTACAGCTGTAAAAAAATCTGTCACATGAAATACTATGAAATTAGCCTTTTGAAAAGAGTAGTTTCAGAAGTCTAGTTTTTCTTGTAATTTCTCACTGATTTACTCACAACGAAGAAAAAATAAGAATAAAGTTATGTTACATTTTGTTTTTAAAGGCTGACCTCATCTTGAAACTGTAATGACCAAAACCATTCTTTCGCCTAAGGCTGGTCATAAGCAGCTCTGATTACTGCTCCACTTGGAGATTCTTGCAGCACACTAAAAAGTAATTATGTGTGGAGTTTCACTCAGTCTGGGTTAGTTAGTGGGTTGAAGTCTTAGGGTCCTTATTTCTTTCTCTTAGAACGCGGCTGAGAGGCAACAGGGCAGGAAGAGTTCAGGGCGCAGCGTCATGATTTCCCAGAAATCCTAAAAGTCTCTTCTGCGAGCGTAAGTTCAGTGCCCTGTAGTTGTTAAAGATAGTATCAACCAGCGAGGTCCGAGAACATAAAGCCTCGCGCTGCGGAGCAGGTAAAGGAGTTGTATATACCCTTAAGGTGTACCAACGTCGTCCGCAGTGTTTTCCTGATCTCACCTTTCCCCTCATTGCCTCCTTTGGTTATTATGTGTGCTCCGAAAGTAATGAGACCCGCACCTTCCTTTTGCTACAAGGGTGTATGCAATTCGCACAACCAAACTTTTTGCTGTATCTGGTGTCTTCCCTTTCCCCGACTGACGGGTCCATTATCCAATTACTGGCGGGACTTTCCGCCCCTTCCTGTCCCTGGTTGGGGTCGGCCTTGGGTATCCAGCAAGTTCAGCAGAGCCGCGACTGACGTAGGTCAACAAAGGTCACGTGAGAAGAATACTTCGCTTCAATTGGCGGCGCCTGGATGAGGGGGTGCGGGCGTCACGGCGACTTGGGGTTCGCCCTTTGACACGATTACAACAACTTTGTGCTGGTGGCTGGTGAAGTTTGTGATTCTACGAAATTCTTCCATTACAGCGAAGTTCCGCCTTATCTGTTGTCTCCGCGAACCCGGTGATGTGATTCTGGTAGCCGAACTTCATATCCGCGTATCTGCTGCTTTTGCTAACCTTGGGGTTTTTCGTCACTGTGCGTCGCTTTGGAGGAGGCAGCGGCGATAAAGTTGGTTTGCCAGTTTCTCGCCGCTAGTGCGTCTTTTCCAGCTTAGACTGGGAGTTGGTAGGTTTCAGCTTTGGGAGTTTTGCGTTGGTTGCATTTACATGAAATCCTGCGGAGTGTCGCTCGCTGCAGCCGCCCCTGCTTTCAGTGATGAGGAAAAGAAAATGGCGGCGGGAAAACCGAGAAGCAAGACTAAGGAAGGGACATTAAGCTTGACAGCCGAGGAGAGGGAGGAGCTCAGCGGATTGGACAGGTAAGGACCACCGTCATTCTCCTAACTGCCTCGGCACCGACTGGAACCGGCCTTTGAGGACAGCGGACCTCAGGGTGCCTGCGGGGGCGGCCCCCTGGAAGCGGTGGCTTCTACTGAAGCCTCGGGATCTGGAACGGGCAGGCCGTGTAGATTTACCCCAGCGTTAACAAGTGTTCTGTATTTCTTCTCATAGCCTTCTCTTTGGGTTCCTGAACCTTCACGAAGATGGCGCCAAGACTGAGACCCTGTTGCTCAAGGTAAGGCAATCATGAGTGAACTTGACCGTCACTAGATCGTTAATATGTACAGTTTTTAAAATTTCAGACATATATCACTTAGACTTTTTTGGGGGGCGGGGGAGTTATTTCTCTGGCGTCTAATTTTAACTTCGTTTTAAGCTTTCTTATATGCTGTTCTCGGAAAGTGAGACTTGCAGTACCTGACAGCAGTGAAGAGTTAAAACTCGGTATTTCATAGGTGTACAGATCTTTATGTGTTTTACCAGAAGTTAAGTGATTTGTCTACTTCTTTGGGTCTAGCCATTAAGAAATATTACCGTAAATGCAGTTTTACGATCGTGTTGTTTCTGGAGCCTAGTTTCTTGTGTGAAGGAGACCAGAGAGCTTTGGCTGTTTGCGTAAAAGTTGTTGGCACTGTCATTTAGTTAATGGCTGCCCCTGTCGGCCAAGATGGCGGGAAATGGTGCAGAAATGACTCTGCGAGCTTCGAGAGAGGCTGTAGATATAAACAGGGAAATACTAGCAAGGAGTATGCCTTTGTCTCAGCTCCTGTAGCTCGATAGTACTGAACAAAAATTAAGCATTATTATCTAAAAGTATAGTTCTTTTATTGTTACAAAGCTGCATAGCAGCATTGATAAACACTGAATATACTTATCAACCCTAAGCACGTTAAATGAACCTTATTCATCTAATTTTATGATTGTACAAAGGCCCTGTAGTTTTTAAGCCTCTCGTTTTCTGTCTCCTGAGCAAAATCTGGTTAAAATATATTCTCCTGTCTGAAAGCTGGACATTTTGTACAAATCTTACTTCCATTAGTTTCTTTTTTTTAGATAAAATTGGTCACAGACACGACTGAGCAACTTCACTTTCACTTCCTTCAATTATTAATTATCAAGGTGAATTTCTCTGTAATGCAGTTGGGAAGGAAATGTTATGTGATTTTTATTTTTAAAGTGTTTTTCCTGACATGATTCTCATCTTTAGTTTGAGTTTGTGTAGTTGAGTTTCTTTTCCCCGTAATCTCCCTTTTTTCATTGTCTCCTTGGCAAAGAGTGACCACCAACTGAACTGTAATAATTTTTTCACTAAATTCAGTTGATTTGCTAGAACATAAACTTTTATCATGTATGTGAAAATTGTTGTGTTAAAATTATAACTGGCAAAATAGTGACTAAATCTAATAAGATGTAAGTGACCATGATTGTTGTTATTAGTTTCAAGAAATTGAATACTTTCAAAGTTGCCCCAATAAACTGAAAAAATTTTGACTTTAAGGGGATGTTATATTGTAGAGTTGATCTTTTAACTTGGGTCAGTGAGATTGAGAATGTGCTATGCTGTGCTGAAGTTGAGCATACTAATGATAATTTGAAAAAGAATGGGCAAATGTGTTACTCCAGTTGTGATAATTAAAAAGATACCGTGATTTTTGATTTCTTATTTGTTTATAAATTTAAATTCCAAATATATGAATTCAGATAAATTCTCAGTTGATAGTATTCAGTGTTGGGGATTTGATATTTGTTTACAATGTGATGCAGTATTGGTTTTAAATTTTAAGGAAATCTCTTTAATTGGGACTTCCTTGGTGACTCAGGAGACAGTAAAAGTGTCTGCCTACGATGCGGGAGACCCAGTTCGTTCCCTGAGTTGGGAAGATCCCCTGGAGAAGGAAATGGCAGCCCACTCCAGTATTCTTGCCTGGAAAATCCCATGGACAGAGGCGCCTGGCAAGCTATAGTTTATGGGGTCGCAAAAAGCCGGACACGAGTGAGCAACTTCACTTTCACTTCTTTCAATTATTAATTATGAAGGTGAGCATGTCTCTATAATTACAGTAATTTTCCAATAATGAGAAGGCTTGAACTTTCATTATGTAGAATTGTAGCTTTGTAAAACACGGAGTGATGTTATTTTATTAACAGTTACAAATGTTTTCAGTGAAATGGAAATTAATTTTGTTAACATTTAGCTTTGAGACTTGTGAATTCCTTTCTTCTAGGTCAAGACTCATTAACCTTAATATTAGTCACTTAAGTGCAGTGAAATATTCTGGGTTGTGTTAGCAATCTCATGGATTCACCTCTCCCTACTTTTCCAAGCTTTATTGAATTATATTTGGCATAAAGTAAAACTGCTAGGATTTAACATGCACAATTCCTTCAAACCTGTGTTTGAAGTCTCTTCTCATCAGGAGTGCTTGCTTTCAATGGTTAGTTTCTCTGTTTCTGAAAAAAATTTTTTTAAGTATAATGTTGCTTATGGGCCATTAGAATTGTTATAATCATAGACTCTTAAGGCTGTCTAGTAAAAGAACTTTTGAAGGATTGCCATATAATACACATTGTTGGAAATTTTAGATTTAAAGTGAAGTGAAGTTGCTCAGTCTTGTCTAACTCTGCAACCCAATGGCCTGTAGACTGCCAGGCTTCTCCGTCCATGAAATTCTCCAGGCAAGAAAACTTGGAATGGGATGGCATTTCCTTCTCCAGAGGATCTTTCTGGCCCACGGATCAAACCTGGATCTAGAGCACAGTACCATCTGAGTTAGATTCAAAATAAGCTGTAAACAGCTAGATGTTACCTAATCAAAGGTTTTGAACTGTCACATGACCTTAACTAGGTTACAGGTTTTTAAAAAATAATTAATTCATTAGGCTTCTCAGGGTCGGGACCTAGTTCCCTGAGAAGGGAGGGATCCCTGGCCTGGTGCCTTGTTGAGTTCCAAGTCTTAACCACAGAACCACCAGGGAAATCCCTCAACTTTTTAAAAATTACAGTGTATTTTAACTGATTAAAGAGGCCTTTTAACAGAAATTATCAGTAGTGATTTGCCTTGCAGTTTAGAAAATGTTTTGATTTTTTTGTTAGGTAAGAATAGAATTGAAATAGAATTGTTCGCTGAAATAAAAAAAGCAGAAGATGAGATCTGTGAGTCTCAGGTTTGTTTAGGGAGTTACTGAGGACTGCAGCCTGGGAGACAGCCTGTCAGATTGTTCTGAGGAACTCCTTAGCCTAGGTAAGAGGTAAGTCAGTATATAAACTTGGTAGAAGATTTACAGCTGTTCACCAGCATGCATGCATTCTGTATTGTTTGAATCCTGTCTGACTCTTTGCCACCCCATGGACTGCAGCCCACCAGACGACTCCGTCCATGGGATTCTCCAGACAGGAGTTACTGGAGTATGTTGCCATTCCCTTTTCCAGGGAATGGTTATCGTAATTATTTTAGTGCTTTTTAAAGTATGGGAATGTGCAGGAACTTGCATCTTTATAAAAATTTTTTCCCAAAGATAGGTTAATTGTCTGAAAACATGATCAGTCAGTTATTCCCAAGCAGAGTACCTCTCTCTTTTTCTCCACCCTGAGCTTCTTTCAGTATATGTTAAAGTCGATAGCTGCCATGGCTAGTGACTCAGTCTTTGTAGAGCCAGATGACAAGTGATATTTTTAGTTTATAGACTATCACTAATATGGTACTCCTTTAAAGTAATGCTGGAGGTCTGGGAATATATTGCTACTGTTTATTTAGAGGTATCTTTGTAAATATTTACTCTTACATGCAAAATATTATCAAAACTTTGGGTTTGGGGTGTTTTTTTGGGTAATTACCTCGGTCAAGAAGACCCCCTGGAGAAGGAAATGGCAACTAACTCCGTTATTCTTGCTGGCAAATCCCCATAGAGAGAGGAGCCTGGTAGGCTGTAGTCCATAGGGTTGCAAAGAGCTGGACATGACTTAGCAACTAAACAATATTAATCATTAAAGAGGTTAAGGAAGTTGTAGTTTGTCTACTGTTCACTGATGTGTACTTTTTTGCCTCGAGGGATAGTTTTAGAATAGTTATTATTTAAATGTTTTTGAGAAATGGAAATAATTTAGAACTGATTCTAGATTTGATCTGCTTATATGTAGTTGGTGATGGACAGGGAAGCCTGGCACATTGGAGTCCATGGGGTCACAAAGAGTCGGCACACGACTGAATGAAAACTGAACTGAACTGATATGGATAAAAATTTATTAATATGGTTTCAGAAATGGTGTTTTTGTACTGTAATCTTTCAGTGGTGATATTTAAAGTATCCTTTTATATATTTCCTATTAACTGACATTTAAGCAAAGCCTTTGATTGTGTGGATCACAATAAACTGTGGAGAATTCTGAAAGAGATGGGAATACCAGACCACCTGACCTGCCTCTTGAGAAACCTATATGCAGGTCAGAAAGCAACAGTGAGAACTGGACATGGAACAACAGACTGGTTCCAAATAGGAAAAGGAGTACGTTAAGGCTGTATATTGTCACCCTCACACATTTAATTTAATTCTCATGATGTACTCTGCATTTAATTTATATGCAGAGTACATTATGAGAAATGCTGGGCTGGAAGAAGCACAAGCTGGAATCAAGACTGCCAGGAGAAATATCAATAACCTCTGATATGCAGATGACACCACCCGTATGGCAGAAAGTGAAGAGGAACTAAAAAGCCTCTTGATGAAAGTGAAAGAGGAGAGTGAAAAAGTTGGCTTAAAGCTCAACATTCAGAAAACGAAGATCATGGCATCCGGTCCCATCACTTCATGGGAAATAGATGGGGAAACAGTGGAAACAGTGTCAGACTTTATTTTTGGGGGCTCCAAAATCACTGCAGATGGTGACTGCAGCCATGAAATTAAAAGACACTTACTCCTTGGAAGGAAAGTTATGACCAACCGAGACAGCATATTGAAAAGCAGAGACGTTACTTTGCCAACAAAGGTATATCTAGTCAAGGCTGTGGTTTTTCCAGTGGTCATGTATGGATGTGAGAGTTGGACTGTGAAGAAAGCTGAGCACCGAAGAATTGATGCTTTTGAACTATGGTGTTGGAGGAGACTCTTGAGAGTCCCTTGGACTGCAAGGAGATCCATCCAGTCCATTCTAAAGGAGATCAGTCCTGAGTGTTCTTTGGAAGGAATGATGCTAAAGCTGAAAGTCCAGTACTTTGGCCACCTTGGAAAAGACTCTGATGCTGGGAGGGATTGGGGGCAGGAGGAGAAGGGGACGACAGAGATGAGGTGGCTGGATGGCATCACCAACTCAATGGATGTGAGTCTGAATGAACTCTGGGAGTTGGTGATGGACAAGGAGGCCTGGTGTGCTGCAATTCATGGTGTCGCAAAGATTCGGACACAACTGAGTGAACTGAACTGAACTGAAATGGAAACTTTCTTAGATTTGAAAGAGATCCTTTTTAAAAACTGAAATAGCTATTTTAAAAATCTAACTAAGTGGGAAACATTTGGTATTCATTATTGAGGTATGATAGGAATTGTGACTTGGGTCAAAGTGAAGTTTTAGCAGTTGGCCAATTATGGAGTCTTCTTCCTATTTGGAACCAGTCTGTTTCCATGTCCAGTTCTAACTGTTGCTTCCTGACCTGCATACAGGTTTCTCAAGAGGCAATTCAGGTGGTCTGGTATTCCCATCTCTTTCAGAGTTTTCCACAGTTTATTGTGATCCACCCAGTCAAAGGCTTTAGCATAGTCAATAAAGCAGAAATAGATGTTTTTCTGAAACTGTCTTGCTTTTTTGATGTTCCAGTGGTTGTTGGCAATTTGATTTCTGGTTCCTCTGCCTTTTCTGAAACCAGCTTGAATGTGTGAAAGTTCACAGTTCATATACTGCCGAAGCCTGGCTTGGAGAATTTTGAGCATTACTTTACTATTGTGTAAGATGAGTACAATTGTGCAGTAGTTTGAGCATTCTTTGACATCATCTTTCTTAGGGATTGGAATGAATACTGACCTTTTCCAGTCCTGTGGCCTTTGCTGAGTTTTTTTAGCAGGGGGCTCCAGAATCACTGCAGATGGTAACAGCAGTCATGAAATTAAAAAACGCTTACTACTTGGAAAGAAAGTTACGACCAACCTAGACAGCATATTAAAAAGCAGAGACATTACTTTGCCAACAAAGGTCCATCTAGTCAAGGCTGTGATTTTTCCAGTAATTATGTATGGATGTGAGAGTTTGACTATAAAGAAAGCTGAGCAGTGAAGAATTGATGCTTTTGAACCATGGTGTTGTAGAAGACTCTTGAGAAACCCTTGGACTGCAAGGGGATCCAACCAGTCCATTCTAAAGGACATCAGTCCTGAGTGTTCATTGGAAGGACTAATGTTGAAGCTGAAACTCCAATACTTTGGCCATCTGATGCGAACAGCTGTCTCATTTGAAAAGACCCTAATGCTGGGGAAGATTGAGGGCAGGAGGAAAAGGGGACAACGGAGGATGAGATTGTTGGATGGCATCACTGTTTGGGTGGACTCCGGCAGTTGGTGATGGACAAGGAGGCCTGGTGTGCTGTGGTTCATGGTGTCGCAAAGAGTCGGACATGACTGAGCGACTGAACTGAACTGAATTATGGAATCAATGTAGACTTCTTAAATTTATTTTTGGCTGCACTGGATCTTTGTTGCTGCTTAAGAGCTTTCTCTAGTCGCAGAAAGCAGAGGCTACTCTGTAGTTGTGGTGCTCAGGCCTCTTATTGCAGTGGCTTCTTGTTATGAAGCCCACACTGTAGGCTTATGGGCTTTAGAAGTTGCAGCGTATGGGCTCAGTAGTTGTGGTACAGGAGTTTAATTGCTTGACAGCATGTGGAATCTAATGGACCAGGAATCAGACCCATGTTCCCTGCATTGGTAGGTTGGATTCTTCTCCACAATACCACCAGGGAAGTCCCTGTTCCATGATTTTTTTTTTTTTTTGAATTGCAGCTCATGATGCTTTGAGCTGTTTGAACTCATGCTAAAATGATCCTAATATTTTTAAAATCAGGTATCCAGAGAGCTAATTTATGTTAAGAAAACCATTAACATTGAGTTGAAATTAACACCTATCTGCCCATGTTTTTAGATGGTGTTTTTGTTTGGTTTTTTTTTTTTGACAATTCTCTGGGCTTTCAGGATCTCAGTTTCCCCAAACAGGGATTGAACTCAGGCCAAGGTAATTCTAACTGCTGGACTACCAGGAAATTCCCTGTAGATTGTTGTTAAGGTAGGCTAATGATTGCTCTGTTTGAACGTGCACTGAATTTTCAAAGGATTGGCTTATAAATTGAGATAATAAATCAGAGTGATAAAAACTTAACTGTGATAAGTGCAAGAATTTTTTAATGTATAGAAATAGCACAGATGTCTGCCTGCTATTTGAGGAAAAATTCATTTCTGCTCTCCCTTTCTAGTTTCTTGGCTGAAACCCCTCTGTGGTAAAGTGAATTTGCAGGAGAGAAATGGAATTTAATAACATGTTTACCTGTTGTCTCTGATCTTAGAGAGCCAACAGTGAGCGATGGTGAGATCTTACTCCTTTGCCCAGGAATTGAACCTGGGTAGCTTGGATAAAATCTAGGAATCCTAGTCATCAAGGGGCTAAAGGCTAGAACCTAATTTTCCCTGTTCTTTGTCCCCAGTGAAAAGTGCATTTATCATGGAGGCAGAAACTGTAAAGGTAGGTACAGTTTATTATTAGGGACATAGCACAACAACAAGTGGGAGATCATGTGGAGAAATTGTTTAGTTGAGAGCAAGGCAGAGATGCACAACCTAAGGGAAAGGGTATGGTGTCGCCCTTGGTGAGGAGGTGCACACTGAAGGAACATTAAGTCATTTATATAAGGCAGTTCTGCTGGGTCTTTGTGTTCCTTCAGGCCAGTTATCTGGTTTCTTTTTCCATACCTGACTTACTATGGGACCCTCCCCTGGGGTGTGCATGCATCCCTGAACCAAGATGGGATCTCCCAAGATGGGAAGAGCAAGACCGTTTATGGCCTGGAGTTATCCCTTGACTTTTCTGCACATGTGTTATGTTTTCCTTATTTTGTACTTTGAAGGGCCTTTGCTTCTCTTTGTCCTTGCCATACTTATTCTCTTGAAGTGTTAAAAAGAGAGAAAGACTTGCTGTCTACCCTGTTTGTTTTGTTATTGCTATTTCCAAGAGCAAATACGGGTCTGGTTGTAAATTCCTCAGTTACAACCTACCTGTCTCTTATCTCAGGAAATGCAAAGAGGGGGTTGGCTGATTTTAAATGTCCAGTCTGGAGTCTCTCCATCTTCTGCCTTATAGCCATGAGACATAGCTTGGAAAGTTGAATTCAGTTCACTTAAGTTCAGTTGCTCAGTCATGTCCAACTGTTCGCAACCACATGAATCGCAGCATGCCAGGCCTCCCTGTCCACCACCATCCAGGAGTTCACTCAGACTCACATCCATCGAGTCGGTGATGCCATCTAGCCATCTCATCCTCTGTCATCCCCTTCTCCTCCTGCCCCCAACCCCTCCCAGCATCAGAGTCTTTTCCAATGACTCAGCTCTTGGTATGAGGTGGCCAAAGTATTGGAGTTTCAGCTTTAGCACTAGTCCTTCCAAAGAACACCCAGGACTGATCTCCTTTAGAATGGACTGGTTGGATCTCCTTGCATTCCAAGGGACTCTCAAGAGTCTCCTCCAACACCGTAGTTCAAAAGCATCAATTCTTTGGCGCTCAGCTTTCTTCACAGTCCAACTCTCACATCCATACATGACCACCGGTAAAACTATAGCCTTGACTAGATGGACCTTTGTTGGCAAAGTTAATGTCTCTGCTTTTTAATATGCTATCTAGGTTGGTCATAACTTTACTTCCAAGGAGTAAGCGTCTTTTAGTTTCATGGCTACAATCACCATCTGCAGTGATTTTGGAGCCTAAAACAAAGTCTGACACTGTTTCCCCATCTATTTCCCATGAAGTGATGGGACCAGATGCCATGATCTTTGTTTTCTGAATGTTGAGCTTTAAGCCAACTTTTTCATTCTCCTCTTTCACTTTCATCAAGAGGCTTTTTAGTTCCTCTTCAAAATGGGCCAAGCATAAATACCATTTACTGTTTAAGGCATGTGAGATGTTGAGGGTGGGAGGCAAGTTAACAGTTTAAAGGGTAACTGAGGTTAAGGTTGTTATGCATATTTAATTCTGGGTTTCTTTCCATCTTGTAATTGAGAGTCCTCCATTTTTTCTGCTATCAAAAGGAGATCTTCTAAGAATGTTGTTTTCCTGTGTAAGTATCCCTTACATTTACAACTGACAACTTATATCCCGTTTTCAGAAATACTCTTGTCTGTGAAATTAAAAGATGCTTACTCCTTGGAAGGAAAGTTATGACCAACCTAGATAGCATATTAAAAAGCAGAGACATTACTTTGCCAACAAAGGTACATCTAGTCAAGGCTATGGTTTTTCCAGTGGTCATGTATGGATGTGATTGTTGGACTGTGAAGAAAGCTGAGTGCCGAAGAATTGATGCTTTTGAACTGTGGTGTTGGAGGAGACTCTTGAGAGTCCCTTGGACTGCAAGGAGATCCAACCAGTCCATTCTAAAGGAGATCAGCCCTGAGATTTCTTTAGAAGGAATGATGCTAAAGCTGAAAGTCCAGTACTTTGGCCACCTCATGCGAAGAGTTGACTCACTGGAAAAGACCCTGATGCTAGGAGTGATTGGGGCAGGAGGAGAAGGGGATGCCAGAGGATGAGATGGCTGGATGGCATCACCAACTCGATGGATGTGAGTTTAAGTGAACTCCGGGAGTTGGTGATGGACAGAGGCCTGGCGTGCTATGATTCATGGGGTCGCAAAGAGTCGGACACGACTGAGCGACTGAATTGAACTGAACTGATGACTTGTCTAGAGTTTCATTTCAGAATAATCCTGTCTATGCCCAAGTGCCATTTTCTGCCACCTTGGAGAAGGTGAAGGCAGCTCACTTCAGTATTTCTTGCCAGGACAATCCTGTGGATGGAGGAGCCTGATGGGTTGCAGTCTGTGGGGGTTGCAAAGAGTTGGACGTTACTGAGCGACTGAGTGCCCACATTCTGCTACGTTTCATTATTTTGAGCTTGTCCCCAGAATGTCAGTGAAGAAGGAAATAAAGTGCTGTTAAAGTTTACAGTAAAGATCAGCTTAACAAATTAAAAGTTTGGGTAGTTTTTTCTTAGTAAGATATTGTTTTTTGGGGATTGTTTTCTTGATTTAGAGCATCATCATGCACTTTTTAATACTAATTTAAAAAGCATGATTTTAAAATTAAGATTTTAGCTCTTAGAAGCATAAAACATACTTTATTCTAGACTCTGTTCCTCTTTGGTCTTATTTGGTAGTAATATTTACCATAGTTTCTTACCTTGCACTTTTTAAATGTGTACTCATTGGTCAGTTTAAGAAATTCTCTGATAAGAGTTTTGGAAAAGATACTTAGTAATATTTATTAATGGTCATCTTGGACGTACATTAAAAACTTAGGGCTGTTTTATGATCCTGTATCTGCACCCCGTTTTATTCTTAACAAGCGCATATCTAACTATAAAAATGCACCTTAAATACTGTGTTAGTGGGTGCACAGGAATATAGATTTTATACCTAGAAATGGCTCTTCTGAGTTTTCTGAGTTTAAATCTTGAGGAATATTTCCCATCTCCTTCCCACCCTTATCCCTTTTTAAGACTGTTAAAAAAAAAGTCAGCTTTGGTCCAGTTTAGTTTTTTAACATATCCTTAACTACTATTGGTGTATATTCTGTCAGTGAAATTGAAATTTTAGGATTTCTTATTGTTTATTATTTTAAATTTTCCTTTGAGTTCTTTTAGCTTTGGCATCACATATTTTAGGATTTGCGTATACATTCAGAACAGTTAGATTTTTGTGAGTATTGATCAGTTTATTGTGAAAGCTACCTCTTTGTCTTAATATTTATTTATTTTGCCTGGAATTAATATAGTCACTTGACTCTTATATAGTTCTCTTTGCATAGCTTTGCCCTTCCTAACCATTTGCTTGGATTCAATGTGTGTCTTTTAAAAGACAACATATAGTTGGCTATTTAGCAAATCCAGCCTAGCATCTGTGACATTTATTTGGAATATATGTACTGTTCACATTTACTCCCAACTTAAGAATGCCTACTCCTTTATTTGCTGAGGGTGTCTCATTTTTAATATGTCTTCTTTGACTCTCTTTTACTATAAAGTTCCTATTACTTACTGTATGCCATTTAATTCCTGTTTTTTTTTTTTTTTTTTTAGCTATGTCTTTAAACAATTATTGAGGTAAAATTCACATACTATAAAATTTGCCTCTTTAATATTTTAAAACTGTACGGTGCAGTGCTATTTGTACATTCAAAATGCGTGATTATACTGTTATCTGATTTGGGGCATTTTCATCATCTGTAACCTAAAAAACCCCAGGAATTACTAACCGGGACCATTCTGTGCCTATTGCTTAAAAAACAATATTGAACCTATTTGCCATCTTTATTTCTTTCTCTGGTGTAGGTTCAGTTAAACCGTACGAAAACTATCCGCTTTCCTATGTGGCTTTTAGCAGAAGCTTTGGAACTAATTTTAGGGGAAGTAGGTGGGAAAGAAGGCAAGATAAAACTGTAATTTGCCACCTGCTGTTAGGTGAACACCTTGGCCGTAAATTTTGTATCTGATTTCTTTCAGTTATTATAAGGTTTCCAGTGTTTATTCATGTTGTATCATTTATCAGTATTTTATTCCTGTCTATGCTGCTACTGCTGCTGCTAAGTCGCTTCAGTCATGTCCAACTCTGTGCGACCCCAGAGACGGCAGCCCATCAGGCTCCCCCGTCCCTGGGATTCTCCAGGCAAGAACACTGGAGTGGGTTGCTATTTCCTTCTCCAGTGCATGAAAGTGAAAAGTGAAAGTGAAGTCGCTCAGTTGTGTCCGACTCTTAGCGACCCCATGGACTGCAGCCTACGAAGTTCGTCCGTCCTTGGGATTTTAAAGAAAATAATATTATACATAAACACACAAAAACACCAAAGACACAAATTTATGGCCAAGGTGTTCACCTAACAGCAGGTGGCAAATTACAGTTTTATCTTGCCTTCTTTCCCACCTACTTCCCCTAAAATTAGTTCCAAAGCTTCTGCTAAAAGCCACGTAGGAAAGCAGATAGTTTTCGTATGGTTTAACTGAACCTATTCCAGAGACAGAAATAAAGATGGCAAATAGGTTTCAATCTACCTACCCCTTCTAATCAACTGGTCAGCATTGCCAAGAACACTGTGTCAAGAAGGATTCTAGGTGGCTTTATTAATTACTGGTGTCTTCTGTATAAACTCAAGGGAGATAGTGGAGAATACCATTTGATTCTATTCTTTTCTTTTATGTCTAATATATTATACTTCCAATCATAATTGGGCTTATTGTCAAAGCTCATCCTATTTTCATGTAAATATAAAACAACTATATAGGTCAGATTTTGGGGGCAAATATTAATTAACACAGACATTAGTTAGATTGAGATGCCCTCTCAGCAAGACGTGATAGACGGAAAGATTTAACAAGATAGTGAACAGAGATGAGAATATACATCCTATGAATGTGAGTCAGAGGAACAGATCTGCTGTGAATCCCAAGGGCCTCTAAGAAACATTGCAAAGAGGAAACCAGAAATTCCATATTTAAGCTTCATGTAGAAAATTGATGATATGGAGAAAAAGTGCATAGGCCTACAAATCAATACAAACTGGTTACCCCTTCTTGTTACAGTTTGGGTCTTATCAGCTTCTGTGCTGTTAAAAAATTGAGAGAAAAATTATTTTAAAAGATCAGGAACATTTCACTGTCTGAAATACTATGCATTATTTTGTTATTTTTATCATTTACCTTCAAAATAATGTTTTGAAAGGTTTAGATGAGTGCTTATAGTAAAGGACTGTAAAGGCTACATTTAGATTCTGATTTGAACCTCAGCTCTGCCACTGATTTTTTTCATTCACTACTTTTTATATTTGACAAAGACTTGTTAATAACTGTATGTAATGGGAAAACACAAATCAAAATAGTTCACAGAATTTGCGATAGGAAATAGAGCAGGAAATTAAAAAGTGGAAAATATACAAAGATACATTTTATTTTATTTTTTTTTCAAAGATGCATTTTAGAAGCAGAAAGACAAGAGTGAACACAGCTAGCAAGTGAATTTCTTCATATATACTGTACGTCCTGCTTCTTTGCATAGTTATTTCAAGGCTACAAGATCACATAGAATTTCTTTTTACTGTAAATACACTAATTTACTTCTTTTCCCATTAAGGCTGAAAAGAACTCAAGTCCAGGTTACATCCCTTTGGTGTCAAATTTTTCATTTCAATCATCCAACTGCATTGTTAAGCATTCACAAAACAAATATGTCTTTACATAAAGTCAGTATAGTTTTAGAGCATCCCTCCTAGACATAAATGCAGAAATTCTCCTTGAACTGTAGACATACTCAGGGAAGGCTTTCTGATAACCACAAGCGTCCAAGACCCTAATCTTGGTTAATCACTAACAGGTTAGCATCTCTGAAAACAGCACAGCCTAAGAGCAGAAGAATGTGTGGTCTGGTTCTCATAGAATTTTAAACCTTGTAGAGCTTCAGGGCTGCCTCATGCCTGTGATTGGTGGTGTGCAAGTGTAATTTGTCCACGCTGTTGGTGTAGTAGTCACAGGCATTGCACTTGAGGTGAACGGTGTCTATGGCTGAGTCATTATTCTGTCTCCTCTGAAAAGCCAAGGTATACCCACATTTGGTATATTTTGGTTATTCATTTATTCTTTGATGGATATTCAGTTATTTCCAAGTTTTTGCCTGTTATAAATAGTTGGTCTCTCTTATCCCTGGTTTCGCGTCTCTGGTCCCAGTTATCCCCCTCTCCCTATCAGTTAAGTCGTGTGCTATTTAAATCTCTCACCCTTCTGCTACCGCCTGCCCAGAATGCGAACACTCTTGTCCAGTGTGTCCATGCTGTATATTTCTTCTGCTCTTTAGTCCTTAGTGATGTTCTCAGCAGATTGACTTTCTTAGTAATTTTGTTCTATTTATCCTTGTTTTACTAAATAATGGCCAAAAAGTAGAAGAGTAGTGATGTCCGCAGTTAATAAGTCAGGCATAGTAAGAATATATCTAAACTGAAGTGAATGTTTTGTATGTATTAGAAAAAAGTGAAACAACTATAAAGTGAAAGATCATCATACAGTCCTGTTTTTAAACATGATTGCTCATTAGAAACACATCTGAAGCTTTGGATGAAAAACACATCTGGAGCTTTTGGATGAAAAAAAAGCAATGCCTGGACATTTGCATTTTTGAAATATTCTGAAATAATTCTGATAGGCATCTGGATTTTGAAAAGGCATTATAGGCTTTTGATTACATGGACTCCTGTAAATTGAATGTTAGCACATTTAATGTTGTCTCAGAAGTCTCTGAGACTGTTCTCAATTCTTACCATTCTTTTTTCTTTATTCTGCTCCTTGGCAGTTATTTCTGTCATTCTATCTTCCAGGTCACTTATCCATTCTTCTGCCTCAGTTTTTCTGTTTTTATAGAGTATTTTTAATTTTAACGACTGTGTTTATTTGTTATTTCTTACACATATTTGTTAAATATATTAGATGTTTCTTATATTTTTTGCATTCTGTTTTTGATCTATTGAAACTTTTTACCATTATTCTAAATTCTTTTTCAAATACATTGCCTATTTCCTCTTCATTTATTTGGTCTTGTAGTTTTTTGTCTTGCTTTTTCATCTGTAACTTTATTTTTTTGGATGTGTTCCTGTCTCCCTAGTTGTTTGGCCTGAGGTTTCCAACAGTGGAGTTTGTGGACCACTGGTTAGAGCTGGGTCAAATGTGTACCTGTGGAAGATGTGACTGCGATTAATATCCTTGGGGGCTGAGGTTCTGTTATTCCAGCATTTCAGACTCAGTACTCATGACTCAGGCTCAGATCTGGTCTCTGACCTGTGAAGCTGGATTCTACAAGCTGTAGGGTGCAGAAAATGTAAAAAATAAAAAGAGAGAGAGAAAAACAAATAAACAGATAGGAAAAAGAAACAGCAGAATAACTTACAAAGAATAAAAGATAACATCCTGAAGGGTAAAGCCAGACTCAACAGCAAGAGAGAGAAGAAAAAAATATGTATATATAAATAAAAATGAGGGAGCAGAATAATAATGATTAAAAAATAATAGAATAATTCTAGAAAAATTATAAATAGTAGAAAAAAATAAGAATATACATGAAACAACTACTGGAAGGTAAAATTGAACTCCACTAGTAGTAAATAGTAAAAACACTGAAAAAAAACCCAAAACACCAAAAGGTAGATAAAACTTAGGCTGTGAACAGAGGCTTGGGTGGGGAACGGCTTAGATGGTGCAGGTGTTTAGTTGGGAGTGGGGTTCTGACCCAGTACCCAAGCCTTCAGAGAGGACCCTAGTTTGGGGTAGGGGCCTAGGCCTCACGCACCAAGAGGGCCTCTACAGTAACTCCAGCTTTGGGGTATGTGAATAAGGCCAGGCTCCCAGGAGGCTCCCCAGGTCCTGGATTCTGGACCAGTAGGATTCTTCTCTCCTCCACATGTGGAGGAACCCCTCCCTGGGCAGCCTTGCTCTGTCTCCACTCCTTTCTGCACCTGCAGGACCTCTGTGGGCTGAAGGTGCTCTCGAAAGTGACTCTGGGGGACAGAGTAAGGTGGGGAGGTTGCTGAAAGGTGGAGGGGGCCCCTGGAAGGAGGAGAGAACTGAAAGGTAGAGGGGGCTCCTGAGTTGCAGAGAGCCAAGTCCAGAGATCAGACAGAGCCCATGAACGGGGGCACATGTAGGACAGGGTCTCTGGAGGGAAGAGGAAATGAGAGAGTGGAGGGGGACCCTGAAGGGTAGAAGGGGGCACCAGGATAGCAGAGGCCTCAACTGGGAGGGAGGAGTGGTGGAGGACCCCTGGAGAGGGTGCCCCTGGAGAGGGTCCTGGTAGAGGGCCTTGGAGGGTGGCGGGGGCCCAAAGGTGGAAGTAGTCCTGAAGGTAAAGGACAGAGGGCTTGGCCTGAGCACCTTACGAGATTCCCCAGAGCCAAGTGGAGACAGGAAGGGGACAGTAGGCAGTGCTTTGTTCTCAGAAGCCTGCAGGTGCCTCCCAAAGCCCAGCCATCCTTTTCCTTTTCCATCAGGAGCCTTCTTCCCTCTCTCATTCACAGGATGTACTCAGATGGTGGGATCCCTGAAGAGTCTAGGGTGCCCCAGAGGGAAGAGGGATCCATCAGGGGAGGAGAGGCCCTAGAAGGCAGAGGTCCAGGCCCTTAGGGCTCAGAAGGCTCCCCAGGATCAAGTGAAGGTAGAACCCCAGGTTCCCCAGTGGACCTTTCTATCTCCTCAGAGATCCCTCCCCTTCCTGATGGAGCAAGGACTGCTACTCCCAGCACAAAGACTCTTCTCCTCCAGCAGACAGACCTTCATTTGATGGTCCCCAGCCTTGAGCTTTCTCCACACCCCTCTGTTTGGTACCTCGTTTCCTCGGGGGCTCCTCCCATCAACCTGTCCTCAGGAGGTCCCTGACCAGCAACTGGAAGGCATCCTAGGCATGGGGAGACATGGACTCTTTGTCTTCCTTGGCTGTCATCCTGGCTATGCCCTCCCACAATAATCTTTTGATGTTCAGACTACCTTCATCTTGCTGCAGACTTCATCTTGCTGCATAAACTGGTTCCTCCTCCTGCTTCTTGGAAACAGTCCCCTCAGGTTTACTTGAGATGCATTTTAAAAATTCCTACCAAAGATAACTCAACTTTTAGTTTGTGACTGTTTTCTTTAGGTTGACATTTTTGGCAGCTATCATGAAGGGAGCCAGAGCAGATTGCTGTCCTCTGCCTGAACTCTGAAAAACCAGAGCCTTGGTACCAGTATATCCCTCTTGTGCCCATCTACCTCCTCAAGGGGTCTAGATGGATTTGAGTGAGTCTTTCCTGGTTCTCAGATCTCTTGTGTTGGTAGATAATCCTAAGTTTTATTTGGTGAAGGGAAAATGTTACCTTGAAACTTGTTTCAAGAAGACATACCTGGGTTGCTCACTTTTAATACTCAGTGGGTTAATCTCTGTCGAAGGACTGGCAACATTCTGTGTGAGCAGTGTCCCCTCAGTGTAAAGGCACTGGGATATCTGAGTTTGGATACTAAGTGGTTAACTTCATATAGAGACTGGGAAGACTTTGCTTACTAAAACACTGAGTAAAATGAGGCTGAATTGTTAAAGGAAAGCCTAACCTGTTGTTTTCCCTTGAATTGGCTGCCTTACTCAGTCCAGTTCAGTTCAGTTCAGTCGCTCAGTCGTGTCTGACTCTTTGCGACCCCATGAATCGCAGCATGCCAGCATCTCTGTTCATCACCAACTCCCAGAGTTCACTCAGACTCACATCCACTGAGTCGGTGATGCCATCCAGCCATCGCATCCTCTCTTGTCCCCTTTTCCTCCTGCCCGCAATCCCTCCCAGCATCAGAGCCTTTTCCAATGACTCAGCTCTTCACATGAGGTGGCCAAAGTACTGGAGTTTCAGCTTTAGCATCATTCCTTCCAAAGAACACCCAGGGCTGATCTCCTTCAGAATGGACTGGTTGGATCTCCTTGCAGTGCAAGGGACTCTCAAGAGTCTCTTCCAACACCACAGTTCAAAAGCATCAATTCTTCCGCACTCAGCTTTCTTCACAGTCCAACTCTCACATCCGTACGTGACCACTGGTAAAACCAAAACCTTGACTAGACGGACCTTTGTTGGCAAAGTAATGTCTCTGCTTTTCAATATGCTGTCTATGTTGGTCATAACTTTCCTTCCAAGGAGTAAGCGTCTTTTAATTTCGTGACTACAGTCACCATCTGCAGTGATATTGGAGCCCAAAAGAGTAAAGTCTGACACTGTTTCCACTGTTTGCCCATCTATTTCCCATGAAGTGATGGGACCAGATGCCATGATCTTCATTTTCTGAATATTGAGCTTTAAGCCAGCTTTTTCATTCTCCTCTTTCACTTTCATCAAGAGGCTTTTTAGGCGGATTCATGTTGATATATGGCAAAACCAACACAGTATTGTAATGTAATTAGCCTCCAATCATAATAAATAAATTTAAATTAAAAAAAGAGAGGCTTTTTAGTTCCTGTTCACTTTCTGCCATAAAGGTGGTGTCATATGCATATCTGAGGTTATTGATGTTTCTCCTGGCAATCTTGATTCCAGCTTGTGCTTCTTCCAGCCCAGCGTTTCTCATGATGTACTCTGCATATAAGTTAAATAAGCAGGGTGATAATATACAGCCTTGATGTACTCCTTTTCCTATTTGGAACCAGTCTGTTGTTCCATGTCCAGTTCTAACTGTTGCTTCCTGACCTGCATATAGGTATCTCAAGAGGCAGGTCTGGTATTCCCATCTCTTGAAGAATTTTCCACAGTTTATTGTGATCCACACAGTCAAAGACTTTGGCATTCAGTTGCTCAGTTGTGTGTGACTCTTTGCGACCCCATGGACTGTGGCACACCAGTCCTCCCTGTCCATTATCAACTCCCAGAGTTAACCCAAACTCATTCCATTGAGTCGGTGATACCATCCAACCATCTCATCCTCTGTTGTCCGCTTCTCTTCTTGCCTTCAATCTTTCCCAGCATCGGGGTCCTTTCAAAAGAGTCATTCTTCACATCAGGTGGCAAAAGGATTGGAGTTTCAGCTTCAGCATTAGTCCTTTATCTTCAACTTTAATGTATTCCAACTGTTTGTAAACTAAGTTTATTTTGCAATACCTGGTTCATATCTGATTTTTCAGTAAAGCCATGGGATCTTTAGTTTGCCTGGGTATGTCTATGTGCACATTATACATCTGAGGTAACTCTAAAAGAAGGGGTGGGCTACACACTCCAGTATTCTTGGGCTTCCCTGGTTGCTCAGATGGTAAAGAATCTGCCTAACAGTGCAGGAGATCTGGGTTTGATCCCAGGTTTGGGAAGATTGCCTGGAGAAGGGAAAGGCTACCCACTTCAATATTCTGGCCTGTAGAATTCGGAGTTGGACATGACTGAGTGACTTTCAGTTTCACTTTCTACTTCTAAAAAGTACTGTCTAAATTTATAAGGAGTTCTATTTAATGTTAGTAAAAAGTGCTTAACATTTAAAATAGACCTTTCAAGATGACTTTCAGGCTCACATGAACTGGGAAATAGTCAATATTAAGTTGATTCCTGATAGTAAGTAGAAATTAATTTTGTTTAATTTTTTTTAAGTTTGTTGATCTAATTAATATAACATTTTAAGTTTAATGTACCTACATTTAATTAATAAGACCTTCTAAGTATCTTACAAGAAAGATAACTCAACATGGTGAAACTTTAGATGCAAATGAAATAAGAACTTTGAGATAAAATCTGTAAAGTAGTTATATTTTAAATGTCTACTTAAAATGATATTTCCAGATATTTGGTAACTTAAAGTTCTAGAGCTGCATTACTGTAAGTGATGGAAAGTTTGTTAAATAGGTGAAAGAGACTGAGACATCAGTTATTAATCCAAAAACCTAGAAGTATTTATGACTATTATTGAAAATGTTTGATGTTGTCCTGAGATGTTCTGTATAAGAAATCAAATGATTTTAGAGATTATCACTGGTGTTTATTTTCACCAGTCTATAGAATGCCATTGTATGAACCATAATGTTCATAATTGCTTACTTCTTAGCTTTGCTAAAAATTAAGGTTTTAAGCGTTGAGGATTCTTATTTAAACATTTAATTAAAGCTATTGGGAATAATACAGTAATATTGTAGTACACAGTAAGAAATAGAATGTGTGTTTTCAGTAAAGAAGGTATGAGAAATGGAATTACATTTTATTGGGGAGGAAAGAAAAAAATGAGCTGGTTGATTTTATTTGGAAGGAAAATGAGAGGCAGGATGGATACAGAAAGTGATAAGAAATTGTGGAAAGAAATCCTGAGGAAAAGGTTTTTTGCATAGTCAGGATTAACTAAATTTAGATTCAAGTTAACTAAATAGGTTTTGTAATGTGAGCTACTGCAGGACTGGATTTGATTTTTCTCATTAGAAGTGCTCCTTTTTGATAACCAATCGTGTGTTTCTGGACCATTAAATGATGTATGTTTGTTTTCTTTTTTTTTCTGACTTTGGTTAATAAGCGTTTCAGTTGCCTATGATCCTATTATGTTTTAAACTCTTTTGGTATTTCTAACAGACTTCTCCAATACTAGAATCTAACCAAAGCTAAGAACAATACTGTATAGGAACCTGGGATGTTGGGTCCATGATTCAAGGTAAATTGCAAATGGTCAAACAGGAGATGGCAAAAGTGAATATCAACATTTTAGTTATCAGTGAACTAAAACGGGCTGGAATGGACAAATTTAATTCTGATAACTGCCTGTGTCTACTACTGTGGGCAAGAAGCCCTTTGAAGAAATGGAGTAGCCCTCATAGTCAACAGAAAAGTCCAAAATGCAGTTCTTGGGTGCAGTCTCAAAAACAGCAGAATGATCTCTGCTCATTTCCAAGGCAAATCATTTAGTATCACAGTAATCCAAGTTTATGCCCCATCCACTAATGCTGAAGAAACTGAGTTGAAAAGTTCTATAAAGACCTGCAAGACCTTCTAGAACTAACACCAAAACAGATGTCCTTTTCATCATAAGAGACTGGAATGCAAAAGTAGGAACTCAGGAGATACCTGGAGTAACAGGGAAGTTTGGTCATGGGGTACAAAATGAAGCAGGGAAGAGACTAATAGAGTTTTGCCAAAAGAACACTCTGGTCATAGCAAACACCCTCTACAACGCAAGAAATGACTCTGCACATGGACATTACCAGATGTCAATACCAAAATCAGATTGATTATATTCTTTACAGCTGAAGATAGAGAAGCTCTATACAGTCAGCAGAAACAAAACCAGAAACAGACTGTGGTTTAGATCGTGAACTTCTTATTGCTAAATTCAGATTTAAATTGAAAAAAGTAGGGAAAACCACTAGATCCTTCAGGTATGACATAAATCCCTAATGATTATACAGTGGAAGTGACAAACAGATTTAAGGGATTAGATATGATAGACAGATGCCTGAAGAACTATGGACCAAGGTTCGTGACACTGTACAGGAGGCAGTGATCAAGACCATCTCCAAGAAAAAGAAATGCAAAAAGGCAAAATGGTTGTCTGAGGAGGACTTACAAATAGCTGAGAAAAGAAGAGAAACTAAAGGCAAAGGAGAGAAAGAAAGATACACCCGTTTGAATGCAGAGTTCCAAAGAATAGCAAGGACAGATAAGAAAGCCTTCCTCAGTGATCAAGGCAAAGAAATAGAGGAAAACAATAGAATGAGAAGGACTAGAGAAAGATCTCTTAAAGAAAATCAGAGATACCAAGGGAACATTTCATGCAAACTTAGGCACAATGAAGGACAGAAACGGTATGGATCTATCAGAAGCAGAAGATATTAAGAAGAGGTTGGCAAGAGTACACAGAAGAGCTATACCATAAAGATCTTCATACCCAGATAACCATGATGGTGTGATCATTCACCTAGACCCAGACATCCCAGAATGCAGAGTCAAGTGGGCCTTAGGAAGCATCACTGTGAACAAAGTTAGTGGAGGTGATGGAAATCTTAAAAGGTGATACTGTGAAAGTGCTGCACTCAATATGCCAGCAAATTTGGATAACTCAGCAGTGGCCACAGGACTGGAAAAGGTCAGTTTTTATTCCCATCTCTAAGAAAAGATAATGCCAAAAAATGCTCAAACCACCGCACAATTCCACTCGTCTCCCATGCTAGCAAAGAAATGCTTGAAATTCTCCAAGCTAGTCTTCAACAGTTCTCAACAGAACTCCAAGCCAGTTCTTCAGCTGAGAATTTCCAGATTTTCAGGCTGGATTTAGAAAAGGCACAGGAACCAGGGATCAAATTGCCAACCTCCCCTGGATCATCAAAAAAGTAAGAGACTTCCAGGAAAACATCTACTTCTGCTTTATTGACTATGCCAAAGCCTTTGACTGTGTGGATCACAACAAACTGGAAAATTCTTCAAGAGACTGGGATACCAGACCACCTGTCCTGCATCCTGAGAGATCTGTATGCAGATCAAGAAGCAACAGTTAGAATCAGACATGGAACTGGTTCAAAATTGGGAATGGAGTATGTTAAGGATGTGCATTGACACCTGCTTATTTAACTTTTATGCAGAGTACATCATGTGAAATTCCCACCTGGATGAAGCACAAGGTGGAATCAAGATTGCTGGGAGAAATATCAATAACTTCAGTATGCAGATGACACCACCCTTATGGCAGAAAGCGAAGAGCTAAAGAGCCTTTTAATGAAAGTGAAAGAGGAGAGTGAAAAAGTTGGCTTAAACTTAGCATTCAGAAAACTAAGATCATGGTATCCGGTCCCATCACTTCATGGCAAACCAATGGGAAAACAATGGAGACAGTGATAGCCTTTTTTGGACTCCAAAATCACTGTAGGTGGTGACTGCAGCAATGAAATTAAAACACTTGCTCCTTGGGAGAAATGTTATAACAAACCTAGACAGCAATGTCCATCTAGTCAAAGCTCTGGTTTTTCCAGTAGTCATGTATGGATGTGAGAGTTGAACTATAAAGAAAGCTGAGTGCTGAAGAATTGATACTTTCAAACTATGGTGTTGGAGAAGACTGTTGACAGTCTCTTGGACTGCAAGGAGATCCAACCAGTCAGTGCTAAAGGAAATCAGTCCTGAGTATTTATTTGAAGCAGTAATGCTGAACCTGAAACCTCAATACTTTGGCCACCAGGTGCAAAAAACTGACTCCTTGAAAAAGATCCTGATGCTGGGAAAGATTGAAGGGAGGAGGTGAAGGGGATGGCAGAGAATGAGATGGTTGGATGGCATCACCAATTGGATGGACATGAGTTTGAGTAAACTATGGGGATTGGTGGTTTCCATGAGAAACTGAAATGAAATCTGGTATGGATGCTTCAAAGAAACACCTGTGAGATATCTTAGATATATTAAGCTATGTTTTTGGTATTTTAAATTTGGAAACATTGTCAGGAATAGAGAGGTAAACTTTAGATTGTTTATGGATATGTATCATTAATATGTATGGATAAGTATCATTAATATATTAATAGATAACCCAAAATTTTACATGAAATCCATAATATGTGATATATCATGAAATAGTGTTATAAAGTTATCAATCATAACTTTATCAAACTTTATCAGTCATCTTATAGTTATCATAATTCAAATTATGTTGAAATATTATATTATAGAAATAATCAGTTTCCTAATTGCATTGTCCTCAAATCTTTAGCCTATAAATTTAAATTTTGTCCTTTATAGATTATCATAAATTTACATTGCCTTTACAAAATGGTTTTCAAAAAGACTATAAAAAGAATTTTTAAACACGTATTTCCAATAGTCTTTAGGTAATGCCACTGAACTCAGTAACAGTGGCTGTCTGTTAATGAAAAGTCCTGATTACTTCATGTGTGTCAGCAGGAATCTGTTACATGGGACTGAATGAACGATAAATATGATATAACTTTGACTTTTGAAAACTGACAGTTAAAGCTATTTTTCAGTTAAGTTTTTTCTGTTGTCCTGTGACCTACAATAAGTTGATAAAGTATGCCTTTGTAAATAAAGAAACGTTTCCCTATTTTTGTGCCTGATCCTGCCAAAATGTGACTTATCCAACTAACTTTGCTTTGGACTTGATGGTTTACTAGACTTGGATTCCAACTAGTTATACTAATTTTAATTTGTTTTACTAGTTTTCTTTGTATACTGTTTTATTTGTATACTGATTTTAGTTTGTTCTCTTTTTCAAATTGTTTTTGTCTTTTTCTCTCTGTTGCTTTATAAGTTTGTCAGTGTTTTAAGCTACTTCATTTTGTAAGATTGTTGTCTCTTGTCTCCTAAGATTGTTGGAGGTGTAACCCTGCCTTCAGCAAATGTGTTGGTGACCAGGTGACTTAAAGTTATTTATCAAAGATATGGTTCTGTATACAATTGATAATTATATAGTTGATTTCATGTATGGGAAGAAGCAAAAAAGAAAATATTTCCTGGATCTTTATAGGTTAGAAGGTATAGGATACAGAGAATCTTTGATTACTTACCAATGGGCCTAATCCAGAAGTTAACACCTGGCGTGACATAGCAATAGAATTTCTTATTTGTCTGATCTGGGAAGAACCTCCCAGCACCATGGAACAAAAAATGGTCATGAAATGTCTCCCAAATTGGCTGAATTTTTGATCACAGGGAGGACTATGGTAAGGAGTATTTCCTTTCAAATCAGTACACATGGATATCACAACCATTAGGGATTCCATCCTCCAAATGTTTATTTCTTACGCCCAGGAAGAACAATAGGTGCTATTCAGCAGCCAGCCATGGGCTGCCATTACTCCTTGCATGAAAAAGGAAGTAAGGTTGTGAATAATCAAATCAAAGGATGCTAGTCAGTGATTGATTTCAGTAAGCCCAGGCTCTTGCATTTTCCCATACATAGAAAAGAGTAAATTCCTTAACTTGAGACAGCTGATTTTTCTTAACTGAATAATCTTTTGATGTTCAGATTACCTGCCCCTTGTTGCAAACTTCTGTTTAACCTGAGACTCCTCGCCCTAACATGGAACTCTCATATTCTAGGTTTTGACAATTTTTTAAGTTGACAGAGGCTTGTAATTTTTTATTTTCACTTTATATTGATTTCACTTCGTAGTGATTTATAGGAACCTAAGACAAGATTCAGATTTTTAATTGTTTTTAGTGATTTGAGGTCCTGAAAGCCAAGTGGTATGGCCAAAAAGAAAAAGGAAAAAAGAAGATGAAGGGTAGTCATTCTGGTTTATACATAGTTTGGCCTAAAATTTATGTAAATTAACATATAATGAGGGAATTTTGTCTTGAGAGTGTTACCATGAACAGTGGAGGAAGGGAGTTATTTATTTCTATCTTTAAATAAAGCAGATGTAGTATGTGTGTTTGATAGTCATAGGTCAGACTGTTTAATTCCCAACCAGGGATTGGCCCTGAGTAATGGCAGTGAAAGTGTGGAAACCTAACCTCTGGATCATTATGGAACTCCCTCCGCATTCCCCGTATCTTAATATATGAATAAATCTTCCCACAATTCGTGACAACTCTGCAGAATATTGTTCTTTCTGCAGATATTCCAGAATACTGTTCTTTCTGATATTTTAATAAAATCTTAATTTCTTCTGTCTGCAGACTTCTGAAAGTTTTTTTTTTTAAGAGATTATTTAAGTTATCTTTTTCTCTAATAAAAGCACGAGAGATGTCTGTGGTAAGGGGTGAGATAATATTTGAGTTAGTATGTTTGAAATACTTGAGAAGCATTAGTAAGAAAATATATGATGTATTTGTCTGAAAAACTACACTAAGTCATGTATGGTGCTCTAAAATGTAACATTTCTTTGCAAAAATAGCTGAGATAGTAGCTATTGTTGAACAGCTTTATCCAATAGAAGTGTAGTAAAGCACAGAATTTTTTTTTTAATTTTTCATAATTGTATTAGTTTTGCCAAATATCAAAATGAATCCGCCACAGGTATACATGTGTTCCCCATCCTGAACCCACCTCCCTCCTCCCTCCCCATACCATCCCTCTGGGTCATCCCAGTGCACTAGCCCCAAGCATCCCGTATCGTAAAGCACAGAATTTTAATTCCTCATACGATTTTTAAATTTGATAACTGTATTAACTAGTAAAGAGGAACATGAAATTGAATAATATATTTAATGGTCAACATAAGATTGTTAGTAAATGTATCAGTCTTTTGTATGCAGTCTTTGTAATCTGTTGTACAGTTTACAGTTATAGGACATCTCAATTTGGACTTGCCACATTTCAAATGTAGTTAATGACTCCTGAAATTTCAGTAAAGTTCTTTCTGCTTGTGTTTATTTGAGTGTAGTTCAGTTATGTGAACAAGGATTGAAGTTATAATTTAGATAGGAAACTAACAGTCATTAAAGGAACTTCTAAATTATCTTATTTGGCAGGTCTTATTCACCTTTTTTTCATAGGGGACAGCTTTGAATCATAATCAAAACTTGAATCATAAGTGATGGCTCTGCTAAGTAATTAGAAAGCTATTTCTTCTAATTTCTTTTTCTACAATATTTATTTATTATTTATTTATTTGGCTGCATTGGGTCTTAGCTGTGGCATGCAGGAGCTTTTTTTGAGAAGCATGTGCTTCTCTCTAGTTATGGCACACAAACTCAGTAGTTGCAGGGCATGGTGTTAGTTGCTCCATAGCATGTGGAATCTTAGTTTCCCTACTAGTGATTGAATCCCATATCTGAGAATTGGCAGGTAGATTTTTAACAACTGGGACCATCAGGAAAGTCCCACTTTCTTCTAATTTCTGGAAAATTTGAATTCTGAGTCTTGATGGAAATAGCACTGTTTGATTTCTTGAGTACTCTCACAAAGTATATATCTGTTCTCTCAGAAAGCATGCAATTAGGATTTTGCTTTTTTCTTAATACTTACTTATATAATTTTTTTTTCTAGGCTGTTTGCTGCTATGAATCTCTAATCTTAAAAGCTGAAGGAAAAGTGGAATCTGAATTCTTTTGTCAGTTAGGTCACTTCAACCTCTTATTGGAAGATTATCCAAAAGGTAATCATTTTTACAATTTCTGCTTCATTGCAACATAGAAAAATGGAATTGTTTTTACTTTTTATCAGTGTACTTAAAACTATATTTTAGTTTCTTCTAAGCTCATAAAGGGGCTTCCCAGGTGGTGCTAGTGGTAAACAACCTGCTTGCCAATGCACATCTAGATGTGAGAGAGAGATGCAAGTTTGATCCCTGGGTAGGGAATCAAACCTTGACCCCCTGGAGAAAGAAATGGCTGTCCACTCCTGTATTTTTGCCTGGACAGTCCTGTGGACAGAGTAGCTTGGTAGGCTGCAGTTCATAGGGTTGCAAGGAGTTAGACAAGACTAAAGTGACTCAGCTTGCACACATGCAAGCTCATAAACAAAACAAGCACTGAGAAAAAAAAGTGGAGTGAATGGAAATGTCAAGATTTTATGTAATTTCATATAAACATTAAATGAATTTGATCACTCTGCAAAACCCATAACATACATGTGCTTTGCTGCTTTCCTTGCCCTTGTGAAAATGTGATGTTTAAAACCTCATCATGTTAGAAAAAGATGCTGTTTGATATTTTCATCTATATATGCAAATGGGAAACTTTATGAAAGAGTTACCCTGAAGTGCTTTCAAACCATCAAATAATTTTCCAGTTCTCAGTATTGTCCTATAAATTTTACTCAAATTTTGACAGTGTTTACTTAGAAATAGCTTAGATCCCACAAGGAAAAAGATTTAGTTCCCTAAGACTGCCCTCTTTAGAAGTGAGTTGTTTAGGTTGTCATGTATCTTCCTGATCATCCAGGTGTAAGGCAGTTTCCCAAACCCCCTTCTTGAGTTTGATTAATTTTTAGAATGACTCACAAGCTCAGGGAAACATTAATTTATTATAAGGAATGTTGTAAAGGATACAAATGAAAAAGGAAGAGGTACAGAGATGAGATCTGAAAGTTTTCTAAGCTCAGGAACTTCTGTCCCTAAGGAATTGGGTTGAAATAATCAAATCTCACTTTTCAGGAATTTATTGTAGCGCTTATTGTGCATCCTTTCTCCTCCCTACCTAGAATCATACTGAGAATTGCTAGGGTTTCCTTATAAGTCCTCTCTTTAGCATTAAGTGAACCAAAGGGAGTACTTAAGAAAAATAAAAACACTTCACTCAGGGCTTTCCAAGTATTTTTGGAGCTCTCTATCACAAACAGACCTTACACGAAATATATTTATTATTTTACAAACAAAAATAGCATTTCTCATTTTTGCTCTTAAGTTTTAAAGTTTTCTACTTAAGTTAGAAAATATTAGAAAACCTGACATTATCCATGACATTGTATAGAAATAATAGATCCCTTATCCTTGGATAAAGGATAAAACCCTCTCCAGTTTTCTTGGGTTTCCTTTGTGTCTAAGCTGGTAAAGAATCTGCCTTCAGTGCAGGAGAATGATAATCTTAAGTTCTGACTGGGACTGAAAAAAAGGTACAACCTGAAAGTGTAGAGTTGTGTTTTATTTGGTGAACAAAACTGAGGACTTAGGCTCAGGACACATCACCTCAGATACCTCTGAGGGATTGTTCCACAGAGATAAGGCAGGGCCTGGTTATATAGAAATTTTTACAACAAAGACCAGGTATTCAGAGTATCAAAAGATTAATGGTATGATATTAGTTTCTCTTTCTGGTTTATTTTGTTCAGTATGATGGTCTCTCGGTCCATGCATATTCCATTCCACATATATATGTATATACGCACCACATCTTTATCCATTTATCTGTCAGTGGACAGTTAGGGTGCTTCCATATCCTGGCTATTGTAAATAGTGTTGCATTGAACATTGTGATACATGTGTATTTTTGGCTTGTAGTTTTTGTCTTCTGAATATATATGCCTAGGATTGGTATTGCTGGATCATATGATGACTCTGTTTTTCTAGGGAAACACCATACTGTTTTATATAGTGGCTGCACTATCTTACATTCCCACTAACAGTGTAGAAGGGTTCCCTTTTCTTTACATCCTCTCCATCATTTATTGTTTGTAAACTTTTGATGATGGCCACTGTGACTGATGTGAGGTGGTATCTCACTGCAGTTTTGATTACATTTCTGTGAAATGCTCATCAGTGATGATCATCTTTTTATGTGTTTTTTGACCAAAATGATTACTGTTAATTAAAGAAATCCAAAAATCTCAAAGAATTCAGTATTTTTCTGTTTGGAAAGATGCAAAGTCTGGGCTCATTGAAATCATATGCACTTTTCATATGCCCTTCCACTATCTGGGGCTAGTTACAGTGCTTGTCATCATTAATCCCTTCAGGGTGCCCTGTGGGGAGAGGAGTGGCCACAGTAGTTGACTAGTTAATAACCATCTGTTGACTGGTTAAATCCTGCCTTATCCAAAGTTCTCTCAGGGCTCAGCATCAAGGCAGCTATAATGTGATGACTTGATGACAGCAACATCCTTTGTTTACTGTTTTGGTAAGTTGCATATTTAGCTCACAACACCTTAAGTAAAACATGATTTTCACTGATTTATAATATTTTTCTTCTCAGAAATAGGTGAAGATAAATAACCTGAGGGAATCTTTTATATTTAAGATGAGTGCCATCTTCTAAGGTGTATGCATACTTCCCTGTTGCTCAAGACAGTTATTTACTTAGTAAGTTTAAAACACCTTGAAAAATGCTTTGCCGTTCATAAAAGCAACAACAGCAAATGCCTGTACCAAATAAGAACTGTCTTAAGCAAGGGTATGTTAACCTTTTGACAGTTGTAAACAGCTTGATATATAGAGTAGATAGACCTTTTATGATTGTCAGCAAATGTGTTTAGTGGAAATAACAATTGGCTAAAGTAAGTTGTTAGTGGTATGATATATCAATGCTTTCAGTTCAGTTCAGTTGCTCAGTCACGTCTGACTCTGTGCAACCCCACAGACTTGAGCACGCCAGGCTTCCCTGTCCATCACTATCTTCTGGATCTTGCTCAAATGCATGTCCATCAAGTCAGTGATGCCATCCAACCATCTCATCCTCTGTAGTCTCTTTCTCCTCCTCCCCTCAATCTTTCCCAGCCTCAGGGTCTTTTCCAGTGAGTTAGTTCTTCCCATCACGTGGCCAAAGTATTGGAGTTTCACCTTTAACATCAGTCCTTCCAATGATTATTTAGGACTTATCTCCTTTAGGATGGACTGGTTGGATCTTCTTGCAGTCTAAGGGAATCTCAATAGTCCTCTCCACCACCACAGTTCAAAAGTATCAGTTCTTTGGCACTCAGCATTCTTTATAATAAAGTCTAGCTCTCACATCCATACATGGCTACTGGAAAAATCATAGCTTTGACTAGACAGACCTTTGTTGGCAGCCTAATGTCTCTACTTTTTAATATGCTGTCTACGTTTTTTAAAACTTTTCTTCTAAGGAACAAGTGCCTTTTAATTTCATTGCTTCAGTCACCATTTGCAGTGATTTTGGAACCCAAGAAAATAAAGCCTGTCACTGTTTCCATTGTTTCCCCATCTATTTGCCATGAAGTAATGGGACTGGATGCCATCATCTTAGTTTTTTGAATGTTGAGTTTAAGCCAGCTTTTTCACTCCTCTTTCACTCTCCTCTTTTCATTAGAGGCTCTTTAGTTCTTCGCTTTCTGCCATAAGGAGGGTGTCATCTGTATACTTAAGGTTATTGACATTTCTCCCAGCAATCTTGATTCTAGCTTATGCTTCATCCAGCTATGAATTTCGCATGATGTACTCTGCGTAAAAGTTAAGTAAGCAGGGTGACAATATACATTCTTGACCTACTCCTTTCCCAGTTTCCAACCAGTCCATTGTTCCATCCATGCCTGGTTCTAACTTTTGCTTTCTGACTTGCATACAGATTTCTTAGGAGACAGGTCAGGTGGTCTGGTATCCCCATCTCTTTCAGAATTTTTCACAGTTTTCTGTGATCCACACAGTCAAAGGCTTTGGCATAGTCAATAAAGCAGAAGTAGATGTTTTCCTGGAACTCTCTTGCTTTTTCAGTGATCCAGTGGAAGTTGGCAGTTTGATCCCTGGTTCCTCTGCCTTTTCTAAATCCAGCTTGAAAAGCTGGAAGTTCCCAGTTGAAGAACTGGCTTGGAGTTCTGTTGAGAACTGTTGAAGCCTGGCTTGGAGAATTTCGAGCATTTCTTGGCTTGTGTGTGAGATGAGTGCAATTGTGTGGTAGTTTGAGCATTCTTTGGCATTGCTTTTCTTTGGGATTGGAATGTAAACTGACCTTTTCCAGTCCTGTGGCCACTGCTGAGTTTTCCAAATTTGCTGGTATATTTAGTGAAGCACTTTTACAGCATCATCTTTCAGGATTTGAAATAGCTCAACTGGTATTCCATCACCTCCACTATCTTTGTTCATAGTGATGCTTCCTAAGGCCCACCTGACTTCACATTCCAGGATGTCTGGGTCTAGGTGAATGATCACACCATCGTGGTTATCTGGGTATAAAGATCTTTTTGGTATAGATCTTCTGTGTATTCTTGCCACCTCTTCTTAATATCTTCTGATTCTTTTAGGTCCTTACCATTTCTGTCCTTCCTTGTGCCTATCTTTACATGAAATGTTCCCTTAGTTTCTCTGATTTTCTTAAAGAGATCTCTAGTCTTTCCCAGTTTATTGTTTTCCTCTATTTCTTTGCCTTGATCACTGTATAAGGCTTTCTTATCTCTCCTTGCTGTTCTTTGAAACTCTGCATTCAGATGGGTATATCTTTCTTTTTCTCCTTTGCTTTTAGTTTCTCTTCTTTTCTCAGCTATTTGTAAGTCCTCCTCAGACAACCATTTTGCCTTTTACATTTCCTTTTCTTGGGGATGGTCTTTATCATTTCCTCCTGTATAATGTCAGGAACCTCCATCCATAGATCTTTAAGTACTCTATCATATCTAATCCCTTAAATCTATTTGTCACTTCTACTGTATAATCATAAGGGATTTGATTTATGTCATACCTGAATGGCATAGTGGTTATCCCTGCTTTCTTCAATTTAAGTCTGAGTTTGGCAATAAGGAGTTCATGATCTTAGCCCCAGTCAGCTCCCGATCTTGTTTTTGCTGACTGTGTAGAGGTTCTCCATGTTTGGCTGCAAAGAATATAATCAGTCTGATTTCAGTGTTGATCATATGGTGATGTCCATATGTAGAGTCTTCTCTCGTATTGTTGGAAGAGGGTGTTTGCTATGACTAGTGCGTTCTCTTGGCAAAATTCTGTTAGCCTCTGCTCTGCTTCATTTTTTACTCCAAGGCCAAACTTGGCCTGTTACTCCAGGTATCTCTTGCTTCCTACTTAATGCATTCCAGTCCCATGTGATGAAAAGGGCATCTCTTTTGGTGCTACTTCTAGAAGGTCTTGTAGCATAAAATTAATTTGTTTAATCAGTGATTTAGCCACAATTTTTTTTTTTTTTTTGCCACAAATTTTAATTGTATGCTATGGTTTTTGTCAAATGCAGAGAGGAAAAATATTTTCCCTTTTATCTGTCTGAGTTCCTACTTCTGATCTCTCAGTAAAAGACAGAATAAGAGCAGAAGAATAAACAGTTTTTAAACATGTGTTTCTCATGTTACATCAAAGGAACTGAGCAAACTGAATAACTCTCAGATATAGACTACATCATGAGTGATGCTAGTGTAAGAAATCTACCTGCCAGAGTAGGAGACGGAAGAAATGCAAGTTTGAACCCCGGGTCAGAAAGATTCCCTGGAGAAGTGACAGCCCACTCCAGTATTCTTCCCTGGAAATTCCAATGGAATGAGAAGCCTGGCAGGCCAGACTCCACAAGTTCACGGTCAAACACTTAATGACTAAACAAGGAGGAAGGTCCAGCTTCAGGGTCTCATACTTGTCAAACTGAGCTGTGAGAGTCAAGTTAGGAATCCTCAAGGATTCATCTCTTCAGACCACTTGGCTCATCATCTTCCTTGAATATTTGTTGTGAGATTGCATAAAACTGGCACAAATGGAATTTGACATACAGGATATGATTTCTATACGTTTTAAAATTTTTGGTTTTTTGTGAACATCTGTTTACCATCTTTTTTTCTCTAGGACCCTTTATAATTTCTTCCCTAAAAATTCCCTGCATTTTCCCTTCTCCCCTCACTCCATCCAAGCAGTATCAGAGTGGTAGTTGGAGTGTGCATTTGCAACCTCAGATCAGTTAATAGATGGAAGTAGATTTTATCTGTTTACTGAAAGTGTAACTTTCAGCTTCTAGTATTTTCACAGCTTTTTTTTTTTTTTTGGCTTGTGTGCTGTTTCTAAAAAATAATCATGTAAAATTAATCCTTATGCCAATAGACATATCTTGGGGTAGCATATTCTGTTGTTTCATTAATTAAACCCATGTATAGACTAAGTTGTTTCAGTTGTGTCCACCTCCTTGCAACCGTATGGACTGTAGCTTCCAGGCTTCTCTATGGGATTTTCTAGGTAAGAATAGTGGAGTTGGTTGCCATTTCTTCTTCCAGGGGAACTTCCTAACCTAGGGATCAAACCCTCATCTTTTATGTTTCCTGCATTGGCAGGAGGGTTGTTTACCAGTGTCACCAACTGGAAGCCCCAAAATTAAGTCTCTACTTCACTAAAAGGTCAGTTTTCATTCTGGTCCCAAAGAAGGACAGTGCCAAAGAATGTTCAAACTACAGTGCATGCTGAGTCCCTTCAGTCATGTCCAACTCTTTGCAACCCTGTGGGCTGGAGCCCACTGGGCTGTAGCCCACCAGGCTCCTTTGTTCATGGGATTCTCCAGGCAGGAATACTGTAGTGGGTTGCCATGCCCTTCTCCAACAAATTACAGTACAGTTGTCCTCATTTAACATGCTAGCCAGGTAATGCTCAAAATCCTTCAAGCTAGGCCCAGCAGTATGTGAACCAAAACATCCACATATACATGCTGGGTTTAGAAAAGGTAGAGAAAACAAAGATCAAATTGCAGCTCTCCTTGGATCAAAGAGAAACAAGGGAGTTCCAGAGAAACTTCTACTTCTGCTTCACTGACTATGCTAAATCATTCAACTGTGTGAATCACAAGAAACTGTGGGAAATTCTTAGATGAAATACCGGATCACCTTACCTGTCTCCTGAGAAACTTGTATGGAAGACAAGAAGCAACAGAACTGGATGTGTAACAAAAGACTGGTTGGAATATTGGGAAAGAAATATATCAAGTCTGTATGTTGTCACTCTCAAATGCTATGCACAGTAGAAGAATTGATGCTTTTGAACTGTGGTGTTGGAGAAGGCTCTTGAGAGTCCCTTGGACTACAAGGAGCTCAAACCAGTGAGTCCTAAAGGATATCAGTCCTGAATATTTATCAGAAGGACTGATGCTGAAGCTGAAGCTCTAATACTTTGACTACCTTATGTGAAGAGGTGTCTCATTAGGAAAGACCCTAATGCAGGGCAAGACTTGGGCAGGAGAAGGGGATGACAGAGGATGAGATGGCTGGATGGCATCACTGACTCAATGGACATGAGTTTGAGCAAGCCCTTAGCGATGGTAGAGGACAAAGGAGCTTGATGTGCTGTAGCCCATGGGGTTGCTAAGAGTTGGACACGACTTGGCCAACTTGAACAACAAATCTATATGTGACTTTTCATGATTGCTTTCTTTCACTCAACTGTATGTTTTCAAGGATAATTCATGTTGCCCCATGAACTGGTACTTTATTCCTTCTGAGTTAATAATATTCCACTGTAGGCATGTAGCTGTTTTGGTTTAGCTATTCAGGTGGGTGGATAATTGGTTTGTTTCTACTTTTTTAACTGTGAGTATATTGTGAACGCTGGTGTACAGATGTCTGTTTGAATCTCTGATGTTAATCCTGTTTGATTTATACCTTGGAGTAGAATTGCTGGGTCATCTAGTGATTGTGTTTTATTTCTTTGTATTATTTCTTTGCGATTTCACCAAATTGTTTTTTACAGTGGTTGCAACATTGTATTGTCTCACCAACAGTAGGTAAAGGTTATTAAAGTTTTTGCATGCCTTCACCAATACTCTTTCCACCCTGTTACCGTAGCCATCATACTAGATGCAAAGTGCTGTTTCATGGTTTTAATATTGGATTTCTTTGATGACTAAATGTAAACATCTTCTCATGGATATCGTCCTTTTCTTTATATTTACCAAAATATCTTTTTAAGTCCTTTGTACATTTTTTTCTTTTGTATTGGAATATAGCCAGTTAACAATGTTGTAATAGTTTCAGGTGGGCAGCGAAGGGACTCAGCCATGCATATACGTATATCCATTCTCCCCCAAACTCCGCCCCCACCCCATCCAGGCTGCCACTTGACGTTGGGCAGAGTTCTGTCTTGCTGTACAGCACATCCTTGTTGGTCATCCATATAGCATCCTAAGTTAGTTGGTTATCCTCTTCACCATTCTGGGTTAGCAGTTCTTTTCTTTCAAAATGTAAAGTGTTTTATGCCTGTTCTGTCTATAATTTCAAATGGGAAATCATTTGTTTTCTTTTTTCATGGGAAATCATTTCTTTTTGATTTTTTTTTTTTGGTTGTGGTGTGTGCCATGCAGGATCTTAGTTCCCTGACCAGGGATGAAACCTCCTACCTTTGCTGTGGAAATGAGGAATCTTAACCATTGGACCACCAGGGAAGCTTGCTTTTCCAATTTAGTAGATGTACTTTTTCGCTGGCATGTTTGAAGATCATTGTTTCATATGTGTTTTATGATGGGACTTGAGAGTAATGTTTCATTTTTATTTTTTTGTGTATCTCGTTTGGTTTACTCACTTCCTTTAATTTGTTGATATGTCTGTTGACAAATTTATAGAAGTTTCAAACATTTTTTTGTTTGTTTCAGCTGTATCTCCATTCCTTTCAGGTTGTAGATCACAGATTTTATATTCTTGTTACTTACTGTAAGTCCTTAAGGGTTTTTAGATTTTTATGTCTTTTTTTTTTTCCTCTGTTTTTTCTTTTTTTCTCGTTGTTTTTATTCAGTAATTTCTCATGTTCTGTGCATTAGTTGAGTGATTCTTAATTATACTTGTATTGTACCTCTGAAGACATCAAGTGAGTTCTTTACTTTGGTAATTGTGTATCAGTTTTGACTTTACATTTTGTTGTGCTGTTGCTAAGTAGTGTCCACCGACTCTTTGTGACCCCATGTACTGCCTCACACCAGGCTTCCCTGTCCTTCAGTATCTCCTGGAGTTTGTTCAAATTCATGATGATTAATGGTTAGATAGGTGATGCTATCTAACATGTCGTTCTCCGCTGCCCCCTTTTCCTGCCCTCAGTCTTTGCCAGCGTCAGAATTTTTCCCAACAAGTCAGTTCTGCACATAAGGTGGCCAAAGTATATTGGTGCTTCAGTTTGAGCATCAGTCCTTACAGTGAATATTCAGGGTTGATTTCTTTCAGGATGGACTAGTTTGATCTGTTTGCTTTGCAAGGGACTCTACAGAGTCTTTTCCAGCACCACAGTTCAAAGACATCAATTTTTCAGTGCTCAGTCTTCTTTGTGGTCCAGTTGTGACATCTGTACATGACTACTGGAAAAACTGTAGCTTTGACTAGATGGACCTCTGTTGGCAGGGTGACGTCTCTGCTGTTTAATATGCTGTCTAGATTTGTCATAGCTGTTATTCCAAGGAGCAAGCGTCTTTTAGTTTCTTGGCTGCTATCACTATCCTATGTGATTTTCTAGCCCAAGAAAATATAATCTGTCTTGCTTACACTTTTTCCCCTTGTACTTGTCATGAAGTAATGGGACCGTGATCTTAGTTTTTTTAATGTTGAGTTTCAAGCCAGCGTTTTCACACTTATTTTTTCACCCTCATTAGGAGGCTGTTTTGCTTTTCTTTGCTTTCTGCCATTAGACTAGTATTGTCTGCATAGGTGAGGTTACTGATATTTCTCCCTGAAGTCTTGATTCCAACTTGGGATTCATCCATCCTGTTCTAGAAGTCTGTACTTTTCACTGTTTCTGTTAGAGTTATTTATTTAAGGTAATACTTTTTCTTTGGAGTTTCACTGCAGTTCAGCAGTTTTTATTTAAATGTTTTCTGTCTTGCCGTTTTCCTTTTTGTCTTAGTCCTTTATTTTGGGGAGAATGTTCTTTGAGAGTGCTTATCAAGTGGTACAAGTGGTAAAGAATCCACCTGCAATGCAGGAGACCTGAATTCAGTCCCTGCATTGGCAAGATCCCCTGGAGGAGGAAATGGCAACCTTCTGCAGTATTCTTTCCTGGGAAATCCCATGGACAGAGGAGCCTGGAGGCCTAACAGTTCATGGACTGTTTAAGTCCACAAAGGGTTGAACATAACTCAGCTACTTCATGAGTGGATGTGTGTATTTGTGTGTGTGTGTTCCTCCCTGCCTGTTGGCCTTCCCATGTTGCTGCCTTCTGTTCTAAATCTAGGCTATATGAAGTAAAGAGAATACACTAAACACACTGCAGTATTATTCCTCAGGGTTTTATGCTTTTGTCTGTTCTTTTCTTCTTAAATTGTATGTATATATGCATTCTGCTGCTGCTAAGTCACTTTAGTCCTGTCTCACTTTTTGCTACCCATGAAATGTATCCCACCCAGGTCCTCTGTCCACGGTACTCTCCAGGCAAGAATACCAGAACGGATTAACATTTCCTTCTCCAGAGGATCTTTGCAACTCAGGGATTGAGCTCACGTCTCTTACCTTTCCTGCATTGGCAGGCAGATTCTTTACTACTTGCACCACTTGCAAAGCCACTGAACCCACAAAGCTATCTACAAAAGCAGGCTCCTGCTCAGGACACTCTTGACTGCAGAACCAGACAACGTCCAAGCATGACAGCTCTGCATACATATCCAAGGGCATACGTGTGCTGGTGCATGATCCTGGTCCTGTGGGAGACTGGCTTGACCAGCCTTCATGGGCAGACCTGGAGAACATTTCAGGAGGGGTTTCTCCTAGGGAGAAGGTGTAGATCTAAGCTCCCAGAGCTGCCTCCCCAAAGCTGGGGGTCACTCTTGAGTGCCGATCTGCTCCCTCAGCAGACACAGGAGCTGGTCTCCAGTAAGTCTTGATAATAAACCGCCACTTCGGATGATGAGATGGGCCCCCTCCTGCAGTTGGGCATGCATACTTGTGTACTTAATAGTGTGCCACATTTCTTTTATGCTCTACTTATTTTTCTTTCTTTTCTTCATCATTTTTATGACATCATTTCTTATTATGCCTTTTTTACTTTTGTCAGTTCAGATCTGCTGTTGCAGTGCGTTTCTCTCCCTCATGTTGTTTTTTGATACTAAAATTTTCTTCATTTTTCAGAATTTTTTCCTCGCAAAATTAATGATCAGACATTGTGTTCTTAATTTTTTTCCCTTTGAAATGATGATTTCCTTCTTATTTTGGATATTATCTGTTTTGAAATCCTTTGTCACTCCAGTATCTCTCCATGATAGTTTCCATTTTTTGATTTTGGATTTTCACTTTATTTTGTCTTCCGTTTTATGAGAGAGAGTTTCCCATGGAAATCTGTACACGTTAGATATATTTTATACCAACTATGATGTATTGCCTTTCTATAACTTTCCCCAACCATACCACCCTCCCATACAGCTTTTTGTTTGCTTGTTTTTATTTATTAATGGAATTTTCAGTACTGTTATATTTCTTGTTGTGTGCAATCTCATTGTTTCTCAGAGGGTGCATTCTTTGCTAATAAAGTCTTCTGGTTTTAATAGTGTTCCCTTAAGTGTTTGTTTTACTAATGTTTTTATTATGTTTATAGCATGTCTGCCTGTATTTCTTGGCATTCAAATATTAATATTGACTGTTTGTTGGCTTATGGTTGTATGTTTTGTTTTTTAACTATGACTTTGTCTGTTGGTCTTGTCTGATTAGATGAATTCCTGTTTTAGTCCCACACTGTGCTCTTTGGACATGCAGTTTTGTTTTGTTTTTTTGTGGGGTTTTTGTGGGTTTCTTTTTTTTCTTTTGGTGATCTTCCAGGATTGTTTATACTTTTGGATGTTCTTTCATGTGTGTATATTTTCCTAGTTCTCTGAATTAAATTTATGGTCAGTTTATAGGTTAGATATTTGCTTTCTGAGAACTACCAACCTCCATCTTCTTAATTACCTAATTATTATAGTCTCCATTCTCCAAAGTTTTTAACAATACTATTAATCTTCAACTTCTCTAATGTCTTTTCCATATAAAATGGAAAAGGGACTAATACTTAGGGACTATAGCTGAGAACCTCTGCATTAGTTTTCCAGGACTGGAGTGTGGGATAGTGACCTTCTTGTCTTGGAATGATCTCTGATTTACTAGCAGCTGTTAGGTACCTCACCTCTTCTGACATGGTCTGCCTCTGAGTATGATGTTGCTAAAAGCGATTGGAGGCCAGTGTTTTTCTCTTCTGTCTATTCTTCCATATGCCATGAATGTGAGCTTGTAGAGCACATTAGCCTGAGCTATCATTTGCACTTGATTGTAATAAAGCTTCGCAACATACTGTTGACTTGGGGAAAGAGATTGTCAGCCTTTTCTCTCCTGAAGGAGGATATTTAAAATTTAAAATCAGAACTTAGGCTGGTTTTTAAGGCAACATAAAGTTTTTAACCGCTTTACATAAAAAGTATGGTTGTTGAATCATATGATAAGAGTATGTGTAAGTTATGTAAGAAACTAATCAATTGTTTGTTTTTTGGTTTTATCATGTTACATTCTCTAGGAATGAGTGACAATCCTGTTGTTCTATATCCTCATTAGTATATGGTACTGTCAGTATTTTTGATGTTGATTTTTCTAAATAAGTGTATAGTTTTAATTTGTCTTTCCCTGATGACATGTTATGTGATCCATCTTTTCATATGATTTATTTGTTGTCAGTATATTTTCTTTGGTGAAACGTTAAACTCTGTGGTCCATTTTTAGTCAGATGTTCTTGCCATGGCTGAGTTTTAAGAGTTCTTCGTATAGTTTTAAAAGAAGATACATTTATTATTTTTCTGATCAAGGTGCAATGATTTTTTAAATCTTCTTAAGCAGCTATGAAAAAAATATTCAAGGAAATTAAATATAGCAAATTAAACTGTTAGGTTTCTATTATATTTTTGTTGTTCAGTTCCCAAGTAGTATCCGACTCTTTGCAACCCCGTGAACTGCGGCACACCACAATTTTCTGTTCTACACTATCTTCCTAAGTGTGCTCAAACCTATGTCCGCTGAGTCACTGATAACAATATTCAACCGTCTTGTCCTCTGTTGTCCCATTTTCCTCCTTCCCTCTATTTTTCCCAGCATCAGGGTCTTTTCCAGTGAGTCAACTCTTGGCATCATGTGGCCAGAGTATTAGAGCTTCAGCTTCAGCATTAGTCCTTTCAATAAATTTTTTTTTTTCCTTTCAATAAATATTCACAGTTGATTTCCTTTAGGATGGACTGATTGGATCTCCTTGCTGTCCAGGGGACTCTCAAGAGTCTTTTCCAGCACCACAGTTTCAAAAGCATCAATTCTTTGGCAGTCAGCATTCTTTATGGTCCAACTCTCACATCTTCTGCTTTGTATTAAACTTATGCTTAGTATGAATATAAACAAACAGAAAAACTGAAGTTTTACTAATAATGGTAACTGAAAAATTTTACCATAAATCTGAATACATGCATTTCAAAGTTTCACTGCTAGAAATTTTGTTAAGATCAGGTTAATCATTGGTAAAACCGATCATTGATTATGTATTCATAGTCTATGAATCATTAACTATGTATTTGGTTAAACAGAGGTTTGTTTAGTGTTTTCCATAGGATAGGATCTATCTGCACTTACTGTCTTTAACTTTATTTGAAACCACTTTATTGGATTGTACTGGACAGCTGTCATATCAGCTTGCATTGAAAAAAAATACACAAAAATTGGTGAGTTTTTGTGTAGCCATTTTATTGAAGATGGAAGGAAAAAAATAACACATTCGGCATATTATGCTTTATTGCCGGGGTCCAGCCCCGGCTGATCCAGGGTATTCGAAGGAGAGATGGCTTAGGCGACCTATGTATTTATTTATTTATCAAAGATATAAAGAATAATAGAATAAGGATAGCTCAGTAGGAAAATTCAGTGGAGAAAAGAAGCTGAGTAGCTTGGTTTATGCGGAAAATCAATATAACCCGTGACACCAGGTTAGCTCTGACCACGGAGGCCGCAGGTGCCCTCTCTAATAGCGGAAGGTGCCCCACCTTAGACACCTTCTCAAGTGGGTCTTAGAAGCCCAGGCAAATAAATGGTCGCAGAGGATATCCGCGCTCCAGATGGAGAGTCAGCTGGAAGCTGAGGGGAAGAATGACATGGGGAGACCAAGCTTTGGTGAGCAAGGCCCGTAGCTTTATTTTCAACAGGGGTTTTTATACCCTAAGTTACACATAGAGGATAATAGGGGATGCAAAGTCAGCAGTCTTTGATCCTTGTCAAAAACCAGTGTCTCTTTCCTGCAAATTTATTGTATACAAATGGTTTAGGTGATTTACATCATCTTCTGGCCAGAAGGCCTATTAACATTTTATGACTCTTGACAAGGACTGATCAACAAAGACTTATTTTCTCTAAGAGTAATTATTTTAAGGTTTGGCACCATCTTCCGAAGATAAAATTGCATTCCTGTAGGGCAGATGTGTAATGGGTTTACAGCAAAGGAAAGAATTTATTACCTTAAGGGTCTAAAGTTACTAACACCAAGGCCACTACTTATTTTTTCTACATACCAACTATATTAATTAATACATATTCAAGGATACAATTCAGGGGATGTGAAAACTTGGCAAAAAGCATTGGCTCATCAATGAAATCTTTTACTAGTTTTATTCTGACAGTTTCTAACTCTCTGACAGGCTCTAAGCTATTTGAATATCTTTAGCTTCCCGTGCCTCTCGAGGCTGGGAGACTGTAAACAATCGTATACATAGCTGTAGGAGTCCAGGTAAACTTGTCAGGTGAGTTAGAGAGCCATCTGAGGGGTTTGGATTTAAACACTCCTAGTTGCCCAGGAACTTTATTAATTGGAGCTGTAAGTTAACTCTTTGTCAGAGAGAGCGAGATGGTGGTAGGGGACAGCCCCCAGTAAAGTCAGAGGTGAGAGCACAAAGCAATAAAGTAGGCAGACTCTGGTTTTTTGGGGGTAGATGCTCGAGAATATCCAGGGGGACTCCTGAGGCTCGATCTCGCCTTTGCGTATGCTGAGCCTCCTTCCTCATGACCTTTGTCACGAGTGGAATGCCTCACCAGCTCCCAGCACTTTATAATTTTAGGAAAGAAGAAAGTGAAACTGAAACACAAAAGATTCATGCAATGTGTGGGGAAGATGCTATTAATAATCAAACTTCTCAAAAGTGTTTTTTGATGTTTCTTACTGGAGATTTCTTATTGGACCATTCTTTACATTTGGGTAGACCAGTTGAAGTTGCTAGTGGTCAAATCCAAGACATTAGTTGAGAACAATCAGCATTATACCCCACAGGAAATAGCCAACATACTCAGTGTATCATAATCAACTGTTGAAAATCATTGGCACAGGCTTGCTTACGTGAATTGCTTTCATGTTTGAGTTCCACATAAGTTAAGTGAAAAAACCCTCTTGACTGTATTTCCACCTGTAATTTTGTACTGAAACATCACAAAAACCTGAACCATGATCAATCACACCAAATGTTGGTCTTCTGGTAAAAATGATGTTGTGTATATGATGAAATTGGAAGAGTCCTTTATTATGAACCTCTTCTGGAAAATCAAATGATTAATCCCAACAAGTGGTGTTCCCAGTCAGATCAACTGAAAGCAGCACTTGATGAAAAGGATCCAGAATTAGTCAACAGAATGCATTATCTTCCATCAGGATTGCAGGAAGACTGCATGGTTGTTGGATGACCAGACAGAAACACAGCTTGCCTGGAAAGTTCTGATTCATCCACCATGTTCATCAGACATTGTACATTCAGATTTCCACTTATTTCTGTTTTTACAAATTTCTCTTAATGAAGAAAATTTGAATTCCCTTTGGTATGAAAAAAGCCCCTGAAACAGTCCCTTGATCAAGAAGATAAAAAGTTTTAGGAAGATGGAATTTTGAAGTTGCCTGAAAGATTGAAGATAGTGGAACAAAACAGTGAACACATTGTTCTATAAAGTTCTTTGTAAACCTGAGAAATGGATTTTTTGTTTTTACTTAACCAGAGAAACTTTTTTGGCCAACCCCATGTAATATGATATAATCTGGAAAATATTGGATAATCAACTTTTAAATAAATTTATGTCAGGATAAGGGTGACAGTTCTGCCAGGCTGTGAACCACAGAGCTCCCATACTAATTCCTAGAAGCAAAGACTACTGTGTCACACCACTTTGTGGTAAAACAGATGCTAAGTTTTCATACTTTTCTGTAGGAAATGGTCAGTTATAAATACTGAAACAGTTGTAGAAATTCATGTTTACCAAGTGCAGTGTAAGAACTGACTACACAGGAAGTTCCTGTGTAATTTTCCCACAAATTCACAAACTTGTAGGAGAACAGATATAAGGAATTCCTAATCCAAACATGTTGTAGATACTAAAGGGATATCAGATCAGATCAGATCAGGTCAGTCGCTCAGTCATTTCCGACTCTTTGTGACCCCATGAATCGCAGCACGCCAGGCCTCCCTGTCCAACACCAACTCCCGGAGTTCACTGAGACTCACGTCCATCGAGTCAGTGATGCCATCCAGCCATCTCATCCTCTGTCGTCCCCCTCTCCTCTTGCCCCCAATCCCTCCCAGCATCAGAGTCTCCGATGAGTCAGCTCTTCGCATGAGATGGCCAAAGTATTGAAGTTTCAGCTTTAGCATCATTCCTTCCAAAGAAATCCCAGGGCTGATCTCCTTCAGAATGGACTGGTTGGATCTCCTTGCAGTCCAAGGGACTCTCAGGAGTCTTCTCCAACACAACAGTTCAAAAACATCAATTCTTCGGCGCTCAGCCTTCTTCACAGTCCAACTCTCACATCCATACATGACCACAGGAAAAACCATAGCCTTAACTAGACAGACCTTTGTTGGCAATGTAATGTCTCTGCTTTTGAATATGCTATCTATGTTGGTCATAACTTTCCTTCCAAGGAGTAAGTGTCTTTTAATTTAATGGCTGCAGTCACCATCTGCAGTGATTTTGGAGCCCAGAAAAATAAAGTCTGACACTGTTTCCACTGTTTGCCCATTTCCCATGAAATGATCGACCGGATGCCATGATCTTCGTTTTCTGAATGTTGAGCTTTAAGCCAACTTTTTCACTGTCCACTTTCACTTTCATCAAGAGGTTTTTTAGTTCCTCTTCACTTTCTGCCAGAGGGTGGTGTCATCTGTATATCTGAGGTTATTGATATTTCTCCCACATATACTAAAAAGTTTTGCTTACAGAATGTATGTAGTATAAAAGGAATATTCTTTTTGAATAAAAGCAAGAAGTGCCTAGTACCTTCTTTGTTTTATGAACACCATAACTAACATGAAGTTAGACTTAAATTCACTGTCTACTCCTGTGACATCCCCCGCCCCCGAAAAAAAAAGATTAAAAATTTGATTTGTTTTACTACATACTTGAAAAAAGGAAATGTAAAAGTGTTAGTCTGTCAGTCATCACCAACTCTTTATGATCCCATGATACTGGAGAGGGATGCCATGTTCTCCTTTAGGGGATCTTCCCAACTTAGGGACTGAACCTGCATCTTCTGCATGGCAGGTGGGTTCTTTTTTTTTTAATTAATTAATTTTAATTGGAGGCTAATTACTTTACAGTATTGTGGTGGTTTTGGCATACATCAACATGAATCTGCCATGGGTGCACATGGGTCGCCGCATCCTGAACCCTCTCTCCCACCTCCCTCACTACCCCATCCCTTTGGGTTGTCTCAGAGCACCAGCTTTGAGTGCCCTGCTTCATGCATCAAAGTTGCACTGGTCTTCTATTTCACATATGGTAATATATGTGTTTTAGTGCTACTCTCTCAAATCATCCCACTCCCACTGAGTCCCAAAGTCTGTTCTGTACATCTGTGTCTCTTTTGGGCAGGTGGGTTCTTTACCATCTGAGTCACCAGGAAAGCAAGGCTGACCTGGACCTCACGCAATACTTGTCAGCCATCAGTTGAGATGTAATCATAAAAGATTAAAATTGCCTTAAAAGGGGTTGTGATATCAGTTATCAGAGCACTATGATTTAAAGGATCCCTTCAGTATTAGAGTTAACTTTCTCTGTCATAAATCTTTCTAATGTCATCGAAAACCTCATCAACAGTTTCTGAAGCATCTTGTTCTCTTGACTTTCCCTTTTCTTTATGTATATCAGTAATTGTCTTTGGTGACTGAAGGTAAGTTTGAATTACCTTTTCCAAAGTGTTTCTGTTGTCATCATTCCTGTTGCTACTCTTTCCCCTCTCAAAACATCAGTCAATACAGATACTGTTATTACAGTAAAAGATCAGAACAAAAGATACATCAGCCTTCTTATCCATATTTTTTTATCTTAAAGCTTTAATTTTCTGCAGTTTGAAAATAGTATACCTCAGTGTAGTTTTTTGATGTGGACATTTTACATGCTTGATATTCTTTATGCTTCCTGGATATATGGCTTATTGCCTTATATTAATTTTGGGGAAATTCTCATTCATTGTTCCAAATAATTTCTATGCTCTCTTTATCATTTGATAGTATCATATTTCTTTATCTTTTGTTAGTAACACAGTTATACCTTTTCTAATTGTCCCACAACCCTGTGAATTTTTTTCTTTTTTTCTCCTCAGTGTTCCCTTTTTTTTGTTTTTTGATATGTCCTCTATGTCAGATATTCATTCTTCAGCAGTATACAACCACCTACTCGTCTCGTAATCTTTTTTTACAATGTTTCTGATCTTTTACATTTCTGCTTGAAAGTGTTGTCCTTCCTGTTCTCTACTTACATTGTTTCAGCATTCTAGTCTACTGTCCACTTTTTATATATTGTTTAGATATTCTTCATGTATTAGTCGTAGTCACTTTAAATTCCCTGATCTGGTCATTTCAGCATCATTGTTACACCTGGTTCTGATGTTTGCTGTTCCTCTTTCTGCTCCTTCTCTCTCTGCTTCCTTCTCTTCCTCTTTCATGTGAATTGTGTGTGACTTGTAATTTTTTTTTGATATCTGACCTTGGTATTCCAGGTATAAAGAAGCTCTGTTAATAGGCCTTCACTAATGGTGTACAGGACGTTGGCATAGAGGAAAGTGTCCTCAGTCTCAGTCTTTTTAGTTAGTCTATGCCTTTGTAAAGTGAACTACATAAAAATTTCTTGGTTGTTTTTTTTCTCTCTAGAATAGATAGGATGATTGGAGTGGTCTGGGGTTGAATATCTACTTTAAATTTCCCAGTTGTTAAGAAGGACAGAATGCTCTTGGCTATTTAAAAAGTTGTTTCTTTTTCATAATTAGCAAGGACCTATGATACAGCACAGAGAATTAACTCTGCACATTGAACTCTGCTCAATACTCTGATAACCTTATTGTTACCAGGTGGAAGGATGAGGGAAGGGATAGTTAGGGAATCTGCGATGGACATGGACACACTGCTGCATTTAACATGGAGAACCAACAAGGACCTGCTGTCCAGCACAGGGAACTCTGCTCAATACTCTGTAATAACCTTATTGTTCCCCGGGGGAAAGGATGGGGGAAGGGATAGTCAGGGAGTTTGGGATGGACATGGACACACTGCTGTGTTTAGAATCGAGAACCAGCAAGGACCTGCTGTACAGCACAGGTAAGTCTGCTCAATATCATATACAGCCTGAATGGAAGGAGAGATTGGGGGAGAATGGAAACCTGTGTATGATGGTGAGTCCCTTCACTGTTCACCTGAAAGGAACACATCATTTTGTAAATCAGCTATACCCCAATACAAAGAAAAAAGTTTTTAAAAATTGTTCTTTTTTCCATTATTTTCTCAGAAGCTTGTGGAGATTTTTCTCAGACAGACATTATGGGAATCTGATTGGGCCCCTATAAGTCTCACAGTGTTGTGTGGCACATTGTTGTGGGGCTACTCCTCTGTCTAGGAGCCCAGGGATGTTTCAGATTTCAGGCATACTACAGTGAACTTTTGTAGCCTGACCCTTGTTTCTAGGGTAATTTTTCTCAGTTAATGACTGCTCTCGTACCCTATGTTAGCTTTAGTCTTTTAAATTCTTGTTGTAAAAACAAACATTTTAAGTCATTTTGTTCTTGAGACTTAAAATGGGAGTGTGGTGTATGAGAAGATTGTCATAAATACTCTTGTCTTTTAAACATACATTTGGTTATTTTGAAATTCCAATTATTGTAACTTTATGATAATATTTCTAAAAGCAAGTTTCCCTCATTAAACTTTTTTCCCCTTAACTCTGTGTAGTTATTTTCATGAAAGGGTACTCAGTAATGTTTATGAGACTGGAAGGAAGATATCTGAAATTCATAAAAATGTTTGTCCAAAATATGAAATTCTCAGTGGTACCGTACCCATATAAAATCTGTTCTTCCTTTTGTTACTTCGATATTCTCATTTTACTTTGACTTTAAGGCAGTTTTCTTTCCTACTTGTATTTTATTCTAAACATTCTCCCTTTGGAACTTTAACAAATGAATCAAAGACATTTTTATTTCCCTGGAGTAATATGCGGTTTCCTGTTTTTAGTTTTTAAAAATTATCCCACTAACTCTAATATGCTTATGTGACTTCATATTGACCTTTTTACCTTATATAAGCCCCTTTTTAGGCAGACAAGAGCCTTTTTTTATGTCATTCCAGCCTTTTAATGCCTTCAGATGATTTAGAGAGCATGGGAATAGCCATCTTGGAATGAAATTGAAGCTAGTAGCTCAAGATAATGTTGATTCTTTGAAGGGAAGCACCAGAAACAAGAGTTTGTTAGAGCTGTGGTTTTATTTTTCTGAAAAGTGATGCATTTTGAGAAAATTCATTATATATGTAAAAACAGTCTTAGAAACTTTCTATGAGACTTGACTAATGAAGGAAATCAAGTGAATTAAATTGTCAAGATTTTACATTTGTTTGGGCTTCCTTGGTGACTCAGTGATAAAGAATACCGTGCCAGTGCAAGGCACACAGTTTCAATTGCTGATCTGGACAGATCTCACATGCCTTGGGGCAGTTAAGGCCATGTGCCACAACTGTTGAGCCTGTGCACTGCAGCCTGGGAACTGCACCTAATGAAGCCCATGAGCTCTATAGCCCGTACTCCACAGCAAGAGAAGCCACTGGAATGAGAAACCCACATACAGCAACTAGAGAGTGGCCCCTGCCTTTGAAACTAAGAGAAAAGCCTATGCAGAAATGAAGAGCCAGCACAGCAATAAATAAATGAATATGTACATAATTTTTTTAAAAGAGGTGGAGCTTTAAAAAGTAGATTTTTACATTTAAGTGCAAGGATCTTGTTTGATAATTGTTTATATACCTGATCTCCTGTAGATAATTTTTTCTATTATAATTTATTTCCGTAGATGATTAAGTTGGTAGGGCATAAACCTTAAAGATTTACTGTTTTTAATAGTCCCTGTTTTGCTGAGAGGCAGGACTGATGGGCAGTTTATATTAAAATATTAATATCTGTGTTATGAATTTTTGAATAGGATGTAATTTGACTAATTATTTTTCCTTTTTCAGCATTATCTGCATATCAGAGATACTACAGTTTGCAATCTGACTACTGGAAGGTTTGTATACATTTGAATGCCAATTTTGTTTTCTTATTTTGGGGCAAATCATTAACTATACTAATGTTAAGTAGGAAATGTGGTAAGAGAGAAAGGTATTATTTTGTGCCAGCTGTTTTGTGTGAAGGTAGTGTTCTTAGTACATTTCTGACTAATTAAAAAGACATTCTACATGATACTTTAATAAACAAAATTTAAAGTATCAAGCTTAAAAAAAAACTTTTTAAGTTTGTAACTGGAAATACTTGAAGGGTTGATGGTGGTGATTCTGAAGATTGCTGCATTAGGCTGTGAAAACTAAGAATCATTTGTTGGTATAGTTTGTCTATGATTAGATCTCTGAGCAGAATTAAAGCCATCCATTTTAGAAAGTCTAAGTGAGAATTATGTTTAAGAATGAAGTACCCACTATGTTATCTTACACAATAAAGTCAAACTAGTTAGCAGATTAATGTTTGAATGCATGTGTACTTTCCAGTGTGACACTGATAGCAGGTAGATTGCTTCTCAGCAATATGTGTCATTATTCTGTGTCACAAAGCAAATATGTCTTGTAATGGGTTATAACCTATAATATCATATAATTATTATAGGGATTAGTTATAAATAATGTTTTGTTGCCTGGAAGGGAAATTTTAGATTACCCAAAGACTTTGAAAACTCATATGTTGATCCTAAGTGTAAGTAAAAGTGTTCCTGGCTTTTAGGAAGTACTTGGAGTAAAAAGACACAGTTAAAAGGTTTATTTAATCTGAAAACATTTGCATAAGTTTATTTAGATTCACTATTACTCTATTTTTGGTAATAGTATTAAAGAAGTAGGATTCATTTACTATAAAACACCCATGTGAATGGTACAGTTTAATGATTTTTAGTATATTGACAAAGTTCATGTATCCTTTACCACAATGAATTTTAGAATGTTTAAAATATTTTTAGCATACAAAAATAAGACCATTTATTCTCTCTCCCAAACCCCATGATCCCTGTCCAAAGAAATTGTTCATTTACTTTGTATTCTATATGTTTGTCTAGTCTGGAATGACTTTTAAAAATAGATGTTTTCAAGGTTTATCTCTGTGGTTGCACATGTTGTTAGTATTTCATTCCTTTTTAGGACTATAACTTACAGTTTATCAATGTTCATTTTCTTTATTCCATTATCTGTTGATGGCCATCTGCTATCTTTCCTCCTAGGTTATAATGAATCATACTGCTGTGACCATTCATATCCATTTCTTTGTTTGAAGACATATTTTCATTCTTTTTGGAAATATACCTCAGAATTGAATTAGCTGTGCTTTTAACTTTTTGATGATATGTTGACTTGACTTAGAGTTATTATACTATATTACATTCTGATAGTCAGTGTAGGAAGAACTCATTTTCTTATTCTTGCCAGTACTTGTTCTGTCTTTTCTAAATTCCACCATCCTAATGGGTATAAAATGGTTTCTCACTTTAGTTTTGGTTTTCATTACCCTCATAACTAGTAATATTTGAAAATCTTTTTGTTTGTTGTTTAAATCTGTTTAAATTCTTTGCTCCTTAAAATTAAGTTTCAGTGTTATTTCTGTATCTAGTTGAATTGCTGAGGTTTTCTCATTATCTGGGTTATTTTTTCATGTTTAATAGAACATGTGCCTCTTTGAGGCACAAAAGTTTTTAGTAGTAAATTCCCATGTATTATTTTTCTTCATTTGTTTGTCCAGCATGCTTAATACCATGCAAGTCACAAAGATTTATCTTTATTATTTCTTTCAAGGCTAAATCCATAAAAGGTTTTCTCTCCTACTTTTAGCTTCCTGATCATTTTTAATTAATTTATTTTTGTATGATATGAAGTAAGGTTTCAACTTAATTAATTGCTGCTTGTCCTAACAGTAGTATTTTTTAGAAAGAAAATTGTTTCCTCAACAGTGGTCTTGATACCATAGTCACAAGTTTCTTGCCTGCAAATGTTTGGTTTATTTCTAGAATTTTACTTCTGTTTAAGACTGTTCCTGTGTTGGTACCATACTTTACTCCAGTATTCATGGGCTTTCTTGCTGGCTCAGACAGTAAAGAATCTGCTTTCTGTACATGAGATCTAGGTTTAATCCCTGAGTTGGGAAGATGCCCTGGAGGAGGGCATTCTTGCCTGGGAAATCCCATGAACAGAGGAGCCTGATATGATATGCTACTGTCCATGGGGTTGCAAAGAGTTGGACAGGACTGAGTGACAAAGCATACACCACACTTTACATACTATTTATTTTAATCATAGTTTGATTTATTAATTATTCAGGATATATTGGTTAATTTCTAAATTTTTTCTAATATTTAAAAAAAATCAAAGAATATGTCTTATATTATTTCAACTCTTGTTTTTACTCGGATTTCGTTTGCAGCATACCATTTACTCTATCTTGGGGAATGTTTAATTTGCATGAAAGGAATATATATATTCTTTTTTTATTTGAAATAGTCTTTAAATACGTGTTAAGTTTGATAGGTTATAAGTTTTGAGTTATCTATTTTATCTTCTTTCTCACTGTACTGTCTGTATTGAATGAGATTGAAGACTCCAGGTTTTGATGATTTGCTTATTTTGGGGTCATTTTTATAGGTTTTGTGTCATATTTTGTTCAGCACAAGTGTCTTTAGAGTTGCTATATATTTGGAGATATAACTGACCTAAAATTTTTGGAGATAAAATTGACAAAATTTTTGAACTTTAAAGTACGTGTAATGCTGTTTGTCTAAGATGTATGGTGTGTTAGTGTGATGCCTTTATAGCAAAGCATTTAACACTGTAGCATTAACCAATATGTCCATCATGTAACCTGATTACCATTTCTTTTTGTCTTGAGAACATTTAAGATTTACCATCTTAACAAGTTTTGGATTTAAAATACAGAGATTAATTCTTTCATATCCTCCTTTATTTCTATTAACATTCTTTTCATTTTGAAGAATTTTGTTTAATACTAGTATAGCCATTCCATAACTTTTATAATTATTGTTTTCATGATGTTTTGTTTTTCATCTTTTCTGTTTATGGAGTCTATATTTTTGAATCTAAAGAATGCCTCCTAAAGAGAATATATGGTTGGATCTTTTAATTTCATTAAATCTGATAATTTGTGCATTCTGATTATTTAATCCAGTTTTGTTTAATGTTACTATTTTATACATCTGCCATTGTACTTGAAAAAAAACTAATTTTTAAAGTAATTTTTATTACTTTTTAAAAAATTTTAAATAATTTTTAAATTTATTTTGACTGTGCTTAGTATTTGTTTTTTATAGGCTTTCCCTAGTTGCAGCAAGCAGGAGCTACTCTTTTCTGTGGTACATGGGCTTCTTATTGTGGTGGCTTCTCTTGTTGTGAAGCACAGGCTCTAGGGCTTATGTACTTAGTAGCTGCAGCTCCAGGGCTCTAGAGCACAGGCTCAGTAGTTGTGATGCATACTTAGTGGCTTATGGGATCTTTCTGGATCAGTGATCAAACCTGCATGTCCTGCATTTTCAGGTGGATTCTTTATCGTTGACCCATTAACCATTGTCTTTTTCTTCTATTCTTACTTTACTGCATAAAGCAGATTTTTAAAATATAGCCTAATTTATTCATATTTTTCATTAGTGTGCTACTTTCTCAGTGTTTGCCCTATTACTTGAAATGTGCTCATTAATGAATTTATTTGAATTTATATTACTCTAGTTCCTGTGAGATAAAGAAAGAGTACTCTTATAGAGCTTTATGTACCCTGTTCTTTTATTTGTTGCAGCTTCAACAATTTATTTGTGTTGTGAGAAAGTTATATAACAGTACATCAGTTCAGTTCAGTCACTCAGTCGTGTCCGTCTCTGCGACCCCAGAATTGCAGCACGCTAGGCCTCCCTGTCCATTACCACCTCCTGGAGTTCACCCAGACTCATGTATGTTGAGTCGGTGATGCCATCCAGCCATCACATCCTCTGTTGTCCCCTTCTTCTCCTGCCCCCAATCTGTTCCAACAGGGTCTTTTCCAGTGAGTCAACTCTTGGCATGAGGTGGCCAAAGTATCGGAGTTTCAGCCTCAGCATCAGTCCTTCCAAAGAAATCCCAGGGCTGATCCTTTAGGATGGATTGGTTGGATCTCCTTGCAGTCCAAGTACATAGTTATAATATTAATTTATGTAACTTGTTGAGCTGTAAAAATGTATGTTCAGCTTTTATATTTTAGCCTTTTAAGTTCTCATTTTTGTTTCTCGATTTTTTCCTTGGATATTTGACTTACCATCTGGAGTGTTATCTGTATTCCACTTAATTGATTTGTTCTGTCATTAAGAATAATTTATTACCGTATATTTTTGACTTAATACAGTTATATGCAGAGTGCTTAAACAGTTTTTAAATTAGTTAGACATAATGGAGGGAAAAAATTGCAATCTGCATGTACTGTACCTGTATAATTATAGGTAATTACATCCTTTTTGTCTTTGAAAAAGTGATATGTGCAGTTTGTTGTTGTTTAGTCACTCAGTTGTGTCAGACTCTTTCCAGCCCCATGGACTACAGCACACCAAGCTCCCTGTCCTTCACAATTTCCTGGAGCTTGCTCAAACTCATGTCCATTGAGCTGTGATGCCATCCAACCACTTTGTCCTCTGTTGTCTTCTTCTGACTTCCATCTTCCACAGCATCAGGGTCTTTTCTAATGAGTTGGCTCTTCCTATCAGGTGGCCAGAGTATTGGGGCTTCAGCATCAGTCCTTGTAGTGAATATTCAGGGTTGATTTTCTTTAGGATTAACTGATTTGATCTCCTTGCTGTTCAAGGAACTCTACAGAGGTTTCTCCAGCACCACAGTTCAGAAATAAAGCACTTCCATGCTCAGTCTTATTTCTCTCCAACTCTCACATCTGTACCTAAGCACTGAAAGAACCTTTGACTAGCTTTGACTAGCTGGACCTTTGTTGGCAAAGTAATGTCTCTGCTTTTTAATACACTTCTAGTAGTGACATAACTTTTCTTCTAAGGAGCAAGCATCTTTTAATTTCATAGCTGCAACCATTGTTCACCATCTGCACCATTTTGGAGCTCAAGACAATAAAGTCTATTACTCTTTGCATTGTTTCCCCATCTATTTGCCCTGAAGTGATGGGACCAGATGCCATGATCTTTGTTTGACTGTTGAGTTTTAAGCCAGCTTTTTCACTCTCCTCTTTCACCTTCATCAAGAGGCTGTTTAGTTCCTTTTTTACTTTTTGCCATAAGGGTGATGTCATCTGCATATCTGAGATTATCAGTATTTCTCGTGTCAGTCTTGATTCTGAAAGGTTGTTGTTGAATCACGCGAAGACACCGGAATTTTTGGCCCCTGGAGGAGAAGAATTCAATCCAGGGCCAGAGACGAGGCTTGATCGCTCAGAGCTTTTGTGTAATAAAGTTTTATTAAAGTATAAAGGAGATAGAGAAAGCTTCTGACATAGGCATCAGAAGAGGGCAGAAAGAGTACCCCCTTGGTATTGTTAGCAATGAAGTTATATTCTCTCCATTGAATCCAGATAATGTCTGGAGGTTGTAAAGACCTCATCAGACCTACTCCCATAATTTACATTTTAAGATAACAGAATTAGCCAGAAGGTTTAATCCAGAGACTGTCCTCAGGCAGGATACATTATTGTTATATAATCCTAAGGAATGTAGAGAAGGGGAAAAAAAGTTTGTCCTTTCTTCCTCCTTAAGAATTCCAGACTCCTCTCTACTTGGGGACCCCTAGACTTCTTATCAACCTGTCTAGGAAATGACTCTCAGTTCCAGCTTGTGCTTCACCCAGCCTGGCATTTTGTATGGTGTACACTGCATAGAATTTAAATAAGCAGGCTGACAGTATACAAACTTGACATACTAGTTTCTCAATTTCAAACCAGTCCATTTTTCCATGTCTGGTTCTAATTGTGGCTTCTTGACTTGCATACAGGTTTTGCAGGAGGCAAGTAAGGTGGCCTGCTAGTCCCATTTCTTTAAGAATTGTCCACAGTTTGTTGTGATTGACACAATCAAAGGTTTAAACATAGTTGCTTACTGAAAGCCTAAAAAATTTCTTTAGAACTTTTTTGTAATATTTGTTGTAAGATGAGTGTGTTTACAGTGAATTCTTTCTCTCTCTTCCATTTATTTAGCCGGCATAGTTAAAAGCTCTGTAGGGATTCAGATGTAATGGTTCAGATGTTAAAGGATCTGCCTGCAGTGCAGGAGACCCAGCTTTGATCCCTGGTATGGAAAGATCTCCTGAAGAAGGAAATGGCAATTACTCCAATATTCTTGCCTGGGGAATCCCATGAACAGAGGGGCCTGGTGGGCTACGGTCCCTAGGGTCACAAACAGTAGGACACAACTGGATGACTAACACTAATCAAGCCTTCATAGTTAAAAGCTCTGCTGAGGTGGAAGATTCTTGATTGACATCTTGTATTCTTTGAACATTGCCTTTGACCATCATGGTATGTGAGGAGAAATCAGCTTTTAACCTAATAATAGGGTTTTTGTTTTGTTTTCTAGGAATTTTTTTTTTTCTTACTGCTTTTATAATTTCCTCCTTGTCCTTGATCTTCAGCATTTTCTATTAGAATCTGTCTCTGAATCTCTCTTCCTTTATTCTGATCAGAGTTTTAGTTGAACTTACGGACTTACTGGTTAAAATTTTGAATGAAATTTCAGAAATTTTTGGCTGTTAGTTATTGAATTTTTTTTTTTTTTTTTTTGGTCTTTTCTCTCTTTTGGCATTCTCTACTATACATCCATTGGTATTCTTAATGGAAAGGGTATATAGCAGAGACTCTTCCCAGCCACACCTGTCATTGTTCAGCAGGGCTTATGACAAATTTAATAGAGGCAGAGACAAAGTTCTGCATGGGATCAGCACCATGGGCTTTCATCCATGAATTCCCAGTGCCTAGTATACCAGGAACAGTAACCTTCAGTTCCTGATATGGTACCATTCCGTGACATATTCATGCAGCTACTCAGTGCCAGATTTATTACAGTGGACTGCTTCCATTATAAAAGTGTCAGCATTTTGTCCACATTAAGATAGAAATATACCAGATTATTGGTTTGCACTGGGGAGTCTAAAGTGACATCTGTGGAGTTACAGAATGCCTTTAATTTCATGGTAATCTACCTAGTGTTGCTTTAAAGTGAGGAATTTCACTGGAAAAGAAGTAAAGCAAGGGACCCCAGAGGTTATAAACTTCAGTGACATGCTCTTCATGATCCTGATACAACAATGAAAATGCCTTTTGGATACTCAGTCCCTTGACAAAAGATTTTTTTCTTTTTCTCACTTTTGAGCAGGAGCTCCTCACTTCAGTGGCGGGCCACTCCAAAGACCTTCTCCTGTCAGTACCGTAACAATTTACAATGATCTCCAAGCACCACCATTTCCTTCACCAGGAGATTTATAATGCTCTGAATTGGTGACGTTTTTTATGATAAGTATGTTGGTGCAGCAGGCAAAGTGGAAATGGAAATGGCACCACTCACTGTTAATGTAGTGACCCAGTTGCAACATTTTTCTTTTTTGTACCCACAAGTTCAATCTGGAATGTCTTAGAGGTATTTTTTTCTAGAGGAAAAATTCTTCCATAGGAGATAAAAAATAACAATTCCTTTGAAGGGGGCATCAGAATGATCAAATAGCCTTTTCATTTTCGTGCTTGTGTATCATCGATCAAGGAAGGGAATTACCTTGCCATCAGTTTTTCTTGTTTTATGACAAAGGATAGGAATTAAAGAGGGAGTACTATTAAATGCTACTGCTATTGGGGAAAAGCTACTCAATAAAAAATTGACCTCAATTCTAATTACAGCTGAAAAAGTAGCAATTTATAGCCAAGGAGCCCTGTGAAGGTCAGCATATGAAAAATTACTTAAGGAAATAAGAAGTCTCTTTAGGCTAAGCCATCGTTATTGAAGATTGATTAGGTGTCACCTGGTAAATAGTGGAAGAAGAGAGACCTCAATTAGGTATTATAGGCATTCACATACACAGGATGAGGCACTTTTGCTATACCCAGTTAGCGTTTTTGTTAAGGATGCCAGAAGGAATTGGGCTGATGTTCCTAGGAACAGTTTCAGGAATCTGAGTAAACTTTGTTTCCACTTTGTTGTTTAATGGTCTGAAGAGACATCTTTCTTAGAACAACAGGTAAGTTCATTTCTTGTTCTATAGTCTATAAAACATAGTTGTAGTTCTGCATTATTCCACATCAGAATGGAGAAAATTTGGAAACATGTAGAGTGATAGAGACACTGGTCCTATCACTTCATGGCAAATAGATGGCAAAAAAGTGGAAACAGTGGCTGATTTTACTTTCTTGGGCTCCAAAATCACTGTGGATGGTGACTGGAGTCAGTAAATTAAAAAGACACTTGCTCCTTGGAAGAAAAGCTATGACAAACTTACCATATTACAAAGCAGAGACATCACCTTGCTGACAGAAGTTCATATAGTGAAAGCTGTGGTTTTTCCAGTAGTCATGTACGGATGTGAGGGTTGGACCATAAAGAAGGCTGAGTGCCAAATAATTGATGCTTTCAAGCTATGGTGTTGGAGAAGACTATAGAGTCTCTTGAACAGCAAGGAGATCAAACCAGTCAATCTTAAAGGAAATCAACCATGAATATTCATTGAAAGGACTGATGGTAAAGCTGAAGCTCCAGTATTTGGCTACCTGTTGTGAAGAGCCAACTCACTAGAAAAGAACCTGATACTAGAAAGATTGGAAGCAAAAGGAGAAAGGGTAACAGAGAAGGAAGTGCTTGGATGACATCACCAGTTCTATGGACATCAGTTTGTTGCAAATGCTTGGAGATAGTGGAGGACAAAGGAGCCTAGTGTGCTGTAGTCTGTGGGGTTGCAAAAAGTCAAACATGACTTAGAGACTGAACAGAAACAGTGTGCCAGTTACTGGAGGAATTCATTATATGTCAAGGAGCAATGGCACCCAAGTCCAGTACTCTTGCCTGGAAAATCCAATGGATGGAGGAGCCTGGTAGGCTGCAATCCATGGGGTCGCTAAGAGTTGGACACAACTGAGCGACTTCCCTTTCACTTTTCACTTTCATGCATTAGAGAAGGAAATGGAAACCCACTCAGCTGTTCTTGCCTGGAGAATCCCAGGGATGGGGAAGCCTGGTGGGCTGCCGTCTGTGGGGTCACACAGAGTCGGACACGACTGAAGTGACTTAGCAGTAGCAGCAGCAGCAAACATGCAAGACTGAATCCAAAACGATAGCTTTGTAGTTTTCCATTGTAAACATTTTTCTCCACCATCTACTTTATGAGGAATCAAAGTCAGTACGATTTGTTTATGAAATAAGTAGTTTCATTAAATTTTGTTTGATTATTTACATAGGGGTGGCACAAATAGTTTATTGGTCACAAATATCTTTTGAATTTGTTTCCTGGAACTTTTCATAAGAAATCTCAGATTAGACTTTTAAAAGTCTCTCATATTTAAGGAAATCAAGCTAGAAACTCAACGCAGCATTTTGCCTGCAATGTAGAGATTTGGTTGAATTCTTTTTTCTAGTGTTCTCAAAATATCCTAAGGTTTCTGAGCTCTCCAGTAACAGCAAGGAGATCAAACCAGTCAATCTTAAAGGAAATCAACCATGAATATTCATTGAAAGGACTTGTTACTACTCTGGCAAGCTATGCAACCTGATTAGCTAGGGTTCAGGCCAGTTTTTCCAGAGGGAAGCAGTGGCTTCATAGTTCCAGTCTCTTGGATTATGTAATTTCAGTGCACATGTCATTCACAAACATTCAAATCAAAAGTTTGGTATTGTAATCTGTGTTTTCAATAGTATCATTTTCAAGGAAGAGAGTTGTTTTTGTGTGTTTTTTTTTTAAGTTTTTATTGAATTTGTTATATTTCGCTTCTGTTTTAAGTTTTGGTTTTTTTGGCTATGATCTTAGCTCCCTAATCAGGGATCAGAAGCACACCGTCTGCATTTGAAGGTAAAGTTTCAACCAATAGCCTGCCCCACACCACTAGACTGGAGTTTGGGAAGTCCCAAACAGATTCTTTTAAAACTTTGCAAGTAATTAAGTTCTCATTAAAAATAAGAATACTGGGACTGTGATGCCACGACAGAACATTCTTACCTTTAGCTGACTTCCAGAGAAGAATCAAAGTGTAACAGTAAAGATCATGGCTGAAATTCTGTTTAGACTTTTTGTGATAAGGAAAGTTATTTGCATATATCTTGATATAGTAACTGGACAATGATGGCATAGACCTCTGTGAAAGTTTTGTTATTCATGGAATACCTCTATAATAATCCTTCCAGTGTAGCTGACTGTGCACTTTCCTTGGAAGGAATAACAGTCAGTTATATAATTATATACTGATTTGTTATGTGTGTCCAGTAGTTTTGATTAGATGGTCAGGGACATGGAAAGAATGAGATTGAAAATTGCTCAGATTTGGGGAAGAGAAGACATATTTTAACTTCTCTGAATGAAGGAAAAAAACATAGGTATCTTATGTTTCATGTAAAGTACTCACCAAAGGGTCACCTCAGCTGAGAATCATTTTAATAATGGATATAATGACTGACTATATAAGTAGCAGTCAGCCTCTTTTCCTGGTCAACTATGTCATCACCCATTGGGCTAATGAGTAATTTGAACACAGTGGCAAGAATGTAGGCTGTGCACTGGTCTCAGCAACATGGATTTCATTCACCAAAACTGTTCTGTCTATGGCCACTGAATGTCCAGCTCGTGAGCAGCAGAGATCAACAGTGAGTTCCCCATGTGGCACTGTTTTCCAAGAGATCAAGTTATCTGATGATAAATTGATGACATTGAACAGTCTCCACCATGGAAGGAGAGCATTTTGTTATTAATAGAATAGTTGCGTAACATTGTATAAAATGTATGGTGTACATCATAATGACTTAATGAATTTTCTATATATACATACAAATATGTGTGTAGGTATGTATATGTATAATGTAATGAGAACCAAAATAAATTTGGCTAACATCCATCACTTCATATAGCTAAAATTTTTTTCTAAAAGATAATTAAAAATACAATTTCTCAGTGATATTCAAGTGTATGGCGCATTATTGATTACAGGCATTACATCCCCATGATTTACTTATAACTAGAATTTTTAACTTTTTGTTTACCTTCATTCAATTACTTTCACTCTTCTCTTGCAAACACCAATTTATTCTGTGAGTTTGTTTTTTAAGAATTCCATATGTAAGTGAGATAACATTTTATGTGTCTATTTCTGAATTGTTTTGCTTACCATAATACCCTCAAGATCATTTATGTTGTAGCAAATTGGAGAGTTTTCTTCTTTTCTGTAGTTAAGTAGTATTCTGTTTATCTGTGTGTATGTACCACATTCTCTTCATCCATCCATGGACTCTTAGGTTGTTTCTATGCCTTGGCTATTGTAAATAATGGTATGTAATGAAACCTTGTGAGGTAGATATTTTCTCAGCTAATAACTTAGGTTTTTATTTAACTATATACCCAAAACTGAAATGCTCTTGATGTAGTAATTATATTTTTAATTTTTTTGAGGATCTTCCATGCTGTTTACCATAATTATTATACAAATTTATATCCTCAGTAGCTGTGTACAGTTCAGTTCAGTTCAGCCATTCAGTCATGTCTGAGTCTCTGTCACCCCATGGACTGCCACATGCCAGGCCTCCCTGTCCATCACCAACTTGCAGAGCTTACTCAAACTCATGTCCATCAAATCGGTGATGCCATCCAACCATAAAATCCTCTGTCATCCCCTTCTGCCAACCTTAATCTTTCCTAGCATCAGGCTCTTTGCCAGTGAGTCAGCTCTTCGCATCAGGTGGCCAAAGTATTGGAGCTTCAGCTTCATCAGTCCTTCCAATGAATGTTCAGGACTGATTTCCTTTAGGATGGACTGGTTGGATCTCCTTTCAATCCAGGGTACTCTCAAGAATCTTTTCCAACACCACAGTTCAAAAGCATCAATTCTTTGGTGCTCAGCTTTCTTTAAAGTCCAAGACTCACATCCATATCTGACTCCTGGAAAAACCGTAGCTTTGACTGGACAGACTTTTGTTGGCAAAGGAAAGTCTTTACTTTTTAATATGCCATCTGGGTTGGTCATAGCTTTTCTTCCAAGGAGCAGGTGTCTTAATTTCATGACTGCAAACACCATCTGCAGTGCTTTTGGAGCCCCCAAAAATAAAGTCTCTCACTGCTTCCATTGTTTCCCCATCTGTTTATCATGAAATGTTGGAACTGGATGCCATAATCTTAGTTTTCTGAATGTTGAGTTTTAAGCCAACTTTTTTTACTCTCCTCTTTCACTTTCATCAGGAGGCTCTTTAGTTTTTCTTCACTTTCTTCCATAAGGGTGGTGTTATCTGAGATTATTGTTATTTCACCTAGCAATCTTGATTCCAGTTTATGCTTCATCCAGCTGGGAATTTCACATGATATACTCTACACAAAAGTTAAATAAACAAGGTAACAATATACAGATTTGATGTACTCCTTTCCAGCTTTGGAACCAATCTGTTGTTCCGTGTCCAGTTCTGACTGTTGCTTCTTGATCTGCTTACACATTTCTTAGGAGGCAGGTCAGGTGATATGGTATTCCCATCTCCTGAAGAATTTTCCACAGCTTGTTGTGATCCATACAGTCTAAGGCTTTGGCATAGTCAATAAGAAAGAAGTACATGTTTTTCTGGAACTGTCTTGCTATTTCCATGATCCAGTGGAGGCTAGCAGTTTGATCTCTTGTTCCTCTGCCTTTTCTAAATCCAGCTTGAACATCTGGAAGTTCATGGTTCATGTGCTGTTAAAGCCTGGTAAGGAGAATTTTGAGCATTACTTTGTTATTGTGTGAGATGAGTGCAGTTGTGTGGTGGTTTGAATATTCTTTGGCTTTGACTTTCTTTGGGATTGGGATGAAAACTGACCTTTTCCAGTCTTCTGGCCACTGCTGAGTTTTCTAAGTTGGCATATTGAGTGCAACACTTTCACAGCATCATCTTTCAGGATTTGAAATAGTTCAACTGGAATTCCATTACCTCCACTAGGTTTTTTCACAGTGATGCTTCCTAAAGCCCACCTGCACTTATCGCAGATGAGAAGTGTTATCTCAAGTCCTCTGAATTAGAAGATGGATTCTTTAACTGCTGGACCAACAGGGGAGTTCTTGGGAGTAGTATTTCTGGTTTTCTTTCAGTGTTTTGTTTATATTATCCCATTCTTTTCTTATCTGCCAAGGTTTTGATGGTACATCTGCTTATAGTCTTGTGTAAGATATGTCACTTTTCTCATGGTGCTTTCAAAATTCTTGTTATCTTTGACTTTAACAATTATAATATGTGTTGGTTTGATTCTTTTGAGGTAACCTACTTAAAGTACTTTATTCCTATCTCTCAGTTTTGTCTGTGCCTTTGTGACCACATGAACTGTAGTCCTCCAGGCTCCTGTGTCCATGGAATTCTCCAGGCAAGAATATGGGAGTAGGTAGCCATTGCTTTCTCTAGGATATCTTCTTAAGTCAGGTCTCCTGCATTGCAGGCAGTTTCTTTATCATCTAAACCCCCAGGGGAACCTTTTGGGACTTAGCTATTTGATATTCATTTCTTAAGAGAAATGAAGGTTTTCAGCCATTTTTCTTTTACAGACACTTTTCTCTCCCTTTGTCTTCCATTTCTGGGATTCGCAAAATGTGTATATAGTTTCCTTTTGATGATGGTATATTAAGTCCTATTGGTTTTTTTAATTTACCTTTTTTTTGTTTTTGCTCCTCCAGCCTAATAATTTCAAATGACTCTCTTCTGGCTAACTGATTCTCTGTTTTGCTTGGTTGTGTTTGGTCTTGAAATTCTCTATTTAATTCTGTAGTTCATTCATTGACCTCTTCACTAAAAGACCCTTAAAATAATTCGTATGTTTTTTGAAGAATTATACATGTATTGTACAAATTGTGAAGAGTATTTTATGTCATCTTGGATACTAATCAAAATGGATTATTAAGGGACAAAAGAGCCATTTAACAATATGTTAATTACACTCTCTTGAATTTTCAAATTACCTGTGAAAGCTTGAAATTATTTTTTTTCTGTGCTTGTATGATCCTTTATTATTATTTTCAAAAATTTATATTTTCAAGTAGAGTATAATTTCTTTATGGTATTGTGTTGGTTTCTACCATTGCTCAACATGAATCAGCCATAGGTTGACATATGTCTGTTTCTTTGTTGAGTTTTTCATTTTTTTCTTTATTGTTTTCTGTGTTTCATTTTGTGGTCTTACTATGTGTTATTCCAGTTTAATAAAAGTTTCTTCTATAAGAAACTTCTGATCTTTGTCATACAGTTGACAGTCTGTTTTTCTGTGGTCATTTATTAAAGTTTAAATAGTCTTCTTTGGTGATGTGAGTTTTATCTGATTCTTCATAATTGCTATACCTTGCTAGTAGTATTTGCATATTTAAATTGTGATCTTCTTTTTTTGGACTTCTCATGGTTTCTTGGGCAGAGACAGCCCTTCACGTGTTACCTCAACTTGGGTTTAATTCAGGTCAGTTTATAGTCTTCTTGGGCAAGTGAGGCTTGCAATGAGGCAGTGAGGGTTGGTTTGTTTTTCTACCTGTTCAGCTATTATGTACCTCTGAGATCAGGAGGTCAGTCCCTGTCTGAATAGGAATTGGTTAGGAGTGTGCTCACTTGGTTTTCTGTATATGATTGGCTTTAGAGTTGGCACCTTAGTTGCATTAATTCTCTTGTAGGCTTACTGATAGCATGGGACATGTTCCTATACTCAGTTTTGGTTGGGTCTGCAGTTTGCTTCCTTGCCTGATCAGGGTTGTAGAATGGTTTCCTTGGCTGTTAGATATTTATGCTTGGGCTCTCTTAACATGACAGAGTTGCTCACCAACTTCTTGGCCAGATTCAACTGCTGTGTTGATTACCTTGATGGGTTTTGCTGGGAGCTCTGTGCTCAGGTGCCATTGTAAGCGGGCCTCTAGGACCCTAGATATTATGTTTAGACTTTCTGATTAGATGAAACTAGAGCTGTACAAAACAGTATGTGGCACTTATGAATCTGCTTCTTTGCTCAGACTGGGCTTCTATGCCTCATTGGCTAGGGAGTTAAATCTGATAAAACTTGGCACTAGATTCCCTGATCAGCTGGGGCCAACACCTGCTCTTTCTAGTATTGCTCAATCTTTGCTCAGATGCTGTTGTAAGTACTGTTGTTGGATAGATTGTGCAGCTTCCCAGATTCTGTGATTGGGTTTGCTGATGGGTTCATGCTACAGGATGGAGAAGCCATTCAGTGAACTAACCATGGCTTGCCAGTGTAGAAAATAAAAAGGCTTCAAAGCTGGTAAGGCTAATAGTTTGGGGTCTAGTATCAGGCAGAATTGTGCACTGAGTTAATTCTTCAGATGTGCCATTGCAGTGGCTCTGCAGAATCACAGAGACACTGTTCTGGTCTCTGTACTTGCCAATTCTGCAAGGGAAACTTGGTCTTCCATGATAGGAGTGCTAGTAGACCTCAGTTACATTACAATCCCAAGTGGTTAACCAGTGCATCTTCTTCCTGCAATCCCCATGAAACTTCACTGGGTTGCTCTGAGTGTCACTTACAAGGGTGGAAAGCTGAATATCCATCTTGGACTCTCCTTTGCCCACTGTAGAAACTGTAGACCTAGTAGATCCTTCTTGGTATGTTGGTGTGCTCACTTGGGAGACAGACAGTATCAGTTCAGTTCAGTTCAGTCTCTCGGTCTTGTCCGACTCTTTGCGACCCCATGAATTGCAGCACGCCAGGCCTTCCTGTCCATCACCAACTCTCGAAATTCACTCAAACTCATGTCCATCGAGTCGTGATGCCATCCAGCCATCTTATCCTCTGTTGTCCCCTTTTCCTCCTACACCCAATCCCTCCCAGCATCAGAGTCTTTTCCAATGAGTCAACTCTTCGCATGAAGTGGCCAAAGTATTGGAGTTTCAGCTTTAGCATCAGTCCTTCCAGAGAACAGCCAGGACTGATCTCCTTTAGAATGGACTGTTTGATCTCCTTGGGTCCAAGGGACTCTCAAGAGTCTTCTCAAACACCATAGTTCAAAAGCATCAATTCTTTGGCTCTCAGCTTTCTACACCGGAGAAGGCAATGGCACCCCACTCCAGTACTTTTGCCTGGAAAATCCCATGGACGGAGGAGCCTGGTAGGCTGCAGTCCATGGGGTCGCTACAGTCAGACATGACTGAGCGACTTCACTTTCACTTTGCACTTTCATGCATTGTGGGAGGAAATGGCAACCCACTCCAGTGTTCTTGTCTGGAGAATCCCAGGGACAGGGAATCCTGGTGGGCTGCGTCTGTGGGGTCGCACAGAGTTGGACTTGACTGAAGCAACTTAGCAGCAGCAGCAGCAGTAGCTTTCTTCACAGTCCAACTCTCACATCCATACATGACTACTGGGAAAACCATAGCCTTGACTAAATGGACCTTTGTTGGCAAAGTAAAGTCTCTGCTTTCGAATATGCTATCTAGGTTGGTTATAACTTTCCTTCCAAGGAGTAAGCATCTTTTAATTTCATGGCTGCAATTACCATCTGCAGTGATTTTGGAGCCCCAAAAAATAAAGTCTGACACTGTTTCCACTGTTTCCCCATCTCTTTCGAGTGAAGTGATGGGACCAGATGACATGATCTTCATTTTCTGAATGTTGAGCTTTAAGCCAGCTTTTTCACTCTCCTCTTTCACTTTCATCAAGAGGCTTTTTAGGCAGATTCATGTTGATGTATGGCAAAACCAATACAATATTGTAAAGTAATTAGCCTCCAATCAAAATAAATAAACTTAAATTAAAAAAAAAGAGGCTTTTTAGTTCCTCTTCATTTTCTGCCATAAAGGTGGTATCATATGCATATCTGAGGTTATTGATGTTTCTCCCGGCCATCTTGATTCCAGCTTGTGCTTCTTCCAGCCCAGCGTTTCTCATGATGTACTCTGCATAGACATTAAATAAGCAGGGTGACAATATACAGCCTTGACGTATTCCTTTTCCTATTTGGAACCGATCTGTTGTTCCATGTCCAGTTCTTACTGTTGCTTATAAGCTGAAAAAAAATGTCCCTCTTACCCTCCTTAGGCATTCTCTATGTTTCAGTCCCAAGAATGCTTTTCTGGGATTTTTACAGTGTTGTCGTGTCTGGGTTATTTGCTAGTTGGGACTGAAGTTGAGAAAAACTTGTGTTGACATCATGATGATATCTCGTCAGCACCATTTTCTATTACTTGAATGACCTGCTACCAGTTTTAGCTTCCTTTCCCCATGACTTTATGCTTTCCTTGGAAAGAGATGAGGTGCTAGTTTCTGAATGATGATTGCTTTCACTCGTAGACATATCACCAGTGATTACATTAAACTGAAAGTTAAGAGTGCTTCCTTGTAATTTGGACACGTTATATACATTACAGTGAATCAGCAGACAAAGGAGTTTCTCTTCTGGCTTTGCTGATTCATTTTGACAAGCAGGAAGGGGAACTTGAAATACTATTGCATGATGGCCACAAAGTAGAGCGTCACATAATGTCCATACAGGAAGTTCCTGAAGACATCTCTTAGTACAACTGTGCTTTGTAATTTTAGGATACTGTAAAACTGAAACAACCCAATCGAGACAAAAGTATACTAGTAATGGCCCAGATCCTTACGGGATGAAGCTTTGTATCATTAGGTAAAGAAATATGACCAGTTGAAATAGTCACTGATCTTAGTTTACAATCCCTCACCCTAACTCTACTGAGAAAGACTGAAGACAAAAGGAGAAGGGGTGGCACAGGATGAGATGATTGGGTGACATCACTGACTTGATGGACAAAAATTTGAGGAGATAGGACAGGGAAGCCTGTGGTGCTGCAGACCATGGGGTTGCAAAGAATCATGCCTGAGTGACTGAACAATGACCTCCAGCCCCTACCCCTGGAGTTCTGCTTTAGACCTTCAACATACTGTATGAGGTTCTGTTTTTCTGGAGATCCTTTAACTGTAACATTATGTTACCGTTGCAAAGGGTAGGTAAGAAGTGTGCAAATCTTATTACAATATATATTATTTTAGTCTTTTAAAATTTTATTTTTAAAAATTATTTATTTTTTTATTTTATTGTTTTAAAAGAATGTCTTTATTTTCATTGTAACTACATTTCAGCAGACATTTGATAAGATTCACTTGCCACCATTATATATATTTTAAAGAATTGAAGTTCAGGAGTTGCTGATTATGGAGTTTGACCAAGGTTTTTTTGTGGACCTGATAATAAATTTTAACTTTAATTGGCTGTACTTGTTTTTGCCATGGACTTCTTTTTTTTTAAAATAAATAATCTTGTAAAACTATTGTTAGCCCTGCAGTCATATATACAGAAACTGCAACTATATTTACAAAGTACAGTTCAAATACTGCAGCATCCAGTATATCTATTCACAAATGCATGATTGTTTTTCCTTTTCTTTGAGAAGTTAACAAATAACCTTGACATTGTTCTCCTTTTCCTTAAGAAATATGTTGCTTGATCTTTTTTTTTTTTTATGTTGAACTTCATATTGAGTATAGTTGATTAGATGTAAAACAAAATGATATACCTTTATCCATTCTTTTTCAGATTTTTTCCCATTTAGGTTATTATTAAATATTGAGCTGTGTTCCATGTTCTGTACAGTAGGACCTTGTTGGTTATTTATTTTATTTTTTCTTTTAGCAACTAAAAAAGTAGTTTTTTACCAACTAAAAATAGTAACTAGTTTCATTGATTCACTTATTTTTAATTTATTAATTAAGTGGGCTGCCTTGGGTCTTAGTTGAGGTATGTGGAATCATTCTTATATTGTTTAGATCTATCACTGTGACATGTGGGCTTAGTCACAAGTGGTGCTCAGGCTTAAATCCTGTCCATTTTAAATACAGCAGTGTGTCCATGTCAATTCCAAACTCCCCACCCTTCCCTCATGATAACCATAAGTTCCTTTTCTGTCTGTGAGACTGTTTGTGTCTTGTAAATAAGTTCATTTGTATAATTCCCCTCCCCACCCCCAAATTCCCTGCATAAGACATATAACATGGTATTTCTTTTGCTGTCTGAGTGTTCTGTTTGACTTACTTCACTCAGTGTGACACTCGCTAGGTCCATGTATGTTGCTGCAAATGGCATTATTTTGTCCTTTTTTATGACTGATATTTAAGCCACATCTCCTTTATACCTTCCTCTATTGGTGGACGTTTAGGTTGTTTCCATATTTTGACTATTGGTTTGCATAATGTTTTTCTCTGGGTAAACTCACAGGAGTGGGATTGCAGGGGTCATATGGTGGCTCTATTTTTAGTTTTTAAGGAACTGCCATACTGTTCCCCATAGAGGCTTCACCAATTAACATTCCCACCAGTAGTGTAGAAGGATTCCATTTTTTCCACACACTCTCCACCGTTTGTTATTTTTGATGCTGTCCATTTGACTAATGTGAAATGATATCTCCTTGTATTTTTGATTTGCATTTTTCTAATCACAGAAATGGCAAGGACCTAACAGAAGCAAAAGAAATTAAGAAGATGTGGCAAGAATATGCAGAAGTATACAAAAAGGTCTTAATGATCTGGATAACCATGATTTTGTAGTCACTCATCTAGAGCCAGACATCCTGGAGTGTGAAGTCACATGGGCCTTAGAAAGTCAAGTGGGCCTTCAGAGGAAAATGGGGCAAGAAAGGGCGAGATAGTTGGGTGGCATCACCGCCTGAATGGACCTGAAGTTGAGCAAACTCCAGGAAGTAGTGAAAGACAGGGAAGCCTGGCATGGTGCAGTTCATGGGGTCACAAAGAGCTGGACATAACTTAGCAACCAGATGACAACAGCAATGTAGTTAGTGGATTTTCATGTGTTTCTTAGTCTTCCGTGTGACTTCTTTGGAGGTCTATTTAGATCTTCCAGTTTTTTGATTGGGTTGTTTGTTTTGATAAATACTAAGACATGAGATGTTTTTAAATTTTAGAGATCAGTCCCTTGTTGGTCACAAGTGTTTACAACTATTTTCTCCTGTTCTGTGGGTTATGTTTTCATTTTGTTTTTTCCTGTACAAAACCATTTAATTTGATTCCGTTGCTTGTTTTTGTTTTAAATTCCATTATTCTGGGAGACAGATTGAAAAGGGTTTGCTGTGATTTTTGTCAGAGGGCATTCTGCCTGTGTTTTTCTATAAGAATTTTGAGTATCCAGTTTCACATTTAGGTCTTTAATCTGTTTTGAGTTGTTTTCGTGAATGGTGTTAAAGAATATTTTAATTTCATTTTCATTTTAATCTAAAGGGAAGTCCTGGATTTTTGTGCTTTCATTATCAGTTATCCTCAGATAATTTTAAAATTTTTTAGTAATCCATTTGTTGTTTAATATCATATGATGTAGCCTACATGTATTGTGTTTTGTTGTTGTTGTTTTAAGATTTTTTTTCTAATGTTAAAGAGTTGTGGTTGAAAAAGATGTATGATATGAATTGGGTTTTCTTAAATTTATCAAAGATTGATTTGTGTCCCAGTATGTGGTCAATCCTGGAGAATGTGCCATGTGCACATGAAAAGACTGTTGGATTTTGGATGGGATGCTGTATAAGTGACAATCATGTCCATCTATCTAATGGGTCTTTTCAGGATTGTATTTCCTTATTTATTTGCTGTCTCAGTGATCTGTTGATTGATAAAAATGGATGTTAAAGTCCTTCCCATGTCAATTTTTTTCCTTTTTGTCTTTTAATATTTGGCTTGTATATTGAGATGCTTCTATGCTGACTGCATTTACAGTGGTTCTATCTTCTTGGATTGAGAAGATCCCTTGATAATTATGTAATGTCCTTCTTTGTCTCCTGTAACAGTCTTTAAGTTCTTTTTTGTCTGATTTAAGTTGCTGCTCCTGCTTTCTTTTGATTTCATTTACATAGACTACTTTCTCCCACCATCTCATTTTCAGTCTGTGTATGTCCTTAAGTCTGTAGTGGATTTCTTTAAGGCAGCATATATAGAGATTTTGTTTCTGCAGCCATTCAGGTAGTGTTTGTGTTTTGGCTGGAGAATTTAATACAGGACATTTAAGATAATTATTGACATGGATGTTGTATTACCATTTTCTTACTTGTTTTGTTTTTGTTGTTCTTTTTCTTTTGTTCTCTTACCTTTTGATAACCATATTTATTTTTGTGTTTGTGTTCCTTTTTCTTGTGTGTGTGTGTGTGTGTGTGTGTGTGTGTGTAAATGTGGTAGTTTTGGGGTTTGCTGTTTCTGTAAGGTTTTGGTAAAGTAGTATGTATGTGTATACGGTTGTTTTAAGTTGCTGGTCTCTTTCACCTGAAGTGAAGTGAAGTGAAGTCACACAGTCGTGTCCAACTCATTGCGACCCCGTGGACTGTAGCCCACCACGCTCCTCCATCCATGGGAGTATCCAGGCAAGGATACTGGAGTGGGTTGCCATTTCCTTCTCCAGGGGAATCTTCCCGACCCAGGGATCAAACCCAGGTCTCCCACTTGCAGGCAGACGCTTTAACCTCTGAGCCACCAGGAGTTTTTTTTTTAACATTTGTTTTAAGGCTGGTCTGGTATTTCTGTATTCTCATAACTTGTCTGTGAAGCTTTTATTTTTTCCATCAAATCTGGATGACAGCCTTGTTTGGTAAAATATCCTTGGTTGTAAGTTCTTCGTTTTCATCTCTTTAAATATGTTGTGCCATGCCCTTTTGGGCTGAGAAATCAACTGATAACCTGTGGGAGTTCCCTTGTATGTTATTTGTTGTTTTTCCTTTGTTAATTTTAATATTTTTTCATTTGTCTTTAAGCATTGATAATTTGATTATTGTGTGTCTTGGTGTGTTTATCCTTAGGTTTATCCTGCCTAGGACTCTGCACTTCCTGGACTTGGGTCACTGTGTCGTTTCTCTTCTTGTTCTAGAACTCATATCATGTGAATGTTGGTGCTTCTTATGTTGTCTTAGAAGTTTCTGAGAATATTGTTATGTATTTCCATTCTTTTTTCTTTATTCTTTTCCATGGCAGTGATTTCAGCTATTGTCTTCCGGGTCACTTTTGTGTTCTACCTAAGTTATTCTGCTTCTGACTCCTGCTACTGTTTTTTTTCATTTCTTTAAACATTTCTTACATCTTCTTTCTTACCCTTGCCTCAAGGCTTTTTCTGAGATACTGTTATTATTCTGAATTCACTCTGATCAGGGCTGTGCTCAGTGTAACTTTAATCCACTTATCTGCTGATAGGTGGGGCTGAGACTCTGTCCCCTCCTTCTTGGTTATTTGGTTTGAAGTAATCCAGCACTGGATCCTACAGGTTATTTGTTGGGGTAATGGAGGTGTTCAGGAGGACTCATGTCAATGACTGCTTCCCAGAACTGCTGCTGCCAAGTGTCTTTGTTCTCTAGTGAGACATAGCTGCCACCTGCCTCTGTAGGAGACTCTTCAATACTAGTAGGTGGGTGTTGCCCACTTTCTTATATGGTCGCTGCTCTTTTCCTCTGGGTTCTTCCTGGGTCCAAGAAATTTGTACTTGTCCTCCAAGAGTCACTGTTTATCTTAGTCTTGTGGAACTCCTGCAGTCAAATCCCACTTTCCTTCTTTTCTCTCTTTCTCTCTCTCTCTATATATATACATATGCTGCTAAGTCGCTTAAGTCGTGTCCGACTCTGTGCAGCCCCATAGATGGCAGCCCACCAGGCTCCCCCATCCCTGGGATTCTCCAGGCAAGAATACTGGAGTGGGTTGCCATTTCCTTCTCCAATGCATGAAAGTGAAAAATGAAAGTGAAGTCGCTCAGTTCTGTCCGACTCTTAGCGACCCCGTGGACTGCAGCTCACCAGGCAGTATTATTGACGTAACAATCTTTCAGGTGCACAGGAAGGTGATTCAGTTATACATACACATATATACTATTTTTGAGATTATTTTCTTTTATAGCTTGTAGTTATAGTTCCTTGATACTGATATAGTTACTGATTATAGTTCCCTGTTCTATACATTAAAGTTTCAATGTTTTTTGCATATCTGTTTTTTTAAAATGAGAAATCTAGTATTCTGTTCATATTAGGTCAAACAAGTGGAGTCAAAATGTCATAGATTTTTTTAGGCAAAAATTCATTTCTAAAAAGTTCTCTAAAATATATATATAATACACACTATATATGTGAATACAAAAGCTTTTCAAATGTGTTTGATAAAGACTTGAGATAAAACATAAAGAGATGGAGGAATTGGAAAACATAAACTCAGTGAAATGGGAGCACTGAATACAAAATAGAAACAGTGAAACAGACTGGATCAAAAAAAATGATCATCATATATGAGCGGCCATGTTTAAAAGCAACTGGACTATATGAAAATTAGAGATACCAAGGGAACATTTCATGCAAAGATGGGCTTGATAAAGGACAGAAATGGTATGCACCTAACAACAGCAGTAGATATTAAGAAGAGGTGGCAGGAATACACAGAAGAACTGTACAAAAAAGATCTTCACGACCCAGTTAATCACGATGGTGTGATCACTGACCCAGAGCCAGACATCCTGGAATGTGAAGTCAAGTGGGCCTTAGAAAGCATCACTACGAACAAAGCTAGTGGAGGTGATGGAATTCCAGTTGAGCTATTCCAAATCCTGAAAGATAATGCTGTGAAAGTGCTGCACTCAATATGCCAGCAAATTTGGAAAACTCAGCAGTGGCCACAGGACTGGAAAAGGTCAGTTGTCATTCCAGTCCCAAAGAAAGGCAATGCCAAAGAATGCTCCAACTACCGCACAATTACACTCATCTCACACGCTAGTAAAGTAATACTCAAAATTCTCCAAGCCAGGCTTCAGCAATATGTGAACCGTAAACTTGCAGATGTTCAAGCTGGTTTTAGAAAAGGCAGAGGAACCAGAGATCAAATTGCCAACCTCTGCTTGATCATTGAAAAAGCAAGAGAGTTCCAGAAAAACATCTATTTCTGCTTTATTGACTATGCTAAAGCCTTTGACTGTGTGGATCACAATAAACTGTGGAAAATTATGAAAGAGATGGGAATACCGGACCACCTGACCTGTGTCTTGATAAACCTGTATGCAGGTCAGGAAGCAACATTTAGAACTGGATGTGGAACAACAGACTGGTTCCAAATAGGAAAAGGAGTATGTCACGGCGGTATATTGTCACCCTGCTTATTTAACTTCTGTGCAGAGTACATCATGAGAAACGCTAGCCTGAAAGAAGCACAAGCTGGAATCAAGATTGCCGGGAGAAATATCAATAACCTCAGATGTGCAGATGACACCACCTTTATGGCAGAAAATGAAGAGGAACTAAAAAGCCGCTTGATGAAAGTTAAAGAGGAGAGTGAAAAAGTTGGGTTAAAGCTCAGCATTCAGAAAACGAAGATCATGGCCTCTGGTCCCATCACGTCATGGGAAATAGATGGGGAAACACTGACCTTTTCCAGTCCTGTGGAAACAGTGTCAGATTTTATTATTTTGGGCTCCAAAATCACTGCAGATGGTGACTGCAGCCATGAAATTAAAAGACACTTACTCCTTGGAAGGAAAGTTATGACCAACCTAGATAGCATATTCAAAAGCAGAGACATTACATTGCCAACAAAGGTCCGTCTAGTCAAGGCTATGTTTTTTTCCTGTGGTCATGTATGGATGTGAGAGTTGGACTGTGAAGAAAGCTGAGCACCAAGGAATTGATGCTTTTGAACTGTGGTGTTGGAGAAGACTCTTGAGAGTCCCTTGGACTGCAAGGAGATCCAGCCAGCCTATTCTGAAGGAGATCAGCCCTAGGATTTCTTTGGAAGGAATGATGCTAAAGCTGAAACTCCAGTACTTTGGCCACCTCATGTGAAGAGTTGACTCATTGGAAAAGACTCTGATGCTGGGAGGGATTGGGAACAGGAGGAGAAGAGGACGACAGGATGAGATGGCTGGATGGCATCACTGACTCAATGGACGTGAGTCTGGGTGAACTCCGGGAGTTAGTGATGGACAGGGAGGCCTGGCATGCTGCAATTAATGGGGTTGCAAAGAGTCGGACATGACTGAGCGACTGAACTGAACTGAACTGGACTATATGGTGATCAAATCCCACTAATTTTCAAATTCAAATTCTCTGAGGAGTCCTCTTCCCATTGCTGAAGCACCAGTCTGGGAAGTCTCCAAACTTTCATTCCAGTGGGAGAATTTCTGTAAAAATTTTGGAGAGTAACCAGCTAAGTTTATTATTTATTTTTTGGCCACAGCAGGCAGCATTTGAAATCCTACCTCCCAACCAGTGGTTAATTTTTGCCCTTTATAGCAGAAGTGCCAACTCCTAACCACTGGATTGCCTGAAGTCCCTATATTTAGGCTGTCTTTTTGGTGAATTCCAGTGGCGTTTTCTTGTTATTGTTGTTGTTGATGGTTGTTTAGCCAATAGTTGTGATTCTAAAGTTATTCTAAGAAAGAATGAGCCCATGTGCTCATCTTAATTTCATACTTTTATTTTACCTTGAGAGTTGCTTCAGTTAGTACTTACGTACCGGTATAGTGATGGTTCCTTGTTTGCAGAGCTGCTAATGGATACGTAGTCGTCACATTCTCTTGGTTGTCAGACCTAAGTGAGCCTTTGGGTGTCTGTCAGCCTTAAAAACCAGGGCATAAGATATATGGTCGAACACTTTGCTTTTGCTTCTCAGGGAGAAGCTAGGAGTTGGAAGCTTATCTCAGAATTTTAAGACGGGAGCTTCATGGGGACAGTGGCTTATGGTGAGAGTATATCTTATCCTCTCGTACCCATTTTAATATGGCTATTTTTTCAATTGCCCAGTGCCTAGAAGACAATTTCTAGATTTCACTCTGAACATTAAGCCATGTAGATTTAAATATGTTTGACTGCAACAGTAGGAAAATTCAACAGTCTCCTACCTCATTATCTTGATGACATTGAGTCACTTTTTTTTTGGCTGCACAGTGTGATCTTGAAGGATCTTAGTTCCCTCATCAGAAATTGAACCTAGGACATCATTAGTAAAATTGCAGGGTGCCAACCATTGGACTGCTAGGGAAATCGCAGCCACATTGTAATGTTGACCCGTTTAACATAAACATATTATGACAGTAAATCATATGAAAGTAATGATACGTATTCATACGTATCATTAATAATTAGGGTTTGTAACAGACACTTGGACACAGAGTAGGCATATTGCAGAGATACTGGAGGTTCAGCAGTACCACTTTTGTTGTTGTTTAGTTGCTCAGACATACTGACTAGTTGCTCAGACATACCGACTCCTTGTGGCCCCATGGACCGCAGTACGCCCAACTTCCCTGTGCTTCACCATCGTCCAGAGTTTGCTCAAACTCATGTCCATTGAGTCAGTGATACCATCCAAACATCCCCTTCTCCTCTTGCCCTCAACTTTGCCAACCTTAGGGTCTTTTCTAATGAGTTGCCCCTTTGTATCCAATGTTCAAAATATTGGAAGTTCAGCTTTAGCATCAGTCCCTCCAATGAATATTCAGCCTTGATTTCTTCTAGGATTGACTGGTTGATTTCCTTGCAGTCCATGGGACTTTAAAGAGTTCTCTTTGAAGAATTCTTCATCGTCACAATCCAAAAACATCAATTCTTTCAGCCTTTTTTATGGACCAGCTCTCACATACATACATGACTATGGGAAAAACCATAGCTTTGACTAGCTTTGTCAGCAAAGTAATGTCTTTCCTTTTTAATATGCTGTCTAGGTCTGTCATTGTTTTTCTTCCAAGGAGCAAGCATCTTTTAATTTCATGGCTGCAGTTACCATCTGCAGTGATGTTGGTGCCCAAAGACAGTCTGTCACTGTTTCCATTGTTTGCTGTCTATTTGCCATGAAGTGATGGGATCGGATGCCATGGTCCTAGTTTTTGAACGTTGTTTTAAGCCAGCTTTTTCACTATGCTCTTTCACCTTCATCAAGACACTCTTTATTTCCTCTTCAATTTCTGCCATAAGGATGGTGTCATCTGCATATCTGAGGTTATTGATATTTTTCCTTGCAGTCTTCATTCCAGCTTGTGCTTCATCCAGCTGGAAATTTCTAATGATGTACTTTACATATAAGTTAAATAAGCAGGGTGACAATGTACACCCTTGACATACTCCTTTCCCAGTTTGGAACCAGTCCGTTCTTCCATGTCCAGTTCTAACTGTGGCTTCTTAACCTGCATACAAGTTTCTCAAGAGACTGGTAAGGCGGTCTGGTATTCCCATCTCTTTAAAGATTTTCCACAATTTGTTGCAATCCACATAGTCAAAGGCTTTAGCATAGTTAGTTAAAGCAGAAGTAGGTGTTTTTCTGAGATTCTCTTTGTTCCTATGATCCCACCCAATGTTGGCAATTGGATCTCTGGTTTGCCTTTTTAAAATCCAGCTTGAACATCTGGAAGTTTTCAGTTCACATACTGTAGAGGCCTGGCTTGGAGAATTTTGAGCATTACTTTGCTAGCATGTGAAATGAGTGCAATATTGTGGTAGTTTGAACATTCTTTGGCATTGCCTTTCTTTGTGATTGGAATAAAAACTGACCTTTTCCAGTCCTGTGGCCACTGCTGAGTTTTCCAAATTTGCTGGCATATTGAGTGTAGCACTTTCACAGAATCATCTTTTAGGATTTGACGTAGCTCAACTGGAATTCCATCACCTCGGCTAGTTTTGTTCATAGTGATGCTTCCTAAAGCCCACTTGACTTCATACTCCAAGATGTCTGGTCTTAGGTGAGTGATCACACCATCGGGTATTCTTGCCACCTCTTCTTAATATCTTCTGCTTCTGTTTGATCCATACTCTTTCTGTCCTTTATTGAGCCCATCTTTGCATGAAATTTTCCCTTGGTATCTCCAATTTTCTTGAAGAGATCTCTAGTCTTTCCCATTCTGTTGTTTTCCTCTGTCTCTTTCCATTGACTGCTGAGGAAGGCATCTTATCTCTCCTTGCTATTCTTTGGAATTCTTTGGCATTCAGTACATATATCTGCCCTTTTCTCCTTTGCCTTTCATTTCTCTTCTTTTCTCAGCTATTTGTAAGGGCTCCTCAGACAACCATTTTGCCTTTTTGCATTTCTTTTTTTGGGGATGGTTTTGATCATTGTTTCCTGTACAGTGTTATGACCCTGTCTCCATAGTTCTTCAGGTACTCTGTCTATCATATCTAATGCCTTGAATCTATTTGTCATTTCCACTTCGTAATCATAAGGGATTTATTTAGGTCATACCTGAGTGACCTGGTGGTTTTCACTACTTTTTTTCAAGTCTGAATTTTGGAGTTAATGATATGAGCCACAGTCAGCTCCTGGTTTGTTTTTCTTTTTTTCTGACTGTATAGAACTTCTCCATCTTGGCTGCAAAGAAAATAGTCAAATTGATCTCGGTATTGGCCATCTGATGATGTCAATGTATAGAGTCATCTCTTGTTTTGTTGAAAGAGGGTGTTTGCTATGACTGTGTTTTCTTGGCAAAACTCTATTAGCTTTTTATCTGCTTCATTTTGTACTCCTAGTCCTAACTTGCCTGTTACTCCAAGTATCTCTTGAATTCCTGATTCTGCATCCAGTCCCATGTGATGGATAAGGACATCTTTTTTTGGTATTAGTTCTAGAAGGTCTTGTAGGTCTTTATAGGACTGCTCAGCTTCTTTGATATCAGTGGTTGGGCAAAGACTTAGATTGCTGTGATATTGATGCTTTGTCTTACACATGAATTGAGAGCATTCTGTCGTCTTTGAGATTGCACCCAACTACTGCTTTTCAGACTCTTGTTTACTGTGAAGGCTGCTCCATTAGTAGACATAACGGTCATTTTAATTAAACTCACCCATCCCAGTCCATTTTAATTCACTGATTCCTAAAATGTTGATATTCACTCTTGCCATCTCCTATTTGACAACTTTCAATTTACCTTGATTCATGGACCTCATATTCCAGGTTCCTATGTAATATTGTTCTTCACAGTATTGGACTTTACTTTCACCACGAGGCACACCCACAACTGGCCATTGTTTTTGCTTTGGCTCAGCCTCTTCATTCCATCTGAAGCTATTTCTCAACTCTTCTCCAGTATATTGGGCACCTACCCACCTGGAAAGGTCATCTTTCAGTGTCATTTGTTTTTGCCGTTTCATACTGATTCTGAAGTTCGCAAGACAAAAATCCTGAAGTGGTTTGCCGTTCCCTTCTGCAGTAGACCACATTTTGTCAGATCTCTCCACTGTGACTCGTCCATTGTGGATGGCCCTACACAGCATGGCTTACTTTTGAGTTATACAAGGCTGTTATCCAAGTGATGAGTTTGGTTAGTTTTCGGTGATTATGGTTTTCATTATATCTGCCCTCTCATGGATGAGGATAAAAACCAGACCACCACAGTCAATCAGATATTGCAGTATAGTGAGTTATATATATATGTATATATATATATATATATAAAAGAGTTTTTTTAGTGCTTAAAAAAAGTTATATTTACACTGTACTGTAGTTTTATTGAGTGTGCAGTAACATGTCTTGAAAAAAAAATGCACAAGGATGTCCCTGGAGGTCCAGCGATTAAAAGTCTGCCTAACAATGCAGGGAACATGCGTTTGATTCCTGGTCCAGGAAGATCCCACATGTGGAGGGTCAGCTAAGCTTGTGTGCAAAACTGTTGGGCCCCTGCTCTCTAGAGCCCATGTTCTGCAGCAAGAGAAGCCACAGCAATGAGAAGCCCTCACACTACACCAGGAGTAGTCCCAACTCGCCACAATTTGAGAAAGCCCAGGTAGCAAGAGACTTAGTGCATTCAAAAATAAATTAAGAAAAAGCACACACTTTATTTTAAAATACTTACGTTGTAAATCAAATATCAGGTCAGATCAGATCAGATCAGTTGCTCAGTCGTGTCCAACTCTTTGCGACACCATGAATTGCAGCACGCCAGGCCTCCCTGTCCATCACCAAATCCCGGAGTTCACTCAGACTCACGTCCATCGAGTCAGTGATGCCATCCAGCCATCTCATCCTCTGGCATCCCCTTCTCCTCCTGCCCCCAATCCATCCCAGCATCAGAGTCTTTTCTAATGAGTCAACACTTCGCATGAGGTGGCCAAAGTACTGGAGTTTCAGCTTTAGCATCATTGCTTCCCAAGAAATCCCAGGGCTGATCTCCTTCAGATGGACTGGTTGGATCTCCTTGCAGTCCAAGGGACTCTCAAGAGTCTTCTCCAACACCACAGTTCAAAAGCATCAATTCTTTGGTGCTCAGCCTTCTTCACAGTTCAACTCTCACATCCATACATGACCACAGGGAAAACCATAGCCTTGACTAGATGGACCTTTGTTGGCAAAGTAATGTCTCTGCTTTTGAATATGCTATCTAGGTTGGGCATAACTTTCCTTCCAAGGAGTAAGCGTCTTTTAATTTCATGGCTACAGTCACCATCTGTAGTGATGCCTGAGCCCAGAAAAATAAAATCTGACACTGTTTCCACTGTTTCCCCATCTATTTCCCATGAAGTGGTGGGACTGGATGCCATGATCTTTGATTTCTGAATGTTGAGCTTTAAGCCAATCTTTTCACTCTGCACTTTCACTTTCATCAAGAGGCTTTTTAGTTCCTCTTCACTTGCTGCCATAAGGGTGGTGTCATCTGCATATCTGAGGTTCTTGATATTTCTCCCGGCAATCTTGATTCCAGTTTGTGTTTCTTCCAGTCCAGCGTTTCTCATGATGTACTCTGCATGTAAGTTAAATAAACAGGGTGACAATATACAGCCTTGACGAACTCCTTTTCCTATTTGGAACCAGTCTGTTGTTCCATGTCCAGTTCTAACTGTTGCTTCCTGACCTGCATACAAATTTCTCAAGAGGCAGATCAGGTGGTCTGGTATTCCCATCTCTTGAAGAATTTCCACAGTTTATTGTGATCCACACAGTCAAAGGCTTTGGCAGAGTCAGGAATGCAGAAATAGATGTTTTTATGGAACTCTCTTGCTTTTCCATGATCCAGCGGATGTTGGCAATTTGATCTGTGGTTCCTCTGCCTTTTCTAAAACCAGCTTGAACATCAGGAAGTTCACGGTTCACATATTGCTGAAGCCTGGCTTGGAGAATTTTGAGCATTACTTTACTAGCATTGTGAGATGAGAGCAATTGTGCGGTAGTTGGCGCATTCTTTGGCATTGCCTTTCTTTGGGATTGGAATGAAAACTGACCTTTTCCAGTCCTGTGGCCACTGCTGAGTTTTCCAAATTTGCTGGCATATTGAGTGTAGCACTTTCACAGCATCATCTTTCAGGATTTGGAATAGCTCAACTGGAATTCATCACCTCCACTAGCTTTGTTTGTAGTGATGCTTTCTAAGGCTCCCTTGACTTCACATTCCAGGATGTCTGGCTCTAAGTCAGTGATCACACCATCATGATTTTCTGGGAATCAAGTATACTTTAACAAAATTCTTAAAAACAAGTAAATTCTACAACACAGCAAAAAATAAAAGTCAAGTAAAAGTTAAAAAGATATAAATATTTAGTTGCTAAAAAATGTTATGTTTTTAGCCTTCAGTGTCTGATCATCTTTTTGCTGTTGGAATGTGTTTTTTTGATGTTGATGTCTCCTAACTGATCAGTATTATGTTTGCTGAAGATTTGGATTGGTGTGGCTGTTTCTTAATTCCACAGTGAAGTTTGCAACATTGACTGACTCATTTCACAAGTAGTTTTTCAGTAGTACAAATGGCGTTTAATAGCATTGTTTTACCCACACTAGAAGTTTCACAATTGTAGTCATTTTGCTACTCAGACTGACTCTGCTTTTCCTTTAACAGCTAAGTTTATGTAATGTTCTGAATCCTTTTTTTTAAAATTTCAGTAGTCTTCACAGTATTTTCTTCAGGAGTATATTCCATTTCAAGAAAGAGTTTCCTTTGTTCATGTGTAAAAAGCAAGCTCTCATCTGTTAAAGTTTTATCATAAATTACAATGATTCAGTATCTCTTCAGGCTCTACTTCTGATTCTGTTTCTCTTGCTGTTTCCTTCTCATTGGCAGTTATTTCCTGAACTGAAGCCTTGAACTTCTTAAAGTCATCTGTAAGGGTTGGCATCAGTTTCTTGTAATTTTTATATTTTAAGCTCTTTCCACGAATCTTGAATGTTACAACATTTGGAAAATTTCTTCCAGTCTGTAGAATTTTTTGTTTTTAATTATTTCTTGTGGTAGAAGTTTTCATGTTTTATCTAGTTCTATTTGTTGATATTTTATTTTGCTAATGTGCTATGTACAAGAATTTAATTAGACCCAAGTTGGGGAGCTTCTTCCCTATATTTTCTTCAAGGAAGTTTTATGATATAAGCCTTTGTGTGTTAAGTCTTAATCCATTTTATGTTACTTTTTGTGAGTAGTGTTTGTTAGCCTGTCAACTGTGTCCAACTCTTTGCAATGCCACGGACTGTAGCTCACCAGGGTCCTCTGTCCATGCGATTCTGCAGTGAGAATACTGGACTATATTGCTGTTCCCTTCTCCAAGTATAAGAAAAGAGTCCAATTTTAGTAGTTTGCATGGGTTTATCCATTTTCCCTAACATCATTTTTCAAGAGATAAAGAGTCTATCCCTTTGTAGTTAGGTATTCTTTGCTCCCCTGTGAAAAATTAGTTGACCATAATATGTGAATTTCATTTGGTATTTTTGATTTTGTTCTTTCAGTCTCTGTGCTGTTATTTTTATAGCACCTGTTACCATACTGTTGTTAATTAGTACAGCATCGTAGTGTAGTTTGAAATCAGGAAATGTGATTCCTCCAACTTCGTCCTCATTCTCTGGATTGCTGTGACTATTTGGAACAAATTTCTGGTTTCACAGGTGTTTTTAGGAGTTGAAAAAATTGTTTTCAACTTAATGAGCTTAATGAAAAGAAAAAATATTTCTTCAAGTTTTTTGGCTTCTGCTTTACCTGTTCATTAATTCGTTGTTTCTTCTCATTATTCTATAATATGGCATAGAATTTTTAGAACTGATGAGCATCTTATGTTCTATATTTCTTCTTAATAACATGAACAGTAAATATAAAAGCTTTTAAATGATTTTTTTTTTAACAGAATGCCGCATTTTTATATGGCCTTGGTTTGGTTTACTTCTATTACAATGCATTTCACTGGTAAGTTGACTTACATCAGATCTTTTCACTCTGTGTGTGTATGTAAGCACATAAAAATGACCAGCAGATTAAATATTTTAGAGTCAATAAACTCTCATCTCATTAGTAGCATATTTTCCTTTGTAGATCCAAATCAAGTTTAGCCATCATTCCCTTCAGTCAGCATATTTGCTAACTTGATTATAAATTATCTATCTTCCTCAGTAGAAATAATGATACTTCTTCAGTGTTGAGGATTAACTATGATAGTAATATGTAAGATTTTATAAACTGCAAACAACAGGAAACTTTTTTGGTTTTGTCCTTTTTAAATTTTCATTTCAGTACTATAAGAATTCAAAGAAAGGTAAATGAGTATACAACTAGTGTTTGCAACCATGTCCTGTAGGTCATTCTGAATATTTAATACAGAGTTGTTAAATATACATTGACCAGTATTTGTTATGGTTTCACAAAGGTGAAGAAAGGATTTTCTTTTTTTCCTCCTTCTTCTTTCCTTTCTGTCTCCCTCCCTTTCTTCCTTTCTTTTAACAAAACTGTTACTGGCATTGGTTTCACGAACTTACTTATGGTCAGTTACAAATGGGAAGAGGATAGGTGATTATGGAAGCTAGCAGTAGGTTTTTAGTGAGATGTGTTTAGAAGTAAAGTGTATGACTTTTAGTTGTATGACTTGCCTACATAATATTTATCTTACTTCTTGGCTTTTTGGTGAATTAATTTTTTCATGTTCTGAAGTTTGCTGCATAAACTTCCAGATAATCTATAGATGTTACAACACTTTTTAAAATGAAGTATATCTCTTACCTAAGAATATGTCACTTAAAAAAGATCTCTTAAACATAAGAGATAACATAAACATATATTAAACGGATGTTAAACATAATTCACTTACCTTTTATTTTGAATCCTATTTGAAATTGATTGTGAATTGGGACACTTTTAAGGTCTGTAAATTGCCTGAAAATCCTTTTCACACAACTTAAAAACCTGAACTTTAGAAGTAGAAAAGATCCTAGAGATCATTTAAATTTTAAAATTTTGTTGACAAGAAAAATAAAATATGTTCATTTTTATTTAGTTTTTCTTAATCATTTATTTAGTATTGGAAGGAGGCTTCATGTTCAAGACTATAATAATTTAAAGCATATTCCGTACTTTAAAAAAAAAAAAGGATTTTCTTTTTTTCCTCCTTCTTCTTTCCTTTCTGCCTCCTTTTGTTTCTTCCTTTCCTTTAACAAAACTGTTACTGGCATTGGATTCATGAATTTATTTATGGTCAGTTACAAATGGGAAGAGAATAGGTGGATATGAAAGTTAGCAGTAGGACTTACAAGGTTTTTATTGAGATGTGTTTAGAAGTAAGTTACACCAAATGGAATAATTTACTGTACTTTGTCCTTTAAAGATGAAAAAATGGATATTTTAAAATCATCCCTTGCAGTTGTGCAAATATTTTCATTTTAGCTAGTCAGAACAAATGTACATGAAATCCAATATATGACTTAGAACAAAGAACTGTAAGTTTTTGAAATAGAGAAATGTGACTTACAGTGAAAAGTTTCCAGGTACTTATGATAACTCATGAACTCTGTTAGAGTGAAGATAAATCATGAGTGATAAATCTGTAGATTCAAAATGCTCATTACTTGATAAATGTATGACAGGGTTAAGTTAGTGTGAAAGATGATTATGGATTATAACAACTCATCTTTATATGATGTCTGTGTATTTCCCAGAGAAAATCTTCTTTTTGAAATACTTGTGTTTGCAGTAAATGTACATATAACCATAGAATTTGAGAAGTAGGATTTTGACTGTAACAAAGCTTACTAAAGGCATGTGGTATATTGCTTAATCCTAAATTGTGATATAACTGCTATAGATTTTCTTTTATAATATAAAGAGGACTGACTTTGGAAATATTTACAATCCTAATAGTGATTTTAGAGGTTTTGAGAGAATAGAATAATTGAGATTCAAAATAGACTCTTTGTCTCTTCTGTCATACTTATTTTTGAAGAAGTAATAATTCACATATTCCAAGTACTTATAAAAACATTTCCAACACATCTAGATTTTCTGCGTTAATAATAAAGACCTGTTAATATGACAGAGTAGTCAAGGTAGAATAGAAATAGAGCACGATAGACAAAAGAAGATTGAAATTGATTAGGGAAGTTAGAAACAGTTCCATAAACATGGATCTTTGACTTATGATAGTGGTAGCACTGCATGGCTGTGAGGGCAAGAGAATTTTTTTCACAAATCATTCAGTAGAGTAGTAATCCCATACGACAAAAAAAAAATTACTAGTCTGTTTCTGAGTCATACTGTATTTAAATTAGATTCCAAGCAGAATGTAAAGTGTGATAGGTAAAAGTAAGCCTTATAAATCAAATCAAATCCTAAATCACATCCCTTTCAATTATACAGGGGAAATGAGAAATAGATTCAAGGGATTAGATATGATAGACAGAGTATCTGAAGAACTATGGACAGAGGTTTCGGGCATTGTACAGAAGACCATGATCAAGACCATCCCCAAGAAAAAGAAAGGCAAAATGGTTGTCTGAGGTGGACTTACTCTATGTATATATACACACAGTATATAGCAGAGAAAAGAAGAGAAGTGAAAGGTAAAGTAGAAAAGGAAAGATATACCCATTTGAATGCAGGGTTCCAGAGAGTAGCAAGGAGAGATAAGAAAGCCTTATTCAGTGATCAGTGCAGAGAAGTAAAGGGAGACAATAAATTGGGAAAGACTAGAAATCTCTTCAAGAAAATTAAGAGATACTAAGGGAACATTTCATGCAAAGATGGGCACAGTAAAGTGCCGGGGTCCAGCCCCGGTGGATCCAGGGAATTCGAAGCGGGGATGGCGTCGGTGAGGATCAGGAAACAATTGGTTAATTAAACGTTCATTAAGAATATAAAGAGCAATAGAATAAGGATAGCTCAGCAGGAAAATTCAGTGGAGAATAGAGGCTGAATAATTCAGCCAGAAGATGAGAGAAAGAACGACATGGGGAGACCAAGTTTCTATGAACAAGGCCTGCACTTTATTTTCCAAAGTAGTTTTTATACCTTAAGTTATGCATAGAGGATAATGGGGGAAGGGGTAGAGTCATGCAGTAAGCCAGGCTTTCTTCCTGCAAACTTATCATATGCAAAAGTTTAGGTGATTTGCATTATCTTCTGGCCCAGAGGCCTGTTAACATTTTAAGACCCTTTTTCCAGAAAACTTATTTTTCTCTAAATGTCATTAGTCAGGCGCCACCCTCCAAAAGCATTAAAGTTGCATTCCTATGGGGCAAAGGTGTGGTGGGCTGTAACAAGAAAAAGAATTAACTCAAGGGTCCAAGGTTACAAACATTAAAGCTACTACTTACACCAATTATATTAATCAAAACACTGCCAGGGACATAGCAGGTAAGGGATATGGAGACTTAGCAGCAAACATTGGCCCAACAAGTGAAAAACCCTTCACCAATACAATTTCTAATCAATCTTTTTTTTTTTTTTTTTAACTTTACATAATTGTATTAGTTTTGCCAAGTATCAAAATGAATCCACCATAGGTATACATGTGTTCCCCATCCTGAACCCTCCTCCCTCCTCCCTCCCCATACCATCCCTCTGGGTCGTCCCAGTGCACTAGCCCCAAGCATCCAGTATCATGCATTGAACCTGGACTGGCATCTCGTTTCATACATGATATTTTACATGTTTCAATGCTATTCTCCCAAATCTTCCCACCCTCTCCCTCTCCCTCAGAGTCCATAAGACTGTTCTATACCATCTTTAGAAAGATGGTAACAATAACCCTGTGTATGAGACAGCAAAAGTGATGTCTAATCAATCTTTTAACTGCTCAAAGGAATCTGTATTTAGACAGTTTAAAACATCTCAGCCTCTCACAGTTGGGAGGCTCTGAGCAATCACATGTGGCCTGAAAAACCTATTCAGAGGCAGGCTAGAGGACTTCCAAAGGAGTTTGTAGGTTGAAACACTATCACACCCAGGAACTTTATTAACTGAAGCTGTAAGTTAACTCTTCTTTTCAGAGAGAGGTATTGGGGGACAGGCCCCCGTAAAGTCAGAGGTATAGGTGAGAGCACAAAGCAGAAAGTAGGCAGACTCTGGTTTTGTGGGTAGATGCTCGAGAATTTCCAAGGGGACTCCTGAGGCTCGATCCCGCCTTTGCTTATGCCAAGCCTCCTTCCTCATGACCTTTGCCATGGGCGGAGCTCCTGCTCCCTACATCTCCCCCTTTTTTATTTCTTAAAACAGCCAGATGCAGCTCAGTCACGAGCTTCTGAATGTTCTGCTGAAGAATCCTGACAATACAAGGAAGAATGCTTATGAGAAGATTAGACAGAATGTTTTTTCTGTAAATAAAGTTAGAGAAGGTGTGAAAAAAGTCAGCTGCTCCAGCAGCAGTAAAATCCAGTCGAGAGTGTTCCAAGGTCTGTATTTGATTATGAAGTTTCCCCAAGTCCAGACCAATGTCGGAGCTGTTCCAAACACCTGAGATATGATTTTTGATTTTTTCCCATTCATAATCTGTCTCATTTACCTTTAAAGATGTCACGCATATCCACCGGTAGTCAGCATGGCAAGACAGAGCCATTTTCACTTTTAAGCCTGTAACTCTGCTCCCGACAGTAAAGGACAGAAATGGTATGGACCTAACAGAAGCAGAAGATACTAAGAAGAAGTGGCAAGGATACCCAGAAGCACTATACAAAAAAGATCTTCATGATCCAGATAATCACAGTGGTTCGATCACTCACCTAGACCCAGACATCCTGGAATGTGAAGTCAATTGGGCCTTAGGAAGCATCACTACAAACAAAGCTAGTGGAGATGATGGAATTCTAGTTGAGCTATTTCAGATCCTGAAAGATGATGCTGTGAAAGTGCTGCGCTCAATATGGCAGCAAATTTGGAAAACTCAGCAATGGCCACAGGACTGGGAAAGGTCAGATTTCATTCCAGTCCCAAGGAAGGGCAATGCCAAAGAATGCTCAAACTGCTACACAACTACACTCATCTCACATGATAACAAAGTAATGCTTAAAATTCTTCAAGCCAGGCTTCAACAATATGTGAACTGAGAACTTCCAGATGTTCAAGCTGGATTTAGAAAAAGCAGAGGAACCAGAGATCCAGTTGTCAACATCCATTGGATCATAGGAAAAGCAAGAGAGTTCCAGAAGAACATACTTCTTTTTTATTGACTATGTCAAAGCATTTGACTGTGTGGATCACAACCAACTGGAAAATTCTGAAAGAGATGGGAATACCAGACCACCTGATCTGTCTCTTGAGAAATCTGTGTGCAGGTCAGGAAGCAACAGTTAGAACTGAACATGGAAAAGGAGTACGTCAAGGCTGTATATTGTCACCCTGCTTATTTAACTTCTATGCAGAGTACATCATGAGAAACACTGGGCTGGAGAGAGCAGAAGCTGAAATCACGATTTCCAGGAGAAATATCAATAACCTCAGATATGCAGATTACACCACCCTTATGGCAGAAAGGGAAGAAGAACTAAAGAGCCTCTTGATGAAAGTGAAAGAGGAGAGTGAAAAAGTTGGCTTAAAGCTTAGCATTCAGAAAACTAAGATCATAGCATCTGGTCCCATCACTTCATAGGAAATAAATAGAGAAATAATGGAAATAGTGAGAGACTATTTCTGGGGGCTCCAAAATCACTACAGATGGTGACTGCAGCCATTAAAAGCCACTTATTCCCTGGAAGAAAAGTTATGACAAACCTAGACAGCATATTAAAAATCAGAGATATTACTTTGCCAACTAAGGTCCATCTAGTCAAAGTTATGGTTTTTCTAGTAGTCATGTATGGATGTGAGAGTTGGAGTATAAAAACAGCTGAGCACTGAAGAATTAATGCTTTTGAACTATGGTGTTGGAGAAGACTCTTGAGAGTCCTTTGGATAGCAAGGAGATCCAACCAGTCCATCCTAAAGGAAATAAATCCAGACTATTCATTGGAAGGACTGATGTTGAAGCTGAAGGTCCAGTACTTTGACCACCTGATGCGAAGAACTGACTCATTTGAAACGACCCTTATGCTGGGAAAGATCGAAGGTCAGAGGAGGAGGGGATGACAGAGGATGAGATGGTTGGATATTATCACCGATTCAATGGACATGAGTTTGAGTAAACTCTGAGAGTTACTGATGGTTAGGGAGGCCTGGGCATGCTGCAGTCCATGGGGTTGCAAAAAGTTGGTCACAACTGAGCGACTGAACTGAAGCCTTCTAAAAGGAGACTTATATGGAGCAGTATAGAACAAGATTAGTCTTCTTATCTTCATGTCATTCTCCTATTGTCTTCTCTGAGTTGTGTTAGAGAATTTTAATTGGTTATTTACGTAGAAAAGTTAATAAATTTATTTTACAGTTTTGCCAAATGATATGAGGAGTTAGAGTTTTCTAATATATTGTACTATTCGTTCACAGCATTTTAAAATTGGCATTTGTTTTTAAATTGTATAATCATTGTATTTTCTGTACTCCATAGGCAAATATAGTTAATATTAATCTTATACTTTTTTCCATTTGTATTCTTCAAGGGCAATTAAAGCATTTCAAGAGGTGCTTTATGTTGAGCCCAGCTTTTGTCGAGCAAAGGAGATTCATTTACGACTTGGGCTTATGTTCAAAGTGAACACAGACTATGAATCTAGTTTAAAGGTAGGTGGTTGGGGCTTTTCCTACATATGCACTGCTTCATATTTGTGTGTGTGTGTTTGTTTTAAATGTTACAAAGTGTTGAGAAATGTTAGAAGTTATATTACTGTTATTAGAAAATGAACGAATTTAGAATAAGAACTTAAAGAGGATAAAGAGTTGGATTTCAAGGTACAAAGTAGACAGAGCGCTAATATTTACAGGAAAACTTTTTAGTGCTTTAGGCTTTTGTATACTTTAACAAAATGTAAATACTGATGTTTTTGATTAGTTGATTTTGATCTTTATTTGTTTCACCTGAGTATATGTAAAGCAGTTTCCAGTATGTGACTAGCCTCTATAGACATGAAGAGTTGGTTAGTGATGCTGTCTTAGGATTGAATTATTGACTGTTATTTTATGTATCTGATTAGAAATCTGCCAGTTTTTAATAGCATGATGTATGTCATCATGAAAGTATTTAATAGATGTATTTATCTTTTAACAGTTATGGACTGCTACTTGGTAAATATGAACATCATATGAAAAAACAACACAATTGTTAACTGTTTTTTATGTTAATAGGAATTTGTCACTACTTAATTTTTTTTTTTTAATTTCTGGGTTTGTGCTGTCATTTTATGCTTTCTAAGGCTTTAATGGGAATGACACTTCCCTATGTGTCAGCATTTCTCTTTGAAAAAATTCAGGTTTCTGGAGAAAAGCATGTAGTTTTGAGAATTTATGATTTAAAAAAAAATTTTAATCAGATCTGATCTGATGTATAAAATGTGCTACATGAAGCACAAGGTGGAATCAAGATTGCTAGGAGAAATATCAATAACCTTAGATATGTAGATGACACCACCTTTATGGCAGAAAGTGAAGAGGAACTCAAAAGCCTCTTGATGAAAATGAAAGAGGAGAGTGAAAAAGATGGCTTCAGATAAGATCAGATCAGTCGCTCAGTCATGTCCGACTCTTTGCGACCCCATGAATTGCAGCACGTCAGGCCTCCCCATCCATCACCAACTCCCAGAGTTCACTGAGACTCACGTCCATCAAGTCAGTGATGCCATCCAGCCATCTCATCCTCTGTCATCCCCTTCTCCTCTTGCCCCCAGTCCCTCCCAGCATCAGAGTCTTTTCCAATGAGTCAACTCTTCGCATGAGGTGACCAAAGTACTGGAGTTTCAGCTTTAGCATTATTGCTTCCCAAGAAATCCCAGGGCTGATCTCCTTCAGAATGGACTGGCTGGATCTCCTTGCAGTCCAAGGGACTCTCAAGAGTCTTCTCCAACACCACAGTTCAAAAGCATCAATTCTTCGGCGCTCAGCCTTCTTCACAGTCCAACTCTCACATCCATACATGACCACAGGGAAAACCATACCCTTAACTAGATGAACCTTTGTTGGCAAAGTAATGTCTCTACTTTTGGATATGCTATCTAGGTTGGTCATAACTTTCCTTCCAAGGTGTAAGCATCTTTTAATTTCATGGCTGCAGTCACCATCTGTAGTCATTTTGGAGCCCAGAAAAACAAAGTCTGGTACTGTTTCCACTGTTGCCCCATCTATTTCCCATGAAGTGATGGGACCAGATGCCATGATCTTCGTTTTCTGAATGTTGAGCTTTAAGCCAACTTTTTCACTCTCCACTTTCACTTTCATCAAGAGGCTTTTTAGTTCCTCTTCACTTTCTGCCATAAGGGTGGTGTCATCTGCATTTCTGAGGTTACTGATATTTCTCGCAGCAACTTGGTTCCAGCTTGTGTTTCTTTCAGTCCAGTGTTTCTCATGATGTACTCTGAGTATAAGTTAAATAAACAGGGTGACAATATACAGCCTTGACGAACTTCTTTTCTTATTTGGAAGCAATCTGTTGTTCATGTCCATTTCTAACTGTTGCTTCCTGACCTGCATACAGATTTCTCAAGAGGCAGATCAGGTGGTCTGGTATTCTCATCTCTTTCATAATTTTCCACAGTTTATTGTGATCCACACAGTCAAAAGCTTTGGCATAGTCAATAAAGCAGAAATAGATGCTTTTCTGAAACTCTCTTGCTTTTTCTATGATCCAGTGGATGTTGACAACTGGATCTCTGGTTCCTCTGCCTTTTCTAAAACCAGCTTGAACATCAGGAAGTTCACGGTTCACATATTGCTGAAGCCTGGCTTGGGGAATTTTGAGCATTACTCTACTTAAGCTCAGCCTTCAGAAAACAAAGATCATGGCATTTGGTCCCATCACTTCATGGGAAATAGGTGGGGAAACAGTGGAAACAGTGTCTGACTTTGGGCTCCAAAATCACTGCCGATGATGATTGCAGCCATGAAATTAAAAGACGCTTACTTCTTGGAAGGAAAGTTATGACCAACCTAGATAGCATATTGAAAAGCAGAGACATTACTTTGCCAAGAAAGGTCTGTCTAGTCAAAGCTATGGTTTTCCAGTAGTCACATATGGATTTGAGAGTTGGACTATAAAGAAAGCTGAGTGCCAAAGAATTGATGCTTTTGAAGTGTGGTGTTGGAAAAGACTCTTGAGAGTCCGTTGGACAGCAAGGAGATCCAACCAGTTTGTCCTAAAGAAAATCACTCCTGGGATTTCTTCAGAAGGACTGATGTTGAAGCTGAAGCTCCAATACTTTGCCATCTGATGCGAAGAACTGACTATTTGAAAAGACCCTGATGCTGGAAAAGATTGAAGGCAGGAGGAGAAGGAGACAACAGAGGATGATATGGTTGGAAGGCATCACTGACTCAATGGACATGAATTTGAGTAAACTCTGGGAGTTGGTGATGGACAGGGAGACCTGGTGTGCTGCAGTCCATCGGGTCGCAAAGAGTCGACACAACGGAATGACTGAACTGGACTGATATATAAAATAGGTAATTATCAAGGACTTAACAAGAATAATTAACAAGGATACTGTGCTCAGTACTTTGTAATGACATATGTAAGAAAAGAATGTAAAAAAAAAAAAGGATGTGTGTATAGGTATAACTGAGTCACTTTGCTACACACGTAAAACTAACACAACATTGTAAAGCATCTACCATAAAAATATTTAAATTTAAAAAATGGTACAGAGAATTGACATATACCCATCAAATGATTTAGAGAGAGTATCTTACATAACTGTATCTTACCACAGCCAAGATTGGGCATTGATTAAGGCCAAAAGTTTTTTTTTTTTTGCAGTGTTGTATCCTCTGCATTGTTTTGTACACTTTTGACTGTGTTTATAGAAGAAATATAGAGAAGGAAATGAAAGCCTACTCCAGTATTACTGCCTGGAGACTCCCACAGACTGATGAGCTTGGCAGGCTACAGTCGATAGGGTCTCAAAGAGTCAGACACAATTGAGCAACTGAGCGTAGAAGAAATAATGCATTTACTGTATAAGTGCCACATGCATCTTAATACATTAATACATTTCAGCATATGTTTTAAATAAGTTTTAAAAATGTACTACATGTAGGTTAGCCTAAATTTTTTCCAGTATTGTTTTTAAATTATTTTATTGCGCTAAAATATTTTATGTGTTTAAAAATACATTGACCATATTATTTTATTAATATACTTCTGGCTGTGCTGGGTCTTCGTTGCTACATAGGCTTTTCTGTAGTTGCATTGAGCAGTGGCCTCTCTCTGTTGTTGTTGCATGAGGTTTTCACTATGGCAGCTTGTCTTGTGGAGCTTAGGCTGTCGAGCTCACAAGCTTCAGTAGTTGCGGTTCCTGGGCTATAGACCAAAGGCTCTAGTTGTGATGCGTGAGTTTAGTTGCTTCACTGCATGTGCAGTTTTCCAGAGATAGAACCCGTGTCTCCTACATTGGCAAGCAGGTGCTTTACCCTGGAAGCCATCAACTTCATTTTAAATGTACAATTTAATGACAGTAATTATGTTTACAGAGTTTTATAACCATCATCAGTATTCATTTCCCAAAAATTTTAGTGTCTCTTATAGAAACTTCTATATATGTTAAATGATAATTTCCTTTCCCCTCAGCTTCTGATTCTCTTGTAGTCTACTTGCTAAACTCTATGAATTTGACAGTTTTGGTTACCTGATGTAAGTGGAATCAGACAGTATTATGTCTGGTTCTTTTCAGTAAGCTTAATGTTGCTAGGGTTCATTCGTGTTCTTGAACGTATAGAACTTCTTTTTTATGGCACATAATGTTCTATTTCATGTGTGTATCACAGGGTTTTCATCTGTTCATCTGTTGGTGGACTTTTCGGTTTTTCCATTTTTTGGGAAGTTGTGAATAATGTTACTGTGACTGTGTACGTAAAGGTGTCTGTTTGCCTCTCTTTTTTCAGTTCTTTTAAAAATGTAATTAGGAGTCTGATTTCTGAATTGTATATTTAACTTTGTGAGGATTTTTATATTTTTCACACTGAGTGCACATTTTACATTCTCATCAGCAGTGCAGTGGGGTCATAGAATCTCTCTACATCTTGCCATAGCCTCATTTCCATTATTTATAAAGACAATAGCCATCCTAATGGAAATGAATTGATCTTATCTTTGTTTTTTTTAAATTTGAATCTTTCCTTCTGCAATTGACCATTTGCCTTCTTTTGAGAAATGTACACCAAAGTCCTTTGCCCAGGTTTGAATTGCATTCTTTGATTTTTCTTGTTGAGTTGGTGTCTTTCTGTAATCTGTATATTAATCCCTTATGAAACCTATGATTTCAGATGTTTTCTCCCAGTAATAGTTTTCTTTGATGTACAAAAGTTTTTAATTTATAAGAATCCTAGTCTGTTTTTATTGTTGCTTGTGCCTTTGGGATCCACCAGCACCATTTTCCCAGTTCTCAGAGCTTTATAATTTTAGTTCTTTATGTTTACCTGTAAGATATCAGTCTGCCTTCATTCTTTTCCATGTAACTATTTCAGAACTACCATTTGTTGAAAAAGTTGTGCTATTAAAGGTGTATGAGCATAACAGGCTGCTTGTACCACCTACAGTGTTCTTCCAAATGATCTTTATAACCAATCTTTTGACACAGTATCAGGTAACAAACAATTTTGTTGTTAATTATAGCTTGCTGAGGAAGCTCAGCTATGTCCTTTTGATGATTCCACCTTGATACTCTGAAGAAAGTGGTTCTTAAAACTTACTGAAGGGAGAAGGCAATGGCACCCCACTCCAGTACTTTTGCCTGGAAAATCCCATAGACAGAGGGGCCTGGTGGGCTGCAGTCCATGGGGTCGCTAGAGTTGGACACGACTGAGCAACTTCACTTTCACTTTTTGCTTTCGTGCATTGGAGAAGGAAATGGCAACCCACTCCAGCGTTCTTGCCTGGAGAATCCCAGGGACGGGGAAGCCTGGTGGGCTGCCGTCTTATGGGGTCACACAGAGTCGGACACGACTGAAGTGACTTAGCAGCAGCAGCAGCATAAGGGAGAAGAATCTGAAAAAGAATGTTTATAACTGAATTTATAACTGAGGCACTGCTGTATGCCTGAAACTAATATAACGTAAATCAAGTATATGTCAATAAAAAATTTTAAATTTTTAAAAAATAAAAAACATAAATACAATTAGTGATCTAAGAGGCAACAGTATAGTTGTTATTCTGAAACACAGCCTATATCCAGCAGAAGAAATAGCTGAGAGTTGACAAAAAAAAAAAAAAGAACAACAACAACAAAAAAACTTACTGAAGAAGAATTCTTTTCACAAGCAAGATATTCTTTAGATTATATGTCCATCTTGGTGTTTAAAAGTTTAGTATGGCTATCACAATTTTAGATGTACAAATTATATAAGGAAAGGCATTTATATAGTTGACTTTTTAAATTATTTATTCTTTGGTTATTTAATCTTATTACAGTTGATTATTGAAAAATTAATGAAGGCTCTGAAAATTGTGTATTTCTGAGAATATTTTGTAGAATGGTTGGTAAGGGTCTATTCTTTCTCATTTAACTTAAAAAAATTCAGTTGCCTGTGGTATTTTAAGTAGTTAGTATAACCCTGACATTTATATTGATAATTAATACAGGTCATTAGTTACTCTGTGTTTTAATCACAGCTAGTATTTTCATGTTTTAATGTTATTCTTGTTTTAAGTCATAACTCTGGAGACAAATACATATGAGTTGTATATATGTATTTGACATATAAAGTATTTAATATATTATGTTTTGCATTTACTATTGTATTAATTTGTACTATTTAGTAATTAATTTTTAAGTAACGTTTCTTTTATGTACCTGTTCTGTTTTACACATATTAGTATGCATCTAATATGATTCTCTAGATATATATTCGTTTGCACTGTACATAGGCTTATTCAGTAAGAAATAGAGTATTTTAATGTTTCATGAATGGTCCTATATGCTTTACACTGTTTACGTACCTTTTTTAAAGGACAGCTATATTTTCCAGATGAATTTCAGTGTGGATTATAGCTTTCTAATGTCTTGAAATACAGTGATAGTGAAAAATAAATAAAAACCTATTGACTTATTCTTTAAGAGATTTCTAATAGTATTTTTTCTTTTCTAAAGTCCACATTTCATTTTAAGGTAATCATTGATATTTTAAAAGATACTGATGGATTTCATAGTTTTTTAATATAGTGACCTGAAGCAAATCTCAGTTAAATATTTCTGTAACTGACTTATCATTACTTTATACTGAAATTTCTTTCTTTTTTATAATAAACATAGAAATAAGATACATTGATAAAGACAGTTTTCCTCCAGAAAAACTTCCCATAGAAATAACTTGAAAACACTTTGTTTCCACAATAGATTGTGAGGAATAGTCATTTTTTGTTAGCTTTTATATTTTAATTATATAAATAACATGATTTTTGCCACATGTCACAATCATAAAGTCTAAATATAAATGTTGACTTTATGCATTTCTAAATTTAGTTCACTAATATCTTTACTTTTTCTTACAGCATTTTCAGTTAGCTTTGATTGACTCTAATCCGTGTACTTTATCCAGTGTTGAAAGTAAGTATTCCCACGTTTATTAGTTTTTTTTGTCTTTTTGAGAAATAGCATATCCATGAGACATTTCATATTATGAATTTGAATACCTTTTCAAATATCCTTTGTTTCTTTTTGTTATTGAAAACAAGAATGGGAGAGCACAAACCTGATTCAGACACTTTAAGATAGTTGATCAGCATAATTTTTGATAATAATAAAAATGTTCTGTATGAAAATAGTCACTGTTCTGTTCTCATACTCAAGAGAATAAAAATACTCACAGAACAGTAATATATAATGAGTATTTACTTTGTGCTCAGTATAATGACTGATATTATTTAAATGCTCAGTATAATAAGGCATTATTATCTTGTTGTGTCTGTTTTTAACCCATAAATTATTTCTCTTTTTTCTTTTAATGTCTTTGAGACTTTATGTATTCCACAGGCTATTACTATTCTTTGACTCTCGTAGCCTGTGCTTATGAAATTAGGGCGATCAAAGCATTCAATGTAAAGTTTTAAAGAAAAAACAAACTGGCAGTTGTATTTTTGTTTATGAATAAAGTACAGATTTATAATTTTTTTTAACGTTAATTCATTTTGCTTTTCAAACCGGAAAGATGCATGTATCAGTTAATACTTTTGAGAACAATTAGGTGATACAAAACTTTCATTAGATTATTATCTTTCAGGCTAGTATATATTCTTAACATTCTGAAAATAATTCTTGTAATTAAGTTTAAATTTTAAGACTTTTTGGCTGTGTTGTCAGTGTTTTAGTATGTGTATTAGTATATGTCAGTGTTTTGGTATATGTACACGAATTTTCCTGTTGTGTATTTTCCTGGTTAAGTATTTATACTCCTCTTCCAAATTATGTTTAAGAACGAAGTGAGAGATTTTTCCCTTTGAAATATGACACTAGCACTTTATGGAATCATGAGGCCAGATACATAGGACCTGAGACTCAGTTGGTAGGATGTTCATAAGGGTTTACTGTGCCAGTTAGATGATCTTTTCTTTTTTGTTATCTTACTAGATAGATACAAAGATGAGGAAAATGGCGTATAGGTTACATTTCTCCTTATTTTTACCTATTTTACTTTCTCGTACATAATGGAGTGGGATGAAATTTTTATTAACTTTGACCCCTTATGTTGGGAAGTGACAGTGAGGACAAAAAAATTTACTTAACCTATTAAAAAAGAGATTATTTTTGTATATGAGACTTTTAAAATTTTATAAATTGTATTTTGTTGTTTATTAGTTATTGTGATAGTATTTTCTTCTCTAAACATATTTTCATTCTCTCTTTTTTTTTTTTTTTTTTCATTCTCTCATGGATGTTTTTTTAGCTAATAATAACGTGTAACCACTAACATAGATCAGTGACTTTGTATCCATTAGTTATTTGATTTTAGAGTGAATTAGAATATGTTAAGATAATTTTTCTGTTCTATATAGGAAATTATGTATATTGAACGTAGTATTGAATAATCTGGATATTGAGAAGTTTTTGAAAGCAGGGAAATTCATTAAAGAGACAGTTTTCCAGGCCTTCATACCTGAGTCTCACTGAAACAGAATTTTTAAGTGCTGAACTTAAGAATTGGTGGGTTTTTGTTTTTTGTTTTTAATGCTTCCTAAAGGGAATATAATCTTCCTGCTATTTACTGAGAGAAAGTGATAGAGAAAGTTGGGTTGAGAAGAGAGGGAAGAAAGAAACATTTTGTTACTTAATGAGAATTTCATGATTGCTGTAAGCTTTTTCTTGAAAGTAATCCATATTTATGTTCTCTATAAAATTATGAAATTTTCTTCTACTTACAGCATAACAAGAAAGATTTGTGATTGACAAATAAACCTTTTAAAATTCAAATAGCTAGAATTTAGCTGTAATTCTAATTTTGTTTTGTTGATACTTTTGATTTTCATTGAATCTGTTATGTTCTGGTAATTTCAAACAGAGCATCAGAAAGAGCTTAAAACAAAAAGAAGCAGATGTGTTCTATCATTATAAAATTTTTTCAGACATACCTACTGTGTAATTTTGCTTTTTAGGTGGTAAGGCTTTTTTTTTCTTCTTTAAATAAAAACTCACCTAATTCTGAAGATACAGAAAAAAGGAATTTCTTGTATATTTTTCCTCTATTAGTACTGTACTAATACTAAAAAAAAAAAGGTTTAAATAGATTATAGGGAAAAAAACTATAAAGGAAAAAACTATAAAGGAAAAAACTATAAAGCAAGAAAACTTGAGTATGTTAAAAAAAGTGTCTATTAAATAATAACTTGACTATGCTTTAAGGTGAACATTTTTTAATATGTTTTAAGATATATATATTTTAAAAGGTTTTTTTTTTTTTTTGCAAAAGTTATATCTACTTACTATTGCTGATTTAATTTTAGTATACTTATTAACTATTGATGGTCTTTGTATATTTTGATGTGTTTTCATAGAATTAAAAATAAAATAATTTTTTATTTAATGACAATTATATTTTCTTAGCATGCTCATGATTTTTTGTACATTAAAAACAAAAGTTAACACTTCTAAGTTGTGATCTATTTTTTAATATTTTTAATATTTCAAATGTTATAATATCTGTTTTCATTCATTATTGTAAATTCAGTTGTATTGTAATTAATCCTCTTCCATGATCCTTTGTAGTTCAGTTTCATATTGCCCACTTATATGAAACCCAGGTAAGTGTTTTAATTTATTGAAAATAAAAATAAAATCCTCATCATTTCTTTAAGTGACATGAGTTATATTAAACAATTTTGTGTTTTACGCTTTCTTCTTTAAATGAAATAAGTAGCAGTTAATTTAATTCAATTTTGGGTATATGCTCCTGAATATATTTAATATTTTAAATATATTCATATACTCATTGAATGTGTGAAATTTTGCTTAGTGATAAAACCAAACAAGAAGCTTGAAGGAATTAAAGATTGTATTCAGTGTTTGTAGGTTTTGTAACAACTTTCAACTCACTGTGATTTAAAAATTTCCAGAACACTCTTTTGCTTTCACTGCAAACTGTCATTTAATGTGATTTGCCTCTAAACTTTAGTCGTCTGCATAATTTGAAATGACTTAAGAAGTGTTCTATCCTGATGTTAATATGTCTATTTTTCTAGAATATTTTTGAATGTTTAAGTTTTTGTCTTAGAATAATTGCTTCTGTTTTTCTGTAATACTGAAGTGTCTTTGAAACATCTTATTTTGTAACACAAAGTATGGGGAAAAAATGAAAGTTTTAGTCAGTTGTGTCCTACTCTTTGTGACTCCATGAACTGTCACCTGCAAGGCTCCCCTGTCCTTGGGGTTCTCCAGGCAGAATCTTTGAATGCATGGCCATTTTCTTCTCCAGGGGATCTTCTCCACCCAGCGGTCAATCCCAGGTCTATTCATTGCAGGCAGATTCTTTACCACTGAGCCACTGGGGAAGCCCAACACAAAGTATAGTCACTTTTTAATGTTAGTATCATTTCTTCTCTATAGGCTTCAAAAATTGTTTCAGTTTAACTTTATAATATTTTGTATGTGACATATTTTGTTAGGTTGTTCAGTTAATAACTATACTACCATATAAATTTATAGTCTGTGATCTGAAAGCAGAAAGTTGCTAGCAGACTACTACTCCATAGTATATGTAGTAAAATATTTTAGATTTGATTTCAGATGTGAGTTTCAGTATAAAGTTAACAGGTTTTCTAGGAGGGAAAACACTTGATATATTGTGAACATTTGTGAGGTCTGATCTTTTGTTTCTAGTTCAAATGTAAAATAATGGGGTAAGAGTATGTACTGTGCAAATTTATGCCAAACAAAGAAAGCTGCTTACATTTTTTTTTAATGCATATTATAAATGAATGTAGTAAAATAGTTTGAGGTCATTTAAGTGTCATGTTCCCAGACTCTGCTCATAGTAGCCATTATGGGGATCTTTAAAAAACTGACATCAGATTTCTATACCCTATACCTATTACCTCACCCCTTAAAAGCATTCCCTAAGTTTCCATATTTTCTGAATTAGAATTGATAAACCCTGAAAGTTGGATACCCTTCTAATCTGATAACTTCTATTTTATAATACATATATTAAGGAAAGGCAGCCTTCCATTATCTGTTTTCAGATAAATCTGCCAATCTGTTTGTTTACTGTATAGCTTTTATTATTACTTTTTCTCCCCTTAACTCTTTGATGTAGGGGATGTGATTTTAGTTATATTCAATCTGTGGTTGACCCAACAAATCTGCAAGTTTCTTACCACAGGAGCTGAGGATGCTCATGGCCAACTCTACTAGAGTATTTTATATAAGGTATCTTGAGCATTGTGCATTTTGGTGTCTTCCACAAAACAACAGTATTATGACTGTTTGACACTTCTAGATGTTAAATTTACCTTAGTTGCATTGCAATTTTTGGTGAAGGGGGAAGTTTTAAGCCCCAGCAATCACTGAACTTATTAAAATTCCCATTTGAGTCTTTTTTTAAAGATTAATTAGTCAGAATTAATTAAATTGAAGGTTAAAATTAGTCACTGTTCTTTGGAAATTTTAGTATATTTTATTATTCTCAAGAGTTTGTGTTAAAGAGTGTTATTATGTTTCTTAATATTTTGAAAATTTTAACGACTAAGTTACTTGGGACTGATTAACTTTTCATGGTTAAAAGTTTTGGTTATGGAGCCAGCTTGTGGGACTTTGCTACAGTAGCCCTCTGAAACTAACCCGGATCCCAGAGTATGTTTGAGTATTTAGTTTTAGTAGGTTCTGCCCAGTGCTTTCTAATATGCAATTACACTTCCACTATCAGTGTATAAATATTACCATCGCTCTTCAAAAAAAAAAAGTTTTGGTTATGGATACTTTTGAAAAGTATCTGTGACTACTTTTGGGAAGAGTTGTAGATTTTTATTTTGATTCAGCTGTATTTTGGGCAAGAAAATTTTTTCT